>NC_047077.1:149602-799008 GCF_902459465.1 Asterias rubens | reverse complement strand
GTCAGATTTGAATAATGTCTGGTACAATGACTTGCATAGTCAATATAGTTACCATGCCATTTGAATTCCTCAGGCTATACAGTACAGACAGTGTATGTCAAATGGTTCACGCACACCTTTGCATATGTAACCTCCAGATGAGCAAACCATATGGTACCATTATGCCATACATTTAGAATTGTGTTTGAGTGTTCCCCGTCTCTTACATCACTACACAAAAGCTTTCCCCTATAACCGTGACATAGCAACTCTTAGTATAGTCTGATGAGGAATTCAACTTTGAGCTGTAACAAGCACGACATTGTACAAGATACTGTTCATTCGCAAATGGCTTGTAAAATGGCCCATAACAACAATAACCTACTGTGGTCAAACTAATAATTGTGTGTTTCCTTTCCACAGCTCTTGCCAGGCAATGTCTCCGTGTTGTTGTCAGCCATTTTTAGTATCGCTGTAGCCGGTACATTTGGGACTTCCAAGATTCTTTATGTATTGTTTAATGCTCTTTCAAAGGTACGTAGATAATTTCAAGTATACTATTCAATTTTAAACTTTCCATATAATCTTTTTAGAATCAAAGAAGTGACAATAAATCTGTAAGAATGGTATAGGAGTCATATATAAATCCTTTAGAAGGCATTAAGCCTATAGACTGTTTTGTCAGGGCTCAAAATAACCCATGGCACCAACAGCAATTTTCATGGTGCCCTGTGCTTTTGATGTGATGCCCTTTGCAAGGTTCCAATACAAGCTTTAATTGTCCTCATAGTTAAGTGCCCCTTACTACAATATGAATATTGCTGCATGCCCCTCAAACGTGAAGTTCAAGACCTGTAGATGCATAATCATCATTTAGCGGTTGCAACCGAGATTCCATGCACAATGTCACGCCAGAGGTGTTTATCCCTCATCATGTTTGGAAGGTCCACGATTTCAGCCTGCGTATCTCTCCCGATCACGTCGATGTAGTTGAGTGGTCGAGGTCCTCTATTAGGGCACGGTATAGTCTCCAATATAACACGTCAGGAATGACCTGGTCTTTGGCACGAAAGCAGTGACTTGCGAAGTGGACTGCATAATATAAAGACCAATTATTAGAGCTCATCTTTTTTTTTTTCTCTCATTTTTCCTGACAGGGTGTACAGAAAGCAATAAACGTAACTCTAAAGCTGTCCAAATCATTCTCAAATCTTCAAGGAGTTCTCCAGCCAAGTAAGTTAAATATTTAGGAAGAAACTATTACTCAATAGTAAACTTGCAGGTACTGCAACCATGTGTTACAACTCTGAAGATGAGCAGAGTATACTGTTTGAAAAGTTGAGGCCACACTCTCACAAAAGAGATTTACACATGGTTGTACCCGCAAGTTTACTGTTTGTTTGTAGTTTCTTCCTATTTTTACACACCATGCAAAAAGCTTCAAACAAGACTTAAGTTAAGTTGGATTTGAAACATTGCACGGTGGAAATACGATATGGAAAGGTTTGCGGTAACACCATGTAATGATTATCTCTCTAATGAGTTGGGGTGGTTCTAAAAAGAACCAACGGTTCTTTTCATTTAGATTCTTAAGATTGATGGGGGAGTGGGGGGGGGGGTATAGTTGATCGACTGGGACTACACTTTTGCTTAGCAGATTGTGGGGACTTCTTGTTATTAACTTCACTGTCATGGAGTGAGTTCTGAATTTTTCTCAATGTGTCTTCTAAGTTCTAGCCTGTCCTAGTCATCGTCAAGAGACCAACATATAGGCGTCTTACACGGAATACACATTGATAGCTCGAGCCATGCAATGCTTTAAGACTTATAAAGTTGTTTTCCTTTTTTGGACACTCTAGTTGGCGCTGTTTTTGAAGTTGTTCCTGATTGCAAAGGATCATATGCTGCATATGTGATGAAAAAATCGCACCCCACGACAGACATGCTGGCACCAAAATATGTAAGAAGTTAAGATCTGTTTTTAGGCTAAAAGTTTTGTTGTCGCATTTAGGCCAGAGCTTTATAGACAGAGTGCAGAAGGGTATTGGTTACAATTAACCCCTTTCCCACAATAGGTCTGTATATTGTAGCCAGCCACTGTCCTTTCTGCAGATATTATCCACTCTTTCTTACTGACCATCCTTTGTTTCTTCCTAAATACTGTACAGCGCTTTGAAACAGTGTTAAAGCGCTTTATAAATGCATTTAAGTTAAGTTAAGTTAAGTTGTCCTCACCACTTTACTCTTATTGGTTCTTAGCCACCCAGTTGTTTATTTCTGGATACCGTTTGGATAAATGAATATGTATTTGTTTGTACTTGTTTGGCCATCTCCCCTTTACTCTGATACTTTGATTGTTATATAGAACTCACTTTTTTGTCTTATTTAAAACAAAACTAGAACTACCAGCTGACGTCAACTTGTAAAGGGATCGCCTTCATTCTGAACAACTTTGACTTTGATGAGAGCGAGCGAAAAGGCTCTGAAATTGACCTCAGCAATGTCAAGCACCTGTTTCTTGAGCTTGGGTATCGGATTGTTGTCCATGAAAATCTCACTGGAAAGGTAGGTCATAGCCTGAACATTAGACGTCACAGTTTGAGGTTTGTGAATAACGCCAGATATATGCCTTGAGTCTAGGTCATAATCACCTTAGACCTTGTGCTCATTTCAAATGGCCTTCATGGTCCTGGAGATTCGCAGTCAAATCTGACATACATGTTTATGTATATAAAACCAATACCTGTCTTTATCATTGCGGATAAAGACATGGGACCAGTCGCCCGGTGTTCCTGGCTTGTTTGGTTGCATATTGCACCACACCGCATTGAAGACCATGGTGCTACGTAAAGGAATTGGTCTCATACTCTCTCAAACTGTAGCCCCACCATACGGAAGGAACACCGAATGTTGCAGCACCTTGCCTCCTTGAGCGTCACTGAGTGACGGATTTGAGCGCTTTATGTATAAAAAGCCATTACTATTATTATTATTAAAACAAATCACGAGAACATTGTGCACTTCTGATTTAAGATTTGTAAGGGTAACGTTAAAGTCCACTACTAATGTACTGTTTTAAGAAAACTGCCCTTCTGTTGTTTTTTTCCCCAGAAAATTGTGGAATGCTTTCAACACTTTGCTGACATGTTTAATGAAGCCTCTTATGACTCTGCTGTGGTTGTGTTGATGAGCCACGGTGATACCGGGGTGATTCTGGGCACCGACCTTGTTAAGGTCAAGCTGCGAGACCTGGAGAGAGAACTGGAAGGGGACAAGTGTCGGGGACTGAACGGCAAACCCAAGATGTTCTTTGTACAAGCATGTCGAGGAGGTGGGTCGATTCGATAAGGATTATGTAGAAAAGTAATAATATAGTCATTCTTGGTTATTAGATAGCACTTTTTCACATCTCTAACGGTGCGTATTAAAGCGCACAGTATTTTTTGTGCGAGTTATGTGGAGCTACGATTTGAAGTATGAGACCTTTTCCTTTAAGGCACTGTACATACAAGGTGCTGTGGCGCAATATGCAGCTAATCAAACTAGGGTCACTGGGACGTCCCCTTCTCTTTTCGATAGGGGCACTGGGTTCTTTCACGTACGTTACACAACACACAGGATCAACGGCCTTTCGTCCCATCCGAAGGACGAAGCAATGGTTAAGTGTCTTGCTTAGGTACACAAGTGTCATGGCTGGGGATTCGAACCCACACTCTGCTGATCAGAAACGCCAGAGTTTGAATTCGGTGCTCTTAACCGCTCGGCCACGACAATTCAGCAAACGGAATGTGCTTCAAATATAACCTTGTCGTCTCATCTTCTCATAAACGTTACCACCTTTTGAAATCGAATGTTCACATTTTAGTTTTTCTGTATACACCTGCATTTATAGGATTTAAACGATCGAGCTATTCCAAAAAACCAAAGGTATACACTTTATAACGCACTTCCATGCATTTGGGAACTTTCAATCAACTCATGTCACAATTGAGAATCTAAATTTATGTGTTGCACCATGATGGTAATAACACCATCTCAAAATTTCACTGTATCACTTTCGTTCTTATTTTGCTATAATATGTAAGACTTCTTGTGGGTTTTATTATTCTTTAGACCATCCAATAATTGCACCTGTTGTTGCCGATAGACCGTCCCCGGATGTACCACTTGGTGAAGAGTGGGACTACCCTGAGTCTCTTGAATGTGTACCAGATAATGATTTTGTGACGCACACAGCTGACAGAGCGGATGCTCACATCGCTTTTTCTACAACAGAAGGTTGGTTTGATTTTCCAACTGGGGCCGATTTCACGAAACGCTAGGATTAATCTTATCTCGAGTTAGGACGAGTATACCCCTCTGAAATTAGGATGGGTTCAATGCGTCCTACGCCGTCAGATAGGGAACTGAACTCGTCCTAAGTCCTAAGAGTAATCCTAAGTTAGAGTGAGTTTGGTGAAATTGACTGCTGGACACTTATGTATGAATATAACAAAAACAAAATCTGATATGGGATTTGAGGCATTGCATGGTGAGGTATCAAAGTATATTTGGTTTGCATTAACAACATGTGTATCTACTTGCTGGGTAGAATTATGTTCTACAAAATCTGAACAAGGAAATATTGCTTCTAAATGTTCAATGAGCTTTACTGATGTACGATAAAAAGATTCAAATGATAAACCACAAGGGTAAACTGACTCGGGTAAGTTTTTCAGTTATGTGGGGTTGAACAAAGATAAATTGGCAATCTTAAGCGTGATTTTTAACTATAACGACTTTCGGATTAATGGGCCAGCGCACTAACTGAGCTTTCTAGCCCATATGCTGCTGCTTCCCAGGTGAATGTAGCCTAAACTTGGGTGAGATCTGTGGCTACCTTGTTGAATGGCTTCTGACTGGCACCCCAAACAAAACTATTGACATGGAAGGGAGATCGCCAACACGGGGCTAGAGCTCAGTTGGTAGAGCGCTGGCACATTAATGTAGGGCTCGTTTATTCAAATCACGCTGTTGTCAATTTGTCTTTGGTAAAACATAAAACAGATTCATAACTTTTTTGAAAAAGAAAAATTATTCATACGTTATGTACTCCTGAGTAAAAGAGTTAGGTTTGAGTGTAAGATATTGAGTACTTGTTTGTACTCAAGTACTAAAACTAGTGTTTGAGTATTTATGTTAAGTTCTACTTCAATTGAATTATGAAGCTTTTTGGTATTAGAACAATCATTAATAGCTACTCTATTTTATGTTTCTAGGTCACTGGTCATTGAGGAGTGAAGTGATTGGTTCTTTCTTCGTTCAAGCTTTGTGCGAGGTGTTCTTTGCCAACGCCCACCGGGACAATTTGGATACACTTATGAACAAGGTAAAACCTATAAAATCAGAATGTTACTTTCACCCAATCCAGCACAATTTATTACTTGCATTGGGTTCTGCTTCCTGCATCAGGGTTACTGACTGCTCATCCTTTCCCCTTAAACTACTCTAAATCTAGCAAGGAGTTCAGAGCACAATGCGCCGCAATTTATTTTCCCTTGACAGGTTTCTTCAAAGAAAGTCATGATGCAGTAGATCATGATTTTAAATTTCACCTTCAAATTTTAGTTTTGGTCTTCGAAAAGCATATCTGTAAGCAATAAACATCAGCCACAGTCCCATTGCCAGATTAAAGGTCACACTTTTGGCGCAGATGAACTGACACCTGTTTCAGACAGGTGTTCCAGAGTCACGCCGAACCAAATTCTGAACTAAGTACAGGAAAAAGTCAACATCTGAAACAGTTAGGAGCAACTGGACACGCTAGAAGTCAAAAGATGGACGAGCGCCTTGGTTTCAGACGTCGTTCTTGTCATGAGCCGAGCCAAAACTGTTTAAGTTCGCCTGTCTGAAAAGTTGCTCCTAATCTATTTGGTTCAGCACGACTCTGGCGCTCCTGTCTGAAACAGGTGTGTCTCATTGTGGGTACATTGTCCCTGGCCAAGACACTTAACTGTAATTGCTTCTCTCCACCCAGGAGTGTACCTGTGAGGGCAGAGATGGTTCTTGTGATTGATTTATAGCCAAGTAGCGCATATAAATGTTGCACAGGTTGCATACTCCCCACCAGGGAGTTGAGATGGTTTAAAGGAATGAATTAAGGCCTGTCGTGACCAGGGGTAATAATGTTGGAAGCGCTTTGAGATGCACTCCAGTTGTGAAAAGCTCTATATAAAAACCGTTTATTATTATTAACAGTGACTTTATGGCCAGAGTGCTGAAAAGATGCATTCTTCAGATGCTTGACTCGGATGCAGCCCCGAGAAATAGCCCCCCCCCCCCCCCTGAGCAAACTATGGGCGGCGCTCCATATTGTTAATTCCACAAACTCCCATTCTGAAGGTTCCTCAAAGCTGGACCACAGTAAGTTCCTCTTTTCTTATTCCTGTGTCTTTTTTCTTTCCATTTTCCTGCAGGTTGCTTACAGAGTGGATCGAATGAAAGGAAGACTATTTGACCATGCAACCCTAAAATGGATCACTGTGAAGCAGACTCCAGAATGTATCAAACGAGGCATGAGAAAGTCCCTCTACTTCCTCCCTAAATACACGGCAGAAAAGATAGCTACATAACCAGGCAGGGGCAGAACAGGTCTGTGTGCTATAGACGCCTAACTTGAGACGCACTGAGACATTTAACTTGAGACTGATTGCAATACCATGGTCTATATTTTAAGTTTAAATCTTAAATCTTAAGAACCTTTGTTGCAAGCTTGCTTTAATCTGTGCTTTGTTTTGGTAAGTCAAATGACGCAACATAACTTTTGCCTAGGCTCAAAACAAAATTGAATGACTTCAGCAGCATTCAATTTTGCGTGAAATAGGTTTGGTGGTTAAATTGGCTTCTCATTTGCCGAAATTTACCTATATTAGAAAACCCATATTAGGGTTGAAATTCCAGGCCACTTGTCTGCATTTATAATGTCTTTTTTGTGTAATTTGTACTCGATTCCTATTTACCATCTTATATTTGGCAATTGCACAAAATAAATGTACATTTATTTTGTTTTAATTGTATTCTATTAAACATCAATAAGCCCAATTGCCAATGGACCGATCCGGCCTGTCAATCAAACTGTGCTCGTTCACCTATTTGACCAATCACAGCAATGATTGTGGTCGGACAAACTCGGTCATGCGTGCGCGTATATTTGGCACGTGCGGCAGAATCGTGCAGAATGTCATTGGGAGTGCTCGTACACGTGTCTTGCTCACGTGCGCGATGGGCGGAGCTTAGTGGAAAGCCGGAACGGTCCGTTATAAGACGGTAAACGAGAAAAAATGTTCGGTTTTAGATGAGAGGAGAACCTCAAATTGGGAAAACCCTCACATTCATTATTAGACTGGAAAACCCAATCAACTTGCAAAGCTCTGTTCTGAGTGGGTTACGAACTTGGGTCAACAGAAGTGAAAGACAGGGAAATAATTTACTTAGCCAAAATATTTAGTAGATATATTTTAGTTTGCTGCCTTTTTCTTGCAACTAGTGGTTAGGCTACAATCACCAACAATGTTAGTGTCATTGTAGTGTGACAAGGTAAGATTTTTAGTTTTCAAATTTTATGATCCTTTTACTAAAAAGAATCATTGATATTTTTGTAAATAAGGTAAAGTTTGTCAGTCAGATTGCATACAAATGTTTTAATGAGAAATATAATGATGTTAAATATATATCTGTGATAATAATACCCTTTATATGTCATAGTCTTTACTGGGTGTTTGCTTCTTCACATACTTGATGTCATTGGCTACATTTGTAATAATACAACAAGGAACAAAAAGTCAACAGCCAACCTATTGTATTCATCCTTTGAATCTAGGATCCCATCATAGACTTCATACACAAAAATCCCTGCACCCCAGCCTTTCCCTTTGAGGACCTTTTTTGTTTTCTTTTCTGTTTTATTCTGGGATTCCATTAGTGTATATAAAATCATAGATATCACATTTTATCGCTCTAACAATGCTTTTAACAGTGCCCCAAGTGTAGTTCTTATAGAAAAAACAAACAATTTTTGTGATCCAGCACAAAATTTATTTTGGACATTAAAAACAGATAACAAACAAGGCTGTGACATTCAATCAAACAATTTGTTTCTGTGTCTTATTCGTATCTGTGAATGTACATTGTATAAGTTAACTTTGGTCAAGCTCAAGGAAATACACTCAGATAAGGTTAAAAAATGGAAAATTCTAAGAAAAACTAACGCGTCAGTCAACAGGATAAGCGATCGAGTGGGTTCATCTGTGGATACCCCTCCACCTTCCCAAAAGATAAATCTGCTCAAAATCAAAACTTGAGAACTCATTTCAAACTTAAATTACTTCCATACCAAATGAAGGAAGTAAGTCATAACAATGAAATAATGTGAAAATAACAAATGACCGATAAGACAATAGAAAACTGGATGCTTTTGTCTTGAAACCACTGCTTAATTGGTGGATAGCAACTTAGCCATCGTGGTACTAAAAAGGATTTGGTCCAAGAACAAGCTGACAACACTAAAACTAGGGTAAACTTATAGGGGGGGTTGCGGGACAAGAGGTGCACCATTTTTCTGGGAGGCACTTTTAAAGTTTCTGTGTGCATTTTCCATTTGCATTCAGCAGTCTTGTTAATAAGCCATTTAGTCCATTTCTTTTCTAAAAAAAATTTAAGATAATTTGATGTGTGAGATAATTTGATGCGAGTGTAAAAAACGACCACATTATAATTGTAAACGTATCATTGTTTTAAAAACATTGAAATATACCACACTGAAACTCTGTTGATCTGTTATCAAAATATTTCAAATTAATTGAGTGTGTGTGGGGGGAGAAGCGTATAGCCCGTGTGTTGGAGTAGACCACTCATCTTACATACCGCCCTCTATTGACAACTCATGTACAAAACATGCATTAGACTGATCTAACCCAAGTCAAGTAGCCCATTGCCGCTTTCCTTTGAGTCTCAATCTAATGAACAACGTGCACCCCCATTATAGTTACACCACTGAGTAACAGCTACGCATATCATAGAGTGATGAGTAATTATAATTGACAAAATAAAAATAAAAGACAACAATGCATTAACTTCATTCTCACATCCCTTTAAATTTACCACGATATACAGCTATAGCGACCTCATCACTATGGTAGTGTTTATACAACATGCAAAAGTAGTCCGTCGTTTTTTTTCTCTCAAATCAGTTTTTTTTAAACATTGGACCAATTAAGTTTTGTAAGTTTGTTTATCAAAGTATCCCACAAGAATTTGAAATAGTTGAGTAGAAGGTGTTTATAAATAAATCCTGAGGTGCTACTTTTCGATTGGCGTAGAAATATTTTAACTTGGGTTATCAGGCCAAAAAAGGAACAGCTGAAAAGTGTCAACTTCTCGAACGTCTGCTCAAGTGGAACATCATTTCGGCATTTTATTCTGGCACCGGTAATTTCCACCAACCCACCTTGTTCCAGGTTTACTTCGTATATCATAGAAGAGAATTTGGGTAAGTTTTTGTATTTCATATTGATCTTATTGGCTAAACTAATAGGAATGCAAATAATTTTATGTCTTCATAAACAAAATGGCGAACGTTGTCTGGACGCTGCTGTTGTGGTCTGTCATGGGCCCGGGGGCGGGGAAGGGGGGGGGGGGTGGTTATCGGTCGCTGCGGCACCTTGCAAACTCGGCGGAAAAGTTTCCGTATGGCGCCACCACTTTTTCATTTGGTATGAAATATATAGTATCTAATTTACCTCGGTGCTCAATGATATCCCTTTTTGTAAAAATGAGCGAAAGACGCCATCGTAGGAGGTCCTGTTTTCGAGGTGTCCCTAAAATCGTGGCAAATCTTTTACCTCTCTGTGCGCGATGTAAACAGTCCCTAGATAGAAATTATGTGGTCTTATTTGCCAAGCAAAGAGTCTCCGGATAACTTTCCGTATGGCGCCACCACTTTTTCACTCATTTTTACAAAAAGGGATATATCAATCAGGTAAATAAATTCCTATATTATTTTATATCGAATGAAAAAGTGGTGGCGCCATACGGAAACTTTTCCGAGTCTCCTCTCTCTTGACCAAAACTTAGAAACACGTAAGGCTCCACTGGTCATTTGCACTTGTAAATGCAAAAAGTTTGGTGGTGAGCTTTGAAAAATCTCACGCAAAGCTGGCCTCTGGACTTGGCATCTCTGCAAACGCTATTTCAATTCACAATTCATGATGATCAAAATCATGTGACTGAATGTTTTGCTGAGCATTCTTGGAAAAAAATACCAAGGTTTAAAGAAGCCATGTGCCTTATATCATTTTCTAATATTTTTGGAGATTTTTATTTTGTAACCCTCGTATCAATACTATTAACATGAACATTTAAAAAACAGCTTGTTGATTCAATTATCACTGTTTATTTATACGCTTTATTATAAATATTAAGAAAAAAAATATATAAAAAATAAATAAAAATCAGATTTGGAAGCCAGTAATTATTCACACTTTTTATATTTTCTTTAATTTTTATTTTTTTTTTGCAAGTTACCATGGTAATTTAAAAAATTTAATAAAAAAAATATTTGAATAAAATGAAGGCAACTGCTGGCTATACACAGAGTCTCAAAGAACACTTGTAGTCACTGCAGATGTTTCTTCCATGTATGGCTTCACGGGGAAACCATACTTTCTTGTTTGCCGTGAAAACAGGAAAAACTCAAAACAAATGGGGCCAGTTGAAGTCATCCAAGATTGGTGTGTGGTGTGAACATTTCAATGTCCATCAAGTTCTAATATATGTTTTCATAGGGCATCGGTTCATATATGGCATCATTATTTTTTTCCCAATTCAAAGAAAAAGGCATAATAGCATGAAATCTTTTACCTCTCTGAGCGCTATGCAAACAGTCCCTAGATACAAAAATTTTGGTTTTATTTACCTAGCAAAGAGTCTCCTCTCCCTTGACCAAAACTTAGAAACACATAAGGCTCCACTGGTTATTTGCACTTGTGGTGATGCCGACTTCAGCTAGCAATAATTAGTGGTTGTTGCCATTAATGAACAGTGTTTGCAAGCAAGCAGGTAGCGATTGCTCGGTGCCGAGTTTGATAGTAAAAAATAGGCCGGTGCAGAGTTTGTGAGGTGCCGACATTCTCTGTCCTGAGTGGGTGCTGAGTTTGCAAGGTGCCGAGTTTGCAGGGTGCCCAGTTTTAAGTTGGGGTGCCCAGTTTGCGAGGTGCTAAAGTATGTGGTATTCGCCATGGGACAGAGGGATGGCGTAATGTCTGACGCTGGGTCTACTCCAGAAAATATTCAGCCAAATGTGCCATACAAAGTTTGCTAAAAGTAAGATGCCATTAGTGTAACAAATAAAAAGTGGTGCTGGTGGCAGTAGGTCACAGGCTCTAGACCCCATGCGTGTGCAATTTGCGAACTAAATTCTGCCAATACACACAAATGAAACTGCGCTGCTGAGACACAGAATGGGCAGCGCTCCATATCGATACTTCTGGTCACTACCCCCTGGAAGGAAAGTGACCAAAGTCACACCTTTTCTACTGTTCCACCAGCACCAGGGGTTATGATTGAGCAAGTTTAATGACAAAAGGTCATCTGGTGTTCCAAATTTGCTCCCGAACTTTTGTTCATTTGTTTGAAATTCCAGCCTTACAATCCAAACATTGCGTTTTTCTTAATTGTGGTAGAGGTCTGATGCTAATTACTCTCATGTCATTTTCTCTTGAACAAGCTGTGTTTGTAACTTCATCTCAGTCGGTGTTGACATTGGGTGTGGAAGAGAAGTACATGTCCATCCACCTTCCGTGATGTCACACACATTCTCCTGGGTGAAGGTCTGTGATTCACCCATGCATGGCGTACATCCAATCTGCTCTTTGGGACTCCTTGATTGTTAAGAGCAGCCAGAAAGCAATTTGCACAAAGTCAACAGGTATGTTCTCTTTCAACGTTGTTGCTAGACCAGCTCTAAATCCAATTCAGTCCACCAAGTATTAGGGGTTCAACAAAATTATAAATAATAATAAACTACAGCATTTATAAGGCGTACTTTACTGAAAAAGATAAATATTGGGCCATCATTGCTGAAGCACAATCTGAGGGAAATCTGTGCGGGACAGCTCGGTGTATTTGCTCACAAGCCTGTTTGCTTTGTTTTTGAAAGGGCAAGGGCACCAAGGCATTTTCTCCTCGTTACAGGGCACCCTTTAAAGAAATTTTAAAGTGCTACCTCAGGGGCACCAAGGCAATGACCAGGGGGCATGGAGGCAATCGCCTATCGTTGCCTCTGTGAAGTATCAGGCCTGTAACTCGGAGTGCTGGTTGACATTTGTTAGTTCTGGGCAGGCCGGCCGGACACTGCCCATCATGGCTACAACATTTTCCTGTTTGGACTTTTTTGCGCTGTTTCTATTTTAACAACTAAGCAAATATTTCGCCTGTGAAAATGTCAGTTGAGTATGGTGCATGCTTACTAAAAAAACACTGAGCAAAAAAACTGTATGTTCCTCTGTGGTTGTGGACGCCAGACGATTCAGGATCTGATAGAAGACAATTTTTGTCATATCGTAATGGGTAAAAAGAAAACCATACACAGCGGCAGCCAACAGATCAAAAAGGCATGGCAGCAGACGTGAGGGGGTGAGTTTTTCAATGGGACATCCGCGGCCATGGGCACGCCCAGTGCTGGTCACGCCATGTGTTGACGCCAGATTAAGCTTGGGCGATATCACGATATTATCAAATATCGCTATATTAATTTGGAAACGATTTCAATATTGGATGGATTTGGTTTTAATCAAAGTATCGATATATCGCGATATATCGCGATAATCGCTATATATCGCGATATCGATTAAATATCGCGATGTATTTGCTAGCTGAGACATCTTGCACCCCATAGGTTTGGAGTAAAACCAGAAGAATAGGTCATTAGAACACATCTCTTATGCTATGACTGTCTCTTCTACAACTTTCACTTGGAGTTTGAAGACTGATGATGTCAAATTTAATTAATCGCGATTATATCGAATATCGCGATATAATGTCGGTGATATATCGTGAATAAAATAAATCGTTATCGCCTAAGCTTACGCCAGATGCAAGCAAAAACTAGGCTAGTGTTTTTTGTTTTAATCAAATGTAACAAGTCTTGTTTCCGGTTTAGTTTCAATCGGGTTGGAAACTAAAATACCTGTCAGCGCACAGTCTTATAGGAAGACATCTGCGTTAACAATGCAAAGGTCATGGATTTGAATCTCACTCGAGTGATTTTACTGTGTTTTTCACCCTTGGGAAAGTACTGAGTAAAAACAAATTATAGAAAATACCCTGGAATGAAACAGTGGTTTAATTAACATGATTGATAAGTAGCTTTCTTTTTTATTAAGTGTTCCTACAGAAGCGCAAACACCTGAGCCTAGTTTTATTTTAAGTAGAGATTCCAGAATACTGCATATCAAGTGTCTTTGCTAAGCAACGAATGAGAGTGGCACCAGTAAACTTTAGGAATTTTGGTAACCAGTCTCTGAAAGCATGATTTTTATGCTTGCAGGCTTTATGAAAGTGGGCCATGTTCTTTATTTTTTGTTGTATAGTATTTTTTTAAAATAATGACCAATGCTAGACATTGTCTTTAGACTCTACATTATAATAATTCTAGTCAATCCAATTGTTCAATTTTTTTTTCATAAGTATAGTACTAAATGTCTGAGGGTGCTCCTGCAAAATTTATTTTTCACTTTTCTGACCCAGTTCTGACAGTACAAAAAGTTTCTCAAACCATTGCATTACTGCTTGAAATGATTGTAGCTTAACTGCCATTGCATGATCAAATTCTCCCTACTTTAGTCTGGTTTTCGATTATTTTCTCTTAAAAACCCCAGGAAATTTATCATTGCAAACCCTGAAACATCTACATGTATTAAGGCCTACACTATGTACAATGCAGGTTACCTTTGGTTAGTAAAATATTCCTCCCTTTTTCCCCAAGAACCAAGTATCATCCTGCTGCCAATAATAAAGTAGGTCAACACAATATCGTAGCAGAGAGACCTTCAAGACCAATATGACTAATGGCACATAAGAGCCATCGAAACGCAGTCGCGGCTTCAAGGTTTATTTGGTTTATTAGCCAATAAAGTTCTCCCTGGAGTAATATTTAGTGAACAGCAATTCTTCTAAAATTTTGCCATCAGAAATTTAAATTTAGATTGTATTGAATCCTCCAATTTGTTTTCATTTGTGCATCATTGTGATAATGTCTTGCTGTGTCACATTCTGTGGTTTGGAAAATAATGTTACTTTTTATCTAACTTAAACAATATAAACGCATCTCAGTACAAAGGAAGCTATACATTAAGATTAAGAGATTCAGTCATTACATGTTTTCCTACTTTTATCTGATTTCGGATTTTTCCCAATAGACAAATCAGCAAATTAATGTAATTAATAGTCTGAAAAAAAGTCTTGAAAAGCCAACACATGTTTCATGTGTAGGTCAGCCCTTATAAACAACAGAATTTTCCAATTTGTTTAAAGGGCCAAATGTCACGCATTGAGATCAGAAGTTAAATAAATAGTAACAACAGCAATTAATATGTTGTGCTTGTTTGTATTAACGAGGGAGACAAGGTAGCTATTGGTGAATTTAACTTTTGGAGTTAAACAGGTTTTTAGCACCAATACAGGCATACTTTTGAATTTGCAATGGTGTTATGGGTATCCAATCAAGTGCATAACAGGACAGGTTTGAATTTTACAGAATAAATTAAATTGTTTTTTTTTCATTAATCTTAACTATTCTTAGGATATTGTTGATCTTGCATTGTCTGATAAAGTAAAGCTATTCTATAAACAAAATCACCAGCCCTGGTAAATTCATAGTCTTCATAAAACAAAAATATTCAGCTTTTCTTTGTGATTGCAACATCAATTTAGCCACAAGGTCGCGCTCACAGCACAGCTATCGAGAACTTGGTCGGTGTGTATGAGTCTTGAAAGAAAAAGTCAGCATGGAAACGTGTATAATTGGCCAATTAATGACGCCGCTGCAGCGCTTGTGTGGTTACTACACACCTTCCCTGATCATAACAGTTCACCAAACACGAACAATAAGTCATTGGTAACAAACTGCCAGGCGCAATTTTATCTAATTTCCATGGCATCTACACTGGAAGAGTGGAAAGTGTTTAAAGCCATTGGACCCTTTCGGTAAACAGTATTGTCCAAGTCCCACACTTCGTGTATCACAACTTATATATAAAATAACAATCCTGTGGAAATTTAGGCTCAATAGGACATCGGAGTCGGGAGAAAATAACGGGAAAACCCACTCCTGTTTTCGCGCGTTTCGCCGTGTCATGACATGTGTTTATAACAAATCCGTAATTCTCGTTAACGAGAATTTATATTGTTTTACCGTTTTCTCAAAAAGTAAAGCATTTCATGGACTAATATTTCCAGAGAAGTCTTTCACCATTACCTTCTGTAAACCCTGTAAATTATTTGTAAATCTGTGAACTTTTTTTTTTTTTTCTGTACCGAAAGGGTCCAATGGCTTTAAAGAGACTGGTTGGTATCGTATCAGTTTCTGAATTTATGTCCCTTGATACAATGTATGCAAAGCAAAAACAACAATAATTTTTTTTAAATAGTGGGGAAAATAATGTATGTAAATTGTTGGTAGGCCTACCTGGCTGAAAGGCCCTGAGGTGTCATTATCCCAGTGACAATATATTTTTTTTTTTTAATAAACGACCACTTACAATTTGCCAATTTGTTTTATTACAATACCTGAAAATTAAAATAGGCCTACCTGAAAATTAAAATAGGCCTACCTGAAATTAAATCTACAAATTTTCTCAATTCTGCACAAAATAGACAACCAAAATTTTGAATTTGTGAATAAATTTACTTTTGACACCAAATACTTCATAATTAAACCAATAATTTAAGATTTATACTGCGCCATTACTTAAACTTAAATTGGACAGTCACAAAAAATCAGTAATAAAGCTTTTGTGTATATTGCAAAAGTGACCTTGCAGTGTTGTTTTTAGCTTTACCAGTCTTACCTATAGCTAAAAAACATCTCGTCATTGCCACACCCATATTTATTTTGGTAACCATGGTTGAGTCACTGGTTACCATGGCTCCTGCATCCATACATACGTAGCAGCATACCAAAACTTGGATTTTAGTAGAGAGTTGACTTTACGAGAGTGGACAAGCTGGCATCTACTTCATGAAATTTTCCGTCATGTCCAAAATATGGCTTTATTGACACCGCTGTTTAAAGTTCTACTGGTATCGTCATTATGTTTTAAAGGTAAGTCTACTGCAGCATAAAATACATTGTAGTTTGCTATAATTATATCAAAATTATCAAATTTGTTTTCTATTTATTTAATGAGTAGGCCTTACTTTTATAGAGAAACCAATTTGTTATGGATGTTTTTTCAGACAACCTGTCGCTTTGAAGCCAATACAAAAACCTAGCGTCACATGGGGCCAGACCCATTTGTGTGTCGGAATTCTAGTTAACTATTTCCAGTCTGACCCAGAAACTGAATCTACATGGATTTAAATTTGGATGATGTTCCATTTTAACCCATTTTTCTGGTTTATTTTATATTGTGATGCAGAGATGGCTCAGGCCCCAGTGGACCTAAAGCTTTTATATCAACTTAAAAAGGCATAAAGGCTTTTGGCTATTTGGGCATTAAACTTGAATGTTAAAATAACTGTAAAGTGAATTAACAATAAGATTTTTGTGTGTATATACTTTTTACTTTCAAAAGAAAATTACGAAAAATCAACAGGCACATTTCTGAGCCAATGTTTTGGCACAGATACATAGGTCACTTTAAACTCAGAACATTTACTTATCTCCAATTTCAAAAGAATAAGTTGCATATTCTTGCAGATTATTGCCAAAATGTATCAATTAAAACGCAATCATTCTTCAGTCTTTTAGTTCGTTTTGCATTGTTGTGTATCCTGCCAAAAAGTAAAAACAAGTCAAACACCCTTCAGAGATGTTAGTTTGAATGGACCCTGCCATGATTATCTTTTAAATTTATTTACTTTAAAGGTACATGTACTGGCACCAACTTAAATTATACATACCACATGCTGTTTTGTTTTCAGTTCAAGTTTGCTACATTGGTCAAGAACCATCATCTGGAAAGGGATGTCACTGGTACATTGAGGAGAGAAACCCGTGTGAATGTAC
The DNA here is from genome assembly GCF_902459465.1 of Asterias rubens. Lineage (NCBI taxonomy): Eukaryota > Metazoa > Echinodermata > Asteroidea > Forcipulatida > Asteriidae > Asterias > Asterias rubens. Next base: position 781,766 of record NC_047077.1, on the reverse strand, counting down.
AGAGTTTCGACTGGGTGGATTGAACAACAAACCACAACCTCGTCCTAGCGGAGTGGATGGCATCTATTACATCCCATTCAAAACAAACAAAGAGAAGATTCGTCAAGTGCTTGGATGCGAGAATGGTAAGTTTCATTCATGTGAATAACTTTCAATATCCAAAGGTTCCCCACATTGTTGTATTTCTTAAGAAATTAGACTCAACTACTAGCTTGGGTACAAACTAACGAATAAGATTCCAAAGTATGTGATTGAAGATTATCAGTACCAGGTAAAGGCACTTATCAAATGAATTTTCTACACAAATTAAATGAATTTTTTACAAAACACAGCCAATACTTACCTAAAATTTGTTTACGTTTCAACTAGTATCACAAAGTCATCCTCAGAACGAGGCACCACCAGGTTGGTGGTGCTCATTTCTGATATGGCCACTGGATGGTGGTTTGGCCGATTGTGTCCTCTCCGGGGTGGAACTTGGGGTAGAGGGGGTCGGTTAAGGCACTGTTTCAGGCAGTATGCCATTATCGGCTATTTGGAAGGGGGAAAAACACAATAACAGACTGGAACCAAGTATACGGAAAAGGCAGTAAGGTTTTTTATTCTATCGATTCTCCCACCTCAATGATCGACTGTAGTTTGAATGAGACTATTTTCATTGAATTTCAGCAAGCGCAGTAATGGATGAATCACCATGTGACAGCTTCACTTCAAGTTGGGGTGTCATGGAGAAAGTTTTAAAGCTGGTACTACCTATGGAAATGGAACTAACTATAGATGGGCACAAAGGTGTTACTCTATACTTCGCTACCAACACTGTGACAAAAGAAGACAGCCAATTCACAGTGGGTAAGTGTTATTTCACAAGTGTAAACATCTTGTTACATTGAGGGCGTTTTACAGGCAGGTTGGATGCAATAAGCTGCATAGCATGCAAAAGGAACTCTTCAGTGTGGCACAAGGGACTTTTTGTCTGACTATGTCCTTTGTTGGCGAGCTGCAGAGCAGTGCGAGCCTACGTAATACCAATTTCCGTTCGTCTGTGGAAAGTGGAAAAAGTTTTGGGTTTAAGTTTAAGTCTTTCAATTGAGTTGTTTTTTGTATGTACAAGCCCAAGTGAGATTGTTATATAATTGCCAGTAATTTTCAGTAATTTTCAGCTATGTTTTCAAATAATGTTGAAGTTTTTGGAACAAAAAAAAATGTTTAAGTTTTCGGAATAAAACAAATGTTAAAGTTTTTGGAATAACAAAGTTTTTTTCAGGCTCAAACATTGTCATCTGGATTTAAAAAAAAACCTCAAATCAAAATCTTAAAGAATAGAAATAATTGTTTAAACAAAAATCAAACTCTTTGTCACTGGTTCCAGTTGAATGAGCTGAAACAGTGAAAAACATAAATGGTCCTAACTCCTGATTCCAATGAAGTACTGACTTGAAACTTAAGTCAAATATTGCTTTTTACATCAAGATGCATACGAAACGATAAACTCAAAGAGTGCATCGCTGGTTCCAGTTGAATGAGCTGAAACAATGAAAATCTTAAATGACCATTACTACTTTTTGCAATGACGTACTGACTTGAAACCTAAATCAAATATTGCTTCTAATATAAAAGATGCTTATGAAAAGATGAAACTCAAAAGAGTGCATTGCTGGTTCCAATTGAATGAGCTGAAACAATGAAAATCTGAAATGGTCATTACATTGCAACAATGTTCTGACTTGAAACTTTAATCAAATAATGCTTCTTACATGTAGATAATATGAAAACATGAAACTTGCAGAGTTTATCACTGGTTCCAGTTGAATGAGCTAAAACAATGAAAACCTTAAATGGTCATTCATAAATACCTCAGATAGTTTCGCTATTCCTATTAGTGGAGAGCGCGTCACGTGGGTGTGTATAAACCTTTGTTTATGACCGGTAAAAAGTGTTAATTCATGGGCGTGACACGCGACATTGCACCTGTTCTTATAGGGCAGTTTCTTCATTCCTATTGGTCGAGAGCAACGGCTGAAACAGTTGTGCCACATCATGGATACGCACGACGCGCAAAGCATTCCCTTAGGAGTTTTTTACCCGAGGGCCTTACCATTTCATAGCTGGAGGGGTGTTGTGTGAAAGAAATCATTGAACAATTACAATTTTTGCATTTATTTTACTTTTTGACCAAAAAGTGTTGATGTTTTTTGACCGAAAAGGTATTTATGAATGGGAATCAAAGTGTGTTGAATCGGTTTTCAACTAGTGGTTTAAACCCGCCGAGGCCTGGTTCTTGATAATTTACCTCGACTTATCAAGAACCAGGCATCGTTGGGTTTAAACCACTAGTTTAAAACCTCTTCACCACACATTGATTCCCTTATTACTTCATACTTGTCAGTTGATCAAATGATTGGTTTTTCTGTCAGTCATTGGTTCTATTTGGTGATCGGCAGCTCGCCATGGCAGCTTCGCTGTTCTAGTTTAAATAACAAAATAGAAATTTGCCATGCTTTTTTAACTTTACTCTTAAAAGGGGTATAGAGATTTCTCTCTCGTAAGGGCACTTTCATGAAGAATATGTACATTTTGTTTCTTTCATGAAGAATCGGTAAATTTTATTTGAACTTTGCAAAGGGCACCACAGCAAAAGCACAGGGCACCATGGCAATTGTTTTTTGTTAATTTCAAGGCCTGGTTTTCTTTCTTGCCTTTTTATTTATTATTCTAAAATAAAAAGTTATTGATTCTCGAGAATTTTCTTGTAAATGAAGATTTGAACTTTCAAAAATTACTTGTGAACATATCTTTCTAGTTGTATTAAACATTAATATTTTATGTTTTCTTTTTATCTGGAAAGACATGGGCCAAACAAGTTCATCCATCTATTATAACCCACATGGCACCTGGGTTCGACAGGGACCGACTTCATCCTGGAGCTTCTTTGGGTCAGTAGTCAAGATAAGATTTGATGGAATGAGCATCAGTGCTGGGCTGAAAGGGATTCCTGATTCATACATCACGTTCAATTCAGGTATCCTGTCTTACAAGAGCGAAGAGTGGTTCATTGGCTTCTATAGTAACTCAGCAGGTACAGTTTGGTCGATCTATAAACCATGTGATTTATTCAATTAAACTAAGATAACAGCTGGTTTTATTACAACTAGAATTGTTCTACTTCAAGTAGTTACAAATCTTCATACGATAATAATTACATAAATGTGTTTATCATGCTCATGACCAGCACTTCAGAATGGTCTGTATTACAAAAACACCAATGTTTATAAATTTTGATGACACCAAAATGTCTGTTCATTTTCATAATTTTTTAATGTTTCTTAGTGCATGATGGTGCAAGGGTAAAAACAAAAATAGATTCTTTATCTAGATGCAAAATTAACATATAATATATTTTGATTGTTTCAATAAATTTGTGTGTACAGTGGTCATAATAAGATTGGGTTATATATAATAACTCTTAAGATTAAGGGAAAGTTTATATCTGAAAAACTATATTCTGATGCTGTGTTTTACAGTAAAATCCTAAATACTAATCCTCGTGTTCTATTGTACAGAGTGTATTACTACTAGCACATGTACTTGATTGTATTAATTGTATTAAAGGCAAGGGACACTATTGGTAATTACTCAAAATAATTATTAGCATAAAACCTTACTTGGTAACGAGTAATGGGGAGAGGTTGATAGTGTAAAACATTGTTAGAAGTCTGAAATGACCTAGTTATTGAGAAAGAATTAATTTTCCACAAATTTGATTTCGAGACCTCAGATTTAGAACTAGAGGTCTCGAAACCAACCGTCTAAAACCACACAACTTCGTGTGACAAGAGTGTTTTTTTTTCTTTCTAATTCATTATTATCTCGCAACTTCGACGACCAATTGAGCTCAAATTTTCACAGGTTCGTTATTTTATGCATATGTTGAGATACATAAAGTGAGAAGACTGGTCTTTGATAATTACCAATAGTGTCCAGTGTCTTTAATAATGCGTTAAATTTTTGAATTTTGTTTAGCAATTTGAACAATTCAAAGTACCACCATGAATCATTTCGTGAAAAATATTGTTCTCTGACTTACAAAAAAAAACAAGCAGTAAAAGGACACACAGACGAGGGGCAGGCAAAAAGCAGACGGGTAAACAAAGACTGACTAGAGGAAAACAGCCCTGCAATCGTAATGTAGATTTTTACTGTGGAATGATACTGGTGAAGAACTAATCAAGATCAACTTTAATTAAAAGTTCACTACGCAGCATTCAGTTTGACACAATGTATTGATTGTGTGGACGGAGGAAGGGATGTGATTTCTCTATTTTTAACCGAATTTTTTTGAATTTTTAATAATTAAGATCAAGTTCAAATAAACAAGACAATAAAACCATAGAACGAACCACATTGCATAATAGGGCCTTTAAAACTAAAGTTTAATGTTTGTGAGCAGGCTTTTTGCTCGCTAGCATTTGTACCCAAACTTTCACGCTTTGGACTCATAGTTCACTTTTTTTTAAGCAGCCTACTGCATCCCTGCTGAGGAGAGTGTCAGTTTTTGCATAAAATGTAAAATGGGGCTGGGCACCTACTATAAAGGGTCCTATAAATATGAAGATTTTTTTTTTTTACTTAAGGGCAATTATTTTTCTATTAAGCTAACATAATTGTACATTCTTTCAGACTATACCTACACCATGTAGATGCGACAACAAAAACTTATTATTTTGGTAATTCTGGTGACTGTTTTAGGATCTAATGTAGCCTTAAAATAAAACACTTACATAAAAGTTTGAAGAGTACAACATATTTTTTCTTTCATTATTTATTATGTCTTTATTATAAATTCCTTTACTGCAGTGTTTAAATTAGACGTACTTATCAGTTAATTCAGCAATTGAATATGTTAATTGATACAGATCTAAACGCCTACATATCCTTGTTTTAATAGAAGTTTCCGTTTATGTAATTGCAATAAAAATTGAACTCGTTTTCATTTTACATTTAATTTTGACGTAGAAACTGTGGATGTACAATGTCAATGAATGAATAAAATAACAGTGGCACAAAAACAGACAATAATTTTGTGGGTCCTACGATTGTTTTGCACCTAATTGCTGTGTAAGATGTACAGTTAATCAACTGAAACAAAACTGAATTGCAGCCCCAATATTCAATATTGTATTTCGACTGGGTGGATTGAACAACAAACCTCAACCTCGTCCCAGCGGAGTGGATGGCATCTATTACATCCCATTCAAAACAAACAAAGAGAAGATTCGTCAAGTGCTTGGATGCGAGAATGGTAAGTTTCACTCATGTGAATAACTCTCAATATCCAAAGGTTCCCCACATTGTTGTATTTCTTAGATAACTTAACTTTAAAGGGGTTTACTTTGACTTTTAGCATTAACTTTATTGATGGACTTTACAGATTCGACTTCCATTTTTTTCGTTCATTCTTAGGTACAAACTAGCTTGGGTACAAACTAATGAATAGGGTTCCAAAGTCTGTGATTGAAGTTTATAACACCCCTTACAAATATTTAGCCTTTTTATTGGTCACATGATATGGCTTAGTTTTACTAGAAACGGCGGCCGTGTGATAGTGCATCGATTGCCGTGTGATAGTCCGATGACTATCACACCGCATGCAGTAATACCCAGTTGCTTTTTACCCACCTTGAACCCAATCAGTTGTGTATCTTAAATGTGCCCACAAACGTTCTGTGTACAAGGATGATAATAGTCTGTTGGGGTGTTATAAAACAAATATTGACTGCCTTACTCGTGCTATGTTTAAAACTCCGACTCCCTAGGTGATCCCCGGACCATTCCATTTACCCTCGGCTGTGCCTCGTGAAAATAAAACGCTTCAGGGATCACTTCGGGAGTGGAAGTTTTAACCATAGCACTCGAAGCAGTCAATATTTGTATGTTATCAGGGGTAATAAGGCACTGTTTCAGGTAGTATGCCATTATTGACTATTTGGAAGGGGAAAACACATTAACAGACTGGAACCAAGTATACTGAAAAGACAGTAAGGTTTTACTCAACCAACTTTTCAAGCTCAACAATTGACTTTAGTTTGATTGAAACTATTTTCATTGAATTTCAGCAAGCGCAGTAATGGATGAATCGCCATGTGAAAACTTCACTGCAAGTAAAGTTGGCATTGAGAAAGTATCAAGGCTGGTACTACCAATGGAAATGGAACTAACGATAGATGGGCAACAAGGTGTGATTCTACACTTCGCTACCCAAACTCCGACAAAAGAAGGCAGCCAATTCACAGTGGGTAAGTGTTACTTCAAAAAAGTGTAAACATGGTAAACATCTTGTTACATTGAGGGCATTTTACAGGCAGGGTGGAGGCAATAAGCTGCACAGCATGCAAAAGGAACCCTTTAGTGTGGCACAAGGGAATTTTTTGTCTTACCCTGTCCTTTATTTGAATAAAAATAACAATAGAAGTTTCCCATGGCTTTAACTTGTCCTAAATGGGCACAGCGATTTCTAACTCGTAAGGGAACTTTTATGAGGAAGGGGCACAGCGATTTCTAACTCGTTAGGGAACTTTATAAGGAAAATTGAAATCACAGCAAAAGCACGGGAAACCATGGCAATTGCTGTTGGTTTTTTCAAGGCCTGGTTTTCTTTTTTGGGCTTTTTTATTTTTTGTTTTCTTCCTAATATAAAAGTTGTTGTTTTCCGTAGATTTTCTTGCAAATCAAGATTTGAACTGTAAAAAATAACTTGTAACATTTTAATGTTACAATATTTTCAAACAGCTTTTGTGTATTTTTTTCTTCTTCTTGAAAGACATGGACCAAGGACATTCATCCATCTATTATAACCCACATGGCACCTGGGTTCGACAGGGACCGACTTCATCCTGGAGCTTCTTTGGGTCAGTAGTCAAGATAAGATTTGATGGAATGAGCATCAGTGCTGGGCTGAAAGGGATTCCTGAATCCAAAATTGCGTACAATTCAAGTATCCTGTCTTACAGGAGTGATGAGTGGTTCATTGGCTTTTATAGTTACTCAGAAGGTACAGTTTGGTCGATCTATAAACCGTGTGATTTATTAAATAACTAAGATAGCCACTGGGTTTGGCACAACTGGAAATGTTCTATATCAAGTAGTAATATAAATCTACAACAATGTTTACATAATGAGAAACCACGCACTTACACTTCAGAATGGTGTGTATTAAAAAAACACCCATATTTATTGAATATTTCTTTTTCATAATTATTTAAAATAACTATTTACACTTAAAATGAAGGCAATTGCAACATTTTGGGTTAAACAATAATGATTGATGTTTAAGGAAGTTATTCATTGGAAAAATTATATTCTTATATCATGTATCATAGTGAAATCCTGCATATAAAACTCAAGCTTTTTTTAGATATTATTGACACAGCGATTGTTAAGTAACATTGAGGGAGCTGCTGCACCAATGGTTTCCAAAATTGTTTGTAAAGAATAGACATACACAAATTGAGTACCCGTGATGGTGACTGTGTGCAGAAATGTGTTAATTTAATTTTAAATATCTCCTATATTTAAAATTCTTCTACTTCAGTGTTTAAATTATACTATATTGTGGTTAATACAATAATTTGATATTTTCTGTTAATCAACACAGTTCTAAACCTTAACTTATTTTACTGATTTCAATTTGTGTACTTGTAATTGTGTTCATTGAACTAGATGTCATTGTACTTACACCATGTATGTCAATGTATGAATAAATAAAACCTGGACATCATAAATTGTGTTTTCCTGAGTGCTATGATTGTTTATAGTTCCAAGGTATCAGAAACATTCACTAAATCAAAACTAACCTTTAAATTATCTCGTTAGGTGGAATAATAAATTATTGTTTGAATATAGATGAATAAGACTTGTAAGTACATGTAAATATTTATCAATGTACTTATAGATGTGATAAAAAAATCGTGTTTAAACGTGAAGAAAAAAAATGACAACTAAATAAAAAGAAGTTTTGAACACAATGAGATAAGTTCCAAGAAACTGGTCCCCCTTGGTTAAGGCAACTACAAAGATTGTGGCTTCATGGCCAAGTTCATACAATTTTGCGTGGCATCAAGGCACTACAACACTGCTTGCTGCCATACAAATCATGTCAAACAATATATCCAGCAAAAGTTGTTGCTACCTTCGGCGGAAAAAGCAAAGAAGTGATAGCATCTGTGCTTTGTAATGAACGTTAGTTGAAGCATAAAGGAATGGGTTAATCGCTGAGTTTGCAAACAAAAGATATGACATTGACCACAGCAAGTCAAAGCTGACATAGTCCCCACCATTGAGGGCGTTTATAAATATAATGATAAACCAGGGGCACCAACATATGATGAATGCCCCAGTCATTAGGCCGAGCATGATGGCTGACTTGCGGTAGGCTTGCGGACCGGGCTGCCTTGGTGAGGCAGCGCCGTTTGAGGTTGGCTGACGAAGGCTGGAGTCCCTCAGGTCAGCATCTGATGTTGTCTTGTCTCTCTTGCTGTTGTTCCTGCATTCGATTGATATCGTCCCTGATTCAGTGCGTTGACGCTGTAGCAGCATCTTTCTGATTTTGATGAACACATGTATGTTAAATGTCGCAAGCAACCCAGCTGGAAGGACAAACTCAAAGGCAAATGTTATAAAGGCATATGGTATAGAGAATATCCCTTCCGACTCACATGTGGTCGAGTAGTTCACCTGCTGCTCCCCAGAAAACACCTCCCAACCGACATCTATTACAGACACGAAGGTATATGTGGTGAAAATCGTACCAGCTATAACAGCTAGTGCGCGCTTCTTTGATTGGTTGTGGATGTAAACTAACGGGGCTCTCACCCACAGATAGCGGTCCCAGCTAATGAGCACCAAGGCGAAGCTGGACAGGACTGTACAGGCGAACACCAGGAGTAACCAGATCTTACAGACGACCTTACCGAATGGCCAGTAGCCGTAGTACACAGAAACGTTATTGATGGGCATCACGACTGCACCAACTAGTAGGTCAGCTACAGAGAGGTTCAGGATGAAGTAGTTGGACACTTTCTTGCGGATTTTCTTGGACATAAAGAAAGCCATGACGGCTAGGGTGTTGGCTATGGTGGCGATTGAAGCCTCCAGCCACATTGCTATGATAATGGCCAGGAAACAGTTGGGGCAGTCGGCCCGGATGGTTGAGGGGACTTGTCCAGATGACATTTCTAAAAAAAAATATAAAAAAATAACACATTTAAAACCCACACAACTCTGGGTTAACTTATACACTCCTTTGAAATTCCTTTATGCACTTTTTTTCTGTAAATTTTTCAAAGATCAAAATGTATGATGTTTTCTATTAGATGTATGACCAAATAAACATTGATACATAATATAAGAGCAAACCCATCTATAAAAGGAAAGCCATATGGAAGAAACTTATATTGCACTACACTGTATAAACACGGGCATTGACTCCCAAAATTACCCATAAATGAGTCAAACTAACTAAAATCCAACTTAAAATCCCATTTAACAGTTTCCATGTTAACTCTGACCTGGAAGTTTTTAGACTGTAGGTCGTGTGTACTTAGTTTTTATTTCTCAGTGCGCCACCATGTTAAACCATATACCATAGCGCACATGTTTTTGCCCTCCCAATGCACTCTTGGCGAAGAAAATAAAATAAAATCTTCACAATAACAAGAGCGGGTCCGGGCTTATGTTCTAATGCGAAGGAACAAGTTTGAATCAAATTGAAGTACATGTGTACTGGGGCAGATGAGATGGAGGTCCAACTTCCTCATTCTAGAGAAAATCTCGTCAAGTGCTAGGCCAATGAGCTCACCAAACAGCATGGATCAAGTTTGAACCATATTGAAACACTGAGGCAGTTAGAGATGGTACCACCTTTCTCCATGGTCTCAGTCTTTCTAGGGACTGTATGTCTAATTAGGCTCTTTAAGTTAAAAGTGAGAAAACCCCAGTTTATGGTGTTATTATTTATACGGTATCATGTTATTTTTATCTGTAGGATAGTTTGGATGAGAACACCCTGTACAATGACATTGTGGAGTGCTGTAACAACTCTGTATACTTCTTGTGTTGCAGGCTCGCTTTCCATAAGGTAAGATTGTTTTCTGAGCCATAGAATTTTTCATATTTCTGAATAACATTTTTGCATGGGAGGAATGCTGACAATGTATGGAGTGGGGGCTAGATAACTAGACAAAGTAGGCACTGTGGTAGGCACTAGAGTAAAACCATCTTTTTACAGAAAATGTGCTAATGTACACACACCCGTGTGTAAAAACCTGCTAAGTAGGGATGGATTTTGGATTTAGCGATCGATTTTGGCGTTTGCGATGGTCTCAAGCGTTAGTGAAATCGGCCCCTGGCCTTGAACTTGCCCTGGTCTTGGCCTAGGTGCCCCTTCAAAAGTATCCCGTATACTACAATATTTTTCCAATGGACTCTGTAGGAGTGCACTGTTTGGTCTTGATGTACAGACAATGGCAAAACCATATAATTCCCTAGTGTGCCCACCTGTTTTCAAAATGGCTAATATTGGTACAAGATCTTGGCAGGTCATTCAACTTGTAATGTAAATCAGAATGATTGTCAGGAGCTTCTCTTATTTATTAAGACTGTGAGCTGAAGATTCTGTTACTCAATTAGATTGTCTTGTATCACGATGCTGTGCGGTCACACTCTGTTTTGTACAGTGCACCATTGTCATTCAGTCTGAGTAACGCCCCAGATCTCTTTTGCTAATACTGACTCACTGATGGGGTGTGCTGTCACTTTCTTGTTGATTATTGTCTTCATACCCAAGGCTCACAAGTCACTATTCAAGCTTATCACAATCTGGACCTTTTTGTTGGTTTTTAGTCTTTTTGTCAAACATTACTGCACTAACAACATCATACAAGTCTTCTAGTCTAACCTCAATCTCAAACTTCTTAACCCCAACAGTTGATGTCGTTATGTTTGACTTTGGCAAGAAGGGAACTACCAGTCTGATGATGAAATATATGAAGATGCGAAGTGTGAGGAGACAAAAGTTCATCACAAAATAGATGAGGTAAACTTATGCATAGTTAATGCTCATTTTGTTAAAATAAGTTTAAAGGTAGTTTCTGCTAAAACCACACACACAGAAGGGTTTTTATGGCATCAGTGAGACAAGGTCATAATTACTGCATGAATGCATACATTTAAAATTGTTAAACCAACTTTAATATTAATGATACACTAGTTCTTATAAATAATATAATAATAATAAAAATTGGTTTTTATATAGCACTTTATACGCCCCTCAAAGGGCTTCCAACATTATTACTCCTGATCACTGGGCCTTTTCATTCCTTGAACCATCTCAGCTCCCTGGGGAGTGTACAGCTCAAGTGCTGCCAAATATGTAGCGCACTAAGCTAAATCAATCACAAGAACCATCTCTGCCCTCACAGGTACCCATTTACCCCTGGGTGGAGAGAAGCAATTACAGTTAAGTGTAATCTTGCTCAGGGACACAAGTGTCATGACCGGGATTTGAACCCACGTTCTGCTGAACAGAAACAGCAGATCTTGAGTTCGGTGCTCTTCCCCTCGACCACGACACCCCCCATAATGCACATTTTACAATGACTGAATGCGCTTTACATTAGTGCCCTGGTCATTGGGCCAATACTATTCCCTTTATTATTTCTCAGCTTCCTGGGGAGGGATGTCGTCCAGAGGCTTTTTCACACACAATATCAGCCTCTTCCCTGGCAGACCCTCATTTATACCCCTGGGTAAAGAGAAGCAATTATAGTGAAGCATCTTGCTCTAGGAAACAAGTGTCACAACCAGGATCTTTAAAATTGTATCAGTTTTTCTGAAGCTGTAATGCAGTATCCTTTAGTTTTTAAAGTATTGCATTTTATTGCTAACTTTTTCATTAATTCATGCTTTCTATTGTTTGCAGGCTGACAGAAATGTTGTCAAGAGCGAAACCGATTGCCATGTCGTCGGGGAACTAAGCAGGGTTGTGGGCTGTGGTACCTGGGATACTTCATTGGCTGCAGCCAGAAGTGCAGCGAGGTGGCTGAGATTATTGCTGTAGTTTGTGGACAGGAGAACTCCGAGAGTAAAACCATGGCCTATGACAACAAGGGGCTTCAGTCTGTGACTTGAACCTTGAGGAAGCTGCTCATGCATTGTCCAATATAATGACGTTGCCACCAGAAACTGAATCACAACAATCTCAACCAAGGTTGATAATGTGGACACCTCTGATATTGCAGTAGCAGCTGTGGCGGTGTACCACTAACCCCCAAAGTACTCCTCAGCCATTGCTCAGAAAGCTGCTGTAGCTGAGAAGGCCACTGCAGCAACATGTAGTGGTCTTTTGGCAGGTGTTGCTGCAGTTGCTGGCGTTGCATCAGGCTGCTCAGAATGACGACAAAACACCACATGATGAGGAAACTAAAGATAACCATGAAGCCTACAACATGACAATGGTAGTCCAGGCAAACAGGATCCCAAGGAGAACACCATCCCCTTTATCAGCGTGCAAGGTAATCATACACTAACGAAAAGAAAACGTTGTCAAACAAGACGCTGTTTTCAGATATGATTTAATTACCTGAATTAAGCATTTGATCAAAGTATTTACCACCATGTATTCAACCCTTGAACAAATGCTTGAACACAGAGCTCCTGTCTGCCACATTCATCATTTTTGGAGTCAAATTGCACATACAAGTTATGGTAAGCGTGTTAAAGGCACTGGACACTATTGGAAGACCTGTCTTCTCACTTGGTGTATCTCAACATTTTTTTTATGCATAAAATAACAACCCTTTGCAAATTTGAGCTTAATTGGTTTTCGTAGTTGTGAGAAAGAAAAAACTTTCGTGTCGCACGAAGTTGTGTGCTTTTAGATGCTTGATTTCGAGACCTCAAAATCTAATTCTGAGTTCTCAAAAACAATCTTGTGGAAAATTACTTCTTTCACAAAAACAACGTTACTTCAGAGGGAGCCGTGCAAGGTAATCATACACTAACGAAAAGAAAACGTTGTCAAACAAGACGCTGTTTTCAGATATGATTTAATTACCTGAATTAAGCATTTGATCAAAGTATTTACCACCATGTATTCAACCCTTGAACAAATGCTTGAACACAGAGCTCCTGTCTGCCACATTCATCATTTTTGGAGTCAAATTGCACATACAAGTTATGGTAAGCGTGTTAAAGGCACTGGACACTATTGGAAGACCTGTCTTCTCACTTGGTGTATCTCAACATTTTTTTTATGCATAAAATAACAACCCTTTGCAAATTTGAGCTTAATTGGTTGTCGTAGTTGTGAGAAAGAAAAAACTTTCGTGTCGCACGAAGTTGTGTGCTTTTTTTTAATTGGTTGTCGTAGTTGTGAGAAAGAAAAAACTTTCGTGTCGCACGAAGTTGTGTGCTTTTAGATGCTTGATTTCGAGACCTCAAAATCTAATTCTGAGTTCTCAAAAACAATCTTGTGGAAAATTACTTCTTTCACAAAAACAACGTTACTTCAGAGGGAACCGTTTCTCACAATGTTTTATACTATCAACAGCTCTACGTTGCTCGTTACCACAAGTAAGGTTTTATGCTAATAATTATTTTGAGTAATTACCAATAGTGTCCACTGCCTTTAATGCCACATTGCTAAAATGTGTAGTACATTGTGTAACCCACCGGGACATTGACCACAAAAAGGCACAACTAAGATTTATTGTGATAAACATCAGGTACAAAAATTTGGTCAATTAGGAAACTTTTAGGATGTCAAATTAAAATAACCAACAATCAAAAATGTCATTTGTATAGAGCAAAATACTGTTTTATAAAAACACAGTGGTTTATCAAGTTAACAAAGGTATATAAGAAAAATATGTAAACTATAAAATAGCTGATGATCAAAAGCCTTTTTCATTGATACATGTAGCACAATTAATTGTTAATTTATCAATTGTTATTGATTACTGTTGAATCAAATATGACATTACATGCCCCAAACTAGGCGATTCAAGCCAAAACTCAAAACTGAGTTTATTTGCTCCAAATAGATGTGATTATAAAACATATTTGTAAAACATATCCAAGGGGCGTCACAATTATGATTCTATAAAATCACTGTTCTTTGAAATCATTATTATTTGTGTCATAGATACTTAATTAACTCATTGAAATTGAGCCCCGCTCGCCATTTTGATTTAAACCCAAACTTCTTAAATCCAATGAAGTGTGTATAATTGGTTTGCGGTAACACCATGTGTGTATCTACTTGCCAGGTAGAGTTTGTTCTTAGAGAACTGTCTTGCTTTATTCTACTGCAGGAGACTGGCGATGACTAGAGCAAGCTAGTCGAAACGTTGAGACCAATTCAGAACTGACTCCGCGGCAGTACAGTTAATTACGATCCTATAAGCTAAAGTAGTAGTCCAGTCTACTTTCTATACCATCCGCCCTGGTAAAAGTTAAAAAGCAGGAATTTTTTTTTTCAGAACTAGAAGTCTCCCGAACCTCTGGTTATCTACTCCGTGGCAGTAGAATAAAGCATGGAGGTAGTTCTACCTCCATGAATAAAGCAAGACAGTTCTCTAAGAACAAACTCTACCTGGCAAGTAGATACACACATGGTGTTACCGCAGACCAAATATACACTGATACCTCACCATGCAATGCCTCAAATCCTATATCCAATAATGTACCTTCACTTAATGATAAGTTTCTCTTAGAAAAACTAGAGGTATGGAATGCATGTATCTCTTCCAATATCTGATGATGTACCATCCCTTCATGACACAATTATTGAAAACAAGAGGATTGGAATGAATGTACTCTTTCAATAACCAATGATGTACCATTCCTTGAAAATATTGAATTTTTTAAATTGAAAACCAGATAATTTGAGTGACTACACTGTTCCAAAAACAGATGGTAGTAATTTATTTACAAAACTAGGCAAAGGGAATAATAGGTGTTTTTTATTACAAAACTCTAATGTAGACAAGTGTTAATAAGATGTATGTCAATTGGATATATCCGCTTTTATTATAATGAACAACATTATTTATATCGATACATGCCATGAGGATTTAAAGTAATTAATTGATGATTTTGATGAATTATTTATTGATTTTTCCAAAGTAGTAAGTAAGTGTTGCATACACTTTCTCTTAAAAGGCCCTTTTTGATCCCGAATGGTTTCCAGCTTGAGCTCTGGCTGGTTAAAATCTTAAAGTAGATAGATCTGGTCCCAATTTCATAAGGCCTAAAAGCATCAAAACTTGCTAAGCACAGACGAGTCTTGCTTAACAGAAACTGGTTTCCAGCCAAAATTCCATAATTATTTTGCATTTTAGCAACTGGTGCTCCAATTGTTAAACAGCATTTTCTGCTATAACAGCTTTATGAAACTGGGCCCAGGGCCCAGTTCATAGAGCTTCTAAGCACACAAATTTGCTTAGCATGAAATTTCTTCCTTGATTAAAACTGGATTACCAGCCGAATTTCCACGTGACTTTCAGGGTAAGCAAACAACAGCTGAATACAAGTAACAAGCAATAGGCCTATGCAACAATGGAAATTTGGTTGGTATTTCTGTTTTTATCAAGGAAGAAATTTCATGCTAAGCAAATGTTTGTGCTCTATGAAATTGGGCACTGGTGTTTATGAATAGTACATGAAGGATTAAAGTCAGGGCTGTTTTTTTTTAATGGGTTCTGTATTGGACAATGATGTTACTGATAAGTTTCATTCATAAATACCTCAGACAGTTTCGCTTTTCCTATTGGTGGAGAGCGCGTCACGTGGGTGTGTATAAACCTTTGTTTATGACCAGTAAAAAGTGTTGAAACATGGGCGTGACACGCGAGCTTGCACCTGTGATTATAAGACAGTTTCTTCATTCCTTTTGGTCGAGAACACTGGCCGGGACAGTTGTGCCACATCACGCGATACGTGCGACGCGCACAGCATTCCCTTATAAGGAGTTGTATACCCAAAGGGCGGTGGAGGGCTTTACCATTTCATAGCTGGATGGGTGTTGTGTTGAAAGAAATCATTGAACAATTATAGTTTTTGCACTTGTTTTACTTTTTGACCCAAAGTGTTGATGTTTTGTTTTTACCGAAAAGGTATTTATGAATGGGATCGTCTCGGTAAAATTATCAAGAACCAGGCCTCGGCGGGATTAAACCACTAGTTGGAAACCTCTTCACCACACATTGATTCCCTTATTTCAGACAATGAAGGACCAAAACTGAGTGTTATAGAAAGATTAAGCAAGTTTTGTTTATAAGATGCTGCTCATATTGGATCAGCTCTGCTACATCAGAAAGTGTCGCTGGTACT
Organism: Asterias rubens; assembly: GCF_902459465.1. Classification (NCBI taxonomy): domain Eukaryota; kingdom Metazoa; phylum Echinodermata; class Asteroidea; order Forcipulatida; family Asteriidae; genus Asterias; species Asterias rubens. Next base: position 765,380 of record NC_047077.1, on the reverse strand, counting down.
CTTTGAAGTACAGATTAAAGCAACCATTTTATTTGTCTCTAATTCAATAGCAGGGGTAGCCAAAACAAGGCAAACAGGACTAAAAGAAATCACCATAAGAACTGCCCTTGTCACTGGTGGCATCCGGGACCCGACTGTTGAAGCAAAGTCAATAATGGCAAGATGCCTGTATAAACATTCTCAGGTTGGTCTTAATTTTAAAATAAATGTTTGTTGAGCAGTTTTGTACCAAGTTTTGTACATGATCGGAGTAATAATAAATAAAATTTGCTTGAAGTAATTGTTTTCTCCCTGGTTATAATTTCCCCATTATTTGTTTCTTTTTAAATATAATTGTTTTGCAGGCTTTTTATATTTTACGTTATTTTTGTTTTTTGTTTTTTGTTTTTTTTCTGTTCTTTTTCTGGTTGTTACATTTCATTCTCAGTTTTTGTTGTTGAAACTTTTGAGAAAAATTTGTATGGGTTCAGGAAGGGTGGTGATAATCTCTGACTTAGAAGAGGAAACAAGTTTTAATATAGTTTCAATAACATTTGAATTGTAATTTGGTATTTCCAGTCTGGACTGAGTACACATTCACGACAACTTGGAATAAGCTTGAAATGTTTTTGCTAAGCAAGGGCCGATTTGAGTCTGGAAGTGAACATATGCAAACCTCAATAGATAGTACATTTTAAAGCCTTTTGAGGCACTCGACACGTTTGGTAATAATTGTCAAAGACCAGTATTCTCACTTGTGTATCCTAACATATGCATAAAATATCAAACCGGTGCAAGTTTGGACTCAATTGGTCATCGAGATTGCAATAAAAACGTTAAGGAAAAAACACCCTTGTTTGGGCAAGTTTGTGTGCTTTCAGATGCAAAAAACTATTACCAAGTTAGAGCTGATTTTAAAAGCATAAGACGATTATGCTCACCAGAATAAGGTTACCCAGCCAAAATACTATCTCACATATACGTTTTTTGACTGGTATCTTGCTCATTTCTACGGAGCAGAAAACAGTCAAGCAATATTTTCTGCTTAAAGGCACTGGGCAGTATTGGTTTTTACTAAACATAAATGTTAAGCATACAAACTTACTCGGTAACGAGCAATGGGGAACTGTTGATAGTGTACAAACTTGTGAGAAACAGCTCCCTCTGAAGAAATGTAGTTTTTGAGAAAGAAGTATTTTCTCACTAAATATTTGAATGGGTTCGAGACCTCAGCTGAGGACCTCGGGGTGTCTTTTCTTCCATTATTCACTTCGACAGCCAATTAAGTTCACTTTTTGAAAATTGGGGTGGTTTCTATGGCAACAGTTAAACACGTGCTTGGAATAAAGTACAAATTAACATAAACACGAGTCAATGTGGAGCACATTTAATACGGAGCACATAGAGTCACATAGCATAGGGAACTAGACCCAGCGTTTTGTATAGCCACTGTAAACCCAACGTGCCTGCATCCTGTCTGTTAATTTTCGTTCAGAATGCAATGTTTTCTGAGCTGACGAAGTGTTCAACTGGGAGGAGGAGAAATACGATTGTAACTTGCTTCAAACCAGATGTTTATATCTCAGTGTGAGGCAAGGAATGTCCATGGAAGAGAGCAATTAGAGTACATCAGGTACGTGAATCGAATTAAATTTGTAATTAAACATGTGCGATTTAACATGTAATTAAACATAAATCGAATTAAACACGTGCGTGATCTCAAAAATAACAATATTAAAGGGCACCCTATGTTTACTTCTGTGGGTCCTTTTTGAAATCGTGGCTTGGGTTCTCTATTTGAAAGCCCGTATCGAATGTGCACGTTTTAAAATTAACGATTTAGAACTGGCCGAGCTTTTGAAAAAAATAATTCCATAGGAATCATTAAAATTTCCTAAAAATTATAAACATTTTAAGCAATTTTGTATAAAGCTTTAAACACATAAATTTGTCCAATGGTTGGCCCATGATCTGGTATGCCTTGGTTCATTGTGGACTATCATCTAGTCACAATGTAACGAATTTGTTTAAAAAAAATCCCCAGTTAAAGCCATTGCCCGTATACCGAGAAGTTGGCAGGCATGGTATAATGACCCCTAACCCCGCGCCCACCGAAATAATCTAACACTTAAGCGTGTGACTTTTTGTCAAGAAGAAGATGTGATCCAAAAGCATAATGTCCTTTTATAAACCCCTTTAAAATGAAATTACCACAAGTGATTAATCCTACTTTTTTATTAAAATTTCAAAAAAGTTATTTAACGTAAGCCTTTTTTGAAAGCTTCAAATACACTATTTCGTCGTTTGGTATAGTGTGCGCACTCGCTGTTCATCTGATTTAAACGCTGTCCCAAACAAATTAAATTGTCAACGAAACCAACTTATCAATTTGTGATTATCAACTTGAGATTCGTATTTTATTAAGAGCAGGGTGAAAGTATATAGGATTTGAGGAATTGCATGGTGAGGTATCAATGTATATTTGGTTTGCGGTAACACCATGTGTGTATCTACTTGCCAGGTAGAGTTGTTCTTAGGGAACTGTCTTGCTTTATTCTACTGCCGCGGAGTAGTAAATACTAATATCTTAGACTGCATTGACATCATTGCAACTTTAGACCTGAATCTTTGGATGTGTTCCCTCTTGAATTACCGCGTAAAGTCGTGACCGTTAAATTTGCATAGCGCCCTCGTTTGGCTCTAGTTATTAGTATTAAGGGACTTTTGCCACTGTTCTTTCCAGCTGTGTACATGAAATTATGGAATCCCATGGTATGACCAATGTAAATTCTTTTTTTTCTGGTCAATTGATATTTTTGAGGTTCTTGTTATTAATTTATCTTGGAAAACAAATGTATGACCTGATGATTTGTATTAAGTAACAATCATTGTTCGTGTGCTTAGGGACCATGACTTCGGGACCGTAGTAGACTTGACTCATGTCCGTCCCATCCCGAACCCAAAACTATTGTTTTGTGATGCTCTGCATTCCCCAACCTGCAGGTTGTTTGCTAATTGGCGCGATATATTAGTGACCTCTCACACGAGAATGGGACTTGAATTAAGTCTAGCACCGTAGGACACCAACAGACTGCCGAGACTTTGAACTGTTGGTCCTTCTCTAGATTCTATAGCCATCGAAATCCAACAACGAAGAGTTACCTTACATGCACAAAATAACGACAATTGAGAATTATGTAACACTACATTGGATGGTGTAAGTTGTCATGAATATGCAGTAATTATAGAATTCCGAAAACCCCAAACAAGTACGATCTGGTATGCCTTGGTTCATTGTGAATAACACCAAGTCACAATATGATGCATTTGAGCAATGGTCTGCTTGCTATAAAAAGATTTTCTTCAAGTGTTGCTGCCATGCTAAAGTCATTGGTCCCCATAACTCTATGTAAACCACTGCCAGTAGAAAAAGGACACTTGTGCAGGACTTGGTGTTTTGACCCCTAACCCCGCGCCCACCGAAATAACTAACCCTACTATACTTTTTACGTGTGACTATTTGTCAAGAAAAGAAAAATAACAAAAAATATATAAAATAATACACAAATAACTCTTTGATAAAACCTTTTGAAATGAATTGCGTAATAACCCACAATTTCATGACAACATTAAATCGTACTATCTTATAAGACAAATTACAACAAGGTATAAACTTTCAAAGCAATTTTTGAGAGCCTCAAAGACATTGATGTATATTTTTCTTTAATTTTGTCTTTAAAATAAATGAATCCAAACCGAGGTTGGAAGGGATAACAACTTGACTCTTATTTTGTTCAGTAATTGACACTTTCATTTGCTGTTAGGGGCCGTGTTCACGTTAAAGGGACCGTAACAAACATTTGTGGGCACATTTCACCATAGCCAACGAGTAGTTACCTATGCACAACTATAGGCCTATATGCATTGTTTGAGAATTATATAACACTACAATGCTTAGTTTCAGTTGTCATGGTTATGTAGTAATCAATCTATAGAATTCCGAAAACCCCAACAAGTAAACCTATATGGAATAGCCTGTGATCTACACTGTGCCTTGGTTCATTGTGCAGAACATCAAGTCACAAAGTACAGAATTTGAACAATGGTCTGCATGCCATGTGTTTAAAGGATTCTCCAAGTATTCCAGTTCGCTAAAGCCACAAAGCTTCGCTTAGATTTGAACCCACTGCTAGTACAGAAAAGGCACTTTGGCAGGTTAAGGTATATTGACACCTAACCCCGCGCCCACCGAAAGACAAATTGTACCTGAAACTTTTACGAGTGACTTTTTGTCAAGAAAAAAAAAATTAGGAACACAAATCTAAAGTGATCTTATAAAAAAAACTTCTAGAATAAATTGCGTCATGACCACAAGTAATTGTACTTTTTTACTAAACTTGTATAAAAATGAAAAACATTTTAAGCAAGTTTTGAAAGCTTCAAATACATTATATATTTTCCTGTGGGCTTTTCTGCTTTGCAATAATATTGTATCCAAACCGAGGTTGGAAGGAAAACTACCTGCCACTAATTTCGTATTGTAGGAACTTTGTTCATCACGTGACAACTTCTTTGTGGGCACATTGAACTAAAGGTTGCTGAAACAGCATTTCACTGGTCATTCCCTTTATCGAAATCCCATAACAGTATAGTTACCTTACATGCACAATTATATATGCATTGGGAATGATATAACACTACAATGAATGGTTTCAGTTGTCATGGTTATGCAGTAATCGATCTTAAGAAGTCAGAAAACTCCAACAAGTAAAACCTATGGGTTCTTGGCCTTTTGATCTGGTATGCTTGGTTCATTGGGGATATCATCAAGTGACAAAAGTAATGCATTTTAACAATGGTCTCTTCGCCTTTTGTTTAAAAGGGTCTCCGGCTTAAGCGATTGATTCAAATGCACATTTAACCACTGCCAGCTAAGAAAGTGCACTTTGGCAGGCTACGATATTTTGGACCTTATACCGCGCTTACCGAAAGACAAGAATCCACTTATAACTTTGCGTGTGACTTGTTGCCAATAAAAGAAAATGGGAAACATGTCTTAACTGCTCTTTGATAAAACTTTTTCAAATGAATTGCGTCATAATTGAACCATTTCATGACCACAAGTATTAGTACTTTCCTGTAAAATTTCCTAATAAACTATCATTTTGTTAGCAATATTTGAAAGCCTCAAATACATTGATACATGTTTCTCTTACAATGATTTTGAACAATGGTCTGCTTGCTATTTGTTAAGTAACTTTTCTCTAAGTGTTCCTGCAAGCTAAAGCCTTTGCTTCCCAAAGCTATGTAAACCACTGCTTAGATATAAAAGTCACTTCAGCAGGCTATGGTTGACCCTTAACCCGATCCCACCGACATAAATAAACACCTATAACGTTTACGTGTGACTTTTTGTCTAACAGAAGATGGAATCCCAATAGTATATAATGTTCTTGGATAAAGAATTTTTAAAAGGAATTGTGTCATTAACAATTATTTCGTGCCCACAAGTAACCGTACTTTTTTATTAAAATTTCTCAACAATAATAAACATTTCAAGCAATTTTTGAAAACTTAAAATTCATTATTTCGTTTCAAGCTCTGGTGACATGCACACAATGTGTTTTCTCGCTGCATAACTGTTAAACCCTATCCCGAACAAAATAATTTTTCAATAACTCAATGCAGAACCCCAACATGTAAACCTTGGGTTGGCCTATGACCTATGCCTTGGTTCAATGTGGATTTTATCAAGTCGTAAAGCAATGATTTTGAACAATGGTGTGCGTGCCATTTGTTGAGAAACTTTCCCCAAGTATTCCTGCCAGCTAAAAGCATAGATAAGGACCTAATTATCTATGCTGATAATCAGTTATTCCAATACCTGTGAACCATTGCAAAGACATGAAAGTCACTTTTCGTGGGCTATATTGACCCCTGACCCTGCGCCCACCGAAGGTACAAATCAACCTCTAACTTTACGTTTGAATTTTGTCACTAAAAGATGTTCTTTGATCCAACCTTTAAAAATTGATTGCGTCATAATCAACCATTCCATAACCACAAATATTAGTACTTTCTTATGAAATTTCATAAAATTTAAAAACATTTCAATTATTTTTTTGAAAGCTTCAAATGCATTTATACAAATTTTCCTTCAGTTTTTGTCTGCCTGAAATAAATGTATCGAAAGCTAGGTTTAAATGAAATGGATCTGTCACTAAACACTTTCTATTGTTATAATAGGGACCGTGTTCACGTAAGGGACAGTAGCGAACACAGACGCATAGGATTACAGGTATAGCTGAAAACGGTCTCAGAACCGTTGGAATCCCACAACGAGTGGTTACCTTCCCCCATGCACAATTATATGCCATGACAATTATATAATACTACAATGGATGGTTTCAGTTGTCATTCTAGAATTCCAAATTCCTATCTTCAGAAGTCAATTATAGATTGGCCTAGGATCTGGTTCATTTTGAATAACGTCGAACAGCAAACAAAGGGAATTCAACCACAGTGTGGTCTATAAAGGTCTCCCAAAACAACGGTCCGCTAGCCAATTGAAATGTTAAATACACCTGAATCAGTCAAAAAATAAACCGCTATACATTTTCTTTCTTTAGGTAAAGCATTGCCAACATATATCGGGCTCTTTGCGAAGTTTCTTCTGGGGATCGACTATTTCCCCATTTGCACCCTTTAACGAAACGTCAAGTCAACACCTTGTGTCCGGATGTTGTGTGCAGGTAAGGATTTCAATTCTTATCCAATAAAATCTTAATCCACCAAAAATAAGCATATTTTATTTTAACCTCCGGTTTGAATAGGAAGTGAGGTCAAATCATGTCACTTAGTCATGTGTTGAAATGTCGCAGATAATGCATTATTCAAAATCATAAAAGCAGGGGTTCTCAAGATGTGCATATTTAAAATCAATTAATGAACATTGTTCAGTAACTATGGCGTAATGCAATGCAGCATCACTTTGGGAAAGAAAAAATATCTTATAGTCTTGCTATACACGTCCAGATAATATCGTTTTGTTTCTTGATGGACCTCACTCAGAACGGGTCGCTATATCGTAATTGCCTGGTGTGACACGACCTGTTACAAGGAAATGACTGGGTTCCGAGTAGAATCATCATCCCAACACTGTTCAAAATTGGCCAACAAAGAAAAAAAGTCACAAAGATGTTTTGAAGACAATTTCATAATAGTCTCGTGTGTGCTCCTGACGATGTGTAGGCCTAGTTGAAAGTATTATGTGCAAATAATCTCGCAAATGTTCTGTATATATATGACTGCGGCCCAGACCAAAATCTTGTGTTCCTCAAAAACGCTTTACTTGACTGAATTCAGCACACGATTGCAATAAAGTTTGATTGCCGGTTGTTTGGGTACACAATAGTCCGATATAACATGCAAGAAACAACCATAACTTACCACTAAAAAGGGTCCCGTCAGTAGTTTGGTTGAAAGCCGTACAAAGATTGTAGCGTACCATCAATTCCACAATATATCAGTATAACCATTTGAGCGAACATGCTACCGTTCGTAACTGTTGAATTAAAGCGGAACAGTTCACCTTTGACTCAGTGATCTTTACTTATCTTTGCACCCCATTAATATTTGTCAGAAAAAGGGAATTTTTCCCGATTTTGAGTATTAGAGATCCGTTCTCTGGAAAAAGGTTCATTTGGGGATTTTTGTTTCTATAGTTAATATTTTATAAGAAACGTGACTTAATGAGTTGTTTTGACTCTCAGAAACATATTTTTTAAACTGCTGGCAAGTTCAATCACGATGTCCCTGATTTATGAGTGTTTTGAGCTGACTTGCAGACGGCTGTTGAATGAATGATAATAATGTTCCATCAAAATTTGGGGCCAACCATGAAACAGCAGCACCTATAGGACCTACTTCATAAAAAGTTTGTTTTTCACATAATAATTATTAATCATAATGAGTTTACATATATTGCTCTATAACACACCACATGGACGTCTCTCAAAGTACTTCGCAGGGTATGTAGAGCTACTTTTTGAAGTATGAGACCTATTCATGATTTAATGAAACAAATCAGCATTTTTGTGAATTAATTGCTATCCTTATTTCATCATTATTTGTAAATTGCAAGCAATACAAGTATGCAAAATAATAAGCAACTAGTTGTTTAGATTTAAGTTTTGATCCTGCCCTCACGCCTACAACCACAGTGACGCACAACATAAACAACGACCCTAACCTTCACTCAGTTTGGCAATATCACGGCCTGTTGAAAACAACACACTTGTTTTAGCTGCAAACTTTGAACCTCTTGTGTTCTTGCGGTAGCACGGCATTAATCAATTCAAATAAATACTGCAATAATAACATGCGATTTCCGTTTGTATGATTTCACAGTACAAGGAAGTACAAGTAGTTTAAGCTACTGGATATTGTTCAAGCCCCACCTTATTTGAACTTAAGAGCCTAGGTCCAGTTTCATTCAGCTGTTAAGAAAATACTGCTTAGAAAATTTGTATTGTTTTAGAAGTTCTTTCTAGATATCTGTTGAATGAAAACAAATTCTTAATAAATATTGTATGTTCATTTTTGCAGTACTTAGAATATTGAGTTAAATTGAATATTGAATTATAGGTTAATGCATGGAGATTGTGCCTTATGTGCATGTGTCAAGATGACAGTGTGTCCATAATAATCCTTTGGTCATCATCACTTGTTTTTTGTATATTATCAGATGGGAAACAATGTATACACCTTTCTACTGCAATGTCACATTCCAAGTTGTTGCCAACCGATGTTGGAAAAACTATAATGGAAAGCCATAAAATGCAAGACAGGTTTACACGGGCGGCAGGGAAGACGTAAAAGAGATATTCAAATTGGTGTTACTGCAAATCTGTGTTAGTTATAGGTGAGATGCAAAACACCATATACGTAATAACTTTTCAATCGGTTGGGGTCCATCAAGTTAACATATAGGCAAAACATTTGGCATAGGGTACAAGAAAGTCCCTTCTCTGTAATGCTGCAGTTCAATCTGAGTGGTTCCAAATGTAAAAATGACATTGTTCATGTTGCGCAAGTTGTGTTTAAATACAAGAAAGTCCCTTCTCTGTAATGCTGCATGTGCTGAATATTTGTTGTTCTTCAATTTGTCTTGATGAATATAACCGACGGAAATTTACTCAGCACTCGAGCGAGATCGTCAAGGGTGCCGTGGGCTGCCGGGCTTGTAGTGAATTCCGATGATTTACAACAAGAAATTCACCTTCGGACTGTTATTAATATTTCCCGTCGGGGCACTTGAGCATGTTGCACGGAAATTACCCCTGCTGCTGTTGAATGGCGAACATCGAGTGATAAAACATAGGTACTGACCGCTTTAGAGCAGGAATCAAGCAGTGTCAAAGCTTTGCTCACCCCCAGCGCCTTGCTTTAACCTAAGGCGCTGGGATGGACAAACGTATCATGCACGCACATTGGTTTAATAATGCGCAGTCCCATCATGCATAACACTCAGGGTGCGTTCGTGTAGCTTCCCTGGGTCGACCCCGGTGTGTGTCGGCTTTTTTTTCCAGGACAAACGTGGGTAATTATCTGCACACGTTCGTCCCGGAAAAAGAAAACGCCACACACTGGGGTCGACCCAGGGAAGCTAAACGAACGCACCCAATCACTGCACCAATGGGTGCGTTCGTTTAGCTCCCCTGGGTCTACCCCGGTGTGTGGCGGGTTTTTTTCTTTAGGACGAACGTGGGTAATTATCTGCACACGTTCGTCCTGGGGAAAAAACCCGCCACGCACAGGGGTCGACCCAGGAAAAATGTTTTATTTCTATGCACTACACACATGACGTACTTCCTGAACAAGTATCTGTGCAAGCGATTAGCCCATCCCAGCGGTCCTGGATAGACTGGCCGCTGGGGCCGAGCGAATGTCAAAGCCACTGACTATTATGCCTGTGAGGGCGCTCATCTGTCATCCATATGGTGCATCAGACAAAGGGTGCGTTCGTTTAGCTTCCCCAGGTCGACCCCGGTGTGTGGCGGGTTTTTTTTCCAGGAAGAACGTGTGCATATAATAACCCACGTTCGTCCTAGAAAGAAAAAAAACAGCCACACACCGGGGTCGACCCAGGGAAGCTAAACGAACGCACCCTATATAAACTCACATAGCAACCAATGGTAAATGCAAAATATTATAAAATACGCAACTTTAATATTAAGTCTGTCAGTCTATTGAAAACGTTTTGTTTGTATATATAATTTTAAAAATTGTGTCAAACGTTGTAACTTAATGAAATTGGTGACAAACTGAGCTAAAAATCTGGTTAAATAATGTAGGGGAATGAGGTTTTTTCTTTATGACATCTGTAAGTGTCGCACACTTACGAATCGTTTGAAATAATTCTTAGGAGTTAAAGGCAGTGGACACTATTGGTAATTGTCAAAGACTGGCCTTCACAGTTGGTGTATATCAACATGTGCATAAAATAACAAACCTGTGAACATTTGAGCTCAATCGGTCGTCGAACTTGCGAGACAATAATGAAAGAAAACAAAACACAATTGTCACACAAAGTTGTGTGCGTTTAGATGGTTGATTTCGAGACCTCGAGTTCAAAATCTGAGGTCTTATTACTTCTTCTCGAAAACTATGGCACTTCATTCAGAGGGAGCCGTTTCTCACAGTGTTTTATACCATCAACCTCTCCCCATTACTCGTCACCAAGAAAGGTTTTATGCTAATAACTATTTTGAGTAATTACCAATAGTGTCCACTGCCTTTAATCGTAATAAAAACAGTACTTGAATAGTAATAACTGCTTTGCAGTGATGTACTGACTTAAAACTTGTTATAAAATTTTGCAGGATTAATCACTGGTTCTGTTTGAATGAGTTAAACCAATGAAAACCTTATGGCCATTACTTCATACATGTCAATATGTCCCCACCCCTTCGACCATCATCAGTTGATCAATTGACTGGTTTTTTTTTCTGTCAGTCATTAATTTTGTTCTACCTGGCGATCGGCAGCTCGCCATGGTAGCTTCGCTGTTCTAGTTTTACCAACTGTATAAGGTCTCTCGGCAGCAGTAGCTGGGACGCTTAAAGGTGTCAACAGCCAACTGCGATGTTGGCCAATGGTAACATCATTGTGTTAATGTCTGGTTTTAAGTGTCACTTTGTTTACAATGTGAAGCTATATCGTTGTTTGTTTGTTTGTTTAATTCTTTTTAAAATTGTTTTTAAGGATTTTAAACATTGATTTTGTGGTGACACATCTATGATGAGTTTGTGTTAATTTCACTTTTGGTCCTTACCCAGACAACTTCATCTGTAACTACGATAGTTTTTTCCCGAGTATTTTAAATTCATCAACAATAACAAAAAAAATGATCTAGTGGTTTACAATGGCCTTTATCTTAATCTTCCCTCAAAAGCCCTACGGATTAAGAGATTGTGTGATACTTTTGTAAAAGTTGATGTCTGTTTCACAGAGACAGATGCATCAATTCTCACACATGATTAAGAAATATAACAGTCTATACTATTACAGTTTAGGGCATTGTCTCGCTGTTTCCATATTGACTCAGCGGCACCAGATATTTACATGACATTACCCTTCCTTTTTCATTTTTTCAACGGAAGTCGTGAAAGTACTGAGTGTACAGTGCTTTATAGAAATCGAGGTTAAAAACAAATTACATTGTTTGTTCCTCATGTAAAACTATTAATATTATGTATAAGACAATAGCTCTTGTGGGTGTGCTGGTGCTGTTTGGAAGCACCTTTGTATTTGACCAATGTTTTATGTCATTTGTAATGATGTCAATCGATCTTCCCTCGTGTTCCTTTCTCACCCGTACTTTAAAATTTGTAAAATGCCATCTGACCAAACATTAAAGAGTCAGTCATGTGCCAAACAATGTGCTTAAAGCATGCTTTTAAAAATGTCCGATTTTTTTTTTAGCTCCGACATAATATAGAGGTCTTGTGATTACATGCAATGTCTTTACTTTTATACGTGATGAAGTGATGATGATGGTGATGAGCATGATGATGATGATGAAGTTTTAATTAGACAACAGCATATCTAATCTAAGATTCTATTCTCAGTACACAAACCTGCACATGCGTTCTCACAAATGCATCCTTGTGCATGTTGTTGTTCTTTCCTTTGCCCCTGAACTTAACCCAGACTTGGTACTCTAATTTCCCCCTAGTGGAGCGCCCCAGTCTCTAGAATTCCCTATGGAGGCATTTTAACCTCCCCTTTTTGCTTTGTCTTTGGTCGCCATAAGGTACCAAAGACGAGCACAACGTGAAAGACACAGGAAAATGGCGTTAATTCACAATCTTCGATTATGCTTTGAAACGTTTTTTATATGTTCCCGAAACGTGTCTGTCGAGACACTGTCTGGAAAGCAAGTTATAACAATCCTGTATATAGAAAGTCTTGGGAAAGACTTTTTAATGGTACAACATAATACAAAACTTTCAAATGAAACAAATACTAGGTACTTTTCCTCCAAAACACTTCCGATAAGTTAATCGGTTTAAAGTTTTAATTATAGCGAGTGAAATCCTCCAAAGGGTGATAAGAAAGTGATGACGTGCAAATATTTTTGGCTATAAAAGACCAAGTGTTTGAGATACTTGTCATTCTACCAGACGCATCGCATCTAAGTATATCATCATGCTGAAGTTGGTCGTACTGTGCGCCCTTGTGGCTACCGTGTTCGCCGGTAAGTATATAGTATAGTGTGTACAATTCCCACAGCATAGGCCTATGACAAGTATAATCTTTTCAAATTTATTTTAGAGACTTGAATTGTGTTACTGTATCAAATTATTTTAAAGACTGAAATTGATGTTACTATAACAAATTATTTTAAAGACTTTAATATTGTGTTTTACATCAAATGATTTTAGATACTTGATTTGTGTTACTTTATCAATTTTTAGGGACTTGTTAGGGACTTATTATGTTGAGATACACCAAGTGAGAAGACTAGTCCTGGTCTTTGACAAATACCAAACGTGTCTAAAAACAGTTGAAATTATTGCTATGGGTGAAGCATTGTGACACTAAATGTGGTTTTGCCCTGAAACAACTGGAAAAAAACTGAATGTACATGTTGCTTTGACCTTTAAGCAACTGAAAAGTTGTGTAGTCTAGGCCTATCTAGTGTTTAGTTACCCAAACATTCATATTTCATTTAGGCCTAACTAGACTGTTGGTATTGAACTAGCATTTTGGACTTGGGGGGGGGGGCGCAAAACAATAATAACTGTTGATGATGCGTATGAAGGGATGGAACTTAAATAAATACATGTTTTCTATTCCCAGATTGCGGTGTCCAGGTCATCTCACCATCTCTGTCCAAGATCGTCGGTGGTTCCGAGGCTGTGCCAGGATCCTGGCCATGGCAGGTGATGCTCAGGAAGCGCTACTTCGGTGGTGACTACCAGTTCTGCGGTGGTACTCTGATCAGTGACCAGTGGGTTCTTACCGCTGCCCACTGCTTCTAGTAAGTTTTAATACTCAATTGAAGACGCCATCTGCTTTCATGTTAACTTACCAGTGGACTCAAGATTCAAGTTTGGAAATTGTTTTGGACAAGAAAATGAAGTAGGCATGTTGATCAGCTGATGAGCATGATTCATTTATCAGATTCAAATTGTGTTTGAGAAATCCTCCCTCTCAGAACAGTTTATACTACCAACATCTACAGTGCTTCTCACCCAGTACGTTTTATGGCCATTTATTTCTTTAGAATGACCCTATTTAAGACACTGGACACTATTGATAATGTTCATAGACCAGTCTTCTCGTTTGCTGTATCTCAATATATGCATACAATAACAAACCTGTGAAAATTTGAGCTCAATTGGTCGTCGAAGTTGCGAGATAACGATGAAAGAAACACCCTTGTCACACTAATTGGTGTGCTTTCAAATGCTTGAATTCGAGACCTCAAAATCTAATTCTGAGGTCTCGAAATTAAACTCCTAGAAAATTACTTCTTTCTCGAAAACTACGTCACTTCACAATGTTTTATACTATCATCCTCTCCCCATTATTCGTTACCAAGTAAGTAAGTTTTATGCTAGTAATTGTTTTGGGTAATAACCAAAAGCCTTTTATAGTGTCCACTGCCTTCAAGGTATAGTAATGGAGGTGCATAATGAATAAAAGTGAGAAGCCATTTGTATGAAAGTTCTAAGATGAAGATATAATTATTGGTTGTACATTTTCGTTCATCCATCAGCAACTTCGGCAACATCAAGGCATACTCTGCCGTCGTTGGAGCCCACGACCGTGATGCCGTAGACTCAACCCAGTCCTCCTTCTCCTTGGAGCAGATCTTCCTGCACGAGGACTACAACACCAACACTCTTGACAATGACATCACCCTCCTCAAGCTGTCCAGCCCAGTGTCATTCAGTGATTACGTCAACACTGCCTGTCTGCCAACATCAGACTTCCCTGCTGGAACCAACTGCGTCGTCACCGGATGGGGAGACCAGGAGAGTAAGTATATCTTGGTCCCTGTATCCAATAGCAGTAAGAAAGCTAACATTGTTCGCACAAAAAAAAGGAACCAGACAAATTATTGCCACCGTCTTGGTCATGTTCCCTGTATCAATTGGCAGTAATAACGCTAACATAATTCGCCCAGGAAAGGAACCAGACTATTTATTTCAACCATCTTGGCCATGTTACCTGTATCCAATAGCAGTAATGAATGCTAACATTAATCGCACAAGAAAGAGACCAGACTTTTCCCATAAACCCAGGAAGGTATAAGCTTTCGTGTGAGATACTGCTAGACAAATCCCTGAACTATTTCCATTTGTTTATTACATCCAGATAAGTTATTGTGGGGATCTAAAACTGTCTCTACGTACCAGATTCGCGGAACAAATTCGAGTGTTATAATTCGTGCAACGTTTCTAACTTCAAATGTTTTTTTTTATTTTTCATTTTCAAAACAGCACAATTTGTCAAAAACTTGTTTAATGTGGACGTCTTTCGATGATAAAGTGGGCGAACAACTTGTTTTCACAGCTCTCATGTTGTCATCCCCAAACGTTGATTTACAACAAACCTGGTTCACGACGTGTGGAATTGCTAAGGAAGAAAAGTGCAACCTCGTAATATCGTATAATAGAGACGGGCCTCCCTTGTTTTTACTGATCCATTTTCAACTTCCATTGTTACTCAGCCGTCGTCGATGACTCCACTCTGCAGCAAGTTGAGGTACCAGTCATCTCGACCACCCAGTGCAACAAGCCACTGTGGTACGGTGGAGCTATCACCGACAACATGATCTGCGCCGGCTACACCGAAGGACAAAAGGACTCTTGCCAGGTACGACTTCTGATTTTTTTTAAAGCAATTGTTTGACCTTACAGATAATTCAGCTTTGTGCTGCCAGTTGTTTTTGGTAACAAAAATTAATGAATGGATGGATGAGTTTAGATATCTTTGTGATGACATTGCATTTATAGCTCTGGAGGAACATCTCATAATATCTCGTAGCATTTGCACACATTATTCTGTATTGGTTTTAGGACATATAGACATTTCTGTCGTTGATAAACAAACCGTGCTGGTAGGGCATGCACGGCTGGATGTTAGAAAACACTCCTTCGTGTTAACAAATGTTGTGACAAAATTCGACATTTCTGCGAACTTCAATTTAAAAAAAAATCACACGATTGGTGTTTTTTCCCAACAAATTCAGCATTATTTTTTGAATATTTTGTAACAATGTTACAATGTGACTATCTATTTGTACTTTGCATTGATGACTTCCCATGGTTTTGTAACCTTGGTTTGTAAACATTTGGGCTGTGACGTTGCAATAGAAAGGTTTAATAGAGATCCCTTGCTTTGACTACCATTTGTTAAATCAAACAATGGAAAGGTGCGCGAAAGTACGCACTGCGCACGACTCTCAGCCATAGACAGGTACGTCTTCATTGACTCTCAGGGAGAAGACTGTTTTTGTGACCACGTTTGCAAGGGTCTTTGGAATGCGCTTATTCGCGATAAACGAAGTCCCTTCAGGGCCACCATATCCTGGCTCGATATCACAAAGCACAAAGATGAGTTGCCAATAAATACCAGAGTCAGTTATTTACTTTTTTATTATTTTATTATTTTAAAGCCATTGGACACTTTCAGAACAGAAAACAAATTAAAAGTTCACAGATTTACAAATAACTTACAGAGTTTACAGAAGGTAATGGTGAAAGACCTCTTTTGAAATATTAGTCCATGAAATGCTTTACTTTTTGAGAAAACATTAAAACAATTATCAATTCTCCATATAGAGAATTACGGATTTATTTTAAACACATGTCATGACACGGCGAAACGTGCGGAAACAAGGGTGGGTTTTCCCGTTATTTTCTCCCGACTCCGATGACCGATTGATCCTAAATTTTCACAGGTTTTTTATTTTATATATAAATTGTTATACACGAAGTGTGGGCCTTTGGACAATACTGTTACCGAAAGTGTCCAATGGCTTTGAGTGACACCACACTTTGCTTAGCATTTATAATAGATTGGCAGTTAAGATCAATCTTAGCAATTTTTTGTGAAATCGAGCCCAGGGCCCAATTTCAAAGAGCTGATTGCTTAAGCATAAAAAGTTGCTAAGCACAACAAAACTATACTTTCCATCAGAATACCGGTAAACATAATATTTTACATGTACAAATGGAACCGGTATCATTCTTAGTTGTGCTTAGCAGAAACAAAAATCAGCAATATTGTCTGCTTAAGCAGCCATATGAAATTTGACCCTGATCACTTAACTTAAACTATATCAAACATTGACGACCAAGCAAAACTACAAACCGGTCCACTCTGAGTTATGCTTGTTCTTCTTAATTACTTTACAGGGTGACAGCGGTGGCCCATTCGTCTGCAAGGGTTCCTCTGGTGCCTACGAGATTGCCGGAGTTGTAAGCTGGGGCTATGGCTGTGCTGATGCCCGTAACCCAGGTGTCTACGCTAAGGTCTCCAACTACAACAGCTGGATCAACAACATCATCTCCAACAACTAAATAATCTTTACAAATTTCAACAAATTAAAATATTATAGATGCGGGGGGTGCCTTCATCGAGGCATACAAAGCAAGTTAAAAAAAAGGGAAACTTTAAAAATTAATGAGTCAGAATAGACTCGGATTCCGGGTTCCAGTTGGCCTGACTCCGTTTTGGTTAGTATGACTCGGAATGTGTGTCCAACTGTGTCAAGCTGACGCAGAACTCAAGTCAAAGTTGTAACTGTTACTCGGTTCAGCCTGATCTAGAAATTAGTCAGATCTCTTCTGGGAACCAACACTCCGGGTCAATTCGAACCTAGAAGTTTGATCTTTGGATATAAAAAACATACTGAAAAGCGTGGTCGTTTCAATTCGAATGTAGAATGGACCTAAATTGCATAATAACGTATATAATAATTTACTGTGTTCTCGTTTACTTAAAGCAAAAGGGGTTCTGTCTTTATGAAACTGTATTTTACATACGATTTACCATGGGCAATAAACATACATGATTCAGCAAGTAGTAACATTGTTCACTTGTGTTCTTTATATGTGGGTATTTTCATACTTTGTATACAAAACTAATGTTTAAACAAAATAATGAGGGCTACAAAAAGATGATCTTAAGATGAGAAATCTATCATCGAAGATTTCAAAATAAATTTTATTAACATGTTTTTAGTACGCGGCCGCAGCGTTACACAGATGATGACACCACAACATCTTGTGAAACTTCATTACACAATAACTTCCTCTGCACGATTACTAAGGGAATCAACGTCTGGAACCACTATAATTGTTCAATGATTTCTGTCAGCACAACACCTCTCCAGCTATGAAATGGTAAGGCCTCGGGTAAACAACTCCTTATTAAGGAGATTGCTGTGCGCGTTGCACATATCGCGTGGCCCAACTGTTTCAGCCGTTGCTCTCAACCAATAGGAATGAAGAAACTGTCTAATAAGCACAGGTGCAAGCTCGTGTGTCACGCCCATGTTTCAACACTTTTTACTGGTCATTATCAAAGGTTTAAACACCCCCTCGGGACGCGCTCTCCACCAGAGGAGTAGCAAAACTGTTTTAGGTAAATATGAATGTACAATTTTCAATTCAATTTTAAAAAGAGACAAGGATTAAAGTTCCACTTCAAACGTGATCCCGTTTCTCGAAAAGTTTATTTTGTCAAGGCACATTTCGGATCACGACGGGGGCCTCATAATAATAATGTGGATTGTGTTTTCGATCCCTACCTGACTGCGTGGGTGGGGTTTCCCTGTTAAATTCTCTCCATTTGGGTTGTTGGCTAGTAAATAGTGGATAAGCGCACTCTTTATTAAGAGTCATTGGCTTCGCCATGTAATAACAAATTTTATATAACACCCAAGCAGATCCTTGCCATTTGATTGGAGGATTGTCCGTCACGTGATAGCAAATAAAAGTACCATTGCACGCTGAGTCACTCGCCGTGCTTTTTCGTTCCATCCGAAAAGTACCATTGCACGCTGGCACGCTGCCAGCGTGCAATGGTACTTTTCGGATGGAACGAAAAAGCTGAGTAAAAACATCACTGCGTGCGCGTGTCTTTGGTAACGCAGCAGGTGTTACTGCAAGAAAGCATAGTAAAATTACTAGCATTCGGCTTCTACAGTTGAAATTGTTTGTTTTGGAAGTTGTTTCTTTCAATCAAAATGACAAAGTTCTACTTGGATGTTATATAAAACAAATAATGAATGTTTTTCATTCGTGCAATGGTGCGAATATGTTCATTCGTTGAAAGAATGTTCCATTCAACTCGGCTCCGCCTCGTTGAATGGAACATTCCATCTTTCAACTCATGAACATATTCGCACCATTGCACTCATAAACATTCATTATGTGTATAATAATAATGTTGCTCGACACCTGCAGTCCAAGTAGCTTTTACACAGTGGTTTCGTAGTGAACTAGAACGGAGTCTTCGACGCTGTCTTCGTTCTCATCTTGACTGACAGATGCTCCTACATGGTTTCTATTTAAAGAGGTCAAGGCAGGTAGTTCCTATATGAGGTGGAAAATGTACACAAAATCGTTATTCAAAAAGGGATAATTTGTTTATGTGTACTCTTATGATGGCCGGAAAGGTCTGACTTCTGAGAGACCTTCCACACAGTTCTTTTCTTACATGCAATTATTCATGTCTTTAAGCCTGTTTCTTTAGGTACGAGTTTGATGACAATACTTTCTGGGGGACATCTAGCTCTCTTCCCATGTTTGAGCTGCCATAAGGACATTATAACAACTACTTCTTTTTCCATCCTTGCACGGTGACCGGCAAGTTCCAGTATTCTTAGTCTCGCATCTCAGAAATTGGCAAAATAATTCCACACAGGCCCCATTTCATAGGGCTGCTTAAGCACAAAATGGAGCTGAGCCTAACAAAATGACGCTTACTAGAATACGGGTTACCAGCCAAAATACCATGTCACAAGTACAATTTGTGGCTGGTATCCTGTTCATTTCTGCTTAGCAGAAAAGTGTTACGCATATTTTTCTGCACTAATCCTTATTGGTATCATGTGATTGTCATGTAACATCTAGAGCCTTTCTTTAAGGACGGCTGGACACTATTGGTAATTGTCAAAGAACAGTCTCCTCACTTGGTGTTTCTCAACATATGCATAAAATAGCAAACCTGTGAAAATTTGAGCTCAATCGGTCGTCAAAGTTGCCAGATATTAATTTAAAAAAAAACACCCTTGTCGCACCATGGTCACACGAAGCGTGTGCTTTCAGATGCTTGATTTCGAGACCTCGAATTCTAAATCTGAGGTCTCGAAATCAAATTCGTGGAAAATTACTTCTTTCTCGAAAACTACGTCACTTCAGAGGTAGCTGTTTCTAACAATGTTTTAAACATTCAACCTTTCACCATTACTCGTAATCAAGAAAGATTTTATGATAATAATTATTTTGAGTAATTACCAATAGGGTCCACTGCCTTTAAGCACATCTGAAAGTGAATTGTACCACAGAAACAGAAAAAACAACAACTAGACATTAAGTTGTTGTGATATCACAAAAACTATAGGTGTTTGTGAGTGAAGTCATCAAATGATGATGGAATGATTAGGTGACGACATGACACCTTATATCAATACAAAGTATGGTTAATGAGTTAGAATATTTTCCCCAAACACATGGGTCAACTTAGCCCTGGTCTTCCTATTATGATGTACACTGTAGTACAATACAAAAGTGAAAGGTCGCCAAGGCTAGGGTCAAGTCTAATCGCTTACCTCATTTTTGATTGGCTCCTTGAGGAATACGTAACATACAATATATCCAATCGCACCCAGGAACTCGAGACCAAGAGGCAATGCGAAGTACACAGTCCTGAAATGGACGATGTCGTACAAGAGGCAGTTACCTGTTTCCCCACATGACGACTGTAGTAAGAGACACGCTTGCTGGATGGCTGCGCCGAATATAAGAGGCGAGGGGATGACACCTGTGTAATAAGAGAACCGAAGAAAGGTCAAACTTATTTGAAACATATGTTTCGAGGTTCTTGAGGGAATTATTATGGTGCTTTCTTGTGGAATGCCATTGACGAAAAGTAATCAAAAGCCAACCGTCAGTGAACTGGTTTAAAGCCTTCTTCAAAAGAGTCATTTTCTCTCATGATGGTAACATAGCTTTCTTTCCATTGGCTGCTTTGTCAGGTATATAGTTTGTTATTTTTTCATATAAACATCATATTTTCAGTTAAATTAGTTAAATATAAGCGTTGTTTTTGTTTGCTAGTTGTTTTGTTCCTACTCGTACGTCCCATGTTTGCTCGTATGTCTGCCCACAGGCTGATGTAATCTTACAAGCCTCGGTTTATCAAATCGACCTCCATAGGCCTACTGTTCACTTAAATGTATTGTTAAAAACATGTCCACTATTACATTACATTGTATACATGCATTTTGTAATGTGTTGACAGAATGGAAATGAATGTGAATTGAGTTGGTAATACACCAAGTGAGTTTACTGGTATTTCACAATTCCTCTCTCTCTCTCTCTATTCATTTGATTTCATTTGACTGCTTTTGTATACACCAGTATACCTGTTTATGTGTAGTGTGTTGTGTTGTGTTGTCATTTAGCCTTTCTTTTGCGAAAATCTGCATGGTTAAGTTCACAGTCTGAATGTTGATAACAAAAGCTTACCCAGTAAACGCATCATCAAGGACGACAAACCAATCGCTAACGAACGGTCATCGTCGTCTACTGCCCTGTGGTGTTTACGAAATAAGATTTAATGAAACTGAAAAACACTGTGTGGACGGTGTTTCAAGTCCCTACATTATGTGGACCTCTTTTAGTTCTCAAGATAGTTTTGTTTGCACTACAATGGAATGAAATCGTAACCCGCCCTCAGCAACCTACACGTGTGTTGCAGACACTCCGTGGACGTCATTTGTACACGTAAAGAAATATCATATTCTGCAACAGTGTAAATTGCACTGTGTGGACGTTTGTAAGTCCACATAGTGTTTCAAGTCCCTATATACATGTTCGTTTAGTCTTTCCGTCTTTTTGTGTGTCTGTCCTGCGGAGTCATTTTTCAAACCCGTTCTCTTGTCTGGATTCCGAAGTGTTACATTTCGTTGTTTTATTTTATATTTTTGTTTAAATCCGAAGTGTATAAATAAAGTAATTAAAATCTCATGTCCACATTTTGGATGTAATGCTTGCCCTCGATAACGCAAGGAGTTCACACGTACCGTACTGAGACCACGAAAAATGTGTTGCCAAGAACTGCGTGTAATGTCGAACTTAAAATGGCGATCGCAACGAATGGTATCAGCGTGTTACATGCATTGGGGCACTCTCCGGCGATCGCTGTCTCCCCATAGTAATCATCGGCAAGCCAATCCGGAGATGCGCCTACACAACTGCAATTGGTGTAAATCTGCATGGATGAAAAGTAGCTCTATTATAGGTTGGTTGGTTGGTTGGTTTACTCATGCAAAGCGCATACCATGTAGAAATAATGTTTGTTTGTAGAAATAATGAGAGGTTGGCCATCTAGAATCCCAGTGATGGCTTGTGTAGTTGACCCTATATGCGCCAATGGAAGAGTCGGTGTATATTAGGCAAAACTAGAAACGTTAAAGATTTTCGAAGAGAGCGAAACTTTTTTAGTAGGTCTACCCAAAGTTATTTTTAAAAGTAAACAAGTGGGAATTGGGAATATTAACTTATATTGATAATGATAATTAGAACATCACAAATTGATTTCGATTGAAACAAATTCCCCTTACCGTAATGTTTCCCTCTTCTACAGTGGAGGCACTTTCTACCGTCGCTAGGCAACCTGCATGACAAGGAGTTGCATACGTCACGCCATCCGAGCCGCAGACTGGTGTGTAATCTGAAAGGCATGCGCAGCCAGAGTTGCACCCAACGGTAAGATTTGGCAACGCTCTTGTATTCCTAAAAGTCAATGCCATGCATGACATATTAGTAATATGCTACCCACATGAGTAACTACAGTGTACGGGTAATTTTGAATGAGAATGGGAAGGGATCAGATCAATAGTCATCGAATTTGCAATTAGAGAAGAATGTCAGAAAAACACCCTCGTTGCATTACGTTGCGTGCTTTCAGATGCCTATTGGCTTCAGCTGAAGTCTTTTATTATTTAAGTAAGAAATAACTTCGAGAGGGAACCGTTTCTCAGAATGTTTAATACTATCAGCAGCTCTCTATTGCTCGTTACCAAGTAAGTTGTTATGCTAACAATTATTTTGAGTAGTTACGAATAGTGTCCAGTGCATCCATCACAATAAAAAAAATCTTCAATAAAAGCTTACGTATTATTGACAAGGTAGTCTGTGGTCAGTCCGGCTGTATTCCGGTTGTCACATCCCAGGAACAAGAACACGACCTGAACGAGTAGGATGACTGGCTGGATGATGACCACAAAACCTGCCATGCCCTTCCTCGTTAACTTCATCTTCGTTACCACTATGCCTCCAATGATATACCCCAATAAGGAACCAGGTGTTACTGTGAGACCTGAACAAGGAAATAAAATCGATGTTATACATCTTTAGTTAGCTCTCATTTTTAACAATTTGGAACATTTTGGAGCTGGTGATGCTTGGTTGCTATTACACTACTGGAGTTTAGTATGGATTAAATTATTTATGACCATTTAATGGCCTTGCTATTAACACTCCCCGGTCATAATTGAACTGGGTCAAAGTCCCGTCGTACCTGATCCTTTTGTGTGTCAGTATGTGAATCCTTATCCAAAACTACAAAAGGGTCATGACGACGTAGACTTGGAGTAAAAATCAAATGTTTAACCACTTTCCTTGACAGCAGGACTTGGACAAGGTCAAGGCTCATTGGGGCCCGGAACTTTGGTCAATTCTGACCTAGAACTTGGGTAAATTCTGACCTGGAACTTGGGTCAATTCTGACATGGAACTTGGGTCACTGACCCGGAACTTTTGAGTATGTAACGGTGACGTATTTACCAAAGATCATGGGGGCCGTGGTGGCTGGCAGTGAAAACTGAGTTTCCAGATACTTCGGCATGAAGACGATATTTCCTATTAGGGCCACTGTGTAACAGCATCCGCCCAGTATGACGGCCATGTAAGATACATTGGTGGCTATTCGATACAATGCCTTGAAGAAACCTGGGATACAAAACAAGAAGTGATCAAAATAAAACACACTGCTCTGTATGCACAGGGAACACTTCTGCAGCCACAGAAGACATTTTTCCAGCTGTTCAATACGAGGCCTTGAAAAAACTTGTTTTACAAAATATAAATGCTCAAATTTGTTGCAACTTTCATGCAACTTTGAGTTAACACTGCTCTGTATGCACGAGGAACACTTCGGCAGCACAGAAGACGGAATACATCATTCTTCTATATCTGTTCTATACAAGGCCTTGAAGAAACTTGTGATACAAATGCAAACGATAAAATCGTTCGATTAAACACCTTTTCAGGCTACTTGGAGATAACCAACTCCACAGTGTGCACAAGGATATATTTCTGCAGCACAAGATACATATCTAACTCACTATCCCAAGGGAAATGATGAGAACAACTGAAGTGTGGGTGCATTGTCCTATTATATTGGAGATTGCCTGGAGATGGTTGCCTGTACATTACCTCTTGTGGCATGGCCTTATCAAACGGACTGAAAAAGGGACTCACCGGGTAGCAAGGGTTAACAGTTCGGATACTGAGCCGGAGGGTTAGGAAGAAAAAGCTGGCTACCTAGAAGGAAAAGAATACTGTGTGTAGGTTTTGTCTCCATATTTTGGTTTTTACCTATCGCATGTGCGTATTTGGTTTTGCCGCTCTTGTGTAGTGTGGTCGTATTGTGCATCCCAGTTCCATTGGTGACTTCGGTTTGTTCCTGTGTTATCTCCTCCTGCCCTCGTCTCTCCTCTTGTCCACTTCGTCTCCCCTCTTGTCCACTTCGTCTCCGGACCCTCTTGGGGAACAGAGCAATCGGCACACTCACTAGAATCATCAGCACACCGAAAGTTGCATACGTTAGCCACCAGGCGCCGATCCAGTTAGGATCGCCTGGTTGGGCGCTAACTGTCGCCTTAAGGAAGTCGGCGTGAATGGAGAGACAGTAGCCGCTGATGGTGAAGCCAACCAATGGTCCCACGGCGTAGCATACTGACAAACAAGCTGCAAGGTACGAGATCAAAACAAACCGGAAAAATAGAGTAAAAGTAACGCAGACAATTATTATTCTACATGGCCGTAGAGGGCGTTGTACAGTTGATGAAGTCAGAGCCGTATTTTGAGAGACTGCGACAACTTGCGATTACGAAAGTTATTTCGTGTCAAAATAAAAAAACACGCGTTTGGCAAAATACAGGTTGCCAGACTAGTCTGCCCATTGCCTTTAGACCCAAAATGGCGTCCAGCAACCACGTGACCGAATAAACTGGTCATTTTGTCTCTCACAGCTCTAGATGGCTTCTCGGCGGACAGGGTGTGACACCCTGCGTTTTGCAATTTCAAGACACCTTGAAAAACGCGAGCGTTGAACCATGATTGTGCAGCACATAGACCCATCTATTGTTTACAAACATTGACCACTATGCTCGATGCAGTCTTGCGTTGTACACAATTAATAACGCATGGATTTGCACCCAAAAATAAAAATTTGCTTTGAAACATCATCAAGTAAATTCATTTCCTGTTCGGTGGCAACTGTTTAATTCGTCAGTCATTTTGGCTGGTTACACAATTTGTAATACATCACTAAACATTATAAAAAGAGGTATGTTGACAGAAGCTTGGAACAAACCTATATATATTGGGAGTGAGTTGCGGTCCAGGTTGTCATCCATATAGGTGATGGCTAGAGGTGACATCGGTGCTCCACCAATACCAGTTAACATCTGACCAATAATGATCCAAGATACCTGCCACATGAGCGATCCGGAGGTTTCCTGTTCCTCGGAGGTACATACCTCAGTGTTTGTGCCTCCTGTTGTGTTTTCAGATAGGAGGCATACCTGGAAAACATCATAACTTTAAAACACCCATTTCTTAATAACTGAACTAGCAAAGCAAAGCAAGTAAGTTGAACATTCAATATTTGTTTGTTCTATTATAATAATTTGTTGGATGTTTGTGTGAATCATACATCTTTCCAACCATTTTCATTTTATGACAAGCGACCATAGCCTAAATAGACCAAATCTAAAGGCAACATGTCGCCTTTAAAATCACCTGGAAATAGAATTGTTTTTCTTTCAAACATAAGAGTATATGCTTACGAACAATAAAACAATTTTTTTAGTAATTGTTTGCACGATTTATAATATGTTTAAAAAATATATAAAGTTGTTTGGGGGCTGACTCCGCCTACCCCTTTTTTGACGTAAATCGAGGCAGACTTTGCCTGCAATGCGTATAGTAAACACACGTGCAAAGTACATGTACGTCCAAGTCGTGAGTTGGTACATTTCAAAAAGTGTTTTTCTGCATTCAGCAGCAATACACCTGGTCGGCATTGCCGGAAAAAAACATTATTATTTTTTTTTAAACGTACAAACTCACGACTTGGTCCGTACATGTACTTTGCAATTGTGTTTACTCTACGCATTACAGGCAAAGTCTGCCTCGATTGACGTCACGAACAGCGCCCTCTCGGGTCGGGGTCTACTCATAAATTTGTAAATAACATAAGAGCTGATTTGTTAAAACCTTAGTTAACTGTTTATTCACATCCCACTCATCAAAACACATATATTAGTGACAAAAGCTTTATTTTGAAAAAATACCACTTCCAGGTGACTTTAAGTTAGGACAAATTAAGCGTGTTTGGGTCACGCTTATTTAGGGAAATTGTGTTTATCAGTGAACAATTAGTACTGCAGCACTATTGTGTTATTTATTTATTCATTTATTTGATTGTGACAATCATGAACTTTACTCTTAGAATTAGCGTGTTTACCTGATAGAGTTTACCAGCGGTTGGCTGTTCTGACTGGTTCTGGTACGTGACATCATCACTGACAGCCTGTGAAAACTGCGAAGGTGTCTCGTAGATAAATTGCGGTAGCGCGCAAAGCAGAAATCCTACGCCGATAATAACGCCGCCAACCCCGATGAAACGCGGTCGGTGACTCTTGTGCCCGAAATGCGCCACGAACAACACTAACACTATGCTGGCTATGTCATTGCAGATTATAAAGGGTGCCATCTGAGAGGTCTTGAGCTGGAAGCGCTTCTCGATTGTGCTCAAAATGCCTCCCCTGCATGTGCAGAAACCAGAAACACAAACAATTTGGTTTTGCATTTACATTTCAAATTACAAAATAAATTTTAGCATGGCGAAACCAAGACTGGGGCAGGAGTGGGAGAGCCCGACCCGCTTATAACCATAGCCCATCCTCCCCCTTGCACCAAAATGGGAAATGCACACGCATGCACGATTCCAAACACTATATAGCACCTAAAATTATGTGTTCCCCCCCCCCACCACACCCCCTTAAAAAATGTCTGAAATCGGTGAATCATTTACACAGCTTTCCCCGCAGCTTCTCAAGTACTACTACGAAGTTTCTATAACCCAGACAAACTTTATTGCAGTGTTCATGTTGTGTAAACGACGCTTACAACACTGTCTAAAGACATCTGACGTCACTTCCCACAGAAGATGAGTTCGGGGTGCTCGGTTGTCGAATGCGGATGGGTTCGACATTACCTCATTTTAGAGTCAGCGTAAACAATTTGTTTCTTAATCTGATGCTTCTATTCATACCTTTTTATGTGATTTTTCCGTAAGGGGAAGTTTCACTTTAATAATTTACTGGAAGGAAGTTGAAGAAAAAGCGTACACAACAAAAAGCTTCAACAAAAACAATGTACATGTGAATGCTTGTTGAGCGAAATGTAAGTGGATTTTTACCCGGTTGCCGAAAATGAAGCTGATAACACAAAGCAAACCAAACTCAACCAGAAGACAAACAAGTACGGAGAGTCGAGGCTTTGGAGGCAACTGCAGCAACACTTCTCATCGGTCGTTAGGGCTTCTTTGCCTGGTACCTCATCGTCGTGATCACAGTGCTTCTTCCTATCCCTTCGTTCATTTTCTTTATCAGTTGTTTGCACCGGCTGGTAGCTGTTCATCGGTTCATCCATGGTTGTTTTCTCTGATAAAGTTGATAATGTGCTTTTTAAAAACTTGAGTACTAACTCTCTACGGTCTGTTGTTGTCCAGCCTGTGCCAGTAGTCTGTATTTGTAGGGATATGCTCCGATGAGTCGAAATAGACCTGACAATGTGAAGGTTAAGCTCTATATACAAAATCTTTATTTGGATACGACACTGCACTCTTGTATTGGTAGACTATTGATATTTTGTTGATAAAGTGTAACAGCAGATTAAAGTCCACTGAATTTTTACTTTATAAACCAAATACTGTGTCAAAGACCAGGGCTGATTAGTTGTGTCAGTGGACAAAACATTTTCTCACCAATGTGCTAGCAGGGCTCAATTTCATGGCTCTGCTTAACACCGAATTAGGCACTTACGATCACCTTTCTCGGCTTAGGCCTACACGTATACGCGCCGAATTTCTGTGCTCTTCTGGTGGAACCGAACAATGCCTAGTATGGAATATGCCCGACGAGCACAAGCCACAACTCCCAGCTTATCCGTGGACGTACGCGGAATTCCCTGCTTCCGTAAGCACCGACTCTTTGCTTACGGTAAGCATATCAATGACATTAGGCCCGGATGACCTAAGTGCACTGTCACGTACAACATTATGTTTTACGGTGATTTAAACCTTGAAGCATGAGGGAAAAATGCAACGAACACCGGTGCCTTATAAGGTGCGTTTTTGTTCAGTGCACCACTTGTTGAGTCGGTAAATATTGCATTTTTCATGTTGAAACACTAAACCACTTTTGTATTATATAAACGGTACATGTAAACAGACCTATTTGTTTAAATGATATGGAACCCACGGTAGCAGATCAATTGGCATAAAGTAACTGGAAACTTTGTACAGTGGTTTCCCCATATTACTTATAGGCACATGTGTCCACCTGTGTATTGTCATAATGCCTCCTATACCCCATTTCTTATTTGGGTTTGCGCAATAAAAAACTTTCATCTTTTCCTTGAATACATTTAGATCCTGGAGACTTACACCGTGTGGCGGAAGGTGGAACATCAATTTTCTCTATAAATCGAGCCAAAGCGTCGTCTTTCTCATCTATGAAACTTTGTTGTTGAAGTGAGAGCAGCCTTATCACCAAAGCCAACCGAGACTCTCAAACCAAATTTCATTCACATCACGTGAGGTAAGACTTGTTTGTCTACCTCTAAATGGTGTTAAATTCCTAAAATTATGTGGACAATATAACAATACATTGTAAACAACGGTAAAGTAACATAAAATAAATGCTTTATTATATTCATGGTTACATAACAAAAACAGTTACTCATAAAAAATATATGTAAAATTGTTTATCTCGTAGTCAAGAACATTTGCGAGGGATGTTTCGCATTCGAACGGATACGGTTAATGCGACGGATACGTCATCATTATGACGTCATGCAGACGACACTGATATCCTGCTTGTAATGTAAGTAGGTTACGGATAGCTAAACGTACGCGTATACGTTAGCGTGCGAAACCTCCCTATTGTAAAATATTACGCACAAACTCCCTTTAAGCCGACAACTACATCAAACTAATGATAAAACAAAAATAGTAATATAAACTTATTATGTGCGAGAAATAGTGTCTTGATATGGAGATAAAACAGTTCCACGTTTAGAAATATGTATATAATTGTCGAACGGATGTGAAATTGCACGGCAATATAAATGTCTTGTCATCGTGTTGATAGTTATATAAGAAAATGACATTTCTCCAAAACCAATCTCATTTTCATTTTAAACTTGTCACATTCCCTGAGATAATCTTCTCTCTATAAGGGTGGGTATACGTTTAATGGTCACTCTCATGGCAATAACAACTTTTGGTGAGAAGGCTATCAGCAGCTTTCGATAGTATAAAGCATTTCGAGAAACAATTCACTTCGAGGTAATGCGGTTAATATATAACAGTATATCGGTTTTTATGCCCTAGAGTTTGAATCTGCGTTTGTCCCAGATTGTGTATTCAAATTGGGGATTATTATACGTGATTTGACAAAACTGCCCCGGATTTTCGGCATTATCTACAAAACGCAACCACCGTCCTTTTGAAATTAAATTGGCAGTTTTATTGTAAACATTCGAATTGTTCCAGAAACCAAAGCCTATACCTTGCTTTTAAAAGCATAAAATTGAACTTGTTACAGCGATAAATGCTGTTGATAGAAAATACTGCTTGACAAATTTGCTGAGCAAAAATTGAGTGGTGCACGTAAACTGGATGGTTTTTTTTTGGCTGGTAACCTGTTTCAGTTTCTGTTATAAATGATATTGAGTAAACAAAGTTGAGTGCTTATATAGGGGCTTTACGATATTTGGCCCTGATCTTCTCCACTCTTCCCTTTTCACTTCATCCACACAACATTTTAATGCGCTTTTAAAAACTGTTCTCTTTCAACTTTTCTATCCCATTAACAATGATCGAAACTAGAGGCACCGATAGCTTCGACACAAGAGGCAACCTAAACAGACAGCGACTCCTTTAAACGTGTCCATTGCCTTTAAAATTAACGTCTCTTTCCTCTTTTCTCTCAAAATAGTGTTCAAAACTAGAGACACTAAGGGCTTCGACACAAGAGGCCAACCTAAGCCCCACAGACGGCGACTCCTTTATACACCTGACTGTTTGAATTCAAGCTCAAGGTCGTTGTCTTCATCTTGCCCCTGGTCAGAGAATGTAGTTCCGTCTCTTCCATTGACTTCTTGCATTGGTTGGAAACCCTGGGGTGAGTAACAATACGAAGTATGTGACTGTGTTCACCAATTTGTTCCGTGCATATGTGGTAAGAACAATACACAGATAAGAACAATACACATATTATATTATGTATATCTGTTTGCTGATTATTCAAAAAACATTGAAAGGATGTGTTGAACAGGGTTAAACAGAGAGCAAGTTCGAGCGAGGGACTGTTGTCGACCAATTGGGCGACTTTGCCTGGTTCCCATGATATATTGCATGCATAGGTAACCATGGAACATTGACTAGTGGTTGACTAATATTCGCTGCTTCAACTTTGCCATATAGTGTCTGTGTATTACGATGATGTCAAACGAGATGACGTCATGCATGTTGCACCTTGCTCCTTAGCCACACATTCAACTTAGTTTATAAGGCCTTGTCCGGCTTGATCTATATGACTATGGCTATAGATCGCTGCGTCATCATGCATCGGCCCATTGCCGTTGTAAGCTGTTTTTTTGATACAAGTTTACAGATCATAAACAAAATAATGTTTGTCCCGTCTTTTCAATTGACGACTCCCCATTGATTCAATGCATGCCCTTTCTTTAGCGTTCTCAACGGTATGGCTCACCTGCAACCTACCAAAAGTTTGAACATTGTTATGTTCCTTTGTCTCTTAATTGTGTTTTAATCACCCAAGGAGATTAAGAGGGTATACATGTAGATGTAGTTTTTAACGTGAGAATGGAGTAAGAAAGCCTAGCCTACTAAGTATGTCTATCTTCTTGAGGGCGCCCCACACTTAACAAACCTCTGTTTCTGGTTGCTTATCTTCCTTGATCGAGAAGTAACACACGACGAACGCCACCGCAGCCAGACATTCAAATCCGAAGGTCAGGCCCATGAGCGCATATCTGAAATGCACGATGTCGTAGACCAAGCAGTTACCGGTCTTACCACAAGACGACTGGAGAAAGATACATGCTGTTTGAATGGCTGAGCCGAAGACAATTGGTGATGGAATAAACCCTACAGGAGAAATGAACAGAACGATCAACCTTATTGATTTGCTAGATGTTAAGTTTGCATAGGGGATAAAGAATGCCTCTTGGTTTTACCCTTACGCCGATGTGTGTATAGCACTGTTTACTTAGTACTTTCCCTGAGTTCTGTTAACAAATATCACATGCATACTACTCGGTTAGGATTCGAACCCATGACCCTTGTCAATCTAGAACATAGTCTTACCAACTGACCTACGACATTGGCAGTTCGAATCCAGATAGATTTGGGATGAATCTCGATATTATCCGAATGAGTTTCTAAGCAGAAATTTGCACCATAAACCGCTTCATAAAAAAATACATACGGTGAAGCCCCTTTGGTTGCATCATTCTAATCAAACACCAATCGTCAAATTTGTTTTACGTGTTTTTTTTTCTTTTTTCTATAGATTTGTTTGTTTATTTTTTAATATTTTTTTTTTCGTATTCTGGGCGGTTGTATGTTGTTATTATTGCTGCTGCTTGTGTTTCTGCCGCTCATGTTGTTGAGAAGTTGAAATGTTTAGAATGTATTAGAATGTTATGTATGCATAATTATCACAAAGATAACTAATTTAGTATTATGAAAGAACAATATTTTCTTCAACTGATTTATTTTAGTGAAGAATGATGTTTGTATATTTGTTGTATTGATGATTTCAGCGCAGATTACCAAATCTTGATTTCATAGATATTTACAAACCAATTGCCTGAAAAGGGATATTCGGTTGAAAAATAAAAAGGGGAAAGGGCAAAATAGACCGGAATAATAACACCAAATAACCTTACCGAATAGGCGTAGCAACAGTGAAGTGAATCCAACAGCTATTGAACGATCGTCATCGTGTACAGTCCTGCATTGACAAAATTGAAATTCACATCAATATCGATTATTAATTGACTGCCATCATCGAACATCGATCATTGATTTTTGGGAGACTAAAATAATTGTCTCTATACTTGCCGATAAACACATCATTCAACCACAAATTGTGTGATCCCATGATTACTAACATTCTGGGGATGAAATAATTTAAAAAAAAAAACACTAAAAAATACGGCAAAACCCTTGCCATCAGGAAGGCACGAGAGCCGTTTTGAGAAATGGTTAAATACGGAGTGGAGCGAAAACACAGGCACACGCTGATGAGGCCCGGCGGAGCTCTGTTCCACACCAAGTGGCCAGACCGATTGGGTTGTATCCCCTTATGATAAAAGCATCAAAAAGACAAACCTGAGTTGGAGCATGAACCCTGGATTGCCCATTATGGTACCAAGCAGAACACTGACCATGGAGAGAGCTACAAATGGAACGAGTGAGTTGCACTCCTTCGGGCACTCGCCTGGTACCGCGGTGTGATGGAAAACCCCTTTGCTATCAACACCAGTGATGCAGCTACAATTTGTATACATCTGAATATGAAAGGGGAAGATGGATTCAAAAGGTCACATTGTGTTAAATGGGCTCATTGTTTTTCATAAGTGAGAAAGGAATCAGACATGGTTTATAATGTAGAGTCACACGTTTGATGGGCCGAGTTCAACTGGTTGGATTACTAAATACCTAGTGTTCATCTCGGTCAAAAAAGAAATTCACGAATTTTGGTTTATTTGTTATTTGTATTCCAGATTTGGTCAGGTTATCAGTCATTTCCCTGTCCCTGCCTTTTAACTCTGTGGACCTCGGTTCGAGCCCGGACCGGAGCCTTGCATAATATTGATTGTGTAAGTCCCTACCTGACTGCGTGGGTTTTCCTTGGGATGTGGGGGTTTTCCTCTCATGTCTCATAACTGAAATTTCTTTATTGTCTTCACTACAAAAAGGTTAGTGTGATACTTTCATTAAGAAGCTTTGCCGACTATACAATTCAGATTCAGATTTACGTTAAGATCTTTTCAAAAACAATATCACGGACTTAATATTGGTACCCAATTTAGGAATCTTTAATATTCCAATAATCTTTGTTTTTGAAAATCGCTTCATCGACAAACAATTGTCAAAGCTTAATTGGGCGTTCTCTCACCGTTACGTTCATGGTGTCCACTTCCCCGACGAGCACTTCTTTCATCATTGCTAGGCAACCAGCGTGACACGGCGTCGCATACGTCACACCGTCTGAGCCACAGACGGGCGTGTAGTCTGATGTGCATGCGCAGTCAGCGTTGCATTGTGCATTGAGATTCGGTAGATCAACGGTTGTCCTTTGGGAGATGTAATAAAGGTATTCCATGTTAAAACTTATCGCCGGATCTTTCTATACTATGACTGCTCTCAATTGCAACAACTTTCAGATTGATGAATAAGTTATCAATATTATTTTCATGGTAACTTCCATTGTGACAACAATTATTACAAATGCTATGCCTCAGCTCCCGGGGAGCTCCTAATGTGTAAATAGCATCAGTGGTAATAGCCATTCTAGCGTGCTTTGATAACAAAAATAAATCATTCATAGTTCAATACGACCAATATTTTACCACTTGTGGTGCACTACCACACGCCTACACACACTGCTTGTTTTATGATTCACATAACCCATACTCAGCTATTAATGAATGAATTCAGAATAACTTCAAGCCTATGGCTAGGTTTAAAGAAAACAAAATCGACAAGTTTTATATAGAGAGATAGTCCGTAAAGTCCTCCAAGCCAATATGATTTGTTGTAACACCTGCAACCTCGGCAGATTACAAAAGTCCAATACTAACCTGTTTGACGTTGGATAATTGACAGTTATACCGGCGATATCCCGATTTTCACAACCTATGAAGAAGAACATGATGATGAACACCAGAGAAAATGGCTTGAGTACGACCACCATTCGAGCCATGCCCTTCTTGGTCAGTTTGAGTTTCTTGACCACAAAGCCTCCAATCAGGTTGCCGAACAGGGAGCCCGGTGCCATCATAATACCTGCAAAGAATGTCCTTCTCAATCAAATTGTATTGCAAGATATAATACCGGAATAATTTTTGTCGAAAACCATGATTCAAAACTTAAGCAATACACTTAAGCTATACACTTAACCGTGATGTTTCGTCCTTCGGATGGGACGTAAAGCCGCTGGTCCTATCTGTTGTGTATAACGCACGTAAAAGAATCCAGTGCACTTATAATAAAGTAAAGGTGTTTGATTGGCTGCATATTGCGCCACAGCACTTAAAGCAAGTATCATTTTAATTATAAATTACTGTGACATACGGGAAAAACATGGCGGTAAACTGGGTTTTACGTTTAAACTACTGTCTTACCAAAAAGCATTGGGGCCATGGCAGCTGAAACGGAAAACTGTGTCTCGATGTATTTGGCCATGAACACAAAGCCACCCATCATGGAAAACAGGAATGCGCAGACTCCGAGAATGAGTGACATGAAGGTGAGATTGGTCACCAATCGACGAATGGCACTCAAGAAACCTGTAGGAAGATAAACATAAGTATTGGTCTGGGGACTCTGAGCCCAATTTCATAAAGCTGTTAAAGGGAAGGTACACGTTTGGTAATTGTCAAAGACCAGTCTTCTCACTTGGTGTATCCCATCATAAGCATTAAATAACAAGCCTGTGAAAAATTGGGCTCAATTGGTCATCGAAGTTGCGAAAAAAATGATGAAACAAAAAACACCCTTGTTGGACGAATTTGTGTGCTTTCAGATAAGAATAAAAGACTTCTAGCTAGAAGTCTTTTATTATTTTAGTGAGAAATTACCTCTTTCTCAAAAACTACGTTACTTCAGAGGTAGTCGTTTCCAACAATAGTTTATACTATCAACAGCTCTCCATTGCTCGTTTTTAAGTTAATATTTGTTATGAGCAGTTACTAAAGTTACTAAACGTGTACATTCTCTTTAAAACAACAAAATCTGCTTAGCAAATTTCTTTGAAGAAAAAAAAAATGAGTGAAGTTGACCTGGAAAAGGATGGCTCGACGATATCAAGCAATAATCTGCGAAGAGGCTGACATACCATCTGTGGCAGCAGCAGGACAACTTGCAAGCATAAGAGACCTTTGGAGACTCATAGTGTTGGGAAACCATCTCCTGAACTGGCCTTGAGAGGACGCGTCGCGGCTATTGTGGGGGACGGAGCTCCGCTGGCCTCCGTGATGAGCCCTCTCGATCCTCCGAAGGTCTCCGACTCCTTACGCTCCCGGGCTCCGTGAGGACTCTCGCTGCACCAAGTCCAGGCCGTACCCATAATATACACTTTCGTTTACTTACCTTTTAAACTTGCGCATATCCCCTTGCCTTCGCTGTGTGCATTGAGTCGGTAGAGGGACCCGATACCATTCTGTTCTTGGCCCTCCTTTTCCAGTCCACCATCAGCCTCCTTCTTCTTGGGGTGCATCTTCTTAGGAAACATCATGATTGGAATGCTGACTGCTATGGTCAACACGCCTGTTATCGCATACGTTAGCCACCATGCACCAAGCCAGTTGGGCTCACCCGGTGTGGTGAACACTGTACCCTTGAGGAAATCGGCGTTTATGGAGAGACAGAACCCGCTGATTGTGAAGCCAGCAAGGGAGCCAAGAGAGCTAGATATGAACATGCAGGCTGCGAGTAGTGGATGAGAACAAAAAAACCCAAATAACACTAACAGCGCCTTTATTTGTGTCGAGCATTAAAGGGAACGCATATACCTTTGGTTTTTGGAACCGGTCGATTTTTTTTCTTCATAATTATGTTAATACACAATTTTTTATAACTGACATGTGAACATTTTATTTCAAAAGGAGGTCGCGTTTTTGAGACATCGGCGAAAATCCTGGCCGTTTATGTATACGCAGGAATAACAATTCGTGTCACGGCCGAGCGTTTAAGAGCACCGAGTTCAAACTCTGGCGTTTCTGAACAGCAGAGTGTGGGTTCGAATCCCCAGCCGTGACACTTGTGTCATTAAGGCACTTGTGTTCTTAAGCAAGACACTTAACCATTGCTTCGTCCTTCGTATGGGACGTAAAGTCGTTGGTCCCATGTAGTGTGTAACGCATGTAAAAGAACCCAGTGCACTTATCGAAAAGAGAAGGGGTTCGCCCGGGTGTTCCTGGCTGTGGCTGCTAAAATGCGCCGTAGCACCTTGTAAACCCTTATAAGGTGCTAACTAATTGGGTCTCAAAATTCACCACTTCAACAACCTATCTTTCTGAAAGTTTGTAAATACTCAGCGCCTTGAGTACCTTGTTTGGTAGATACGTGCGCTATATAAGACTTTGATATTATAATACACAATTTGAGAAAATTGTTTGACAGTAACGTTTGGCCCGCAGCATACAACGTACAAACTTCTTCTGATGGTGCCTTGAAACATCCTCCTTTCGGCCCACATTAATTTCCATATGGGGGGACACAATCTCCGGCTGACAGATTTCATTGTGACAATGGTACACCAAAACACCGTATACATCAATGGCTATAATAATGTTTTCATGTTTTTTTTTTTTTTTTTTTTTTTTTTTCAGAAACTGTATCCCCACCTCGCAATTCATAAATTGAGACTCGTGATATACGTACCTACATAAACTGATGTTGATGTACGCTTGAGGCTATCGTCCATGTACGTAACAGACAGTGGTGAGATCGGACTGGTACCTATCCCAGTTAACAGCTGACCAATTATGATCCAGGATACCTGCCACATGAGTGAGCCTGAGTTCCTCTCCTCTTCTTCAGTGCATACCTCATGAGATTCACCTCCCATTGGATTATCAGCTATCTGACAAACCTTCATGTCACAACGGAAACAGTTTAGTCAGCAGAGTATTAAATCAACTCTAAGGTAAGCCCATAGAGAGCTTAAGATGTATCTGCCTTTTGTAACTTGTTGATATTGTGGTGCGTTTTAAACTTGTTTAAGCAATGTAGTTTCAACTTCTTGGAGAGTAAGGCTACCAGAGTAGAGGCTACCATTGGCTGAGAGTCGTGCGCAGCGCGTACATGCGTGCACTGTTCCATACCCCTCTTAATATTTATGCATGAGGTACGTTACAATGCTAACTCAAAACGAGGCAATGAGCGCAGCCACTGCAAGTGATGGGGGACGTGCGCCCATAGCCTCATTTTGGATAAGAATTATGACGTCATGCATAAATATTAAGAGAGGCGTTTGCATCAAAGATGGTGGTCAAAGACGTCTTGTCTATTTCCTTCCGACTTCTTCTTCATTCATTTACCTATCTGTCGAAGCCCAACCCGCAGGAAGGGATAGTGCGAAATCAAAACTGGTTTAGTAAGCATCCTTCTGTACGTTTTTAGTAAGTTCCGTCTGATTAGCAAACCCCCAACAAACAAAAACAAAAACAAACAAACAAACAAACAAACAAACAAACAAACAAACAAACAAACAAACAAACAAACAAACAAACAAACAAACAAACAAACAAACAAACCTACCTGATAGGTCTCTCCGCCTGCGGATGGTGTTGTATTGTTTTCAATTCCTACTTGTTTTGAAGTGAACTGCGGCGGTGTATCATAGATGAATTGTGGCAGCGTGCAGAGCAGGAGACCTACGCCGACGAGAAAGCCTCCTCCACCGATGAGGCGAGGTCGGTGACTGGTGTGACCGTAGTACGTCACGAAGAGGACCAGGATGACGCTCATTATGTCATTGGCGATAAGGAACGGTGCGAGCTCTGATGTCTTGAGCTGGAAACGTCTCTCGATTGTACTCAAGACACCACCTCTGCAAACAAAAAGGAGAAAATATGAGACTTCGTGATTATCGGAAAACGAACATTTTGAGAATCATTTTACTTTAATGCTGCTTTTGGAAATATATATTTTAATCCCCCCAACATTTGAAATATAGAAAAACGTAAACAAAATTCTCAGATTGTGTATTACAAGTACGGATTATTTTTCCTGCTTGGTTATAACCAGTCCGGTTTGTCGGCGATATCTCTACACGCGAGTACCTTTTGAAATCAAATGTTCGCATGTTGTTTTATTATACAAATCTATATTTATTTATGATTATAATTTCCTTTTAAATCTAAAAAGCTCGGCCTAAACTTGTAAGTGTATTTTATTTTGTTTTTACCCATTTGAAGCAAATGCAGCCGCCTGTATGAAGTACAGCGAGCAAACTAAGACGCCGAAAAGGTATGGGGATGCCAGGCGTTGCATGAAGCCGCAGCAACACTTCTCTTCTTGCTTAAGTTGATCATCTCGATATGCCTCTTCTTCAGAGACCATCATCTGTTCCTTAGTCTTGTCTCCAGCAGTGATATTGTCTCCGTTCTGCACCGGGTGGTAGCCGTTCTTCGTCTCGTTGTCTACAGTCATGATGATCCAGTTGTGTTTCCTTAAAAACCGATGAAATGGGACTGGTAAGTATAATACTTTTACTCCTATTATGGGATTTGAGGCATTGCATGTAGTTTGTGGTAACACCATTATGAATATCTTCTTGCTATAGAACTTGTCTGAAATGTTCACGTAATTCAACCTCGCACTGACGTCACACATTTACTACCTGCGCATGTGTGTTCGGGACATGTTGGAGAGGCAAAAATGCATGATAGTGGTGGTAGACTCTACTGTCCCCGGCGAACTGTGTACATATTTCTTCAGTGATGGTGCCCTCTTTTGAATCAACCTCCTTTAAGCCCATCTTAGTTTTCAACTAAATTCTGGCACTACATCTCATCCAATAGAGGTATATACACGTTATTTATACATATACAAAAATATTATCCAAACGTCAACTAGTTGAAGCACTGTGTTCAAGTACGTCTATGAGAAAGCAATGTCCATGTTCTGGAGTAGAGTTATTTCCTTTATTCGATTGATCTTGCCAAGCTGGTTGCATTGTGTTTGAGCCTTGGTTATCAAAAATAATGGAAGTTTTCTTCCAAAATCTATCAAACTGAGCTACACTTTTTTGTTGACACACATCCAAGGTCGCGAGGATTGAAAACACGCTGCCACAAAAGGCAACAGCTATTGATCAGATGTATTGTGTTATTCAAACGCAAATGTTGTGACCCGTGTAGGCCCTACTCAAACCAAACATGGAGCAATTGCTCCATGAACCAATACACCATAAACAATTTGGGAATAATTTGACCCTTAGCTAGTATTTTGGGGCCCAAAGTAAAACGATATTTTAAAGGCAGGGTATAATGGTAATTGTCAAAGACCAGTTTATCCTGTACTCGGTGTGTGGCAACATGTTTAAAACAATAAACCTGTAAACATTTGGGTTCTTGCAAGGAAACAATGAAAGGAAAACATACCCGTGTGTAAAATTGTGCGTTTTGTTGAAAATCATGAGAAAAAGGTTATGAAACTTTTTTCATCAGGGTTAAAGGAACACGTTGCCTTGGATCTGTCGAGTTGGTCTTTGAAAATCGTTCTCTAACCGTTTGTTGTAAAATGTATATGGTTAGAAAGATATTGTAAAAGTAGAATAAGTAACAGTGATCTACACAATAAGCCTCGAAATTGCACGGTTTTCTTTTTACCCTGTCGACTAACACAGTCAGCCATTTATGGGAGTCAAAATTTTGACTCCCATAAATGGCCGACCGTGATAGTTCGCGACGTAAAAGGAAAACCGTGCAATTTCGAGTGATACTTGTGTGGATCATTATATTCTACTTTTAAAACATCTTTCTAACCATAATGCATTTCATAACAAACGGTTTCAAACGCTTTTAATAGACCAACTAGTCCGATCCAAGGCAACGTGTTCCTTTAAATTTCGAAAGTTCAAATGGGTCGTTTCAAGCAATGTTTTATCCATACATACATACATATTATCAGCATTTATATCAGGTGCCTTTTCCCTAAGGTCACAAAACGCCTTCAACCGCTCTTCCTTGCTCTTTACCTTATGTATCTTCATTGATTTTGGGGGATTAATTACCAAGCTTTTCCCTCAAAGAACCACGTATTATATTAATTTACCATAATAATCAATATGTTTGCTTTGTGATGTATTAAGTGACGAGATAAGTACCAGAAGATACGCAACCAGGGCTAGCCGACGATTTCACCAAACTCTTCCTAACTTAGGTTTAATCTTAGGACTTTTAGGACGAGTTCAGTTCCGTATCCGAGGACGTTCGGACGCATTGAACCTATCCTAAGATAGGACGGTTACTCGTCCTAACTCGAACGGGCAGCAACTTTAGCTCTTCATTCTACCCAATGCTCTTACTTTAGTCTCAAAGTCTTCTATTTGATACTGATATAATGTTCTGGGTTCTTATACACACATCTCTATGTAGACAATGCAAGAAGACATTTCCCCCAAAAGAGTAAACAACCACTGTCAATGTTTATGAGTTTTGAGGCATTGCACAGTTTGCGGTATTTATCATGTCTGTACTTTGCTAAGTAGATTTGCTCTTTGAGAATTTGTCTTGGTACATTTTATCCTCTACTTGTGTGGAGTGTATTTTTGGGATTCGGAAGACCACTTAGCATGAAATGAACTGTCGTTGTGATGTCTGCCGGGACTACTACTTTGGCTGAGCCGGTTCTATGCTTCACGGCCGCGGATTGAGTTTGTAAATCGTCTCAACGTTTCGAGTAGCCGGCTCTATATCATTTGTCGTTATATACTAGTGTGCCCAAGAAGCTGGATTCCCCCCCCCCCGGTTCAAACACTGTTTTGTGCGAAGAAGGTTATATGCACAGGAAATGTATAATAGAGTAGAGACATTGGAATGGTTTTTATATTGATCACCATGTTATGATTCAGCAAGATCTTATACAGCGACATACAATGAGTGATTTCAAACAGCTCTTGCCAAAAGAAACACGTCAAAGCACACGTAACACACATAGCACACGCCAACACTATGTAAAATCATACCATACTGACTTTTAACAATGAAATAAATATGTATGTGTACTCTGATGGTTTTGTGGTGAACAGGTCATGTTTATCAACTAAACATGTCAGATTACTAGAAACAATAATGTTATCTTCGTTCCATCACCGATTACACCAAATCTGCTGAATACACTTGCCGAACTTTGCCTTAAAAAATGGACGATAGCTTTTGAACTTCAATCGTGTTGTTTATATGTTGGTTATAAGTGGAAAATTTGTGCAAGTTTTGTGGTCCTTAGGTATGTATTTAGGACATTGTGTTCATGTGCCAAGTTAAGATGTTACTAATATTAATAATACAAACGTAAATGAAAACGTAAGTAGCCTAAATTAATCAACACACAATAGCATTTTGAGCTAAGAAAAATAATGCAGGTTATGTGTGGGTTTTTACACGTTCACTTCATCTTTCGTTTGCTGAAAAAGAACTTTGGAAAACGGTGGTTTTTTTATATAGTCGTACGTGCTTCGTTGACGATTTTGATATCTGGTGGATTTCGGGTAGAAACTTTTTCATCAAAACATGGAGGTAGAAACACATGAGAAATGAGAATCTATACGAAGAAATTGAAACGTGCTAAAAACAGCAAAGTCAAAACCCATTGTTCAATTGCACTTAGGTTTTTTTAAGGGTGATTTTTAAGGTATATCTTTTTTTAACTGTTTGTTTTCTTAAACGAAGCGTACTTTGACCTAGATGGAAAGTGACCGCCGTAATTAGTGCGTATAAAATTATAACTATCATAAACTTACCTGTGTACATAAGTTCCAAAGCTGCAAGTTGGTCGTTTTAAAACTCAAATCCCATGTTTTTCTAGAGCTGAGTGTACCTGCGAGAAAATTTGTGCCTTACATTGATTGTGACTATCTCTTTGCACTGATTGTGATCCACCCTACAAATCTAATCGGTTATTCAACATTTTCTGCAGGCAGCGGCCTCATGGTATTGTTGTGTCAGTGAATTGTTATAATACAACACACCTATAGCTGACCCCGTCTAGCTTAACAACAAAAGCTCCCCGTCACTACCAGGAACCGAGTTTACTTATAGTCTTAACTCAAGCAATTGAATCAGAACTAAGTATTGTGTAACATGCGCCTATATAGTGCTATTAGCGTATCGGTGGGCAAACTCATATAATATAGATCACTTCCCGAAAGAGTGCGGGATGAGGGCCGATGTGACGGGAGACTGATGATTCTGTCCCCCATACTGTTCAGTCACAAACTTTTTCTAATGAGAAGCGCCCTCTTCTGAATCATCTCGCTTTAGTCCATAATAATTTCCAATGGGACAGATTCTCTTGGGAATAATGGGTGCGTTCGTTTAGCTTCCCTGGGTCGACCCCGGTGTGTGGCGGTTTTTTTTCCCGGGACGAACGTGTGCAGATAATTACCCACGTTCGTCCTAAAAGTAAAAACCGCCACACACCGGGGTCGACCCAGGGAAGCCAAACGAACGCACCCAATTATAGATGTCCGTATAGGACACCGGCGTCCCATCCCATTTTATTATGGGGAACTTTTTGCAGTAAACCAGCCCAAGTGAATCTCCACGAGAAAAACATGTCAGTTATTGTCTTGGGCAATAAGGTACTGAGAGACAAAAGTACACAAGGCCATATTCCCGATGAAGTGTTCTTTTTTTGCATGCAGCGCCAGCGCAGTTGGTTGCCTTAAACACCGCCGTTTTTAAATAAGGGTATCAATGTGTGGTGAAGAGGTTTTCAACTAGTTCCCAACGAGGCATGGTTCTTGATAATTTGACCGAGACGAAGTCGAGGTATTTAAATTATCAAGAACCAGGCCTCGGCGGGTTTAAAGGCAGTGGACACTATTGGTAATTACTCAAAATAATTATTAGCATAAAACCTTACTTGGTAACAAGTAATGGGGAGAGGTTGGTAGTATGAAACATTGTGAGAAACAGCTCCCTCTGAAGTGGAGTGGTTTTCGAGAAAGAAGTAATTTACCACGAATTTGATTTTGAGACCTCAAGTTTAGAATTTGAGGTCTCGAAATCAAGCATCTGAAAGCACACAATTTCGTGTGACAAGGGTGTTTTTTCTTTCATAGTTATCTCGCAACTCCGACGACCAATCGAGCTCAAATTTAAAATTGAAAATTTGAAAACATTTTAAATTTGAAAATACAAACCAAAATTACCCGGTCCCTGCCCCCTCCACCCCCCCCTCCCCCGAACAAACAGGCAAAACAAAACAACTGACATGATGCTCACAACTGACCTGCTGCATACTTTGCTTTTACCTTGCGCCGCCGCTCTTGTTCGAATTATTAATGGTGTAGGTAATAGGGGTCAATTTCATAGAGCTGCTTAAGCAAAAAATTTGCTTAAGCACGAATATAGCTCGTATATTTTACACATGTTACTGGCCAAAATTTCATGCCATAATATACATTGCTTGTGACTGGTATTTAGCTATTGTTTACTAAGCATAACAATTGACCGGTAATCTGATTTTACTAAGCAAGGATTTTTTCGCTGAAACAAAATTTTGTGCTTAAGCAGCTCTATGAAATTGGGCCCTGAACGTACAGAATAATGGATTTATACTCGGATCACGGATTCCCCATTTTTATAGCAAGGGAAACCGAACCGCGCCCCTTCGCTTCCCAAAGAGTGCCCCGCTGTTGTTGAAGCGCGCCCTCAGCTGTTAAAGAAGAATTTTGTTAAAAATAACCTTTGACCTCACAATCGCACATGGCGTAAGAATAGAGACGTGTTGAGTTTAGTTAGAAATTTACAAAATGGGTAAATCAAAGAAGGCCAAATCTGCCAAAATAGGCGGTGATCCTGTGTCACGATCAGCACCACTCGCAGAGCAAATACTGGAGAACAAGACGGTTCGATTAAAAGACAGGGGTAAAGCAAGACAACGTCAGGACGAAGACGAAACGGTATGTCAATTTTTGTTTGTTTTCTTACCGACTCAACTGTGCGCTGAGTGTCAGTCATCATGATCATGGTCACAGTATTGACTGTTTCTGT
Organism: Asterias rubens; assembly: GCF_902459465.1. NCBI lineage: Eukaryota > Metazoa > Echinodermata > Asteroidea > Forcipulatida > Asteriidae > Asterias > Asterias rubens. The sequence continues at coordinate 721,032 of NC_047077.1, read as the reverse complement.
GTGTTTAGAAATAGTAAAATAGATACAATGGTGTGGTTCGTAATAATAGTGGAAAAGTTTCCGGATGGCGCCACCACTTTCATTCGATATGAAATAATATAGTATCTAATTTACCTCAATGAGATATCCCTTTTTGTAAAAATGAGTGAAAAAGTGATGGCGCCATACGGAAAGTTATCCATAATAGTAGTTAGTACTTAGAGAAGTAGAAAACGTCCACTTTCCGTATCCTGCCGTGCCAGCATTTTCACTAATTTTTACAAAAGAAGAAGGAGTACTTAATAAATTCTCAAGTCAATCAAAGAAAAAGACAATACATACAGGCTTACATTTACAATACAATGTGAAAATGTCATTCATCATTTTCAATTTTCATGATCTAATTCTAATTTATTATTATTTTAATTACTTCCTGAATTCTTTGGATAAATTACTATATTAATTATTATGAAGCAATTATTAGTTTATTGCTCTCTGCATGCTATTATGAACTTGATCTATTATTTATTGAATAATCATTCATAATGAAATCATAAACATTAAATTATATTTATAATTATATATATATAATGAATAGGGTAGATGGCCTTAGCTTTCGATCCAAACCGTACTAAAAAACGGTGATAAACATACTTTTTTTAGTATTATGTATTCATTATTAATTTGTCTATGAGAATGAGTTATTTTTTTTCTCTTCATAATCATATTCATATTAAAAAGTGTGTTTAAATAAATTAAAAACTGGATTGCAGGAGTTTATAATACGAAAACTTTCCCCTTTTTAATATGTGGAACTATTTTGGTAACTTAATTTTAAGCTCAACCTCAAAATGGGAGGGGGGGGGGCTGGGAAAAGCCTTTAAAAATTGTTATTATTTATTAGTTACAATATAGGTATTTGGCTCAAAGAACATTTCTGTTTTTTAAACATCTGCTTTATTTTGGGGAATACTTTGTTTGTTTTCCAGTGTCCATATTCACTGTTGGCCATTGTTTTTGTAGAAACAAAAACAGTCAATTACTATTTAAGAATGAAAGGTTTTGGGGGATGTATACAAGAAACTGTGAAGGCTCACCTATAGCCATAGGGGTCTAACATTTGTCTTAACTCTGTATAATCATCTTTCCTTTTCCAGTACGTTGATGAAAAGCTCTCCAGAAAGATCTTAGATCAAGCTCGATTACAGCAGGAAGAACTAGAGACTGAACATGGAAATTCAAGGTATGTTTTAAAACCCTCCTACTGATACACCATTCATAACCATTCAAAATTCACTAACGTTTACAACCCCAGAGGTTTTGTACACGGGTCCTACTACTTGCCGTCAACCCACTTTTATGCCATCAACTCCTTCAATTATATACTTTTAAAATCCACAAAAGAAACATAGAACTGTTAAAGTATTACCTAAAAGAGAATTCCCCCTAAGTTTTAGGTTATATTTCTGAGTAAAAATCGAGTTTTTTTCTTGAGAAAAAATTATCTCGCAGCAGCAATACCGTCAGCAATACTCGTAACCAGGGACAGACTGGTCACCCCCACACTCAGTCATGACATAGTGGGATCCTTGATACCACTCATATACAACCCTAGGATTCTGTACCAGCTGCACCACCATTCAAAGCCATTTGGGGAACCAACTGTGTGCACAGCAATCATACCAGTCAAAACCATTCACTTGAATGGTTTCAAATGGTGTATCAACTTGTTTCGAAAAGGGATCAATTGAAGGAGGGTTAACAGGGTTAAAAACTAACACCTGCCCCTAAGGCCAAGGTTTTACATTTACCATGAATACACACTCATGGTAAAGTGTAATGCAATTTTTCATGACAGTGGATTTTGTCTAAAGCTTACTTCTTCTTTGCAGTAAAACTGTGAAGAGACCCACAACGAGTCTTGGGCCAGCACAGACAGAACAGTCCGATGATGATGAGGAAGATCTCACAGAACATGAAGGCAAATACTATGAGAATCTTGTAAGTATGAATCAATTTTCTTCTAGAAAATCGAGCAATAAACCACTCGAGTAATAAACAACATTATTTTGATAAATTTTGAAATAATTGGGGTTGAAAAAAGAAAAATGGGGTAGAGCGGGATTTGAAACTGCAACCTCCGGATTAAAGTGCTGGTGCTCTACCAACTGGGCTACCAAGCCCTATGTCATATTATGGCAATCTCCTAAGTTTTTAATCTTGGTATGTGGTGCCAGTTAATAGAAATTTAACCTGTAACTAATTATTTTTATATCTTTTTTATTTTATTACACTTTTTCACTGACACAACAAGACAAAGAAAAATACACAGAAATAAAAATACACTCTGAGAAAAACATATGTATGTACAATAACATACATTATGTTAAAATATTTACAAAAGTTACATCAGCATGCAGCATCAGAGTCCATGCTTTCTCCAGAAGATGATCAGAGCATACTGATCGAAATTTAAGTTGAAACCAACGGTTCTTTTCAGAACCACCCCAACTCATTAGAGATAATCATTACATGGTGTTACCGCAAACCTTTCCATATCGTATTTCCACCATGCAAAGTTTCAAATCCTACTTACATCAAATTGCCACTGACAGACATGCCAACTAGTACGTTTTTCCCGTATTTCGTACGGGTTTTTGTAAAAAATACGGGTGTACGGGTTTTGCCAAAAAAATACGGTTTGAGCATCGCCACCGCAAAAATAAAATTTTATCCCAGTTGGCCGTCGTGCTCTTTTTTAACTCAAGTTCAATATTCTTTTATTGACACAAATAAGTTTTCGGCCGACTTCTTACGGCCGATAATGATTATCCAGTGAACTCTATTATTCCACGGGGGTATTCCTTATTAAACTTTCACCACACATCGAGCGAGCGCAACAGAGATTCCCTCGCATCCATCATTGCACGCACGCTAGTAGCACAGACCTGCATTGCTTACTACACGCCAGTTTATCTGATGTCCCGATTTCACAGGGAACCCATCTAACACAATTCATTGAACAACAGAGGGCGCTGTTGTCAAATGCCCTTATATGGTATCGGTCGTTTTGTGAACGGACGAATCCAGTTTGCAAAAGAGTTTTTTGCCAAAATAAAGACACAAAAGATATAGAGCGCCTGAAGCGAGATTTTTATAAGATAAATTTAAGAACTATGCCCCCAAATACAACAAACGAAACTTTTTGTGATGATTTGTTTTTTATGTCTTCTTCATTGAAATTAAATTGGTTTTGTTTTGTACTTGTCTTCTTTTGACAAAGAAAACAAGGGTTTCTATATGAAATAGGATATGATTAATCAATGTCTTTAAGATATGATTTATCAATATCTTTTTTTTCATACAAAACCTGTTCCATTGGGTTAACCACCCAAGGGAAACCTCTGCCCAATTTTAAAAAAAAAATATTTTATTTTATTTTATTTTATTTTATTTTAAATCTTTTTCTTCAAGTTTTAATTAACTGGTGTAATAAGGCTGTTTGATAACTTAATGGCCATACACCTTCTCTATTTTGCCTGTCTCGGGGCTTAAAACTACGTTTACGCGTGTTTAAAAAAAAATACAGGTTTTTTGATGCAAAATACAGGTTTTGGGGTTTCAGAATACAGTTTTGTGATCCCAGAGGTTGGCATGTCTGCACTGAGTAGCAAGATAAAAGATGTGACCTGCACCGCGGAAGAGGCGTCCTACCACAGTTGAGGGGGAAGGGATGTGGATGGGACAAGGGGAAGGGGGAGGGGAGGCCGGGGGTCACACCTACATTTTGTAAGTTTACGCGAGAACAATAATGACATCATGTTGTTGGTTTTAAGTTAAGTTTAACCATGAAATAAATCTTTGATAGAATATATAAAATCTGCAGCTGGTATAGTAACACTCTATAAGGAGAAAAATACAATGAGGTTTAGGATGACAGTGCTGGCACACATAAGTACAGTTTATTGTTATTAATATGGTGTGTATATATATGAGTAACCAAAATGAATACCTTATCCCCGATGCAAATCTATCATCTATTTAATCGTTTGCAGTACCCGCTGCTAAAACATAGGATTCAAACTGCCTCTAGCTACCGGTCTATCTCAGTGGTCTAGTTGGTATGACTATGCTCTAGAATTGCAAGGGTTGTGGGATCGAATCCCACCCACTAATATGCCTGTGATATTTTTTCACAGGACTCGGGGAGAAAGTACTGAGTATACATTGCTAACACACATATATATAAGGGTAAAAACCAAAATGCGTTAATTATAGGGTTTCAGAGGATCTAGTGTGAGCCAAAATGAATGTTATTAATATTACTGCATTTTCTCTATCAGGAGATTGCTGAGGAGGATGAGAGAGCCTTGGAGCACTTCATGGCCAAAGATGCTCCAGCTAGACGGACACTCGGTGACATCATCATGGAGAAACTCACTGAGAAGCAGACTGAAGTCGCTTCACAAATGACAGGTACTTTATGTTCACGTGCAAAGACAATGGATTGTGTAATAAAGGCTTATCTCACCAACTCACAAGGAGGTCTATGCAAAGTGTTTTGAAACTGACGCTCATTGAGTTTTTGCCTACTCATCCGTGGTTAATTAGGTAGTCTTGTTTTCTAAGAGAAACAAAATTGTCAGTGAATTCCTGACCACAATACCATTTTCACACTATTCTATTCCTCCGGGGCAACCCAGGAGAATAATGGTCCCTTTCAAGATCGCTTTCCCCTTGATCTACCCTGGCAATTAAGCATATCCCATGGAAGAGCCACCCCTGCTTCGGAGTAGGGGTAGTGCTTGTGTACCTATTTCGTTGTTGCGGACAATGGAAGGTTAGAATAAATTTATCAGTATCGGTTCAGTATGGGTTGTGGGTAGTCAGCAACCAATTTTAAATTGACCTATCTTTGATGTTGTTACAGAGAGTGGTCAAATCCTGCCCGACCTGGATGAGAGAGTGATTCAAGTCTACAAAGGAGTTGGTCAGATCTTGACCAGGTACCGTAGCGGGAAACTCCCCAAGGCATTTAAGATTCTACCATCCTTTAGACTGTGGGAACAGGTAAGTTTGAAACCACAATACATTTCTCCTAAAAACGGTCAGAGCATACTGAGCGAAGCATTGTCAACCACAGGTTCTTTTCAGAACTATCACTACATGTACTCAAAAAAGATGTTCACATGGTGCTACTGCAAACCTCAACTGATTATACTGCCACCGTGCTAAATTTTAAATCCTACTCTCGATATATTTACCATTGTCAGAGCTGCCAGTCAATATGATTTTTACGTATTTCGTAACCATGTTTCATACCCAGGAGTAGGTGGCAACGCGCCCCTGGTGGAAGTTGATTTGGGTAGATAACGCAAAACGGTTAAAGGGAAGGTACACGTTTGGTAATTACTCTAAACTAATATTATCTTAAAAACTGACTTGGTAACTAGCATTGGAGAGCTGTTGATAGTATAAAACATTGTGGAAACAAGTCCATCTGAAGTAACGTAGTTTTTGAAAAAGAGGTAGTTTCTCACTAAAATAATAAAAGAATTATAGCTAGAAGTCTTTTCTCCAAACTCCGATGGCCGATTGAGCTCAAACTTTCACAGGTTTGTTATTTTATGAATATGTTGAGATACACCAAGTGAGAACACTGGTCTTTGACAATTACCAATAGTGTACCTGCCCTTTAAATGTAGCCCTCACCTAGAAGTGGCCGTCCGGCCTTGTGATGTTAGGCAATCTCTAATAATAAAAAAAGTTTTGAACTTTATTCTGAGCAGCGCCCTCAGTGAAGCCACTGAAAGACTGCAAATCATTGACTGGAACTGCTGATGATTGTGTTTTTGTGTGCCTGTGTTTTTCTTGTTTGACATCATCTTAGGTATTAAAGGTATTGCAATTTGTTTTGTCCTTTCAGATCCTGTATGTAACAGAGCCAGACAAGTGGTCGGCAGCAGCCATGTACCAGGCCACAAGAATATTCACCAGTAACCTCAACGCAAAAATGGCACAGAGGTAAGGTGATCGATTCATTCAGGGCTGAGTGGCCAGTCAATAGATATTAAGATACGTGTTCGTGGTGCGTATATGTTGACTCCTGACTGCATCTGACATCTACCACAACACTCTACTGAAAACATCCTGTCATCTAGCACAGAGTTAGCCCTTAACTTTTTTAAGTGACAAGCTAGGAGGATCAGTAAACTTGTTGTTTCACTAGTCTGCAAAAAGGGAGACTGCCAACAAATGGCTACATACATTGGTAGAGTGTCTGCACGTTAATCTGGAGACTGCAGATTCAAGTCCTGCTCTAGTTAGTTCTTCTTTGTTCAGACCAAAACCATTTAAGATTGTTAGCTGTATTTATTGCATATTTTATTGTTCCCTTTCAATTATGTGGGACTGTTATGAATCAGTATGAACAATCAGTGATTTACATGTAACATTGGGAGCTCAATAAACTAGCCAGCCGGACTACAATTACAGTCAAAATGCTTGGGCCACCCCTGCCCACTTCCCCTGACAATAACAATCTCTCCCCCGTCCCCCCGCTCAATGTTGAGTGGAGCGCAGAACCGTGCAATCCAGTGAGAACCAACAAGATATGGCCGGGATTGTAGTCGGTCAGAATTCTGACTTGTCCTCAGGTGTTTTCCCTGGCATCAAGTGGACCGCTGTATAGTGGAGAACACACATAAAACCTTTAGCACATGGTTGAATCAAGCAAGCTGGAGTAAGAAGACTTACCCAAGTTCTCTTCTGTTTTGTTACTCTTCACAGATTTTTCAATTTAATTTTGTATCCAAGAGTGAGAGATGACATTGCTGAGTTCAAAAGGCTCAATTTTCATTTGTACATGGTAAGTATAACTGTTTGTATTTTCGTATTGTAATTTTGTTGCCATAACTTTGGCAGTGCTCAGTTTGTTCCGTCAAACATTAGCGATTGTTTACATTGTTGTGCAAGCTCTAGTCATAAATTGGTTTTTGGCACAGTTATGCTGATAAATTGGAAATATTTCCAATGTATGTTAAAAAAAAAAAAAACCCGGAGTGTTGTGTTTTATGTTAATTCTGTTACAATCTTACTGACGAAAATTGATTTACAGAAATAAACAGTTTTATCAATGTCTGGGAATAATTTATGGAAAGCTCCATCGAAGAAAGAGTCTTAAATAACACATCCTTTTCATCTGGCAACTGACATCTGTTATCTCCATGTACACATGATGTAATTCCTTTTCCAATGAGTGAACTTATTTGGATCATGTGACAAACCAGTAGGGCTGCTGAGTGCCCCAGACAGATTAACTGCTCATCCATTAAGTAAAAGTTACCCTAGTAACTCAATGTAAACACACCCACTCGGCAAAAAGGATATACTTTCTGAGGTTTTGTGGCCAAATTCGTAATGGAGCCATCTCGTAATGTCTTGTGAGAATACAGAAGTGAATGGTCTGTAAAAGGGTTAATATTGAAATGTTGATTTCTGTATTTACAGGCCTTAAAGAAAGCCCTCTTCAAGCCAGCAGCTTTCTTCAAAGGAATCCTATTGCCGCTGTGTGAGGTAAATCATCATCATCTTTCTCGTCTTCTTGTTCACCATTCACTAATACCCCCTGGACTAATGAGGCAATCCTATTGGTTGGAAGTAGGTCATGTGACCATATTTACCTGGCATTAAACGGCTGATAAAGTCATAGCTGGAACTGTTTAACCCTTAAACATACATACCGCCCTGCCTAATACTCTGCATATTGCCTGCAACTGCCCTCAATTTTTTCAATTTGGCCTTGAAGGACCCCAACGAAATTTTACACGCAATGTACACTGTAATGCTGACCATGCTTGTTTCCTGACGATGACTAGAGCAAGCTAGTCGAAACGTTGAGACCAATTCAAGAACTGACCCCGCGGCAGTACAGTTAATTACGATCCAATAAGCTAAAGTGGTAGTCCCAGCCAATTTTCTACACCTTCCGCCCGGGTAGTAGTTAAAAAGCAGGACAGTTCTTTTGAGAACTGAGAAGTCTCCCGAATATTCGATAAATCTACTCCGGGGTAGTAGAACAAAGAAAGACAGTTCTCTAAGAATAAAGTCTACCTGGCAAGTAGATACACACTTGGTGTTACCGCAAACCAAGTATATATTGATACCTCACCATGCAATGCTTCAAATCCTATGATTGTTTCATGATGCATTTATAGTTGTTTTTACAAATCATTAATATCGCCGACAAAAAGCACCGATGATGGTCTAAATTAGAGCATGCTTTTCATTTGATGTATTTGTGGGTTTATTATGATATTTTGAATGTTAACACACTGCAGAAAACAGAGTGATAGACAGCAGCCTGCTAACTGTTTTTGGTTACATTTTTTATTTATTTAAAAGCAGTAATCTTATTCTGTTTAGTTCAGGGTGACTGTAAACTTAAATTTAATGTCATTTGGTTTCTGACATCTTTGGACATTTTACTGGTTTGTTGACTAAGTTTAGTTTCAGCTACAATGTAACAATGTAATGTACCCCAATGTGATGAACATTGTTCATAATTTTGGTTGAATTGAGAACAATCGAAGACTTGAAACGCATCTACGGTGCCATGAGATTTTTAGGGGGCTCATGGTTACTGTTCAGTATTTTGGTGTACATGTATAACTTGACCGCTGGAACAAAATTATGAAATCATCTGATAAAACACAAACAAATAAAAAAAAGATATTTGGCCATAAAAAACAATTCAAAATACTTATAAAGCAAAGTAAAAACCTGGACAAAAACAAAGGTGGTTTTGGCTGATGGCCGAAACCCCCAATTAAAAGTCTCAATTAGAAAACATATTTGTACATGCTGCGATTTTGTTAGATAAGTACTAATTAATAGGAAATAAATATCAAGGTACCGAAAGATATTAATATTACGCACATCCTGGTTCAAATTTCATAGAGCTACTTAAGCACAAAAGTAGTCAAGAAAAAAATTATGCTTGCCAAAATAAGGCTACCATCTAAAGTACCATGTCACATTTTCAACTTGTGACTGGTATCCGTCTCCTTTCTGCTCAGCAGAAAAGTGTTAAGCAATATTTTCTGAATATCAACTCCATAAAAATGGGTCATGTTTTGATAGTTTGTGACAACAAGTGCAGTTGCCAAGCCAAGCCGGGAATCAAATTTTTATGAATTGGTAATCGGTACTTGAGTGCTGCGCACGAAGGTCTCCAGAAGATGAACATCGCCCTCTTTGTTTGCCATCCGTAGTGCGGTACATGCACCCTGAGGGAGGCAGTCATCGTCGGCAGCATCTTGGCCAAGACAACGATACCAGTCTTGCATTCCAGTGCAGCTCTGCTCAAGATAGCCGAGATGGATTACAACGGAGCCAACAGCATCTTCATGAGGATACTGCTGGACAAGAAGTACGCTCTGCCGTACCGTGTGGTGGACGCTGTCGTTTATCACTTCCTCAGGTAAATAAAGTTGCTGTGGTAGAGACAGTAGCAGGGCTCAAATTGGTATTTGACCAGAAACAAGACCAGAAACAACATGGCAAAAACTGCCCGCGTCCTGACACTGTTTTTATTTGAACAATTAAGCACAAACAATATTAATGTACATATGCAAGAGAAGATTTATCTCATCTTTCTTTTGGATATTAAGTAGACTTCATTACTCAACAGAAGTGAAAGGTTTTCCCAGACTCAAGGTTTTTCCAGACTTAACATTTGAACATAATTTGTTTCTATTTTAGACATTACACACATTCAGGTGTTGCTTTTCAATTGTAAAGCACAAGACTGCTGGACTTGTCGTTCATGTGTTTACTGGCCCGACAATAAAACTACTGTCCTCGGGCCTGTGTTCCAGTGGAAAATTCAAGACATGCGTAGCAATAACCCACATAGAATCAGTGCAGTTTTTAATATTATTTGCAGACCTCGGAAGTTTCCAATAGACTTTTCCATTTGAAAATGATCTTGCCCTCTCAAAGATGAAGTTCCAGCTTTTGCACTTTTATGCACTGTCATAACAGGCGTGTGAGCTCAGGCGTGTGAGCGCTAAAGAAGCAAGTAGCATTAATGTTATGCCCAGTGTTTACCTGCCTACATAAAATAACACTTCCTCTATAAAGTTGTCCTAATATAAAACTGTTCTATTAGTTATCAAAACATAATCTGAGTGGATTACAGCACTTCTGCTCCCATATCAAAAGAGGCCAAGTTGGACTTGGGCTGCAGATGTGCTAAATTTCCGTTCTGTATGAGTGTGCATGTGATAAAATTTCATCTACAAGCAAAACTGATGCGCAGATTAATGTAATGCACCATGCTGGGTAAGCTGTACGTTTTGCTTGCCACAATAGTTTATTATTCTATTTTGCTTCAGATTCCAGCTTGACAAGAGAGAGCTGCCTGTCTTGTGGCATCAATGCCTTCTTACCTTTGTTCAGCGATACAAAGAAGACCTCGCTACTGAACAGAAGGAGGCTGTGCTTGATCTGCTACGAGCACAGACACATGACAGCATCACGCCAGAGGTGCGGAGAGAACTCCTCAACTCAAAGTCACGTGACACTGAAGAGCCAATGGCGTCATAGAACGATGATGTAGCGAATGGACTTTATCATTGGTCATGTGACACTGAGTGGTCACTGTGGTTTAGTGGTTAGACTGCAGGACTTAAAATTACAAGGTTGTGGGTTCAAATCCTACCAAGCTGCATGTAACCACTGATTTCACAATGACTAGAATAAGGGTTGTCGTCTAGTTACTGAATCACAATTTCTTGATTTGTGCAATTCTTAAACATAGATGCTAAACGAATGTTTGTGTGAGAGACATTGGTTATTGCCACAGCCACCTTCTTTACTAGGCTGTGCCCCATTTGTTGGCTACAGCTACGGCTACAGCTGGAACGTTGTGTCATCATGCATTGAAGTATATAACTTCCTTAACATCCTCAGCAACAGTCGTAGTCTTCTCAAAATTAATCCAGAGTTCAATTTCATAGAACTGCTTAAGCACAAACAGCAGTTAAGCACAACAAAATTATAATCACCAAAATAAGGTTACCAGCCAAACTACCATGTCACATGGGCAATTTCTGACTGGTATCCTGCTCATTTATGCTTGGCAGAAAAATATTAAGCACTATTTTCTGCTTAAGCAGCTCTATGAAGTTGGACCCAGGACAATTAGTCCGACAACAATTCTCAGATATGTCAACAAGTTTTGTTGGATTTCAGTCAGAAACACTAAGCATACTTCTATTATCTATACATAGAAATAAATACAGATGAGACTGTTCTATGGAATTGTTCACCGAATAAAATATTGAGTTTCTTATTTAATCTATGTTGAGTGATATTGCTATTTTATTTCATTTCTTTGATAGTCTCATGCTTAACCATTTTCATTTAAGTTTTTTATCTCTTTTAGGGTTTTTCCATATTATGTTGCCGATCAAATATCACAAAAAAAATGTAGAAATTAAAACCATTTAGAATGCCCCAGATTGCAGGGTAGGGCTTTTAAAACTAATGATACACGTCAAGTAAAGAACATTCCGAACACCTTAAAGAACATTCCGAACACCTTAAAGAACATTCCGAACACCTTGTTTCAAACCAGCGTGCTTCGGCCAAACTTCCCAAATTTGGGTTTAGAACACACCCCAGTTTTGAAAAATCCTGTCTCGATAACCCCTTTAGTTTAAATTATAAAAACTGCATTGTGTTATTTGACACTCCAAGAATACACATAAACAAAGATTTAACCTCCAAAATGTTTTATTGATTCATCTAAAGTTCTGACAGGCGTAACCGTACTTCTTAAAATAATTAGAGATAAATAGTTAAAGAGTTTTGCTACCAGCGAGAAAAGTGTTATAACCACAGCTCTAGATTCCATGGTGCTTTTGGACAAAACGATTAACCATTTTGCCCCCATTTTTTTAAAAATCCAATGACACCTTTACATCACATGTATTTCACTAGTTTGCTTTCAATCTTTGCCAGGCAAAAGTTCTCGGTCGAACAAGGAAACACTAAATTACAAGTAATTTATTTAACTTGCGGGTACAACCATGTTTTAAATCTATTTTAGGAGAAATCTTGGTTCTTAAAAGAGCCGTTGGGACCTTGACATTTCAGACAGTATACATTGCTCTGCTCTTCTTCAGGAGAACACAGAAAAGAGCAGATTATCTGTTTGAAACATCAAGACAACGACAGTTTATTCGCAGAACCAACACTTCTAAACAAAGATTGTACACATGGATGTACCCACAAATTTACTCTTTTTTACATGTAACTACCTTATCACCCACACTATGCACAACTTCAAACATCACTTTGTTTATTTCAATAATAAAGTGATGATACATGTTCATGATACATGTACATGTACACGAACACATGTATGTCAACGATGCTCTTTGTTAAAAGCAAAGTATACCTTTGGGTGTGGGAACTATTCGATTGTTTCAATCCAATATAAATGTAAATATAAACAATAAAACTAACCTGTAAACGTTTCAATTCAGAAAATTGTAGCATTTTTGAGACAATGCCAAATTTTTGTTTTTATTTCACACAAGAAGAACGATCCGTAACTGAACTACAAGATCTGAGAAACATTTCATGCATGAAACATTACTCAGATTGAAATGTCTGTGATGTTTTGATGAACAAAAAATATATATAAAAATTCTTGAAGAACATACACCTATACTGCTGTTACATGACAACTGTACAACCGCTTTGATTTAAAATCAGATATTTTACACTCCGAAGCACATGTATACAGCAAAAACTATACTTAAAATATTATTTACAAAAAGTCTACCTTAAAATCAAATGCTTTCCTATTTTGCAACAAGTTTACATCAAAATGATTTATTTCTACTTTTTAAACTTCTCCACCAAAATATATTAATTGTTTTTCATTTATATCAATTGTCATGTTGTTGCTAAACATCGATGCTTTCAGTTTTCAATTAAAAAATTGTTTATTTTATGTTTTTACACAAATTATTCTACTTAGCTGCTGTAACTCTAATTCCAATCAAAACTGCGGAAACCTTTTTTTTTAAAAGACTATTTTATTGATGTTTCTTTCTAAGTCATAATTTAGCAGCACACTTGTACTTTATTAAACAACATTACTGGGCAGCCTCAAAAGAAAATATAAAGAAAGGTTAAATAAATGTACAAGCAACTAAAAAGCACCAACAAACATGACAAATAAAAGCACAACGATTTTTAATAAGAGAGACATTCGAAAGGCATGAACAATTTTGGTTAAAAAGCATATGTGTGTAAGAACTGCGTAATATTATTAGCCCTTTCATGCACCATTTATTTCAGTGATAAATTTATCATAAATTTACACATTAATTGGTGACTTAGTTCTTTTGCAAAAGGCGACCCCTGAAACAGGTGACAATAGCACCCTCAAGCGTCCTGTTTCCCATTCTTAAAACTGTGTGGCCGTGCAATCTTTATTAGACATTTTACAACTGTTTTCCTGAAAGGATTTAAACCAATCACTAGCGCACGGTCAGCGGATGAAAGAGTTAATGTGCAAAACACTTGCACAGTCTAATACAGAGAAATAACAAATTAACTGCAAAATGGGTACAGTGATCTCTTCTCTATCTTAAAGACACTAAACACTATTGGTTATTGTCAAAGACCAGTCTTCTCACTTGCTGTACATGTATCTCAACATATGCATAAAATAACAAACCTGTGAAAATTTGAGTTCAATCGGTCATGGAAGTTGCGAGATAATAGTTAAAGAAAAAACACCCTTGTCACACGGGGAGTTGTGTGATTTCAGATGCTTGATTTTGAGGTCTCGAAATCAAATTCGTGGAAAATTACTTCTTTCTCGAAAACTACTCCACTTTGGAGGGAGCCGTTTCTCACAATGTTTTATACTACAAACCTCTCCGCATTACTCGTTACCAAGTAAGATTTTATGCTAATAATTATTTTGAGTAATTACCAATAGTGTCCACTGCCTTAAAACTTTCAGCATGTTGAGAGTATAATTTTACAATATTTATACCAACTGTCCATGTATGATGCCATAAAATAAGTTATAACAATCAAACTACAATTTTGGAAATGCACAATGTAACATGTGCAATAGTATCTCCCCACTTGAAGGCAATTTCGTTAGGGTGGGATAAGTACAGGCACTTATTAAACAACAAAATGCACATTCACTTAAAAAATTGCATGAAGAATGGAATTTCCTCATCTCGTTTTCACCATAAGACACAAAAAAGGCACAAGTTTTCACAGGAGAAAGACAGATGAATTAATATAGTTGAATTTTCACACTGTTTGATATTATTTTTTTTACATATATACATGAAATGTCCAAGTGCAAACTTTGATTCATCGTGAAACCAAGACATAATTTTTTGTACAGAGACGTATTTGGCACAGTGTTATGTTGGCCCAGACTGGACGGAATTTGTAGAATTATAAGTGTTTCTTTTAATCAACAGCAATTAATTCCACACTTTGTTAGAACAAACAATTTCTTCTTGAAGTAAAGCTTATAGACGAACCATTTAAAGTTTCTTTAGACGAACTATTTACAGCAAGGAAAGACTTTTGATAGGCCAAGTAGTACAGCGCGACGTTCACGAAAGTACATGTACTACCATTGACTATAGGTTAAGTGACTTGGCCCCAACTCACTGTCTATTCTACATTAGTTTTTAATAGCCATTTTGATAGCAGTTATTTGAAAATCATAACGTACATGTACGATTGCAGTATTCTCACAGTCGAACTGGCTGTAATTAGTTAACTAATTAGTGAGTTCAGTTACAGTAGAGCTAGCCACCTACATAGTTAAAGGAACACGTTGCCTTGGATCTGTCGAGTTGGTCTTTGAAAAGCGTTAGTAACTGTTTGTTATAAAATGCATATGGTTAGAAAGATAATTCAAAAGTAGAATACAATGATCCACACAAATTTGTCTCGAAACTGCGTGGTTTTCCTTTACTTTGCGAACTAACACGGTCGGCCATTTATGGGAGTCAACAATTTGACTCCCATAAATGGCCGACGTGGTGGTCGACGAGGTAAAAGGAAAACCACGCAATTTCGAGTGATACTTGAGTGGGTCATTACATTCTACTTTTAAAATATCTTTCTAAACATATGCATTTTATAACAAACGGTTACTAACGCTTTTCAAAGACCAACTCGACCGATCCAAGGCAATGTGTTCCTTTAAGTTACCAGTTAATGTTGGTAGAGTAAGGTCAGTACTGTACAAGACAATGGGTTCATTTTGTACTATAAGTGGTGATGGCGTACATTAGAAATTCTGGCTTTTCGGCCAATCAAAATTTAGGTAGAAAATGTACAACTATTCCAAGGCACATTGTTTTAGATTTCTACATCTTTAGTATGTTTGCCATTTATAATCCATTACCACTAGCATAATCAGGCACTTCCAGAACAAAATTTTGAATAAAAGTTATTTAAAAAAATAATAAGTACACAAATGTTCACACACAAAATTACTACTTATTAAAATTTAAGTTCCAATTTAAATTTCTTGCACATAATATCAATCCTGCCCCTACATTCTCTGAAGTTGATGATTTTGGGATAGAAAACTTGTCAAATTTAGCAGTACAGCTTGAATTACAAGTAATGTAACTAGGCAAAATGGTGCAGATCTTTATCTTGTTTTTTCTTTCTTTTTGCTGTGAGACGAAGTGAAATTTTCAGGTACATAGGGATTGAATAAGGCACTTCCTAAGGCACATAAGACCCTGTCTCCAAAATCTCTTTTACCTCAGCCAAGATCTGTGGCGAAATAGAGTTATCTCGTTCAAAGTTCACCGAGATTATGATGCTGTTATCCTTAACGAGCTGCGCCACAGCCTTCCCGGCTCTCTCCCCAAGCCCATTCCCCTCGATGTTCAGCTCCTCTAGTTTCTCGTGATCGGACAACGCCTCCATCAGCATGACGCAGCTAGTGTCGCTGAGGTGCGCATACTCCGCGCTGAATGTGACCAGCGATTTGTTACGCTTGATATGGTCGATGATGGACGCCCACGCGGCCGTTGAAAGCTCATTCTCGCTGATGTTGAGATTACGCAATGGCGTGTCAAGGGTCAAGAGTCTGGCCAGCTCGGCTGCAGACTCCTCACCCATGCCGCTGTTGCCGAGGTCCATGTGAGTCAGCTTGAGGGTGCTGTCTGCACTCGTTGACTCATTGTGCCTCTCAATGAGGGATCGGATGACTGTTGCTAAACCTGTATCAGTCAGGGAGTTTTCACGTAACCTGTAAAGAAAACGTATTAGATTTTAGAAATGATACATGACGGACAATTATGGTCGGGAAAATCAACTGGCACTATATAACTTTGGTAAGTGTACCAGAGCCAAATGTGAACTTTCCATGTGAATTTTCCTTCAGGTGTCAGTCTTAGTCATTGCACTATTAGGTGGTCTCAACTACAACACAGATTTCCACCTGACCAAATACTTTGTCTTTACTTTAATTGTCTCCTTTTGAGGATTATCGTAGTCCAGCGATTACATGTAAGAACAAATCAAGCTTGGATATTTCTGATCAACAGGGTTTGAGTCCCAGTTGTGGCACTGGTGTTCTTGTATGAGCAAGATATTTGACCATAATTGCATTGTCCTTCAGATGGGACATAAAAGCATAGGTGCTGTTGTTCTCAGGTCTGCACTTCATATGTACAATAAAAAACACACAGAAAAAGAGCCATGCTTGAACAGCAATCATGGCATATATACCGAACAAAAACACATAGATTACTTACAGTAGGTATTCCAAGTTGCGATACTTGTGTTTTTTCAGTGCTTTGGCCAGCTTCCCAGCTTTCCTCTCATCCATGTTCTTAGCATTGAGATTTAAAATCTGTCATGGAATAAAGAGAATCACAACAATGAATACAAAAATGGGAACACATTCTGTCATAAAGTCATACATATTTTACGTCGTTAAAACCACCGGTTTTAAAAACCGACACGACTCAAACCGAGGTGTTCCCATGCAAACCTCTCTTTAGTTATTCTTTTACCATACAAAGTTTACAATCCTACTTATATATATTTTGTACCAGGCAAGTTTGCATGACCAGAGCCCTGCTGTTATATTACCTTTTGGTATTAAAATGTACAAGTGCAATATGTATGCACAGAATTGTTGTCTATAACCAAAACCTTTATTTTGTGCTTTTAATTTGTTTCTGTTGTACATGGTGAAAGGGTGCGGTTGCAACTGTATACAAATGCTGCTGATAACAATAACTGACTTTGATTGGGTTGATTGGATTGTCAGTGTATGGAAAATTGTTGGACAGACCCAAACCCCAATGCACTTGTATAAAAACCAATGATGTATGTTTTACATATAAAATACAATTAGAAACGCCTGAAATGTCTCAAAAAGACAATGTGTGCTTCCAAAATGCATGTAAAAAAGGATACAACAAAATGCTGTTTTTTGTTCAGGCTTGCATTGATAATTTGTACATAGCATTATTGTGTTTCAGTAAATCAATAAATACTTACTCTGTAATTCTTGTCAAGACCAGTAGCAATGGATCCAGATTCCGAGGCAGATGAGCGAGAGCTCTGACTACCCTCGGGGTTCACTTCCTCCTTTGGTCCTTCATCAGTCTTATCCTCATCCTTGACCTCATCTTGTTTGGCTTCAACCTCCTCATTTTGCTCTCTGTTCTCCTTCTCTTGAACCTCCTCCTTAGAGTCCTCTTCCTTCCCCATTGCACCCTCGTCTTCCGTTGTATGTTGTTCCTCATCAGCTTCTTTTTCATTACTACCAGCATCGTTGTCCTCTTCCTTGTTGCTATGCACATCTTCCTTCTCTGTATCTGTCGTTTGCTTTTCATCATCTTCATCTATTTTGTTCTCTTTATCTACACTAGTGCTGTTGTCCGCATCTTGATCGTCCTCTTTCTGCTCCTCATCTGAAGTAGCCTCCTCGATCAAAACATGAGGAGCCAACCTACCAACATCACTCTCCGACTTTTCCTCATCATCCTTGGTCTGCACACCCCCATCATCTACGTTTTCCGAAGCTGCGTCGTTCTGTAGAGAGGCTGTATCATCTTTTTCTTCATCGTCAACCAATCTCTCAGACTGAGACTGCGAAGCCTCATCCTGGTCAGGCTCTTCAGATTTTTGATGATCTTCTTTCTCAGTATCACTGTCTTGCATCTCCGTGTCATCCTTGGTCTGAGCATCGTTCCTGTTTTCCGACAATGAATCTTTTCCAAGAGAGACTGTATCACCTTTATCCTTATCGTTATCGTTTTCTTCATCGATTACTAATTTCTCAGATTGCGATTGAGAATCCTCATCCCTATCTTCTTTCTCTTCCTTCTGCATCGTAGCACCAGTCTCTGGCTGCTCGTCTGCACTGATGGCATCCTCTGTCTTCTCTTTTTCATCTTCCGAATGGTCAACTTCTGCGAGCGTACTCGCATCCTCTTTACTTGAGTCATCTTGAGTTATTGCATCTTCTTCTTTGCTCTCAGCTTTAATTTCTTCCTTTTTAGAATCGGAGCCTGATTTTGTTTCAACATGGACTTGTGTATCTTCTTTCTTTGCTTCTCCCTTTTTCTTTCTGTGTTTGTTCTTCTTTTTTCTCTCACTGTCTGAATCAGAAGATGAAGAAGAAGAAGAGTCGGAGGAGGAGGAGTCAGAATCAGATGAACCGAACATGGACTTTATTTTATCACCAAAAGTTTTCTCCTCTTTTTCGGATTCCTCCTTGTCGTCTCCATCCTGTTTCTCTTTGGTTGCGTTATTCTCCTCTTGGATGTCATCATCTGCCTCTTTGTCTGTCTTAGTGTCCTCAGGATTTACAGTTGAAGATAACGGCTGGTCCCTCTTTTGATTTGCCTGCACGTCATCGTCAGCGCTATCGTCAAAGTTTACAACATCTTTAAGGTGCGCCCGTAAGTCAGGTTTTTTCTCTTCATCTTTGCTCTCTACCTCTTCCCCGTCCTCAGCTGGGATGGTTTCCTCTGCAGAGGACTGGATTTTGTCAGCATTTTTATCTTCCTCTTCCTCTCTTTGAACATCCTTTTCCTCATCTTTGGGTGGTATTTCCTCTTCTTTAATGTCGTCCTCCTGCTTCACCTTCTTAGTATTTGTATCCTCGTCATCATCCTTTACTGATATAGCTTCCTCTGCTGAGGCCTGGACGTCTTTGTCAGTATCTTCCACTTCCTCTCTAACAAAATCGTGCTCCTCATCCTTGGATGGTATTTGCTCTTCTTTAACATCATCCTCAACCTTCTTAGTCTTCCTGCCTGCTGCATCATCATCCGAATCAGAATCTGAGCTAGAAGTCACGATGGTGGCTGGCGCTTTCTGATCTGCCTCATCCTCCGAGGAACTAGAAGAGCTTGACGACAACACTTTGTTGTGATCTTCTCCATCACTATCTGAATCACTGTCAAAGGCTGAGCTCTGACGCCCAGCTTCGGTACCTTGTTCTTCCTCCCTCACTTTGGGTTCTTCCTTCTCCTCAGGTACCTCCTCCTCCATCAGTACCTCTTGTGGTGCACCTTCATCTTCTTTACTGTCCTCATCTGCTTCTATTTCAGAATGAATCGGCTCATCTTCAGAAGCCTCCTTCTTAGCGTCTTCCTCATCTCCTTCTTCCTTGACCTCTTCTTTGATTTCCTCATCTTTCTCTTCCTCTTTCTGTTTCCCGTGATTTGACTCCACCTCAAAGTCTGAGTCTGCGTCATAGTCTACATCATCTGGTTGCTTCTGCTCAGTATCTGACTCCGGACCGGAAAAGAAATGATCTGAGTTCTTATCTTCAGTCTTTGAAGCATCTTCTACAAAAGTACACAGAAGAAAATTGCAAATGTTACAAGCTAGGTGAACATAAATCTTGATGGCTATGACAATAGACTGTGCAAGTTTATGGCTATAAAATTTACATCACATTGTTGAGCTTCGTTTTGAAGTATGTGGTCTATTTCTTTTTAGCACCATGTAATGGTTCACAAGGTGCTTTGGCACAATATGCAGCCGATCAAACCAGGAACATCAGGGTGAACCACTTCTCTTTATGATAAGTGCACATTTTTTTTATATGCATTACACAACACACAGGACCTCAGGCTTTATGTCCAATCCAAAGAACGCAATAATGGTGAAGTGTCTTGCTTAAGGACACAAGTTCGACAATTGAGACTTGAACCTGAACTCTGCTTATCAGAAACACCAGAGCTTAAGTTCGGTGTTCTTATCTGCTCGGCCATGACATGCCACATACATGTACATGTACTGTCTAACGGCAACTGACCTTTCTCAGAGTCTGCTTGGGCTCCATCTTCCTCTTCAAAGTCTTCATCGTCATAGCCACCCTCTGCATCCTTGGTTTCTTCATCAGCTGGGATTAAGGGAGAGGGGGATAAGGGATTATCATGCATTCATGCAACTACAAAGGGATTCAACTCTCTCTCTACTCAAGTACAAGTTAATTTCAATCTAATAGCTTACTGTTTATAAAGCTTGATCAAATGTCTAGAAAATTACTTCTGTCCAAATATGAAGCACTCCAGTGTTCCCCAACACATGATTTCTGAATACAAAATAAGTGTTTTAAGTACACGTGTAAAATGTCTACAAGTCTTCAATATAAATCTTTATTATGCACATGTGCTTTTGAAGAATTTTTTATTCAAAACACATTGACGGGACCAGATTTTTCAACTTTTGTAGGGCAAGGCTATTTCCATTTCACAAAGGGCAGACAATGCTAAAGTACAGGTACATTGTATACAGGAACTTTTTAGGGGGCACGTTGGCCAAGACCGGGGCAACCAAACCAGTGCCTCTGTGGCCTCTGTTTAATTCCAGACCCAATTTGACCTGAACTATCTCACTGATTTCACCTGTTTAAATGTTTCTACTATTCTCATCACTTTAACACACCATGCATCTACTGGGATTTGAGATCAAGGGGCAAGGATACAACAAAACTTCAAGGGGCATGCAATGGCCAAGTTCGTGCAAAAACTATACTTCGACTACATGGTATGATAGCCCAACTCTGTCTAGTCAACAATAGTTGGTTGCGCTAGTGGAATATTGTAACCAGCCTACAGGGCATTGTCTCATTGCTATTTACAGATAGCTTTTTTCATAGCACAGTGCGGAGTAGCCTTGATCAAGGCTGTGTAAACTAATAAAGCTAAAACCATAGAGCACCTCAGCCGCCCGAATGTCCCCCGACTGACTCTAAACAGAATAGCACACCGTACTCTCACCCACACCCACACAGCGCCTGTAATGTACATCCACGCAGCCCCACACACACTCACCGCTATCGCCCACAATCCTAGCCCGTGAGCCGTGAGGCTCACAGCCTTGACGATCTTGTACACTTCCGGGTTTTGCGGTTATGGTAATGAGCGCGCCCTACTTGTAATAGAAGGCTCTTGATTTGCATATCCACTCACCCCCCCATTTTCCACGGATTTGCGAAGAAAAACAATGAAACACATAAGCCACTCGGTTTACAAGATCGTCAAGGCTGTGAGCCTGACGGCTCACGGGCTGGGATTGTGGGCAATAGCGGTGTGTGGAATAGCGGTGAGTGTATGTGGGGGCTGTGTGTGGGGGGCTGCGTGGATGTACATTACAGGCGCTGTGTGGGTGTGGGTGAGAGTACGGTGTGCTATTCTGTTTAGAGTCAGTCGGGGGACATTCGGGCGGCTGAGGTGCTCTATGGTTTTAGCTTTATTAGTTTACACAGCCTTGATCAAGGCTAAGTGCGGAGTGGACCAGATGATAACAATATGTAAAGCTGCCAGTTGCTTTGACATGATATGCCCCATCGTATGCCACTAGATAAACATTGGTCCTTGCGCAAACTTGACCAATGGTGACAACTAAGACTTAAAAATACTGGATATTAGCCCTGCCAAATTGAGTGTTCAAGGTGAATTGTGTAAATTCCAACAAAGACAACAACATTAAAAGTAAAACTGCTACCGAAACTCAAAGTGCTGTAGTGTTTTGTAACAATGTATCAACCAAAACAACATGTATCTGTGGTTTGACACAAGACTATCTAAAGTGGTTCCTACATTGCATGCAATTCTAACATTAATGTTACTTGCAGATTCCAGACACAGACACAGAAAATGTAGAAGAAGAAATGTCAGAAATATGTTTCTACACATTTTTAAAGTGATATTACTTTATTGCGGAGTTGCAAAAATCTAATGTACAAACAATGGAAGAACAAAGAGAATTGTTTTCCATATTACTGGGTGAATAAACGTGTGTGTATAGAAAACACTGCACATGTTACTAATACTATTGAGTCTGAGAGAATGCACAACTAGTTTAGCATAAGTACTAGTCTTGGTCAAAGACGTCAGTGACCAATGGCACTCTACATGTGAACACTAATGATGTCACTTTTGCTCACAATAAACTGCAAGTCTGGTACAGATTTGAACGGTTGTACCTACATGCATGTAAGCGCACAAGTTTGTTTCTTTCACGCGTTCATACAAGGGCTGTTATGAATTATTACAAATGTACACACACAAGTCACTGATGTCTTGGGCCTAGACTACATAAGTGTGAGTCGTTGGCCATTACACACCAATTCCAGACAAAAAGAACCACAAGTCAAATAGAGATAACATGGCGTTACTGCAAATCTCACTAGAAAATGATACGTGATACATGGCCTAAAGTTGAACGAAGTAGAAGTTTACATCATATGTTAAGTGTAGCAAAACTGTAATGTTAGATTAGAGTCAGGGTGCAAAGCATTTTTGTACAAGTATGGATAGAAAAGCTTTCAGATACAAAAGAAAGTACATTGTAAGTATTGAAGTAAGACAGAATTGTTAGAGCATGTAATTTTGGTTAATAACTACATGTATGTGTGCCACATCGCATACATCTGTCATGTCTGTGCAGCTAGATTAATAAATGAATATGAACACACAATCCGAGAAGCGTTAATGACAGCATTAAAGCGCTTCTCAGATTCAAATTTGGGGCATAAAAACTTATATATTTTTTCATAAACACATTACTTCGAAAGCTGCTGTGTAGGCATCTAACTGTCTAACCCATACATGTAAGTTTATATTGCCATTAATTTTAAGAGTGATTTACCAAATGTACGTGTATCATGTACCTTCCCTTTAGGAGGTATAATGAAAGCTGGATGACAAGTCTTCACTCACACTAGTGTCACTACCAGATACAGAAGTCTTCCTCTCAACTCTATCACCATCTCCCTGCTTAATTTCATTTGGTTTTTCAGAAGAACTACTATCTACACTGTCACTTTTTCTCTCTTTCTCCGTACTTTCTTTCTTAAAGTTAGTCTCACTTGCTGGTTTCACAACTTTGCAACTACTTGATTTTGAAATTTTATTTTGTCTACCTTTGCTTTTTCTACTCTGAGAAACATTGATTTTAAAACCTTTCTTTTTTGTCACTCCATTGCTAGGGGAGCTAGAGCTATCACTTGAGCTATCACTGCTTTTCAATAACTTCTTATTTCTCTGTTTTTTATGTTGTGTAAGATCATTTTTGCCAGAAACACCCAGTTGGATTTTGGTTGTACCCATAGAGTCCTCGGGTGCATCTGGGCTGCCAGAAGTACCCGTAGAGTCCCTGGGTGCCATTGGGCTGTCTGAAGTACCCATAGAGTCCCTGGGTGCATCTGGGCTACAACTTGACCCTCTAGAGCTTTGTGAAGTACAAGTACCTTCGCTGGAATCGCTAGACACCCTAGCTCTATTAGAGTTAGGCATACTACTTCTCAAGGTTCTTGGTATATCTGGACGTGTATCACTTAAATCCCTAGTTGAATCAGGGTTAGATTGGGTACTCTTTGTGGGTACATCTGATTGACTCTTAGAATGCTCAGAGCTATATTTAGAATCCCTTTTTACATCCCTTTTATTCCCAGCTTTTCTCTCACCTTCGGCCTGTTCGTTCTGGTCCCTTGTCTCTGGAGGTGGAGGGTCACTTTGGGTGCCCTGACTCTCCAGGATTGGTTCGGGTTCTGGCTCTGGTTTTGGCTCTTCAGTCTGGGTGTCCTTGTAGCGCTGGCGTTCTCTGCGTGCCAGCTCTGCTTCAACCATGCATCTGTGACAACATATCAAATGGCATAAGAACATCGAAACAAAACAAGAATAGTTAACATGGTTAATTTCTAATTATGCTCCCTTATTGAAAGATCTCTTTGTACAATTTTCACTTTTTGTGTACAACTTCTAGATGTAAATTGCGTGCCCGTTGATGTATCTGGTGTTTCTGTTTAGCAGAGTGTGGGTTTGAATCCCCAGCCGTGACACTTGTGTCCTTTAAGCAAGACACTGAACCATTGCTTCGTCCTACGGATGAGACGTTAAGCCGTTGGTCCCGTGTAGTGTGTAACGCACATAAAAGAATCCAGTGCACTTATCGAAGAGAGAAGGGATTCGTCCCGGTGTTCCTGGCTGGATTTGTGGCATGTTGCGCCACAGCACCTTGTAAACCATTACATGGTGCTATGTAAACGGAGTAGATCTCCCAATTCAAACATAGTCCCATACCTTGCCTAAAATACTGTATGTTTCAGCGCTTTGACACGCCCTTCGTATGTATAAAATGCTATATAAATATCGACTATTGTTATTATTATTACTATTTACACACAATTTTCAGTCAATATTCTGTTACATATTTTTCTATTGTTAATTGAGAGATCTCATTGTACAATTTCTGGTAAATTCCATGTATCAATGTGAAACTGACGCTAGCATAAAGTTAAACTAGTGCTTTCATTAAGAGCGAAACCAAATCACACTCTCGTACTTGTAACATGGGGAACCTCCGTCGACACGTCCAAATTTGAAGTGCCCCTTGCGCCCTCCTAGCAGTACCCCAGGGCCATATTTGTACTCGCAGCATGCACTGAGACGCAGAACCTGGATCTGGTTCAAGAAGAAAGTCAGACTGAACGGGTAGCCACGGTGACGTCGAGATGTAAAGACCAGATCGGCTGTAGGGAGAAAACAGCAAACTTTTAGTAACATTCTTGATTTTTATCTTACAAGGTGACAAAATTGCTATGCTGTTTGTTAAAAAGACTGTTACTGCTTGAAATTTACTATCACACATGCTGGCATCCCTCCCAAAGAGTTGGAACAGTCCTCAGGGTCGATCGCACATCAGGCCCTTGTCAGCTTGGAGGAGCAGAGAAGAGTTGGTACCTGGACAGTTTCCATGCCCCAACTGTGGGCAGTTGTGCCCCTCATGAATTGGACTACATGTACAGTCATACGCCAACTCATTGATTGCGTAAAGATGTCATCGAAAGTTCGATGGACTATCCACTACTACACTTTCCAAACAGTATTCTAATCTTGGTTTTGAAAAAAAGCCACAACCAAAACCAAATCAGAATTATTTGCTGGACGATTTTGCTCCTATTTTCAACTAGACATTATTTCCAAGACGCCTCCTCCCCATCCCTGATTAACCTTATTTCAGAGTTTACTTACTTCCAGGTTCAACGAGTCCATGAAACACAACAAGGTTCCCTCCTCCACAGTGCTGTTGATTGATGACGATCTCATCTCGCTTGTCCTGTCTCTCATACTGCAGCTTCAGGTTACTGCCACGGTATTTGATTGTGACGTCGCAGAGAGTCTGT
This sequence comes from Asterias rubens, assembly GCF_902459465.1. Taxonomy (NCBI): domain Eukaryota; kingdom Metazoa; phylum Echinodermata; class Asteroidea; order Forcipulatida; family Asteriidae; genus Asterias; species Asterias rubens. The sequence goes on along the minus strand of NC_047077.1, from coordinate 695,306 downwards.
TGCTGGGCGGCGTGAGGGTAAGCAGGTTCCTTACGATGCAAAGAGAGGGAGCCCTGGGGGTGTTGGAGGGGTGAGAAGGAACTCACAGTAAAACCAAATGCATTTCAGAATCTATAGTACTTAACAAATCAGAGACAGCCTATGGGTAATTGTAAGCAGGTTCCTTACGATGCAAAGAGAGGGAGCCCTGGGGGTGTTGGAGGGGTGAGAAGGAACTCACAGTAAAACCAAATGCATTTCAGAATCTAGTACTTAACAAATCAGAGACAGCCTATGGGTAATTGTAAGCAGGTTCCTTACGATGCAAAGAGAGGGAGCCCTGGGGGTGTTGGAGGGGTGAGAAGGAACTCACAGTAAAACCAAATGCATTTCAGAATCTAGTACTTAACAAATCAGAGACAGCCTATGGGTAATTGTAAGCAGGTTCCTTACGATGCAAAGAGAGGGAGCCCTGGGGGTGTTGGAGGGGTGAGAAGGAACTCACAGTAAAACCAAATGCATTTCAGAATCTAGTACTTAACAAATCAGAGACAGCCTATGGGTAATTGTAAGCAGGTTCCTTACGATGCAAAGAGAGGGAGCCCTGGGGGTGTTGGAGGGGTGAGAAGGAACTCACAGTAAAACCAAATGCATTTCAGAATCTAGTACTTAACAAATCAGAGACAGCCTATGGGTAATTGTAAAGTCTCATTTTAAAGAGCCCTACTCGCTCATGGTGAAACTCCCTCGACTTCAGTGCACGTCTTTAGTTCCCTCTTTTGCGTTGCAGTTAGCTGGTCCTAATTTGTTCACTATTTCTTTGGCATTATTTCTATAAAAAGCTAAGTACTTTTAATAATAATAATACTAATAAACTACATTTATATAGCGCATAATATGAATAAACATCTCTAAGCACTTTTTTCATTCTCTCCGCTCACTTTTTTTGTTTTGTTTTGTTGTCTTTCCTCATTGTTGTTGTATTTTGTCAAGGGTCGTTCCCCACAAGCCTCTGCTTATTTGAACAGCCTCCTACTCCTCATATTGTAACATTTTACCAGTAATATTATCTTTGGTCATGTTTACTCTTTGCTTGTGGTGTACTGCTATAAATGTTGTCCTAATAATTCTATCTTTTCTTATTGTGGGTACAGAAAAAAATAATTCATTGAGTTGGATTGATACATGTATGAAAAAACAAACAACAACAACAAAACAACAACAACAATGTCTGTTAATCACCTTGTTAGACTTCGGTCTGATTCTGCGTCCATCCTTTGTTATGACACTCCGTGATGATGAGACCCTTGGTGTCTTCCTGGACCCCGGTGGTGCCCGGGTAGGAGGTCTAGGCTCTGGGGGGAGAGTCAGGTCCACTTTGTAGGGGGAGTTGCTTCGTCTTTCCTCGGGTGACATGTTGAGGGTGATGTTGTTCATGATGTAGGGGTCCAGCTGCAAACAGAATGGAAAATACCAGTTTCCTTTAATAGTCTCATTTTGATTTGTGGTCAAACCAGCCCCTTCCCTCCATCCCCTTGTCTCCTTATTCGTTGTTTACCCTTTGCTTTTTGCTGTGTGCTTTCTGCCTCTCTCTGTCTCTCTATTCATGTATTTCCACTTCACTGTTTATGTTACACTTAGTTACACCTGTTCATGTTTGTTGTGTTGTCATTAAGCCTTTGAGAAAGACTCTGCTAGGGTCGAAGTGTCATGCCATTAACAAATGTTTACAATTATACTTAGGTCCTTTTGGTTTGTGATCTTTTTTTCATTTGTATGAACAGCGAAGTAGCATGAAAATAGGTTTTCTTCGGATTGCTCCTATTTTTTCTTTACATAATTATCAGAATAGCCCGGTATTCCTCGATCAAAACTCAATCTCCTACTAGCTGTTTTGACCTATAGTACCAGCTACATGTTATACCATGTCTCACCAAGCTACTATTTATAGCCGCCTATAGATTACCGAAACATCTTGTCTCATTAAAACCCTATTTCCCAGAGCATGATGAGCTATGGCCTCATCTGATCCAGGGTTGTACAGAATCTAGAGTTTCTGTTTTATTCTTACCTCCCGTAGATTCTGAGAGTCGATTTCTTCATCTGAGTCTGAGGCTGTTTCCGCCCAGGCTTGGTCTCTGTGTACGGGGAACCCTTCATGGTCAACGTACACTGAGCTCTGAAATCAATAGAAGACAAAAAATGATATTTAATAAGCAGGTGTTTTGTTCATTTCCAGAAAAAATTACATTATAATCATTATGCAAGCATCTGAAAATATCTGTGAAAAACATGGCTTTGAATTGTTATTGTTGATGTTTAGTGCTGTCATTTAAAAGACAGGGTGTCATTTTGGTAATTACTAACTCTGCAATTTAATGACTTGGTAAAGAGCACTTGAGAGCTGTTGAGTAACATAGTTGCCGGTTTGTGCTACAAGGGTGTTTTTTTTCTTCAGTATTTTCTTTGATGAGCCAAAATTTGTACAGTTTTATTATTTCATGCATGTTTCTACAACATGTGATAAGATACACCAATATAATAAGCAAATTTTTACTATATGGAGAAAATTTGAAAAAAAAAGCTATTACCTTCTTTTTAGATGCTCCTGCATGTTTTGATGGGGCAGTGGCCGGTCTATGGCCAGATACTACTGAGCGTGGACGTTCCTGCTTAGCAGATTTGGGTCTTGCCCCAGGTGCTCTTGGAGACAGGTATGGTGTGATATCCTCATCCCCTTTACGCCCTCTTGTGCTCTGCAAGAAGTGGAAAACACAATTTATTTGTACCTTTCAATGTGTAGGATTCCGAATCTTTCTCAAACATGTGTCTGGCAGTCCTTGAACTTCACTCTTGAAGGAGCACAGCAATTTTCCCCTTAGAGGGGGGCATCTTCTATTAGGAAAATGAAAAATGGTTTTGGAACTTTGCAAAGGGCACCAAAGCAAAAGCACAGGGCACACTTGTCGCACACTTATCAGGGAAGAGTAGCGGTTAACCCCAGTGTTTCTGGTTGATAAACATGTTCATCTAGCAAGCACCCTTTTATACAGGTCTCCACAGGCTTGCAAGCTACAGTGATTAAGTTCACTAAAGAGGCAACCTTAGTTTCATTACAAAAAATATTACACACGATATGATACTTACCCTGACTCGCTGAACCAGCTCAACCTTTGATATCTCCTCCAGTTTCCTCTTAATCTGTGACTGACGATGTCTCTCCATGTCTAGGGCTTTGTGAACGATAGCCTGGGCCATCAGGTCCCGGACGTGCTTCTGATGCTCCTTGCGCGCCATGTTCAGACGGAACGAATTCTCTGTGATGATCTCGCCATTGCGCGTGACGAGTCCGGAGCGTCGGAGGTGACGGCGCATACGGGAGTTGTTGAAGTAGCCAACCAGGTGTTTATCCTGGAGGCTGCTGTAGGTGGCCAATGGCCTGGAAAGACAGTGAGATAAAAGGAATTAGTGAAAACGTGTTTATGAATAATTCAATTCTCTCTTGTCTCGTTTCCGTTTGAAGTGATGACAGTCTGATCAGAACATCTTCAAGCCAAGAGTAACGTGCCTGGAATTTTATCTTTGAGAGGGCAAGGCCACTTTCATTTTGCAGAGGGCACTTCCATTGTAAACTCTGGAAGTGTATAAGCCACTTTTGAAGGGGCACCAGGGCCATGACCAGGCATGCCAGGAGCAATGGAGGCCATGGCCTTTGTCGCCCCCATATGACTCCAGGCCAGAAGAGTAGTGACTTCTTTTGTAGGCCTAGTGCTGATTTTTTCGGAAGCAGATTGGAACTAAAAAGGTTAGTAAATAAGCACATAAGACAATTTTGAAAATGTTGTGTTTGTAAACATTGTAAACTGCCATGACTGCAGGACTTGTTTGGTTTTGTTGGTTGTGGAATAACTGGCCAAATAATAAGGAAATAGTGGTAGCACTTTAAAAAATAACTAATACACAGATCCATTAAGCTCCGCCCCATTGCGTATTGACCAATCACAACGCAACGAAGGTCCGACAAATAAAGTCCTAAATGTGTGCGCGTATGCCTGGCTCGCACGGCAATGTTGTGCAGAAGGGGCTCACGTGTTCTTGCTCACACATGCGTCGTGGGCGGAGCCTAACATGCCTAATGGATCGGTCTATTACAACTGAGTGTGACAAGAGTGATCCACTGCCAAAGTATACCCAGGATTAGTCTTAGCATCCGTTACATAAAGCCTGCCATTCCACCGTTTCTCTCTCTTCCTACATTGTAGCTCAGTAGATGACTTAAGCTCCACTTTCAGTCTCTGTCGTTCCACTGGATCGACACGTCCATTCTGATTGGACTCAGCCCTTCGGTAATGATAGACACACTTGGTGCACAGCGTGGGTGGAGTAATTCCGAATGGATTGCGCGATGACTCAGGGAAAAGGGAAGAGTACATGTAGACGGCCATTTTGGGACGAAGGACCACATACAGTATCTATTTTCCACCTAGCTATTTTGTCCAGTTGATGCGATTAAACCAAGCAGTTGTCATCTAACTTGCAATGTTCGTCTCCTATAGCATCAATTCAAACAGTAACAAAAGTCAAGGAGCAGACGGTGGCACAAATGTACAATTGCACAAATGTACACAGTACAGATACATGTACACCTGTAACACAGGTCTGCTGACGAAAACAGTCATCAATACTTCAAAGACACGGTCTGAGATGCCACTATATGATTACTGATATCCTGCCTACATGTATCATGTATCATGATAATTGGAGTCTGGCGACCATACATTTTGTAGTGAAAGCATTCATCATGATCAAGATTCAATGCACGATCAGCTAATGATGAGAAATCTAGAGACGCTGTATCTTGAACCAGAACATTCGGAAGATGCTGTGCGTGCTGTGTCTGCGTTGTGTTTTACATTACACAGTGTAAACCAAAGACTTGTTTTCATAGACATCAGTCTTTCCATCACATCATCAAACCCTTAGTAACACAAGCAAAACATCCCAACGCCAACATCTAGAGTTTCACGATCCCCCACTCAAACACCAGATTGAAGATGAGCAAAGTCCAGTGCCGTTTCCATCCAATCCAAACTGACAGCTATTTTCCAGACCATTGGAAGAGTCAACAGAGTGATGTGCAGCCTTCGAGCTAAGCTTACAAACTGATGCAAACACATCCCTGTTTCCTGTGATCATTTCATGCTGTATACGTGTCTCTCTACATGTAGGTGTAAAATGCTTTACAAACCAAACTTGTTGGTTTCCTGAAGTTATAAATGTTAATGACGCATCCCTATTAGAAACCATGTTTGTGCTAGGGCTTCGGCTTAAAGGGGCATCCAACAGGCAGATGAAGGCCATCAAGCCGTAGATCAAGCCAGAGGCCTACTTGTAAACCTGGGCCCAATTTCATAGAGCTGCTTAATCAGAGAATATTGCTTAACAATTTTCTGCTAAATAGAAATGAGCAGGATATTAGTCACAGATTGTGAGTTGAATGATAACCTGGTAACTTTATTCTGGTAAGCCTTATTTTGTTGTGCTAATCGGCTACTTGTTAATGTTGCTTAAAGCAGCTCTATGAAATTTGGCCCTGAGCAGTATGACAGCTGACACTGGCCTGGAATTTCATCTTTAAGAGGGCAAGGCCACTTTCGTTTTTGTAGGGGCACTTTATTCCTAAAGTCTTAGTTTTTTTTTGTTCAACGTAATGTGAAACCTTCAGCTGAATGAAGTGTCAACTTGTTGAGAAAACATTACAAGAACTGTCACTGTATTTTCACAAGACTGTTGAATCCATCTATGTGTAGGGAGGTGGCAGTGGGTGTTCCTTCCATCTTTCGACGCTAGCATTCATGAACAGGCACCAACCCTCAGAAATCAGAGAAACGATTCAGTCATATGTTTTGGGTGGAAAATTATCCAAAATGTAACTTTTAAATGAATCTGTGCTCAAAATAGTTATATCAACAGCTGCATTGCTTCTCACCAGTAAGGTTTTTTAGGTCATTATTGTTTGGAGTATAATTACCAATCTATGACCCGACCTTTAGCATTTTAAGGCTTTTCATTCAAACTTGTACCATGTACACTGTGTACACACTGTGTTACATCAGGTATGTTTTAATGTACATGGCCTTCATTGCGATTGGCTGCTGCACAACACCTGTTCCTATTGTACTATGATTGTATAATGGATTGTTGTACTTGAGTACAGCCTCTACATAAAGGCCTAAATCCGAAGGCCAAAGTTTGATTAGCTGTTGTGCCTGATAATTTAAGTGTATATTCAAATTCAATTTATCATACTACATAATGAGCTCAATATTTTTGTTTAGGGGGCGGGGTGATGCACTACAAATGTATATTTCTGTTATATTTTGCTTTAAAACACACTGGTGTAACACCTTTCAGACAATGACAGGCAATGATTTTAACTTCAGAAATTTCACAATTGGTTAATATTTGTTCCTCTCCATGCTATAAAATATACACCAGGTGCAGCTTGCTTTGAATTCTATGGGAAGATAAGCAGTGTGCTTTAAAAATGATTTGTGTTTAAAGGCAGTGGACACTATTGGTACTTACTCAAAATAATTATTAGCATAAAACCTCTCTTGGTAACGAGTAATGGGGAGAGGTTAATAGTATAAAACATTGTGAGAAACGTCTCCCTCTGAAGTGACACAGTTTTCGAGAAAGAAGTAATTTTCCACGAATTTGATTTCGAGACCTCAGATTTAGAACTTGAGGTCTCGAAATCAACCATCTAAACGCACACAACTTCGTGTGACAAGGGTGTTTTTTCTGTCATTATTGTCTCGCAAGTTCGATGACCCATTGAGCTCAAATTTTCACAGGTTTGTTATTGTATGCAGATGTTGAGATACAGCAACTATGAAGGCTAGTCTTAGACAATTACCAATAGTGTCCACTGCCTTTAAGGTCCCGAAATCAAGCATCTAAAAGCACATAACTTCGTGTGACAAGGGTGTTTTTTCTTTCATAGTTATCTCGCAACTCCGACCACCAATCGAGCTCAAGTTTTCACAGGTTTGTTATTTTATGCATAGGCCTATATGTTGAAATACACAAAGTGAGAAGACTGGTCTTTAACAATAACCAATAGTGTCCACTGTCTTTAAATACACTGTTTAAAAATACAAGGACTGCATACAATAGCTCAACCTGACAAACACTGTAAATCAATTGTATTTTGTTGTGTGTATTTGTAGGCCTACATGTACATAACATCTGTTAAGTAGTCAGGTAGTTGGAGATTGATTGATGTCCTAAACTATAGAAATGAGAAACTAAATACAGAACTATACCAAGGTCGCTGGGACTGGCCAAATTTCATAACAGGAATGTTGTGAGGACAGCAAAACAGAGAACACCAAGCAGAAATGAGATTCATAATGAATTCATTTATAAGCAAAAACCTCTTCTTTATAGTGTTCTTTGTGTGACGGGGGCTGACTGTATTCATAGACAGTGCCTACTCTCTTTGCAAATCATACTCATTTAATCATCACCAGAACTGTTTGCACTTGGATAGACATCAGGAGGAGAAATTGGCCAGTTAGTAGTTCTTCCATTACACTGTAGCCTTGAGAAGTACTTCATGTAACAGGCTGGGGCAAACAACAATTACCAAACATGGAGGTCTGGAACACTAGGAACACTTGCAGGGTAAGAATTACATTAAAGTCTGGAGTGTTTTTTTCATTCAAGTTTTTTGTGAGATTAGCAAAACTAGTGTATTTATAAGTACTTTTCAGGCCAGGAATTTCATATTCAAAAGGGCAAGGCTATTTTCATTTTGCAAAGGGTTACTTCAATTGGAAAATTATAAAGTCAATTTAGAGGGGCACTAAGGCCAAGGCCAGGGGCAACGGAGGTAATGGCCTCCGTGGCCTGCATTTAATTCAAGATCTGCTTTTCGTTTTGTAAATAAACAGGCCTTTTTTCCCGAAACCCACTAGTAGTGTTTGCCTATAAAGAGATGCACGGTCTAAATTGGCTAGTAGTTTGAGGCATTAAATAAGGAAATCATCGTGTGGTGAAGAGGTTTTCAACTAGTGGTTTAAACCCGCCGAGGCCTGGTTCTTGATAATTTTACCGAGATGAAGTTGAGATAAATGATCAAGAACCAGGCCTCGGCAGGTTTAAACCACTGCATGTAGTTGAAAACCGATTCAACACACTTTTCGTTCAAAAAACATCAACACTTTTTGGTGAAAAAGTAAAATAAATGCCAAAAAATTATCAATAATTTCTTTCAACACAACACCCCTCCAGCTATGAAATGGAAAGGCCCTCGGGTAAACAACTCCTTATAAGGAGATTGCTCTCGACCAATGGGAATGAAGAAACTGTCTTATAAGCACATGTTTCAACACTTTTTAATGGTCATTATCAAAGGTTTAAACACCCCTACGTGACGCGCTCTCCACCAATAATAACAACGAAACTGTCTTTATAGGTATTTATGAATTTTCATTTAATTTATGTAATATAACAGCTTTGCTACCTTGTTGTTTGGTTCTGTGTTGGAGTGTTTCTTTTTTTGTTTTTTTTAAGCTACCAGACAAATAACTATTTCTTTGAACTACTTGGTTAATTTTGAAATAAGTTTGGAAGGGGACAGAGAGAAAAGGTTAAATGTAACGCAAAGTTGTGGTTTCTTACTAAGATTGATCAATACTTAAATGACAAAGCAAAGCCTTTCTCAAGATTTTACATTGTTACTTGTGTATACAACTGTTAAAACTTGATCATTGTCACAACTTTCAGACCACGGTCCGATCTTTGACAGCCTTACAAGAAGTCTACCCATTACTAATACTAGTTTACTTGAATATCACAAGTCGTCTAGCATGTCTAGAGTACTGTGTTTATGGTGCCTCAGTGAAGTGTTGTCTACAACTAGAGAGAGGAAGGGAAATTATACAAACTACCAACCAACTGGACTAATAACTCGCCCTGTCAGCATGGCCTTAGTTTTATGGTCGGTCTTGAATTATAACTCATTCCTCCAATGGAGGCTCCATTATTTAAATGGATTGTGTACTAATCATATCATGGTTTATACCTCCACCATGTTGTACTGTTAATTATCAAATGGATCACCACGTAAACGTACTGTATCTATGTACAGTGTACTGCAAATTATGTACAGTTTTGCTCCTCAGTTTCAATCAGTTCAGATAAATCCAGATAAAACTTACCCAGATTCAACGTGTGACATCTTTCAGCTGTTTTTCCCAGAAACCTCGTCTTTTAGAGGATCCAAACTCTAACCATTCAGTACAACTACAATATAATAAGATGCTTTAATTCCATTCTTTTCAGCATCACATAATATGTTCTTTGGTCGATCGTGTTTACTGCAGTTCGCCTTTTCGGTATGCGGTGCATACAAAAACAGGTGTTTGATTATGCCGTCGTCAAGGCGGTCACGTGACCAGACATATAAACATCACGAATTTTGCATTGGGTTTTCTACCGTTTTTCGCTTTTAAAAAGACAATTATTACAATAAGACACACAGATCAGACTGTTTGCTTGTTGAAAAGGAACTGTGTTCGTGAAAATTAGAGTAAATTTAGGAAAGAAATAACCAATTAATTATCTTAGGAAAATTCTAGTCTGGTAACCCAGCGAGAAAGCAAAAGGAAAAGAATCCGATGTGTTTGATACGCTTAGAAATGGACAGACGCCTTGGAGCAGCGCTTTGAATAATTCAAGTAGCATTATTAGACTAGCTACACAGTCATACTATTAAAACTGCTTCGCAAATCGCTATTTTTCAGATTTGTTTTATTTTATTTTTTATATATGATATATCTTGGTAACATTGGGCGATAATTTGCAAGAAAGATTGCATTATTTATAAATAAAATGTTTTAACAAATTTGTGTTGAAGCATTTTTGTCGGGAGCAATTACACTTAGCGGACTTGGTCAAGTTTAGCTCCAAAGTTGTTTACGTAATTAAAGTTACACGTCGGCTGAACACGACGAGTACATTGGAAAGTTATGTTGTAAATCATTCAGGCGTAAAACTTGACTTTGCGCTGGAGATGAAAGCAGTAGGCCTACAACAGCTGGATTGTTTCGGAGTCTGACGCCTGTCGATGACTGTCTGAAATCTATGGTGTGTTCTTTCTTTGAAGTGCATTATTATTTATAGAAGGATTAACATACATAAGCATGGGTACCGGGTATTAATTTCTAAGGGACTAAGGGCAAATGAAAGGGTTTTTGTTACTAATTAACTATGCTATTCTTACACAGTACACGGGTCTATCATTTCATATCCCCATGATTAGGTACACATGTACGCATGGACTCCTCCGGAAGAAGCGGGGAGGGAGTCCAGCGTATTGGCACTATCCGACCCATACCCGTGCCTACATTTATTTTTCAGCCACTTCCAAATAAAGCCTGTTTAGCAACTAGACAATTGGCTTGCTACGATCCCCTTGTTTTTGTATTTAATTTATTAAATAATACCAATCCCATTTATTTCTTTCCAACCACTCCACGTTCCAACAGTACAGTGTACAGGTTTTTATTTATTTATTGGAAGGCAGAAAAGAATCTTATTTCTAAAATTAATTTAAATGTGAGATTTTTATAATAAAGGCAATGACTCTGAGCGCTACTACAGTTTCGGATAACTTTCCATATGGCGCCAGCACTTTTCACTAATTTTTACAAAAAGGGAAGGGATGTCTCATTGAGGTAAATTTGATAACTATATTATTTCGTATCAAATGAAAAAGTGGTGGCGCTATACGGAAATTTTTCCACAGTTACAATCCGGCATAATTGTAATGCTCCGGTAATGCTGGGGTCTTAGGCCCTCGTCGGCGTGATACAATTCTTGTAACTAAAACGACCCCACACAAGGGGACATTTTATTGCTAAATTGAATATGAGGTAAAATTTATTCTACCAATGAGTTGTTGAGTTGTAAAATAATATTCCCGAACATCTTTTCATTTGCTTGAAAATAACCAACAAGTTCAACAAAAGATTTGTAAAAATTTTGAAAAGATTTGTAAAAATAAGGTCACGTCTTATTATACAGTAAGAAATGAGTTTTTCTCCTAGCATGATGTAAAGCCCTCACAATGCTAAATCACTGAACAGTTTCAAGAGTTTGCTCATGAAAAATAAGAACTGGTGTGACACTTCATTCAAATTGACCAAGTCTAACCTCAGAGCCTGAGGTTCCGTAAGTATCCGTAGGCGTTAGTGTCAAAATGGATATGGGGGTACCAACAAAAGGTTTTATAACCTATAAATTTCACCCATCATTCCTTAGTGAGGAAGTTTAATTAGAGAGCAAATACTGATTAAATAAGTTTTTTAACTAACTGTACGAGCCCAACATAGTTTTACACCCCCGCCTTCAAACTTATATAAACAAAACTGTATTATGATTTATCCATAACAGGTCACAATAGTTCATGAACATTTGAACGTTAGAAATGCCTCAAGAAACAACTGATCCAGCCAGCCAATCCACGCTGAGGAATAGGTCTGCTGAATCGAGTAAAGGAATGGGCACAGTGGAAACAGAAACAACTGCAATGGACACAAACCGCCAGTCGGATGACAATGGTAATCAAGGGGGTATGTCCCCATCCCAGAAACATTCATCCATTGATTTCTCGCAGAAGGCATCTTCCAACATCTCATGGGTGGTCGTGAAGAGGACACTCCATGTCAACATCTTTCTCTATGCGTTTTGTTTCTGGATCCAGGTCGGAGTCCTACCAGTAAGTGTTGAGAGACCCTTTAGGTCTGTTTGATATTTACCGCAAATTGATTTAGTTAGATGGTAGGCCTACAGCCTGTTGTGGCCAAGCTCCTGGTGTTTGATCAGCAGAGTGTGGGTTCGAGTCCCAGTCTTGACACTTGTGTCCTTAAGCAAGACACTTAACCATGATTGCTTTGTAAAGTTTGGGAGGTAGTGCTTGCTGCTCTACCAGCCAGGCTTCAGATGGATGATACCCAAGCCTACATCCGTATGGACTGTAAAGGGGGTATCCCTGTTTCAGCACCAGGAGTAGGTGGCAACGGCCTCTGGCAAAAAATGAATTGAAGCCCACACCTTGAAGTGGCCTTCAGGCCTTGTGTGTCTGGCGACTTGCAAAAAAAAATTAAACAAAAATTAAGTGCACTGGACTCTAGTGTTGGTTTAAAGACATTCGCATGGATCAATTCCAACGATGATTTACCACTGGTAGTTGGTAGTTCGGACCGAATGGATCAATTCAAACAACAGAGGGCGTCAATATTCTTGGTTTCATATCCAGCTTCTGCGACAGCCAGTCGTCAGAATTCAAGAAGAAAAGCACGCCCTCTGTTGTCGGGTTTCTCACTTTATGTTCTTAGTATGAGATAGTGATGTCTTAGACCAAGACTAACTTGACTCAAACTCTGGGCTTCAAAGTAAAGAGCTGCTTTTAACATAAAAGAGATTATTTACCGACAAATTGTGCGCTAAGCAACAATTCAGATACCGGTCTGGATCGGGATAAAGAATATTCATTTTTGGTTCAAATCAACATTTTATGTTAACAAAAACCAATCTATGACCATCCACCTTTAATTAATCACCTCTGCCCTTTCAGGTTAACATATTGTGCGCGGCAGAGTTGTGCAGAAAGGCATTGGAGAGCCCCACGTGTTCTTGCTCACACGTGCGTCATGGGCGGAGCCTACTGGATCGGTCTATTATAGATTGTGTCTTGATCAAGGACTCAAGTGTCAGGACCAGGATTCAAACCAATCCCTTGATGATTGCAGCCACCAGAATCTGTGTTCAGTGCGCTAGCTCAGCTATGACTCGCCATAAGACAGATAATATAATAATAATATCCAAGTCTTGAATAGCGCACGTATCTACCAAACAAGGTACTCAAGGCGTTGAGTGTAAGTATACAAACTTTCAGAGTGATGAATTTTGAGACCCAATATGTTTCTTCATGCGTAAAAGAAGTATCTTATTCTGCTTGAATCAATCTTTTGTTAATGCTTACTTCGTGAATTTGCTTTCTTATTTAGTACTTGACAAAGAAACTTGGTATGGACATGGTGGTGTATGGCTACCTACAGACCTTCTATAACTTTGTGCAGCTAGTTGGAGGGCCATTCTACGGACGGTTTGGTGACTTGTATGGTGGGCGAGCTGCTCTGACGTTAGCCTTCGCTATGGCTGCAGCTATGTATGGTCTTCTTGGAATCGCAACAACAGGGGCTATTGTGTTCCTGTCTCGTGTTCCTGCTCTCTTCCTTAGTGCAAATCATGGTATGATTGGATACTGTTATGTAACTGTATGTAGTTTATCTTTAACCGTTTGCTGATGTGTATTAAAGGCACACACATTTGGTAATTGTCAAAGACCAGTATTCTCACATGGTGTATCCCAACGTATGAATCAAATTACAAATCTGTGAAAATGTTGGCTCAAAGTTATTTCGTACCGCCGCTTAGTGCATGATAATCTGTGTGCCAATCATACTCATATGACTTGACTTTGGTTCGAAGTGACCTGGGTACGACGTGACCTGGGTTAGAAATGACTTTGGTACAAAGTGACATGGGTACAAACTTGGGTACGAAGTGACTTGGGTATGAAGTGACTTGGGTACGAAGTGACATGGGTACAAACTTTGGTACGAAGTGACTTGAGTATGAAGTGACTTGGGTACGAAGTGACTTGGGTATAAACTTGGGTACGAAGTGACTTGGGTACGAAGTGACTTAGGTACGAAGTGACTTAGGTATAAACTTGGGTATAAACTTGGGTAATAAGTGACTTGGGTACGAAGTGACTTGGGTACGCAGTGACTTGGGTACAAACTTGGGTACGAAGTGACTTGAGTACGAAGTGACTTGGGTATCAACTTGGTTACGAAGTGACTTGAGTATGAAGTGACTTAGGTATAAACTTGGGTATAAACTTGGGTACGCAGTGACTTGGGTACGAAGTGACTTTGGTACAAACTTGGGTACGAAGTGACTTGGGTACAAACTCGGGTACGAAGTGACTTGGGTCTGAAGTGACTTGGGTACGAAGTGACTTGGGTACAAACTTGGGTACAAAGTGACTTGGGTACGCAGTGACTCGGGTACAAATACCTTCATGTTTGGTTTCCCACCATGTGTAACGTTTCAGATCCCACATTTCCATTTGTTTGTGTGTATATGTAGGTACTCAGATGGTCATGTCGGACTTGACAGATGAATCTCAGAGAGCAGAGGCGCTTGGACGGATCAATTTATCCTACGGTCTTGGCATGTCTATAGGCCCACTGGTAGGGGGCCTTGTCACCAAATACTACAGGTAAGAGGGTATTCATCATCATCATCCTTCGTCCTTGGACGATAGTAGAAGCAGTTTTGATGAAGTGGTGCCAGGTTGCTTTATTTCTCATGAGTTGTTGGGTCCCGATTAGATTGAGATTCGTGTCTTTGGTGATGGTGTCTGGATAGCTCATTTTTCCTCCGGCTGTGATTTGGATATCCAACAGAAGGATTCCAGAAGATCAGGTTCCATGGGTTGATCAGCTGTTCGCAAACAGTGTCCAGCAAACTGTAGACATCTCTGCTTTACGGTTTTGGCTATTGACGGTAGATTGACATTAAGACCTACCTCTTTGTTTGTAATATGGTCCCACCAATGTTTAGAACTCTACGCAGCAGTTGAACGTGTTACTTATTCATATCTGCAGCTACTTTCAAAACCTATACACTGGAGCTTTCTATAAAACATGAACATGTCAGTTATTTCGTCTTTGAATAAGTGTTGTCTGACTACTGACCTATATATCAATTGCTGGATCCAGAGCAGACATGAGTAACTCATTTCAGTATAATAATTTTCTTGAATTGTGCAACTCATAATCATAGACGTTAAACCAATGTTTGTCTGAGAGAGATTGGCTAGTGCCAGCTTGGTGTGTGTATATATCCCCTTGTGAGAGTTAGCCAAGTTTCCTGGACGGGAAGATCATCTAATAACAAATAAATGGGTCTCATAATTGAAATATTACTCTTTGCACCTGTCACTAAAATAGTGAGTGCTTTGAGATGCATAAAGATAATGTGCTACAAGAACTGAGCATTATTGTGGTATTTGTCTGTCTTGTTTACAGTGAGCAGCATGCTGCCCTGGTATCCTGCCTGGGTTCCTTGCTCAGTGTAGTGCTCATACAGATCTTCATTCCGTCACAAACCAAACGAGTCGTTCCAGTCAAGACACAGGAGGGTAGGTTGACCTTTTAAAATTTCAATTTAGGTAATCTTGAAATACAATTGTTATTAGTCTGAGTACTAGACAAAAGCATGTTGTAGACAGGGACCAATAGACCTTTATCATGTTGCGGCCATCTTGATTTTCTTCCATTCAAATCAATGTAACCAAACTGAGGCTGGAAAAAAATTAGTCTGGTTTCTTTTTGTGCAAAGAATATCAGCATCCATTACTGTCATTGGGAACATGACCAAGATGGTGGCAGCATGATAAAGGTCTATACTGTGCCCTCGGCTCTGTTTTATGGTTCACACCGTGGAATTCGGTTCCATGAAATATAGGGCTGGCTGAAGCTTGTAATCTGTAAAGTTAAAATTAAAGTTTAGCATTAAAGGTATTCATAGAGCAGACAAAACATGAACTCTGTTTGCGACTGTTTTTTTCCCAGTTTGACCAATCCTGTATAAAACCTTTATAATGAAAAATGTGAACATAAATTCATGATTTTCTTTTTCCTGAAACAACAGAAAGTACAAACAGTGGAATTTTCAACATGGAAAAATACATCAGTCTGGTAACGCAGACACCGGGGGCGCTATTTTTCCTGACCGTTACCATGGTTTCAGCATTGCCCAACGCTATACTCCAGAGCATGTTTCCCATGATCCTTATGGAAAGATTTCACTTAACGGCAGAGTTCAATGGCTACATGCTGTCTGGCATGGCCGTCGTTGGAATGGTAAGTGTCAACAACTTAGAAAATGTATTTCAACAAAATACTGGTGTTAGGGTTTGATATATAATTCATTAGTACCTCAGACAGTTTCTCTATTCCTGTTGGTGGAGAGTGCGTCACGTGGGGGTGTTTAAACGGTTGATAATAACCAGCTGGAGCTCTGTCTGTTTACAACCAGTTGTTTTCGGATCCGACGCACTGTCTTGGTGCAAGACAAGTAGTGACTCGTTCTTTAACTGCCGTTTAAAACCTTGCAGGGTCGTTGCCGTGTAATAAAGGCCCGAACTATTATATAACACTGTTGTATTGTATTATTGAATGTTTTTCACGTATGTGGTTGTTATGATTCTGGTAAATCAAAATGTACACAAGAAGTTTGGATTAGTTGTTTCCTTTTTTAAAGCAACAAATTAAACTTTTGTATTTTATTTTATAATAATTGGGCTACACTTTGCATGCAAATTAAGTATTAACTTTGATGTGATATATTATTTGATTTGACTGCAGCTTATACAGGGGTTTTGCATGGGACCATTGACTAAACGCTTCAGTGATATGGCACTTCTCAGGGCATCTGTGGTCATCTTAATAGGATCCTTCGGACTATTGGTAAGTTTTCACAGAACTTTTATGATAGCTTACTCAGCCTCGATACTATGAGCAGTGTGTCATCAATACCTCTCGTCACTAACCCGTGGTAGTGATGTACTGAACAACAACACCGACTGGCCAAAAATTACTTTTTGCTTGCACGTTTGTTTAAAACCTTTGAGCGACTGTACGGGCTTGTAGGACACTTAGTACGGGGTGTCAAAATGCAAGTATTCTGCCACGATTCCCTTGGAAATGAATCAGGTTTTTATACGATCACCCTAAACTGTATACAGTAAGACAAATCACAAGATCAAAGAAGAATGAAAGGGGACCAGTTGCTCTCTTACTTGATGCTTTTTTTGTAGGTTACCATACTTGAGCGGGCATGTAGAATAGAACGATTAAGGCACGCTGGAAAAAAAATGGTGAGATCGACCAAACTTTAAAACAAGGTTGTAGCTGACTAGCCTGCCACAAATCTTGATGGTTCTGCATGAGTTTTTGTCTCAAATTGCTGACTTCAAAACTGCTGGTTCAAGTCTTGTGTCTATTTTAAGTATTTCATTGTGCAGTTGAAAAAGTTTGCTATAACTGATTTACATTAATTTTGGTTTTCCCATACACCGATGTGTGTTAGCACTGTATACTCAGTACTTTCCCGAGTCCTGTAAAAAAAAGTATCACAGGCATATTACTCAGGTGGGATTCAAACCCACGACCTTTGCAATTCTAGAGCAGTGTCTTACCAACTAGACTACCGAGGATTGCGCGGTAGCTAGAGACAGTTCGAATCCTATGTTTTTCACGGGACTTGGGGAGGGGGGGGGGGGAAAGCACCGAGTATACAGTACTATAACACATTGGTGTATGGGAAATCCAAATTAATATGCTTTATCCCTGATGCAAATTTAACATCTATTATATAATTGATTTGTTAGTGACTATTTATACTAATTTGAATTGCAGGCACTAGCTCAGGATATTCTCCACCTGATGGTGGTTATGCTTCCATTAACAATCGGTAACAGTGTGATCTCTGTCATCCTAAGTACAGTAATGACCAAGATTGTCACAACCACTGATACAGGTATGTATAGTAGCTTTAATCTTCTGTTTACCCCCCCCCCCTCCTTTCAGAGTCTGACATTACACAACCTCTATCCTAGCAGGTACCCATTTACGCCCTTTGGTAAAATAAACTACAAATAAACTATACATATATATGTACTTAACTTTCTAACAAGAAAAATTCCATGTTGTCTTATTTAGGTACCATGTTAGGTTTGGGTTATGCTGGCGGTTCGTTGGTCAACACGTTTGCGCCGACAATAGGGGGAGCTCTTCTGGCAGCCTGTGGTTTCTACTCATTTGGTATTGTAGGTGTCGTGGTCAATTGTATATTGCTTGCAATACTGTTCCGTAATTGAGCAACAGGGTTGTCTTCGTGCACAGTGGCATGCATTGTGAGTTTCTTGCTGTTTTGGAGAGGGGCCTTAAAGGCACTGGACTCGGTTGGTTATTAAAAAAGACCAGTAGTCTCACTTGGTGTATGCATAGAATAACAAATCTGTGAAACTTTGGTCACAATCAAAGTTGCAAGAAAATAAAGGGAAAAAACACCCTTTTTGCACAAATTTGTGTGCTTTCAGTTACCTGAGCTCAGATTCAAATATTTTAGACAGAGAGGATCTATGTAAGTAACTATGTTACTTTAGAGGGTGTCGTTTCTCACATTGTTTTATACTCTCTGTTGCTCATTACCAAGTGAGTTTTATACTAATGTTGTTCAGTAATTACCAAATGTGTCCTGTGCCTTTAAAGCTTGTTTAGATTTCAGTATTCTTCCTGTAGAGGAATTTAACCAAATGCTAGTTGTGTATAAATACAATGGAGGTTTGGTTGAAATTCATTTATATGGTCTGTATAAATTCATTTAGATGATCTGTATTAAAGCCATTGGACACTTTTGGTAAACAGTATTTTCCAAGCCCCACACCTTGTGTATCACAACTTATATATAAAATAACAAACCTGTGAAAATTTAGGCTCAATCGGTCATCGGAGTCGAGAGAAAATAACTGGAAAACCCATTCTTGTTTCCGCACATTTCGCCGTGTCATGACATGTGTTTACTATAATCGGTAATTCTCGATGTCGAGAACTGATTATTGTTTTAATGTTTTTTCAAAAAGTAAAGCATTTCATGGAATAATATTTCAAGAGAAGTCTTTTACCATTACCTTCTAATTCTGTAAACCCTGTAAGTTATTTGTAAATCTGTGAACTTTTTTTTTTTTTTTCTGTTCAGAAAGTGTATAATGGCTTTAATCCACAGTATACAAATCATGTTAATAGTCGCATGCGGTGTTCATGTTTTGTGTGATCAACCATCTGTAATAACAAACCTGGTTAAGTTTGGGCTTAATTCGCTCTGTGAGTCAGAAGAAAATACTGAAAAACCATGCCAACTTTTCAGCATATAAACAGATTGTCCTTAATTTTGGTTGTAATAACCTTTTAGGTTTTCAGACACAGTTTCCTCGCATTTTGACTTTGTTTCAGAGGGAAATATGTCACAGAAAAAAAGGCTAGTATGAACTTCATAATCATGAACATTCTATGTGTTAAACCCTTACCAATCCTGTATAAAACCTTTAACTTTAGTGGACGCAAGTGGCTGGTACCAAAATGCCCGTAGTAGCCACAAATGGCTGCAAGATATGATTTACTTCCACCATGCTTTCACTTCCGTTCTCCAAAAGTAAAGGTCATGTCCCAAAAAGGACATTTGCAAAACAATTCTCATGTTTTCCATCTACATTTCAAAAGACAAAATCATATTATTTTTGTTTCTTTTATTTTTTTCCGTTAATATTTCTATAATAAAAGTGCTAACCGAAATTAGCTATGTTTCAGATGATCTTTGAAGGGTTAAAGTCAAATACACTATTGCATTTGTTAAAGTTACATAGGTAACTATGAACGCCAGTAATTTTGTTACCAGTGTGTTGTGAAAGAGCAAGCCACTGAAAGCCACTTAGTCTGGCTGGCTATGATTTAATTTTGAAAGTTGAACTTAAAAGTGTAGGCTTTATTAGTAATAACAAAAGTAATGATGTAGTAAAAACCCAATCAAATAGCCAAACAAACGAAAAACAAGTCAAGCACTACATTTTGGGACCTGGAAATGTTGTTGATTTTCCAATTATTGTTGGTGGCAAACTCGATTGCAACACAGTTATGTTATATAGATCGAAACACGGCCATCATATTATTATTTTCTGTCAATTTAGAGATCCATCTCTTGCAGCAGCGTTGCTTATAATAAAGTGATACCATGTGCTTGGCCCCTAGCCCTGTTAAGGTTTCGGTTTTGGGTGGCGGTTATGATGAGCGATTTGAAGAGGACTTTTGGCGGCCGCTGCGTCCATCAAATCGGGTGCAAGGACGGCCCTTATCGACCGCTAAAAAAGTTTTGTTTCTGCAGTCGGTGGTCGCGATCCTTAGGTTTGGTGGCAATAGCATCGCATTCAATTGGGAGCAGGGCTGTCGCTGTGCCGTGCAAACTTGTACTCATTGTAAAGTTGGTTGGCACCGTATGAGCCGTTTTTAAATCGGCCTGGCAGCAAACACGTGCGTTCGGCGGCCAGTCGCGTAGTGGTTTCAGTCACGTCCGCAATCGCACGTGCAGTATTTGAATCAAAATGGCCGCGGAGCTCCAACGGACGACGCGTTGCATGCAGCCGGTAAGCCTTCTAATTTTCTTATTATTGAATGAACATTTGCTTCCAAATATCTGAATTACAACAAAGCTTTGTGGATGGAGGGGGTCAATAAAAAGGTTGCTTGTTTGTCGAGTAATGTGCCTTCTAAGGTTGTCTGTACTACTTGATATAGGTACATCAAACGATATGAAGAACACGAGCTACAATCAACACAATAAATAAACGAACAATGACATTATGAAGACCTTAAAGGAACACGTTGCCTTGGATGAAATGCATATGGTTGGAAAGATGTTTTAAAAGTAGAATATAATGATCCACACAAGTATCACTCAAAATTGCACGGTTTTCCTTTTACCTCATTGACTAACACGGTCGGCCATTTATTAAGGCAACGTGTTCCTTTAATAATGGTGGAGAAGAAAGGAAATGTAAACAACACTTTAATAGATGTTAAATTTGCATCGGGATAAAGAATATTAATTTTTGGTTTTACCCATATACACCGATGTGTGTAGCACTGTATACTCGGTACTTGGTCTAGTTGGTAAGACACTGCTCTAGAATTGCAAGGGTCGTGGGTTCGAATCCCACCCGAGTAAAATGCCTGTGATTTTTTTACAGGACTCGGGAAAGTACTGAGAATACAGTGCTACACACATCGGTGTATATGGGTAAAACCAAAAATTAATAAACAACACTTGTTTACAATTATTATGTGAAATGTTGTCACATGGATGTTTTTTGGATGTCAAATGTTGATGAAAGGGTATAAAATACAATCATAATCATAGGTTGGGTACTGCCAGTATTTTCTTATTTTACTGTATAACCCTTTTTGTTACTAAATTCTGAAACTTGGTATTGTATTGGTATTTGCCAGGAAAAATGTTTTTTTTTTATAGTTTAGATAACGGGTATGTTAATTAATTGCTCCTCTTCACTTCCAGGCTATTTTTTAAGGGTATTTCATTTTTGTTCGAAGATTAATTTTGTCTTCTTCAAATCCTGCCATTTATAAACAAAATTTCGAATAGTTACTTTTGTATGCATATATTCGAATTGTGTTTAACTTAGTTTTAAATCTATAAAAACCATGCCATAGTTAAAAAAATTATACTAATTTATTGCTACAGCGGAAATTCCATAAAAACATGTTCAATTCAAAGGCACTTCCACTTCACATGTACAATTTGTGACTGGTATTAAAAAGTATTTTTTGCAGCTGTATGAAATTTGGGGATGGTGTAAAATACAGTGCAGTCATTTTCTGAATGCGATATTTTGTTATATAACTTCTCGGCAAATAGTATTTTAATGAATAAAAGTCTTCCATAATTTGAGATGTACTTTCCTTTTCAAATAATCTTGAATATTATTTTGTAATTTTTAATCAATGTTGGTTAAATAAAACTTGTAATTAGAGTATCATGGGGACACTCGAGTAAAATGGACAATAAAAAGTGAGCCAGATATAAATATACGCATATAATATGGCATTTGATCAATTTTATTTTGTGATTTCACAAAAGTTTTATTTATAAATAAAACTATATTTTAAACAAAAATTTAAGTGGTTTTGTAAGAAAATATTTATACAAAGTTGGTTAAGAGTTGATAAGTTTATGTTTTTGTTGTTATTTATTTTATAATAAGTATAATAGAATTCTTGTATTGACCTTGTGCGCCTGGCTTAGTATCAGTTCATGTATCAGTTACTTGTAAAAAAAATCATCATTTGCTAGTCAGTTGTATACAAACAATGAATGTTCAGTTCAAACATTTTTCTGTGCAAACTTGAGCAAGTTCGAGTGTGCACTTTTACTTTTAACTTCAACTGCTGACCAGCAACACACATGCGCACTGACGCACTAGAACGACTTATATGGAAGCCTAGTCAACCATTGGTGCTACGACAGTATTCAACACTTCATTTCCTATCGCGTTTTCACTATTGTGTCACTGGTTCCCCTCTGCGCTTTACACATGTTAGCATGGGGACCACGAAAGAAACCATAGTCATCATGAGGCTGGTTCCATTGGTCGTCAACAGTAGTCAATCAATGGTCAACCAGCCTGGGTTCAAGACAAAATAGTCAACCTTTGGTCAACCATGGTGCACACTTGAACTTGCTCAGTTTGAAGAAATCAAATCACGTTAAATCAGGCATTGTTGGTAATAACATCACGGTATATAAACAACTAAAAGTAAAATCAGGCAAATTGCTCACAGCGTGCGTGTCTGAAAAAGTTGACTGCAATAACCACAAAAAAGAAACTCCATTTTTGATGAATATGGGAAACATGCATGAATTTTAATGCGTGTTTTAAACTGAAACTGAAGTAGTTCTTGCCAAAACGGAGTGGGATCAGTTACACTTTCAATTGCTTAGTCCATGATTATGATTATAACATTTTTGCTTTATAACAAATTTGACAATTATTTCTAGGTGGTATGTAGGGCTTCAATTTGGAATAATAACTATAACAAATTTATTCACTAATTTTGAATAGCGATTTCTTTGAAATCAGACTTTGGTTTCTTCAAACTTTGATTTTAGTATAAAAAAAGGTAAAAATAAAAATTGAAATTAATTTTGGTTGTTGTCAAGGTTGGTGTGATCTTTCCAAGCATTCTGTAAACAGCATTTAAATAAAAAAAACATTTTAAAAGTTATACATCTTTTAATACAATGTAAGAAGTTATTTACACATAAGATGATAAATAATCTAATTGTCAACATGATTTGAATACTTCATTGCATAAATTGACATTCTAACTGAACGAACCTTAAATATTGCAACTCAAAATGTAAATGCTTTTAAAATGATTCCAGATATATCGACACCAAATGTGAAAATGCTCTGGTGCAACCATATATCAAGACATTTAAAGGGTAAAGGGAGGGTATACATGTACCTTTGGTTATCGCTCAACAAATTAATGACCGACCATAAAAACTTGCTTGTTATGAAGCACTGCAGCTGTTGATAATGTTTAACATGTTGAGAAACAATTCCCTTCTTAGGAATGTGGTTTTAGAGAGAGGGATTCAAAAATGTTTCAATCTGAGAAACATTTCTGCATGAAATTTGTGCGTATTCCAATTGCGGATTATTCTTCCTGCTTGGACATAACCCTCCAGATTTTTAGGGATTGTCTCAATAATTCTACCACATTTTGAAATGAATTTTTCAAGGGTTAGTTTTATTGAATATATTTATTTCAGATAAAAACAATCATTAATCCGGAGGTCGTTGGTTCGAATCCCACTCTAGCCATAATAGCCACTCTAGTCAATAATTTCATTTACAACAATTTTTAGATCTTCTAATCTCTGATCCACTCTGCAGGTCATCATCCTCGACATGTATAAGTCCTCTACTCTGCTGACTGCCCGACCGATGAATACTAGAGTTGTCCTTATCTGTGGGCAAGAGCGTTGAGAATATAAAGTCAAAAACCTCATCTACGTTTTCGCCAGTTAGCGAGCTCGTTTCAAAGTACGGCTTCTTGGTGTCGTCCTCCTTAAAACGGTTTGCGTTCAACTGCATGGCGAACTTCTCGGCGTGGCACCGGTCGACCTCTCTGGTTTTATCATCGATGATGTCTAGTTTCATGCCTGTGATGCAGAGTAGACAGTCTTCCTTTGCTGCGTCAAGGAGCGGGAGGTAGCGTTCTGAGAGGAGTTCGAAGGAGCGCTGGTTGCTGATGTCATAGGCAACGATGGCCGCCGAGGCATCCCGGCAGTAGAAGGAGCTCAACCCTGAGAAACGTTCTTCCCCCGCTGTGTCCTACAATATCAACAGATACAATATCATCATCAAGGTATTTTTTTTTGTTTTTTTGTTATTTCATCAAACACAGGCCTTGAACTTCGCTTTCTTGAAGGGGCACCACAATTTCCCTCTGGTTTAAGGGGCACCTCTATGAGAAATTGCAAACTGCATTGATAAGGTCTTTGTATGGTTTCATTTAGTTTGTTTGTTATCAAACAGCATGTTTACTGTAAAGTTGTGAACATGATGAAGACTAAAGGCATAGCTATGTATTGGGTGTTTGAGGTCGTTCAGAAACAGTACTAAAGTCGGTTTAACCATGGACCTCCATGGTTTAACTCATGGTTCAACCTGATCGAGCTCAACTCTGTGTGCACTGTGTCTGAATGGCTCTGAAGTGAGACCAAATCGGGTTCAACCCATAAAAGTTAGACCGTCGAGCTAGGGGATTTATCTTTAGACCACTTTGGGTTTATCTTTTTAAGACTGTGTGTGGACAAAAAAAAATACCACATCCGAATTAACTCACAACAGATGACCCATTGACCTCCGTGATCATTACATGTACGTAAACACACAGTGACCAATGAACACGACAATAAACCGGATAATGAAGTAATGGGGTTGCGCCTGCGTTGAAATCTTAAAGGTGAAGATAAACTGTATCGGGTTTAACTCAGTGCTGTCCAAACGCAAGGGGAATTTTTATTACGACCACCTCGAAAGTGAAACCAGTTCAGGGCTAACTTAGTCTGCTGTCTGAACATACCCATAGCAGAACATTAACATTCTATAATGGTATGCCTTTGCCCGAGTACTTACCCATATTGCCACATTGTAGTCCTTCCATTGTTTAAGGAAAAAGCAGGCACCAACAGTCTAAAGTATGGATGAAACAAAAAGGCATCTATGATCTTTATGCAAGCATTAAGTCATTTAAAACCAGCAGTCTGCAGACTTTTAGGAAGGAGATCCAATAAAAATGTCACCCACTGATCCCTGGGGTGATTGGATCCCTTTTAGCGGAACTAAATGGCCAACAGGCTAATATTAAAATAATAACTATAACCAGTTTTTATAATAGTGCTTTTCACACCCAGAGGGCTTCTCAAAGCTCTTCCAACATTATTACCCCTGGTTACTGGGCCTTAATTTATTCCGATGGTTCAAACCATCTCAGCTCCCCGGAGGGGAGTATGCAGCCTGTGCAAAAGGAGTAGAGTAATATCCTATTAAAGCAGTTTTTTGTTTCTATTAAGAGTAAGTGCATTGAACTTTATAAAATTACCATGTTTTGATGACACATAAAAACTTACCCCCAAATTTTCTGAGAATGTCCTCTCCATGTACCGCCGGATGAAAGTGGTTTTCCCAACGAAGGCATCACCGATTATGACCACTTTCATATCACTGGTGAGAGAAGTAATTCAACAGTATGGTTAACCAGGCCTGATACTTCACGGAGGCAACCAAGGCGGTTGCCTCCGTGCCCCCTGGTCATTGCCTTGGTGCCCTTGAAATGCTCGTGTAGAAATTGACAATTTATTCATAGGGTGCCCTTTACATGTACCTTGGCCTTAGTGCCCTTGCCCTTTCGGAAATGAAGCGTACAGGCCAGGATAGCGAACATGTAGTTAGCAGAATGGAAAGTACATTAGTCAGGGAAGACATTTTGCTAACTTTATTCATAATCATATGGAGGTGGGAGTTTAATTATAAGTAAATGCCTCAAAATACTGTTTTCCTATCTGCAGTGTTTGGAAGTTGAGCATCAAATTCATACATTGTACAAAAAAGACGAATGTAGATCCGGAATGAAACTTGAATTGAATTTAAGAAGATTTGCCTCCAACTGTGGTAAACTGTATCTACAGAGGAAAGTGCTTTTTGAGCTATTTCTACAGTATGCAGGCAGGCAGGTAAGACTGAGACTACGTGTAATATCATTTGGGTGGCTTGTGTGTCTTGGTGGATCAGTAAAGTATGATTGATCAATAACAATATCAATAACAATATTTAGAAAATTGAAATGAAAACAATGCTAAGTGGTTAGACTGGACTGCAGGGCCTGAGTGAAGTTCAATCACAAGATTGTGGGTTCATAACCAAACGAGTTAACCACAGATTTCAGTTGTTAGTACACAAGTATTGCCCTCTACATGTATTGTACACGTACCAGAATCTAAATTTATCTGAATTAAAGCATCCTTACTTTTTTGAAGAGGACAATAGACATTTCAGTTTTTAGACGTGGGAGGATCCTCAAGAAAATAGAGAAGACCTGTTCAGTCAGGTAGCATGGAGACCTAACCAGGGGTAGGGACTGAATCCAATCAACCGGGATAAGCAGCGAGGTCAAAAAAAGTAGAGAAAGAAAGCCACTGTTTTAAGAAAAAATTTTTTTAAAGCCTTATAAAAACAAATTCTTCAAACATGTAGTTTTCCATACCGTTCATGATAAGTGGTTGAGAAAACCCGACTAATTATGAGACCGTGCGCAATTCGAAAACAAGTTGTCAAGATCATTGAGAAAATTCACTCAAAATTCATTTGATTTTTACTCAAAACCTGTGATACATATTTGAACAATTCCAAGTGTAGTGCTATCTGCAACTTGAAGCATTAGATCGGTAAGTTTCATGATACAGATCGTTGCAGATGGTTTTCCAAAAAAGCGAAACGGATTTTGATACCAGGCTGCTGGGGCCAAGGATACGGAGTGGATTGGACCGATTTATGGGGAATCAGTGCAGGCACTGCAGTGTCGTGTGTCAAAACAATTTCAGTCAATTGCATGCTGGCCGAAATCGTTTCTCTGAAAATATACCAATGTTTGTTGATTAAAAGACCTTGTTGAGGGAAGATCATCTGACCAAAGAAACATTAAACATACAAACAAACAAATACCCCAATAAACAACCCACGACCATGACGACCCAACCAAGAAACAACCGTACATGCAATGTGAATTGCAACGTAAATTAACGTAGGCCGGCTTAAAAAAACCTAATTAATAACGCTACAAAAAAGGTTTTTTTAAGCGGATGCAACAAATACTTACGCCCTCTTCTTTGCTTGCGGCGCAGACATTCCGAATACAACACACAACTGTTGTTTATTTCTGCAGCAGTCAATTTATTATCATATCTGAACTTATTATTCAGAAATATGTCATAATCTGCAAACTTCCGAAAGTAACTGAAACATTTCTGAACTTTTGTTTCAGTTCTGAAACAATGGTGTATTAGAAGATAATGTCAATAATTAAATTACAAATTTACCACGAAAACGCCAACTTTAAGATTGGTATACTTTATTTTTGGTATATAATTCAAAATAAAGTAGTTGAAAAATATTGTATACAAATATTTTGAGTTGTGTTTACTGTTGACAAAAGTGTAAACATGACTAGTATTCTAAGTGACTGGGCAATATTTTTTGTATCACCAATTCTAATGTTTAACCATTTACATGCCGTTGGTGGCGCCCTCATAATTTAAAGGACAAACTTTTGGATAAATAAAAGTTTTTTTTATATGAACTTCTGCTGCTGTTTTTTAAAATCACATACAGGCTTACTGAACGGAGTCGATTGCCCCGATGTTCATTGCCTTGGTGGCCCATTAAATGTTCCTTAGGAGGGAAACCTTAATTTAAACCATGAACATTTCCGCAATCAGATTGAATAACTCATAGCACATAAATGAGGAACCATCGGGCAAACCTGGGTGTAGTGGGTTACAGACTTACATATGGGGAGGAGGTTGAGGCAGGGGCAAAATCATGGTTTAGGGGGTTATTTATTGTATGGAAACATTTATTTGTGGGGTTTTTTTTTTCAATCTCAAGTGGGTGTTCAAGCAAGGTTTCAGCAAGTCGATCAACACCAAGTTGTTCAAATTCATAGCACTAAATCAAACATTGTCAAATGGGCAACTTGCAATACTTGTTAAAATATTTATGTTGTATTCTACGACAAAACTAGTTTTGAAATTTTACAAATTACAAAAGTAAATGACAACATGAGAGAGGTTCTAAGCTTTTAAAAATTTTATTACAAAGTTTTTCTTAGTCAACATGTTACACTTCCAACGAGAAATTAAATCAATAAAACCATCTGATAAACATCCCACTGTCATTTACACTACAGGTAAAACGCCGATTCAACAATGGAAATGCACAGCTATTAAGGCCCTGCTCCGGAGCTCGAGTAACATCATGCCAGGAGGTCTACTTTCATACTTCGGTGTCGGTCTTACAAGAACTGGACTAGTCAACTGCTTCTGGCAACTTTTAGGTATGTTACTAAGTCTCCCTCCTTCCGTTTCTTCTTTAACCTTTTAATAGAGACCATAGCAGCCACAAACAAGCGGCTTGTATCAAAACGCCCCCAAGGTTTGGCCTACTTCTGGTCACATAAAGAGGTCAAAGTAAAAGATATGAAATTATCTAATCTAGCATGTTAACATAGTATCCCAATTTCTAAACACAAAACTACTAAGTTACTAAGTCTCCCTCCTTCTGTTTCTTCTTTAATCTTCATAAACCCTTTCGTGACCAAAGCAGCCTTAAGTGGCTTGTATCAAGACGCCCACAAGGTTTGGCCTACTTCTGTTTACATAAAGAGGTCAAAGTAAAGGTCATATCCGGATATGAAATTATCTTAATGTAGTATGTTAACATAGCATCCAAATTTCTAAAACAAAACTACTTTTTATGTTTGATGTTATATCTGATTGTCATTTTCACTCTCGAAATTTGATATGTCTGGGCGTTTTGTGATGATTATACTCAAGTGAATGGTCCGTAAAAGGGTTAAAAATTACTTGATTTGTTTACTTTAAGAAACCAAAGCCTTACCAAGAGCATAAGAAATACCTTCAATATTCGTCAATCTCTATGAAAGAGAAAGACATCCAATCAAAACCAACACATTTCAGTAAAGATTCGTCTCTACTTCCAATAAGGGCCAGCAACTCCTTAAAAAAAAACTAAAAAAACAATGAATTAAACAAATTTGATGACCTATGAGCGCAGGATGGTGGAGGTTTAACGTTTCACAAATCCGTCATCAATAGGAAGTAAGAAGCACATCGGGCATGTCAAGGTGTCCATCCATAAATCCTGGTACCCAATGCTGAAGCCATAGTTGGTCACTGCGTGGGACCTACTTTATAATTGGGACAACCATGGTCTGGTAACAACTGTTGCCAAATTGCAGCGAAGTGCTAGCCCCATGAGCAGTTTATATAGTCCCTATCATCCATTGGCAGTTTGTTGCCATAAATGAGAGCTGTTCCGACTCGCAGCAGGTCTTTGCACTATCAACATCTTGCTGAATGTACATATTTATACAAATTGAAAAGTTTCTGGGGTTTGTAGTCTGCTACTTCATTTCCGGCGTACTTAGTCCATATTTTGCTTTCATCTTGTCCAGTTCCGCTTGTTTCTTGGCCTGGTCGAGCTTCTTGAACGCCTGGATGGGAGAGAAGGAAATAAAAAGGTAGCAAAATTTGTTATAGCCGTTACTACAAAACTTAATTTTCAACCTTTTTAAAAGAAAGTGTACTCTTCTTAATAGACCAATCCATTAAGCTCCGCCCCATTGCGTACTGACCAATCACAACGCAGCGAAGGTCCAACAAATAAGGTCCGACATGCGTGTGCGTATGCTTGGCGCGCGCGGCAGATTGTGCAGAAAGGCATTGGAGAGGCTCACGTGTTCTTGCTCACACGTGCGTCGTGGGTGGAGCCTAATGGATCGGTCTTTTGAAGACTGGTGTTGTAGGTGATTTTGTCCCCCCTGTGTGAGTGTCCCCCCATATGATTAATTAATATTGGAAATTTACCAAAAGACGGGCAAAGTCAGGCAAAATGTCAGGCAAAATTGAATGTTATTTACTAACAGAAATTTAGAATAAAAGGTAAAACTGGCATGAAAGTTACAAGTAGGATTAAAAAGCTTACTCTGTTAGGTTGGTAGTACAGGACAACGAGGTACCGGCCACAGACATTGAAACCTGAGAGATGATCGCATGCATTCTTAGCATCAAAGATGTCTTCATACACAACATATGCTGTTCCTTTGGTGTCTGGGTTGGTACCACTGGAAAATACAAATATACAACAACAATAATGAATTGGATGGCCTGAACTTGAAGGAATTATCAGTGCACTTGTTGTCATTGGACAAGGTATACAGATCTGGTTAGCGCCCAAAAGTTTGAGGGATGTTGGTGGATAAAGAAAGTTTGAACTCCAGACAAACTGAGGGAAAAAAATGGAAAAATAATGAGTCATTGCAAGTTATATTTTAAAAATTATGTCTTGCTTGGTCACAACTTTTTTATTATTTTAATGTAGTGGGATGGGTGGTTTTTAACTATGGGGTGGGTTTCAGGGGACATCCTTTGAGGCTTTGTAGAGGTGCTGGTCACTGGCTTGGTATTTTTAAGCTTTTTTAATTTAAGCTCATTAATTATGCAAACAAAGTATGCTTAAAAGATTTTTGGAGGGAATATCCATATCGTAGAATACTATTCCAGCCACTTTCCATCAATGTGCCCTTTTCTAAAACTCAACCTGAAACATAAACATATCAAAAGTTCTGCAAGTTCATAGTGTGCACAAATAGCATTCATTTAGCACAATTCCTCTTTAAACTGTTAAAACAAAGAAATTATTGATCAAATGATTAATAAAAAAACACAAAAAATCCCCCATTATTAGTTTGAGTTCAAACAATATCAATGCAATCCATTGCAACCAATGCAATCCAATTCAACTCATGTGCAATATTCCAGCATACAAAATTGCTGAGTCATGCTAATTTGCATATTTCCCAGCATGCCTAAGTAAAGAAGAAAAACCCTCATAAATACAAATTGACGCCATAGATTCTTTCTAAAAATACATTGCAGGATGCACAAAAATAAAGGCTCTTGCCCAAATTTATTTGGAAGGTGGATAACCTGCAATTTGAAAAAATCATGAATTCTACCAATTTTTGTTGTTAACACCCATGAGTATATTTTTTCAGGGAATATTGGTGTATATATACGACTGGCGGCATTTTAAACAGATGTGTTGTATGAAAGGAGAGAAGGTTAGCACTCCCCTTCACAAGGACGGAAGACGCCGTAAGGCGTTTATAACACACAAATGGTTAAGGCAATGCCATTACTTTGTGGCATCTAACCAAGTTTTTTCCCCTTCTAAGCACAGAACACCAATTTCGTTTTTTTTTGCCAAAATATAGGTCAGTTTTTCCTTCTGTTTGGACACATGACCACGTTTAAACATGGTATATGAACACAATTCTTCTTTCTAGCCTATTTCACTCCATGTAGGGGGAAAAACTAAACTTTTCACCAATTCTCCATTTCACTCTATCCTGAGCTGTCTGTTGCTAAACAATGCATCTCTAAAATTATGTTCATCATTTAAGTGCTTAAAAAATACCTGACCTTATTTAGTCAAAATAGAGCACTATTAGATGATTTGTTGGGCGCGCAAAAATGAAACTTGCACGTAACAGTTTGAAAATTAAGAGATGAGCTATTCAATGGCATGGAAATTCAACACCGAGTTGATGGTTTTGGCTAAACTGTCAGATTTGTTGTCAACATTTACATTTTTTCTCTAAGTGCTACTACTAGTACTAGTCTATTTTATCTATCAGTATTAGACCAACATGACGATTTTTATTAGGGTTTTTGTATGCTTTTAACGGAAAGGTATGAATGTAAATCAAAGTGTGTTAAAATTCGCTTTAAAGTCACCTGGAAGTGGTATTTTTTCAAAATAAAGCTTTTGTCACTAATATATGTGTTTTGATGAGTGAATAAACAGTTAACTAAGGTTTAAAAAAAATCAGTTCTTATGTTATTTACAAATTTAAGAGTAGACCCCGACCCGAGAGGGCGCTGTTCGTGACGTAAATCGAGGCAGACTTTGCCTGTAATGTGTAGAGTAAACACAATAGCAAAGTACATGTACGGACCAAGATGTGAGTTTGTACGTTTCAAAGGTGTATTGCTGCTGAATGCAGAAAAACACTTTTTGAAATGTACCAACTCACGACTTGGACGTACATGTACTTTGCACGTGTGTTTACTTTACGCATTGCAGGCAAAGTCTGCCTCGATTGACGTCACAAAAGGGGTAGGCGGAGTCAGCCCCCCAAACAACTTTATATATTTTTTTAAACATATAAATCATGAAAAACAATTACTAAAAAAATTATGTTTTTATGTTTGAAAGAAAAAAAAATTATATTTCCAGGTGACTTTAAAATAGTTGTTTAAACATGGTGAGGCCTGATTCTTGATAAATTTAACTTGACTTTGCTTCGGTAAAAATATCAAGAACAAGGCCTTCCAGTCTGTTTGCCTAATACCCCTTCATGCATTTTGAATCCCTTATTAAAATAATAAAGAACCAAGCTCTGATATTATTGTCTATTACCAAGGATAAGACTTAAAAGAAAGGACAAAAGCATTCAGTTTCTAACTGAATTTTCTTTTGGCTTTTGGTTTTTTTCTCTTCCTTTGTTACAGTGCCTTGAGCTTTTGAGTACCTTTTGGTGGATTTGTTTACTTTATAATTTTTTTTTTAAGAAGGCAGAAATACTTACACTCTGATCTGTCTTATTGCGCCATACTTCCCAAATATATCATACATCTCCTCTGCAGTGATCTTGTATGGGAGATTACGGATGTACAGAATGCGGTTAACTTCTGGCGGTAATCTCACCTGTGCAAGAGGTAATAAAAGGATTAGAAAAATAACAAAACATATTAATACAAATGTAAAAGAATTATTTCAGCCAGCAATTTTGCACAGAAAATGTCTTCGTCCTCCGGCCTACCATGGTCAGAAGGATTTAAAATTAAAAGTAAAGAAGGGCTTTATCACAAGACCTTTAAATGCAAACAATGCTTCCTTGCAGCAATTTTAAATTAATGCTTTTTTGGTTGTCCTTTAATATTTGCGGAGTGATTTTTTGGAAATAAAAATGCTCACAAAGACACTGACTAACATAGCTCAGATCTTCTTTTTAGTTGATTAAGTTAGTCTGTGCTCCCAACAAAGAACACATTTCATAAAAACATATTGAGCCTCAATTTGGCGAGTTTTAAAAAAGAGCTCTCTCTGCTGGTAGGTGTGTAAACTGACGGTCAAAACCTTTTGAACAGGATTGATGAAAAGATTTCCATTTCCTGCCCTGTAGTGTTACCACTTTTTCACTATTTCTTTTACATTTTCATTCTAATTGTAATTCTATTCTCTATTCTCAATCTCATTTTTTGCAAATTTTGGATGTAAATTGTGAGAAAATAGATTTAGCCTACTTTACTTTTCTTTTTACTTAGTTTAAAATAAATGAAAAGGTGGTTGCATGATATGGAAATATTTTTCTTTGAACGGTAGGAGTGGACAAACTCGACCCTCACACAGGGGACAGTGACTGGACAGCAGTGGTGAATTACCCAACTACCCACAGTCCACACACAGTCACACAACACTGTGCCATGGATTGGATGCATGCCACATGTGTACAACACCAGCATGACCAACGCGTCAACAGCAAAAGAAAAACGAAGAAGTCATCGATCGTTATTCAACATAACATAATATACATAGAAATGGATGATATTGACATTTTTTTATTAACATAAGTGTTATTGAAAGGTACATGCACACGTCAGATATGTTTATACTTTAACACGATCCTCCGAAATATGCATTTTTAGGTTATTTGTTTTTCTTACATTCTGTCGACGGGCTGCTTGCATCGCCATCTTGAAAAAAATTTATCGTTACTGTGAATAAAATATATATTTAACAATATATTATTTGGCTATAAAGTAAAAATAATATTAACATTGAATAACCAAATGATATATTTTATATCTAATGATATTTATTTGAAAAGACGTATATAAAATCTAGTATTTATTGTTGTCTTTTTACTTAAAAAAAATAGTTCATTGGTGACGAAGGCTGAATTAAATCACGATCTACAGGTAAATAATTATAAAGTGATGAAAAGATAAACATCATATACACGTTAAATTATCTGAAATCATATTGGGACGTGAATGAAAAATTATAGAAATTCATGTGTGGACCTCTTTTCCAGGTGAATTTTCGCTAAATTGAACAAACTCCTCGGTTTTGAAAGGACACTTTGAAGCCAGAAAGATGGATAACAACGGCTTGCCTGCCCCAGCAGATCACATGTACTCGGATATTGCCACCACAGGTAGGTAAAATATAAACCCATCTGCTCTGCTCTGGCGACCATTCACTGTCACTCGGAATCAGATTCTGAGATTTCAGGACACGTCACGATATCAGACTCCCAATATCAGACTTAACTAAATTTCATGTTGTTAATGTTTATATTACCAGTTATGGTTTACCTTTCCAACAAACAATAAATAAATTATAAAGGGCAACCAAAGAATAACAACGGGAATTAATTGACAATAATTTATAAAGAAATTACTGACCAAGTGACAAAAAAGTCACCAATCACAGAGAAGTGAATAGACAGGAGTGACACTGCTGTACGAACGTGACCACTGACAGTGTCAGTGACACACAGAGTGGCAGTGATGTTGACAGACATCAGTCAAGTCCAGTTGTGATAAACAGAACCCGTTCAACATCTATATTATAAAAGTGCTTAAAAGTTAAATCGCATGGGCGCCGCCATTGTTGTTTGGCAAGTGGTGCCCGCACCCTGCTAAAATGATGCGTCCTGGATAAATTTCGGGGTACCCGTGGGTTGGGGCATGTGTTGTTTGTGACGTCACAGTCAAAGCGCGAGCGTGTATAACTTTGTGGTTGAGGGCAAGCGTCCTTTGTGATGTGACGAAGGCTGTAGGGGGTTATTAGAGCACATTGTGGGGACAGGGAGATGGAAGTGGCATGTAGTGTGGTACGTCTGTTGGAAGAGGGCGGGTGAACGGCAAAAATTGTAGGGAACATTAGTAAAGGGGCTGGAAAAATAATACGGAAAGAGGAAAATGAAAAAGGGACTAATGATGACATTGGACACAGGAAGAAAAAAAACTGGACAGAGAAAAATACACGAAACGGAGAACCACCTGACTGGCAGGACCCGCAGGGAACAAGAAAGTTATGGTACGGCAAAAAGTGCAGAGAACAATTCACGTGCGGGATGACGGGAAGGAGGCACGGGTTAGATTCCGGACGGGGAAAGGATGTAGGGGCACAAAGTGGTACGTCTGTGGAACGGGGGACAGGGAAACGGCAAAAATAGAAATGACGGGGAAAATGAACAGGGCTGAGGTAGGGATTGAACAAAATTAAAAGGGACTATCGTGATATGGGACATGGGACAGGAAAATATTAAACTGAGTGGGGGAAATCAAGCCCATTAAACGGGAAACAAAACGGGACCCGTGCAAAACTGGAAAATATGAGTTATGGGCAAACAGTGGCAAGCAAAGAACAATGCCAATGCAGGGGATCACGGGGACGGGAGAGGCACGGAGGCGTGGGTTAGATATGGGACGGGATCATAGGGTTATGGGGCACACGGTTGGACAGGGAGTTGGGGGGAAAAATGAACGAGGCTGGTGAGGGGGGGGGAGCAAAGGGGTTTGAAAACTATACAGAACAGAAAATAATAAACTGAACGGGAACAAAATAAACGAAACGGGATATAAACGGGACTGGGAAAGAGTCACTATCGGGATCCGCTGGAAACTGGAAAATATGGATGGGATCGACAATGCCGAAACGGAAAAAAGACGGACAAGTGTACGATTTCACAAAGCATTAAGATTCGTCTTAACTTAGGATGGGTTGTTTGCCACAGTGATTTGTATTGTGACCCTGCCCAGCCACTTTAGCCCTCCCCTGTACATAACGCTACACTTGCAGCATCTTTACGTAGAGCTTAGTCTAGGTTAGTTGCGATAACGTAACCCTCCTCCTGACGGCCGCTAGGCCGGAGGGTTTTGAGATTCTTTCGAGCGGCAAATGACAATCTGGTCCAACAAGTATAATTTTGACAGCTAGAATTTGTGTCATGATTTTGGAAAGTGGTAAAAATGGGGCAAATCTGGTGACTAGCTGTCAAAATTATACGTGTTGGACCAGATTGTCATTTGCCGCTCGAAAGAATCTCGTAACCCTCCGGCCTGGTGGCCGTCAGGAGGAGGGTTACGTTATCGCAACTACATCTAGATAATCTAGACAAGTTTTAAATGTTCAAAGTTTTAAAGTGGAGGTCAGAAATGATTGATAAACAGAAAAGTTTTTTTCCCATTTGTTTTCTAAAAAAGGTGGGCATGGTCACGATGTGTGGGGGCGGGAAGTTTTTGTTTGGACTTTGTAATGTTGTAATGTAAGGTAAATAAACAATTTGAAAACAATGTCTAAAAATGTTGTACAGAACACTTTATTTATTTGATTGGTCACGATAGTAATACTTAGTATAAATAGTTCTTTATTATTTATTTGTTTGGAATTGAAAATAAAGTGAATTGAATTATTCTAACTGTCCGACCCTATTGATTAATGTTAACTTGTACTCTGTTATGACCTCATCATAGCAATAATTGTTATCCTTGATCCTCCCGGCAATAGTAGACTGGAAGGAATACAAGGACAATATTATTAGTTATAAGTTAGCACGGATGCTAACTTATAGGCCATGGCCTATGTTTCCTCCAGTGGTCTTGGCCTCTGTTTCCCCCAGTGGTCTTGGCCTCTGTTGCCCCCAGTGGTCTTGGCCTCTGTTGCCCCCAGTGGTCTTGGCCTCTGTTGCCCCCAGTGGTCTTGGCCTCTGTTGCCCCCAGTGGTCTTGGCCTCTGTTGCCCCAGTGGTCTTGGCCTCTGTTGCCCCCAGTTGTCTTGGCCTCTGTTTCCCCCAGTGGTCTTGGCCTATGTTGCCTCCAGTGGTCTTGGCCTCTGTTTCCCCCAGTGGTCTTGGCCTCTGTTGCCCCAGTGGTCTTGGCCTCTGTTGCCCCCAGTGGTCTTGGCATCTGTTGCCCCCAGTGGTCTTGGCCTCTGTTGCCCCCAGTGGTCTTGGCCTCTGTTGCCCCCAGTGGTCTTGGCCTCTGTTGCCCCCAGTGGTCTTGGCCTCTGTTGCCCCCAGTGGTCTTGGCCTCTGTTGCCCCCAGTGGTCTTGGCCTCTGTTGCCCCCAGTGGTCTTGGCCTCTGTTGCCCCCAGTGGTCTTGGCCTCTGTTGCCCCCAGTTGTCTTGGCCTCTGTTTCCCCCAGTGGTCTTGGCCTATGTTGCCCCCAGTGGTCTTGGCCTCTGTTTCCCCCAGTGGTCTTGGCCTCTGTTGCCCCAGTGGTCTTGGCCTCTGTTGCCCCCAGTGGTCTTGGCCTCTGTTGCCCCAGTGGTCTTGGCCTCTGTTGCCCCCCAGTGGTCTTGGCCTCTGTTGCCCCCAGTGGTCTTGGCCTCTGTTGCCCCCAGTGGTCTTGGCCTCTGTTGCCCCCAGTGGTCTTGTCCTTCGTTGCCCCCAGTGGTCTTTGCCTCTGTTGCCCCAGTGGTCTTGGCCTCTGTTGCCCCAGTGGTCTTGGCCTCTGTTGCCCCACTGGTCTTTGCCTCTGTTGCCCCAGTGGTCTTTGCCTCTGTTGCCCCAGTGGTCTTGGCTTCTGTTGCCCCAGTGGTCTTGGCCTCTGTTGCCCCCCAGTGGTCTTGGCCTCTGTTGCCCCAGTGGTCTTGGCCTCTGTTGCCCCACTGGTCTTTGCCTCTGTTGCCCCAGTGGTCTTTGCCTCTGTTGCCCCAGTGGTCTTGGCCTCTGTTGCCCCAGTGGTCTTGGCCTCTGTTGCCCCCCAGTGGTCTTGGCCTCTGTTGCCCCCAGTGGTCTTGGCCTCTGTTGCCCCCAGTGGTCTTGGCCTCTGTTGCCCCCAGTGGTCTTGTCCTTCGTTGCCCCCAGTGGTCTTTGCCTCTGTTGCCCCAGTGGTCTTGGCCTCTGTTGCCCCAGTGGTCTTGGCCTCTGTTGCCCCACTGGTCTTTGCCTCTGTTGCCCCAGTGGTCTTTGCCTCTGTTGCCCCAGTGGTCTTGGCCTCTGTTGCCCCAGTGGTCTTGGCCTCTGTTGCCCCAGTGGTCTTTGCCTCTGTTGCCCCAGTGGTCTTGGCTTCTGTTGCCCCGAGTGGTCTTGGCCTCTGTTGTCCCCAGTGGTCTTGGCCTCTGTTGCCCCCAGTGGTCTTGGCCTCTGTTGCCCACAGTGGTCTTGGCTGCTGTTGCCCCCAGTGGTCTTGGCCTTGGGTGTCCCTTCAACATTTTCCAATAAACTTTAAGATGTATTGCCCTTTGCAAAATGAAATTGGCCTTGCCCTTTCCAAATTGAAATTCCCAGTTTATGAATGCTTTGACATTTTTAATCATTCAGTGTGTTTCGAAACTGCTCTATAGTTTTGAATAATTCTGGGGAGAACCCTGGACTTCATCAATCACAATAAACTGTTTTTATTTGAACACAAAAACAAAGAGGGTATTTATAAATCATGTCTTTATATGAAATCTAACATTTACATACAACATGAAACAAAGTCAAAAGTTTGAAGATTCTTTTTTTGTAACAAAAGATACACAGTGAGGTATTAATCATAATCAATTAATAATAATAAATAATAAGACTTGTAATGCGCACGTACATGTATCCACCCTGCTGGGTGTTCAAGGTGCAGTAAAAAACCAACAACAAACAAAACAAAACAAAGAAAAACAGACACAACAAAATTAGTCCTTGAAAACCTGTGACATAAGATAAGTTTTGAGAAGAGATTTGAATGTTGTGGTACAAAGGCAAGATTTAAGATTAAGTGGTAGAGAGTTTGAGATGCGTGGCGCAGCTGAAGAAAAAGACCCGTCTCCCCACAACTCAGGTGCACACTTGTTTCATGACCAGGGTTTTAACTCACACTCTGCTGCTGACAACACCAGAACTTGGTCCAGTGCATTAAAAAAGCATTGATCTTTTAAGGGTTGACCGTCCTTCCCCTGACACTCCAAGGCCTGTCCAGATTTACATGCATGGAGGCCCCAGGGGCCACTGCCCTACATCATGTTTGTTGCCCCTAGTCTTGGCCTTGGTGCCTGCCCCTTCAGATGTTTCCCATAAAGTTTAAGATTTTCCAATGGAAGTGCTGTTCGTGAAATGGAAATTGCCCTGCCCTCTCTAAAGTATGAAATTCCCTTTTCCCTTTTCTTTAGTGAGGTGTTTCTTCAGTAAATGTGGTTCTGTTTTTGTTTTATACATTGGTGAAGGTGCATTCTGTTTTTCTTATATAATTTATTTTTGATATTTGAGGTGTACTTTTTAAATATTTTACATAAAATGTAATTTTAAACTACTGTAATGACTCTGTAATTTTACCTTTGGATCATGAAGTTTGTAAATAAAATTCAAAATTTCTACCAAGATTAACTGCCACAAAATGTTCCACAAAATTTATTATTATAACCCCTCCTGATAACTCTTTCTGATCTTCACGCTAGGGGTAGGCTGGGTTAGGGTAAGGGTTACACATTGTACCGTATGTAGGTCTGGTCTAAGGTTGGGGTTAAAGGTTTAGGGTGAGGATACTACATTAGCAAGGGGTGTTGGCGAACTTGGAACAGAAGATACTGTAATGTACTTTTTAATACACATACAGGTGTCTTACAAGTTATTACCAAGATTACAGTGTAGTTTGCAATCACCACAATGTTCTACTGTAAAATAAGTCCTCAACACTGTGTTCTACAGAATAGACCTACTCCAATACTACGTACATGTGGAATTAGCCTGCTATTAATGGCTGTGCTCTCACAGTTTTTGTTTGTTTTCCAGTTACCATTTAATAATAATAATAGGCTTAAGAGAGAGCGCTCAATTTTGCCCTGACCCATTCAGTGTCGCTCATGGCACTCCAACATTATTGTAGCATTCATTTTGGTTTTAACCCTTACACCAATGGTGTTACTGTTATCACTGTATACTCGGGACTTTCCTGAGTCCTGTGGAAAAAAAGAGTAGGCATACATCACTCAGGTGGGATTCGAACTCATGATCTTTGCAAATCTAGAACAGTGTCTCACCAACAAGACCACCGAGGTTGCCCGGCGGTAGCGTAGAGTCAGTTCGAATCCTACATATTTACATGTAGCAGCGGGTACCGCTATGATTTATGTAGCTACCGGGTAATCTCTGTGGTTTAGTTCGTAAGACACTGCTCTAGAATTGCAAAGGTCGGAGTTTGAATCCCACTCAAATAATATGCCTGTGATTTTTTCACAGCACTCAGGAAAGTACTGAGCATACAGTGCTAACACACATTGGTGTACATGTACAACCGTGTTGTAACAAAAATTACTAAAATTATTGTTGCACTGTACCACACCGGATGGGCATCTCAAAGCGCTCAGTTTTATTCCTGCTAGGTAATACACAAACAAATGTATGTGAACTGTTTTGAAGTATTTTCTTTTAAAGGGCTTTTCGTAATATTGCTTATCCGAATTGAATTTTGTTAGACTTGAATCATTGAATGAAAGGCGTAAACACCTAGGCATTAAATTTTCCAAATCTCTGTTCACTTCTGATAATCATCGCCTCCTCAGTCTCCCCCCAGAACGTAAATCTAATTATTTGTCAGAGCATACTTTAAGAAACACCAGGCAACTAGAACACCTTCAGATAAAAACTCAAAGATACAAAAACTCGCCATTCCCCTCATATGCTCCAGATGCTTAACTCAATCAGTTAATGATAACAGCTCCATTTTATTTCTTTTGTGCTCCTGTTGTGTCCAAATCTCCCTTGCCTACAAAATGTTGCTGTTTTGTTTTAAACTCCCTTTTGTTTTGTTTCTATTTTGTGTCCACAAATCATCCCCCCCCCCCTGTCTATGGCTGTTTTCCCAATTCCTGTCTGTTTTTCTCTAGTAATATTTTTGATATTGTTGTTTTATCATGTAAACTTGTACATCTATTTTTGACCAAATGCCATTAGTCTATGACTTTTTATTTGGTCTTGTATTTTTATATGAAAATAAACCAATTTTGAATTGAATTGAATTGAATTTTCTTTGAATACATGTACATGTAGCACCTACATTGTATAAGCACTCATTGGTAATTATGGTTAATTACAAGGTGCTTTGCAGCCAATCTAACCAGGAACACCTTTCTTGATCTAGTTTAAACGGTGTCTCTATCACCTTTTCTTCCTTTCTCGATTACAAAACAAAATGCCCCCCAAGTTAGAGAAACAAATTACTCATTAACTCAATGCAAGCAGCTTTTACAATTAAGTAATGGCCAAAACCAATTAAGCCTATAGCAGTGTAAATGTTAGTTGGCACCTGCTTGACAACCACCTGTGAAAAATTAATTTTGAAAGGTGGTAGAATTTTTGAGACAAGTGCCGAAAATCTGGAGCGGTAATTGGGCTATTGGGTATTATTATAATGTCCCTGTAGAAACAAAAATAAGTACCATATGTTTCTAAATGAATACTAAGATACTGATGATGTAATTTTTGTATGCAGAAATAGTAACGGCTTTGTTTTCTGTCTAAAGGCCGGTTTATAGTGGGTTGCGCGATGGTCACGCGACGGAAATCTTGCACGCAATCCTAAGACTGAAGCCTAAAAACTGGTCTTTTTATGATCGCGCGTCTAGATTTCCGACGCCCGACCATCGCGCGACCGACTATAACTCGGCCTTTACACCTGTTACTGTTAGTTTTGTTCTGTATTTTTAATATCTGTCTGTTTTTTGTTTACAAGTCTTTCTGTTCATAGACTGGGGGACAAAAGCTGTGCTTCTCCCCGGACCTAGATGTTGCATTTTGTTTATATTTTTACCTTTTAATCTCTTTTATACAATAATTTTGACCATATTACTCTTTCTAATACACTATTTGGAACATCGAATAAACGCATGTATGTAATGTCAATCTGGGATGGGCTCTCCAGATGGTGGTTCCAGTATACTGCAAATCTTCATACATGATGTGTATGTTGTACTCAAGACATTGTTCTAGACTACGTACATTGTATACTGTCAGAGACTAGACTGTGTACATGTGCAATGTATGTGTGGAGTACGTGCACCACTGTGTATCAGGTGTATACCGAGCCTGCACACTGAGTTCAATGCATACGTTATTGAGCCTGCCCTGTGTTCCTAACATGACACTACGTGACCACTACAATATTTCAAGGATTAAACATGCGATGATGTAGAGAGGAAGTGCATCTTCCTATTGGGGAAACTGCCCACATTGTACAGTTAGACATCACCCATATTGTGTTAGTGCCATGCCCACAGTCTCAGAAACATAGTACAGTGTAAACCAGTCCGACTCGACTGTAGTAGAGAGTAGGCCATTTTGTCACCACTCGCTTTGAATAATTAATGTACGTAGCACCCGTGATATTGGCATCATTTTCATTTCCCGAGGAAATGTTCGTGTTCACTATCGTTTGGGCAAACACCATGCTGTATGTATCTTGGCAGTGTGTGAGGCACACAGTCCCAATTTGACATGCATACAGTACTTCACCATTGCTATTTCCGTGGATAATTGACTATTGGAAAGATCACGATGCTACACATTTCCTAAGGATGACATTCGTGTTTCTTTGAGATGAGTTTTCAATGACCGTACTACGGACTGGAGGTTGCATCATTGACTCTGAGTCAGATTTGAACTCTCTATAGACTCTAGAGACAGGGAATTGATTTCTCTCGTCTGTTGATTACCATTTGTTGACGTTGGGGTTGGAATGGAAGATGGCGCTAGTACTTATGGAATCTGATCCACCAGAAAGCTGTCTGTACGATGCACTGGTTGGTAAGTAAACCATTGCTAAATGGTTTCATGCCATTGGATGTACAAATGTAGTGCTGTTCACATGGCAAACATGCTATTAATGCATTTCTGTTTGAAGGTATCATGTAGGTCATTACTGGGAATGACCTCATCCAAGAAAACATAATTGTCATTTTTGTATACTACATGTATTATAGAACTCTGAGTTTTCACAGCCATTATTATTTAGACTTGTAATCAGGACGCACAAAGTACACCACTTTAAAGGCCTTGAAGTCTTTGAATATTTGAGTGAGAAATAACCTTGTTCCCCCAAATTACATTACCCGAGAGGGAGCTGTTTCCCACAATGTTTTACATAATCAACAGCTCTCCATTGCTTGTCAGTCTAGTAAGTTTTTATGTTGAAACAATTATTTGAGTAATTACCAATAGTGTCCAGTGCCTTTAACTCGGATGGGTTTGACATGTTTGATGTTGTCTTTGAAGAAAGTACACTAATACATATGTACTGTATTTTTTGCTGTTTTCTCAA
Organism: Asterias rubens; assembly: GCF_902459465.1. Classification (NCBI taxonomy): domain Eukaryota; kingdom Metazoa; phylum Echinodermata; class Asteroidea; order Forcipulatida; family Asteriidae; genus Asterias; species Asterias rubens. The sequence goes on along the minus strand of NC_047077.1, from coordinate 651,869 downwards.
CAAGTGGGACTGTACTCTGCTGAAACTTTCTGTGTACGTGTCAGTGAACGATTTCCCTTGTATAATGAATAGCTCAGAGCAAAATGCTACGCAAAATGTGTCAGTTGCTAATCAAAAATCATCATTTGCTACTCAATGTTAGCAACCAGTGTGCACAAAATCTGTTAAGCTGAAATATTTCGCTATGGAAATTTAAATTGTGGGATGAAATTATTCCCTGCTGACTTAAAAATAAACCCAAATGAGTACTGGACGCAAGTGTAGGTCAAGTACTTCGGTAATACATGTACCCTGAAGAAAAATGTTGTAATTTTTATCCAAAACTTTGTTGTACCATCCTGTGAAATTGTTGTACCATCCTGTGAAATTGTTTTGTCCCCTCTTGTTGAGAAAACCCGTCCGAGTTAAAGGCACTGGAGACTATTGGTCATTTTACTCAAATAATTGTAACCCTGTTGACATGGCTGATTAGAAATTAATAAAACATTTGAAATGAATCTGAGAAATGAGTCATAATGCATTCTGAGTCATTTCCAGATTACTGAGGGTTGGTGTTCGTTAATGAATACTGTGGTCTGCTATGCGGTTGGTACCCACTCTCCACTGTCACCTCGCTAAACCATAGAGAAAGGACTAAACGTTGACATTGTCAACAAGTTGACTGTTGTCTGCTGAAACTTTCTCAGGTGACTTACATGGTATCATTCTCTTCACTACGTTGACAAAAAAAACAATTTGTACATGACTGTACATGACCTTTAGCCTAAAGGGAAGGTCTATACATACGTTTGGTAACTACTCCCAAAATGAATGACAATAAAAACTGATTTGTTTGGGTTTTTACCCATGTACATGTATATTTTATACACCGATGTGTGTTAAATGTGGTTTTTATAGGGTTTTTCACACCCGAAGTGCATACTCAAAGCGCTTCCAACATTAATACCCTGGTCACTGCGCCTGTTCATTCCTTAAACCATCTCAGCTCCCTAGGGAGTATACAGCCTGTGCAACACATGTACTACTCTGCTAAATCAATCACAAGAACCATCTCTGCCCTCACAGGTACCCATTTACCCGTGGGTGGAGAGAAGCAATTATAGTCAAGCGTCTTGCTCAGGGACGCAAGTGACACGACCGGGACTCGAACCCACACTCTGCTGACGAGAAACACTGGTGCCTGAGCTCTGTGTTCTAATCCGCTCAGCCACTACACCCCACTTTGGCGTTGCAGGCTTGTATGCTTCGTTTTTGATAGGGCAAGGGCACCAAGGCATTTTCTCCTTGGTAAGGGCACCCTATGATGAAGTTGTGAATTTCTGTTGGAGCATTTCAAGGGCAACAAGGGGCATGGAGGCGATCGCATTTTTTGCTTCCGTGTGAAGCATCAGGCCTGCATTGTTTATCAAACACTGTAAATTTCTACCGGAGCATTTTAAGGGCACCAAGGTAATGACCAAGGGGCATGGAGGCAATCGCATTCTTTGCCTCCGTGAAGTATCAGACCTGCATTGTTTACCAAACACCTGAATCCCCACGACCAGACGGCGGCCATGACCCTAGAGTTCTCCTATACTTAACACTTCAGTCGTTAGTCTCACAGTGTTAATCATTACACTTTATTGATTGAAAAAATATTAGCAACACATGTATTGGAGGTTGAATGGGGGCTGGCTATTAAACAATAGGCTAGGATTCTGAATAGAATATATTAATGTCTATTGATTTTAGTGGGAAGAGCTGTGGCTTGTCAAATTAAAAAAATAAGTTCTTTCGTACGTGGGATTAAACAAGATCAGTCTGTGGTTATTTTTTCCAAATGTCCAAGGTACTTTGTTTCAAATGGTCTAATGCTACATTAAGCCAAACTCGACATGGAACATTGTTACTCTGTTCAGTGTTTGGAAGAGATTGAAGTAAACAATGTAGCTTGCTATTGTTTTTCACTTTTTATCTGTTCAGTCACAAAAGTAATGAATGTCTGTATTATGCGCGTGGAAACAAAATATTCCCAACAAAAACTAAGTACTGTTGTTAGGCCCGTTAAAATACATTTTGAACAAAACAAAATCTTTAAATTGGATGGCCAACTCAGATTCATGAATTGGCAATATGGCTGGTGATGTGGCAGAAACTGATTCAACTCAGTTTGTAGCGTGGATGTGATTGTCTGAACAGTCGTGCCAGAAATTCAAAGATTTGTCTCGTCTAAATCTGATGCGTTTCGAGGTTTAGTTACACATAACTGTGCGTATTGAGTGTATAGTCTCCAAAATTATAAACACAAATGTAGCATGAAGTTATGTGCGTACAAACTTAACTGCGGTACAGTGTAATACAAATATGCTAGCATGAAGTCTTAACATGAAACCACTTAAGCTAATTAGAAACCATCACAATTGGATTGATCATGTTTGATTGCTTTCCGGCAACCTGGACGTCAGTTTTCAACGAAGGGAAAAAACACATTGACAGCTCAACTGGGACTCCACTCTTGGAGATCGTGGAAGTGAAATAAAAACATTAGCGGAGTAATTGGATCCTCCATACAATTCTTGGGCGTATGATTGAACGTGTACACTGACTGCCTGCTGTATCAACGGCTGTTTCATAACTCAAGTTCAGAGCCTCATTAGATGTGAAGTTTGAGAATGAAACGGCAGTTGGGTGCGCAACAACTTGAGCGTGTACATTGTTACTGATCGTACAACCAGTTGGACACTGGCATCCCTGCTTTATCAACGGCTATTTCATCTACTCTTCAAGTTCAGAGCCTCATTTGATGTGAAAATGAAACAGCAGTTGGGTGCCAACAACCACAGATGTGAGGAGTACATTATTTGCAACAGCCATGACATGTGTGCATCAAACAAAACATTTGTAAACACTTTATTGTGTACATTCAACTTGAGCCGAACACTCCAATAGGACATGCACACACTGCTAGTGGCAAAGTCCTTTTCTTGATCAAAGTTCACTCCTAGTTTGTTGAAGTGTCCTTCAGTTGGAAGAATTAACACACCCCCATAAGTACATACTGTAGTACCCCCTGTCTGTGGGCAGCTTATCGCAATGCCTTGTACAAGCGATTAAAAAGCATTGTATGTGCATTATACCCAGTTCAAATAGCGCCCGCTGTTATATAATGCAAATTCATTCCTGGAAGTTTTTGAAGTCAAGTCCTTGATACATGTACCAGGGTGTACTGCTCGAGTTGTGTTCCGACTCACACAATAAAACCTCATAACAAAACCATTCCAACAAACAATTTGTTGTGCTCTAATAAACTTGCTGGATTCCATTCCATACATTGATGAGGTATCTTTGTGGTGGTGCAAGTACACACACCCGTTGTACAGGAACTTAGGAATGCAGACCTGTTGGTAGTTTCAGACTCGTACTGTAAACGGAATTTATTGACTGGACTCATTTCTGGAGCTTGCTCCATCATTGCTAGAGGATATCACATCATTCGGAGATCCTTTCTGAATTGGAATCTTGTATGACAAGAAGTCAAGTTTGAACTTTATATACCGGTACAGTATAATGCAGAGTTTTCAGGGATAATACATTGTACCTTGGAGGATTGACTGTACTTAGGGCTTGATGTTGATAATACGTACACGTACTCTAACATCTCTTAAAAACCACTACAAGTGCAACATTGTAAACTTCATTTTTGCGTACTGTTTCACTGGTCAGCTTTTTTGAAAGTTAAAAGCTCTTGCTTTGTGTTTGGATGTGGTTTACACGTAACTGTATGAAACTTTTGAAAACCTCACCATTTTGAATGTAAACAAGGGTAACAGTAAAACAAGCATAGAATCATACATTACTTTGGAAGTCTTATTTGACTACAAGATCAACAGTGTGAAACATTTGTGTGTTTATGAGAGTTTACGTCTGATCACAAAAAGATTGAAAAACAGCACTGTGTGAACTGTAAAAACCACTGAGCTCTCTATCTTAGGGGAGTCATTCTAAAGATTTTTGAAGCAGATCCAACATTCTGCAACCATCATGACCTTGATGCGTCGCAACAACAACAAAAAGTCGGCGAACTCGCCCGCGAATGGCAAGTCCAAGACAACTTCATCACCAAACAGCGGTCCGCCCGAATCGAAGGAGCAGCCACGTTACATCGACGAGTCGGTGCAGAAGTTCTTCACGGTAGAGGAAGGGTATGGATCGAGCGATGATTGTGAGTTGACGGAGGATTACAAGTCGCCATTAGCGGGAGCTCCAAGTTACCATTCGTATCTGAGTATTGTACCAGATGATGACGAGGATTATATCCCAGATGAAGGCAGTGGTTACTCTGAACCAGGTGGAAAATATAGATAATTATTATTAATTATTCTGGGTTTATTTATAGCGCACTTTATCACACCCCTGGTTGGGCATTAAAGTGGTCAGTATTTTTTTCCTACGTTTTTGAAGTATGGTTTACAATTACATGTACAATGTGCTGCGTCGCAGTTTGCTGCCGAACAGACTAGGCGAGCCCCCTTCTTTTGACGATGAGTGGAGTGATTTTTTTGTGTGCATTACATATACACAACACTTTTCTCATCTTTCAACTCCGGTTTGAATCATCTGGGGTTACTATGTGGATTGGGTTTTCAGTCCCTTTTTGACTCAAGTGTTTTCCCTTGAACAATTCTCTGGGGTTTTCCTGCCACTGACAACCATGTAAAACCAAAACGTCCTTCCTTGTCTTCACAACCAGAATCGATAAATAAAATGAAGCGCTAATGTCTCACGGTCACAACTTCTTTGTTTTTTTCATTGTACAGAAGAGCCCCTTTCCTCGCCAGACTCTACGCCATTGTATGATAACACACCAGCCAGCACACCAAGCGACTTACCCAGCCCGGGGGTAGAGGTTGAACAGGATGAAGAAGAGAGGGAACGACTCCGCGCTGAGCTGGCTGAGGTAACAAGTAAATGCAGGAATAAAAGACTGGCCACAGCCGTCGATTTCAACAAACTCTTCCTAACTTAGGATTAATCTTTTGACTTAGGATGAGTTAAGTTCCGTATCGAAAGGCATAGGACACATTGAAACCATCCCAAGTTAAGACGGGTTACTCATCCTATCTCGAGATAGGATTATTACTAGCCTTTCGTGAAAACGGCTGCAGGTTCTTAAACGGCCGTTTAAAACCGGCAGGGTCGTGGCCGCGAGATAAAGGCCCAAAGCCAATTGGTGAAAAGCAAAAATAAATAACAATTATCGACAATCTGTGACAATCTGTTTCTTTAGCAAATTTTCAAAATTTACAACCTTGATGGCACTAAACACATTCGGTATTTACTCAAAGTATGTATTTAGCATAAAAACTTCTTGGGATCGAGCAACGGAGAGCTGTTAAAGCCCTGGACACTACTGGCAATTGTCAAAGACTAGTATTTTCACTTGGTGTACATGTACATTGTACATTCATAAAATAACAAACCTGTGAAACTTTGAGCTCAATTGGTCATCGAAGTTGCAAGAGAATAATGGAAGAAAACCACCCTCGTTGCACAAGTTTCAGATGCTTGTTTCCGAGACCTCAAAACCAAATTCTCAGGTCTCAAAATCAAATTCAAGTATTTTAGTGAGAAATTACTTCTTTCTACAAACTACGTTACTTCAGAGGGAGCTGTTTCTCAAACTGTTTTACACTATCAACAGCTCTCCATTACTCGCTACCAAGTAAGGTGCTAACAATTATTTTGAGTAATACCAATAGTGTCCATGCCTTTAAAGGGATGCGACTAGTCAATGTTTCTTTGTTCCGCCCCAAATTTTTATTAATTTCTGACTCTTTTGTTTTCAGATTGAGAGTGACATCCTAACCTTGAGGCAAACGCTGCGAGCCAAGGAAGGCCATGCCAAAGAAATCAAACGGAAGCTTGGCGTTACACCCATGAACCAAATGAAAGAAGAACTCAAACACAGCTGGCAGAATTTCCAACAGTCCAATGCGTAAGTTTACTAAGGTTCTATACCCCTCCCTTAATATTTATGCATGAGTACGTCACAATTCTAAAACAAGGCCATAGGTGCAGCCACTGCAAGTATTTTCGGACGTGTGCCTATGGCCTCATTTTGGGTATGAATTATGACATCATGCATGAATATTAAGAGAGGCGTATTGCCAGGGCCCAAGTTCATAGCGCTGCTTAACCTTAAGCAAATTTGTGTGCTTACTGTAGCAGAAAAATTTGCTTTGCTTAGGTGTAAGCGTATTTCACGGATTAGCAAGAAAATTAGGTGGCCAGCCTGTGCATTTACCATGTTCACCTTAGATTTGCATGGTGACATTATTAGTTTACGTGCTCTAAGCACTGGAAGGTGTATTTCGTGTGCTTGAATGGTTAGCATGAAAAATAATCTCGCACAGTAACATGAGTAAGCGCGAAATCAGCCGTTAAGCAGCTCTATGAAATTCAGCCCTTGACATTTAAAAGGTGTTTGGGTGTGTATGGGTTTGTGTGTTAACAATCCTGCATGTATACATGCTTTTTATTTTGTACACTTTTTTATAGCTACAAAATTGTATTAGTAATAGCGGCTTCTTACATGTATTGGGCACTCATGGCACTCCAACATTATTATCCCGGGTCACTTGGCCATTTATGTCATTGCTTGAAAACCATTTTGGCTCCCTTGGGAGTCTAAAGCATGTGCTGCCAAATATGTAGTGCACTAAGCTAAATAAATCACAAGAACCATCTCTGCCCTCAAAGGTACCCATTTACCCGTGGTGAAGAGAAGCAATTACAGTCAAGTGTCTTGCTTAAGGACACAAGTGTCATGATTGAGATTCGAACCCACACTCTGATGACTGAACCACCAAAACTTTAGTTTGATGCATTGAACTGCTCGGCCACGACATGCCACTGCTACGACTATCAGTGCGTTTATGGTTGTACTCGCACACTGTAGACTGTGCAATTAAAGGCAGTGGACACTATTGGTAATTACTCAAAATAATTATTAGCATAAAACCTCACTTGGTAACGACTAATGGGGAGAGGTTGGTAGTATAAAACATTGTGAGAAACGGCTCCCTCTGAAGTGGAGTAGTTTTCGAGCACTAAGCAATTTTTCACGAATTTGATTTCGAGACCTCAAGTTTAGAATTTAGATCCCGAAATCAAGCATCTGAAAGCACACAACTTCGTTTGACAAAGGTGTTTTTTCCTTTCATTAATATCTCGCAACTTTGACGACATTTTCACAGGTTTGTTATTTTATGCATATGTTGAGATACACCAACTGTGAAGACTAGTCTTTGACAATTACCAATAGTGTCCACTGTCTTTAAAGTTGCACGGCCCCATTGTCGCAGAGATATAAAAAAATTAAAAAATCTGAAATTTATTTAGAACGATTTTCTTGAAAAAGTATTAAAATTTGTCTGTAACATGCAGAAGTGTTTGTACGGGCCGATGAAATTTTCAGAAATTTTATCTGGACAATTTTTAAAACATTAAAAGCTCACGCATACCATGTACATGTGTACAAACAACTTGTACGTATGAAAAGTTGCTTGAACATATAAATGCTTATGAACCTGAGATAGTGTAAGGATCTGTACAATAATTACACATGATTCACACACCATAACAATTGACGACAACTACATGTACTGTACAGATATGTCAACACAAGTACAAAACTAGCAGAATGGAATGATAAAGTTGTTACATCAGAAACGTAAGTAGTATGCATGCATTCATCCATTTTCATGATGCGCACCGCACTAACCACATGCGCCTACCCTGTCCAACATACGCAAAGGAATTGACTTCAAAAATGGCGGAAATGGTACAGTAGTTGCGTATTGTGCGGAGGTGCTTTCAGCGTCATGTGACGGTACCGACAACGCATTAACAAATATAACAGCATGATACCTCGTATTCCATTGGAAAATTCCACAGTTACCATGGTTATACAAATACAGTGAATTTTACATTTTAAACCGGCAATTGGAAAAAAAGGTAGTATACCTGAGCTCTACGCTTAAAGGCAGTAGACACTATTATGTGCCAATGTTTTTTTGCTTTCATTACTATCTCGCAACCAATTGAGCTAAAATTTTCACAGGTTTGTTAATTTAAAATAATATTAATAATAAGACTTGTAATGCGCATGTATCCACCCTGCTGGGTGTTCAAGTTTTATGCATATATGGATGTTGAGATAAACCAAGTGAGAAGACTAGTCTTTGACAATTACCAATAGTGTCCAGTGTCTTTAACCCCCTTGAGACCAAAGTGGCCGCAATTGGCTTGGTACCAAAATGCCATAGTAGTTGCAAACAGCTGCAAGATTTGACTTACAAAATATGTACATGTACTTCCTCTTAAATACCAGAGTGGGAGCAAGAGGTCAAAGAAAAGGTCATGGACCGAATCGACACTGTCCAATGTGTTCCATGTTACAAAGAATATACCGGTACACAATTCTACAGGCTTGGAATTACACAGAGAATATACCGGTACACAATTCTACAGGCTTGGAATTACACAGAGAATATACCGGTACACAATTCTACAGGCTTGGAATTACACAGAGAATATACCGGTACACAATTCTACAGGCTTGGAATTACACAGAGAATATACCGGTACACAATTCTACAGGCTTGGAATTACACATAGGCCATGGAACTTGTCCCCTGAACTTTTGTGACTTTTTTTTCGCAATGTTGGGGTGTATGGTAATGATTATACAAAAATGAACAGTCTCTTGATGGGTTGACATCGGTTATTCTGAGATGTTAAATTTGCATCGGGGATAAAGATTTTACCCATACATCGATGTGTGTTTACTCAGTATATTAGGGTGGGATTCGAACCCACGACCCTTGTAATTCTAGAGCAGTGTCTTACCAACTAGACTACCAAGGTTGCCCGGTAGCTAGAGACAGTTCGACTCCAGCTCTGAACATGTTGAATGGCCTCGTCTGTGCGTAACTCTGGAATTATCAACATAACAATCCAACAAAAGTAAACCTGTCACCACCAAAAGTCATTGTTTCAGAAAAAACTTATCATGTAGTGTAATTACTAATGTTTTGTTTATGTTGTTTTGTTACAGTTTGTTTTCTGTGTTGTTCATTTCCATTAGTCGTTAGATTGATGTTTTAAACGCTTCAGTTCAACTAACCAAAAGCTTGCCTTGCCTATTTGTTGTGTACAAAACAATTTACCAAAAACTCATGTCTCATGTATGTTAGTATTTCAAATTTCACAGAGTAAATTGGGTGCATTGTGTTTTAACATTTCACCACGTACATGTACAGTAAATGTCTTCAAAGCGCTTTGGGCCCAATTTCATTGCTCTGCTTACTACTGATTTCTGCGCTTAAGATCACCATTCTCTGCTTCTTTCGTGCAAGTGCCAAATTTCTGCGCTAGCTGTGTAAACCAAGAATGCTTACATACAATGTACATGTAGTAATTGCACAAAAGCAAAAATTCCCTGCTAACCTGTGACATAAGCGCAAAAGTCCCTGCTTCCGTAAGCGCAAATTTTTTGCCTATAGTAAGCAGAGCCATGAAATGGACCCTTCCCATGAAATATGCTAATTACATTCACACATGCGTACAGACCCTGTTGGTTGGCAAACGCCATAGAGTTGTGCACTAAGCAGACACGCAATCGCATCTGCGTCACGCACCTATTAGCCGTGTACAAAACAGCGCGATGTTCCCCCATTTTGCCAACCAAAGCGTTGGTGCGCACGCGCTATGTGCAATTAACATATTTCATGGGAAGGGTCTATTGGGCCCTGGTTGGCTTTAGGCCGCATCATTGCAAAAAGCATCATATCTCCATTGTGTGATAACATTGTACCATGCTCAGAGAGTCTACATCCAAATAGTGTCCTAATATTTATAACCCTATAGACCCCATGCATGTGACGTCACAGGCTCAAAAAGGCCCTCACTGGGGTCAAATGCCGCCCTCACTGGGGTCAAAACGCGCCCTAACTTGGGTCAAAGGAGGCGAACGATTGGACTATATCTGTTCTTTGTGCGTGCAAACGTGTGCGTCAGTGGAGCGTTTTGCATATGCAAGGGTTCTATTCGTTCTCAAAATTAAACATTGTCCTGTCGGTGCAAAAATGTTGCATCTCCCAATATACATTAGCCCTTATATTATGCACAAGGTTGACTTTGTCAAAATGTTGTATCTTGCTTAAAACCTGGATATTACGTACCGTACACACAAAACAAATATGCACCCATAATGCACCAAGATACGTTTTTGCATGGAGCATTTTTGTGTGTGATAGAAATTGTGCTGTGATGATGTCATCTTTCTAAATTCAATAATCACCCAAACTCATAAAGTGTATTTCAATGTAATTTGTATGGCTTTTGACTGGCACTCCGTAACAAAGAGATACATGAATGGACAAAATAGGGGGAGCATCAACATAGGGCTAGATAGCTCAGTTGGTAGAGAGTACAGCGTGTGCTGCCAAATATGTAGCGCTCCAAGCTACATCAATCCCAAAAACCATCTCCTGCTCTCACAGGTACACACTTACCCCTGGGTGAAGAGAAGTATTTACATTTGAGTATCATGCTCTAGGAAAACAAGTGTCATGACCAGGACTCGAACCCACACTCCAATGACTTAACCAACTGAACTTGAAATCGATACTCTTTAACCACTCGGGCAATGACACCCTATGTACATATAGGACTCTAATAGCTCGGTTGGTAGAGCGCCGGTAGGATAAACCGGAGGTCGTTGGTTCAAATCACACTCTAGTCAATTTGTCTTTGCTCAACCCCCAAATCAATTGAATGTAATACAGGTACAGCAAGACGAAGAGTGGGCTAGCCACAGCGGGTCAGAAGACCACGTCAGCGTTCAACACCTTCGGCACGGCCGTCTCCAAGAAGCTTGGCGACATGAGAGATTCAAACACCTTCAAGTCTTTTGAGGAGAAGATGTCATCGGCATCAACCACCATTAAGGTATGAGTTTATAATCACAGTGTGAAGCCTGTTACATGTACGTTCATAATGGGTGGGTTCGATTAGCTTCCCTGGGTCGACCCTGCGGATGAGCCCCTTACAAAAGCTAATCGAACGATCACTCACCCTCTCGTGGTGACGTCATGCACCTTGGGCCAGTCCGAAGTGACCCACTCCACAAGCAGGGCACTTGGGGCTAATGCAGGTGAGCCCCTGGAATGATGTCAAAGCTATTGGAACGTACATGGGGCAGACCGGGGTCGACCCAGGGAAGCTAATTGAACGCACCCTGAAACAATAATGTCAGGCCTTGAATTACATGTAATCTAAGGCACCCACAGCAATTGCCAGGGCGCCATGTGCTTTTGCTTTAGTGCCATGAACAAAGTTCCTTCAATAAACCTCCAATAAAAGAAGCTATTTACAAGTACAATCAATGAAAGGTAGCCTGAACATGTGACGTCACACTTCAAAGGTCATGAATTACGCCAGAAACCTGCTTACGGATGAACCTTTGACCTCACATTCATTTCACATGGAGACTCGCAGTCGAATCCTACACACATCACAAAACATTACATGCATGTACAGTGCATGTACAATGTACAAACATGCCTCTGAATGCAGACGACTGAAAGTGCAGCTGACAAACATCACCTCGGACCAATCAAAACACAGATATGGACACTGCACAATTTTTCAATGAAAACATTGTATTCAATAAAATCATTGGGCCTGTTAATGCAAGACCAGTGCCAGTCTTTATCCTTGCAGATAAAGACAGGGGACCAATCTTAAATAAGGGCAGTCATGTTGGCTCAGTGGTTTGTGTCCCTGCCTTTCACCTCTATGGACCGAGGTTCGATGCCCGGACCAGAGTCTTGCGTGTGGATTAGCTTTTCAGTCCCTTCCTGACTTGTGTGGGGTTTTCCTATATGAGTTTTCCTCCCGCATCTAAACCTGAAAGTTCTTCATTGTTTTTTTTTACGGAAACAGTTGGTGTGATGTTTCCATTTTAAAGGCAGTGGACACTTTTGGTAATTACTCAAAATAGTTATTCATAAAACCTTACTTGGTAATGAGTAACGGGGAAAGGTTTATAGTATAAAACATTGTGAGAAACAGCTCCCTCTGAAGTGACATAGTTTTCCAGAAAGAAGTACATGTAATTTTTGAGACCTCAGATTTAGAATTTTAGGTCTCGAAATCAAGCATCTAAAAGCCACAACTTTGTGTCAAGGGTGTTTTTTTCTTTCATTATTATCGTGCAACTTCGATGACCAATTGAGCTCAAATTTTCACAGGTTTGTTATTTTATGCATATGTTGAGATACACCAAGTGAGAAGACTGGTCTGTGACAATTACCAATAGTGTCCACTGTCTTTAAAGGAACATTAAAGAATTGGTTTTTGTTAACAACACAGTTGCTGGCAGTGTAAGCACTTTGTGTAATCACCATGTCTCTAATGCTTTGCCAACTTTGTAATTCAGATTCAGAAAGGTTACTAATGTCCAACTTTCTGACATTTCTCACCAGACAAAGGTCGTCGGAGGAAAGACACAAGAGTCCAGTTTTGAGGAAGTACTCCAGAGCACGGCAAGCGCTGAGCAAGAGAATGACTCAAACGTTAACATAGCACTCATCCCAGAAGACCAAGAAAAGATTCCATTGTAGATTTCATTTTCTCTTCATTTAGCTGTTTGTTTGTTCTTTCTTTTCTTTTGAGCTGGCTGTATCTGTATCGTTCTCCTCCTGGCCCTTCATCCCACCTTCCTCTCTTTTCTTACTCCAGCTTCTCTATTTGTCTCATCGGGTCATCCCACTTCACTGATTACCATTTTTCATCTCCAACTTTGTGTCTCATTTCCTCCTTTTTTTCATCCTTTAAAGGGTCTGTACATGTATATGTTTGGTTATGAATCTGAAAATTAATGTTAATATATAACCTTACGTGGTAAGAAGTATAATGCCTTTTGAGAAACATTTCACTTCAAAGTATTAAAAAAATATTTGATTTTTATCCCCTAAAATTTGAATATAAGAAAGCGTTACCGGTATCGCTTTTGAGATTATTGTATACCTATGAGGGATTATTCTTCCTGCATGGATATATTCACTCCGGATTTTCGGCGATATCTCAACCACATTTAGGATTGAAATAGTCAAAGGGTTCCAAAAACCCAAATGTGTACAGACCCTTTAAAATATTATTTTGTCCTTTTTTTCAGCTCATATTTGACTCCATTACTTTCTTGTTTCTTCTATTGTCTTCATCTGCTTCTGTTCTCATCTCATACTATTCTCTCTATTTAACACTTTCCCTACTGCTGTAGATAAGATCAGTTGACTGGGTCCTATGGAGCTCAACAACCATGGATGATTTTTGGGGAACTCAAATCCACGGAACTGGAAAACTCAACTGACTTGACTTCAGTCATTATCTTCTGCTCTTCCCATCATCTCCATTTGTCTTGCATTGCCTCCTCTTTCTTGATCATCCTCATTTATTTCATGTTCTTCATCTTAACACTCATCAGCCATTACGGGAAAGCTCCCTTTAAGAATTTCAGAGTTATTCGAAAGCTCAGAAAGTATACATCCTTTTCACAGCACCCTAAAGCCTGGTTTATACTTCTTGTGAATGCAAACGCAAAGCGAATTTGACCTCCCATCTCTGTTTTCGCAGCAAATTTTTCGCAAAAGTTGAGCACAGCTCAACTGTTGCGAATTATTCAATGCGAATTTGTGACGTCAACATTTGCATCCGCCTTCGCAGGAAGTATGAACCGGGCTTTATTTTGTATGTAATCCAACTCATCCATCTCCTGCCACCTGCTCTTACCTGAATTTTGTTAACTTTTTATTTACACCAAAGCAACCTTGGGGCCAGGCATGCGATGTTCTTAGCTGTGCTTGTCAATTTACACATAATGCTTTTAGATTTTGATGGATTTGTGAAGGTTTGTTGCCCAAGGGATTCAATTTTTGTTTGGTTCCTTTCCCTATTTCATGTATTTCTTCTGATGAGTTAGCCTGTATACATGTATATGTACAGTCATCTCGATATATACATGAAATGACGCGTTGATGGGCTTGGATGGTGTCTGCTTACAACAGTAAATTTATAAAGTTGTCTTTTCTTGTGACGGATTTAAGAAGAGTACCACAGAAACAGTATATATATTTTAATAAAGTGAAGAAGTTTATGAAATTGGCCATCTATCCCCTCTATGAAAATATGTATGAATTTATAAGAAGAAAATAATGTACTTGTTGATGTACATTATATAATAGATGTTAAATTTGCATTGGGGATAAAGAGTATTAATTTTGGTTTCTACCCATACACCTATGTGTGTTAGCACTGTATACTCAGTACTTTCCCCCGAGTCCTGTGAAAAAAATATCACAGGCATATTACTCATGTGGGATTCCTAACACACATCGGTGTATGGGTAGAAGAAGAAAAAAAATTAATATGGATGTACATTGTTCTATAAAGTTATGTCTGTGATGTTTGAAGCATTTATAACAAGCAAAACAAAAACAGAAACTCCTGTTTACTTATGTTTATTCTAGCCAGTAATGTGCACAAATAAATATAAGAAAAAAAAGGTTAAAAACAAAAGTAAAGTTTACAAGCTTAGTTTGCTTCTGGACTCTAGTATGGTTCATCAATGTTGAAAAGCCCATGGTCCGTTATTAAAGTAGGGCCGAGGGGGGCTGCGGGGCTCTCGCCCGGCTGCAGTGGGGGCCCGGCACGGGGCCCTGACTTGGTGGAAAGACGGTGTTCTGGGTGCACGGCAAATGCCTTGATTAGCTTTCTAATGCACAACCCAAGTCACCTTTCATGTTCACCAACGATGTACTTTGGTTTTGCCATTACGGAAGCCAGAGCAGTATTCGATTGCGAAAACCTGAATCATTATGCCGCCACCACGCCTCGACTCAATCTCACCGCAACCATTTACGACTTGTCCACACGTCTATTGGCCTCTAAGTGCGACGGGAGTACAATAGGGCTGCATATAACAATAATAATAGTTGTGCACATTATAGTAAGGCCTCCATTTTTTCACCTTGCCCCACCAGATTTGTCCTGAATAGAATACTGCATCAGAAAATGTTTACTATAATTGCCTCGAATGCCAAGCCTTGAGAACATTCTAAAAGTTTGTTTTTGGAAAAATTTACTGAATAATTAGTACAATAAAACTTCACAACTCTTTATGTGTACAGATGTATGCTAGCATTAAATGCAGTCTGTTGTTTACTTGTGTACATGTTTACTGTAATTCTGAATGGAAAAATATGGAGAATTTTAATATCTTCTTCTTTTATGTTACTTTGTCAGTTCAGTGCAGTCTGGTACATGTATCTCCAGCCACTGCCACCACTAGTGGCTTAAACAGCAATGGTTCGTACCAATTCAAGTGTTAACCTACATACATGTATTGGATGTACCCTTTTTTCTTTCAAGAAATTGATACACTTAGAGATTATACATTTAACGGTACTGTACATGTCATCGTTGGAAGGTAACGTTAAATGGTTTCTTTTCAAATCTTTTTCAAACTTCAAATTGACCGATCAAGTTTTTAGTTAAATAATGTCCACAATCGGTTATGAGTTATTGGGGGGTTTGTGCACGTTTATATTGTGCCTATTTCGATATGGCAAATTGTAGTCAGTATTGGGGAAATAATTTTCTCATACGCGTCAAAAGTTAAGAAGGAAAAACCCTAGCGGATAATTGTTACTGGTATCAATTTTATATTCGAACCATTTTTGTTGTATATTAAAAGTTTATTATTTGTCTCTTTGGTCAGTATCTATCATGTATGATTCTTTTCAATAGGATTACGCAGGAAATTATGAGAAAGTTTAACAGAAAGAAAGAAAAATTGTTGCACCATTAGCTTGAGCAGGAAATTGATTATTTTTGTAACCAAAAATGTTTCCTTCTTTGTTTTTCTTTTCTTATTTTTGAAAGTAATGGTGAATCTCAAATCATTCCGTGCTGTATATTGAATGAAGTGCAAATTATACGACAATTAATTTCAGAGTCTTTAATTCTGTTATAAAATGGAACAATTCCAAAAGTGTTTCAAGAATTGTCCTTTTTTTTCCTTTTTTTTCTGCATACCAATTGAGTATGCAAAAATGACATGTATATACATATATTTATTTTACTTGGTTAGTCCATGTACTGTAAAGATTATTCTGAATTTATGACATAGTGCGAGAAAAGCTTTAACCACAACATAAATTGCTTAGCATAGACAAAATGTAAATTTGTTTTAACTGATTTAATTATATATTATTTAGGATAAAGCACAGTTGTGTTAGTATTGTCATAAAGCGATGTATGGTATGACTGTACACTCAGTGTTTCCCAGGTCCTGCAGGGAAAATACACAACAGACGCTTGGTGGATTCCAACCTTAGACCTTCCATTTGAAGGGTTATGAACCGTATAGTGACAATCCCTCAGTTGGGATTTGACCCTATAACCTTTTAACATAGTTCAAACTGGCTTCTGGGCATCACCAGGAACCAATTTCATGGCTCTGCTAACCGCCGCATTCTGCATTTGCGATCACCATTCTCCGCTTACATGCAAGCGCTGAATTTCTGCGCTAGCTGTGTTAGCATAGAATGCCTAATAACGTTGATGGTTTTTGTGGCACAATGCAAAATTCCCCGCTAACCCTTGAAGTAAGCTTGGCGTAAGCACAGAATTACATGAAATTGGCCCTGATGAGGTTTTGGTCTAGTAGTAAAGACATGCTCCAGAATGCAGGAGTTCGAACCCCAACCCAAGGTGTCTGGTTGGATTTGTGCCCACCAGCAGTGGGAAGCTGAAAGACATTGGGAAACTGAAGGGAAACTGAAAGATATTGACGCTGACTCAGTTGGGATGTGAACCAATTACCTTTTAGTTCACACTTGGTCTAGTAGTAAAATCAAGCTCATGCTGGAGTTCGAACCCATCCCAAGATGTCTATGGTTGGTTTTGTTCTCACAAATGGTGAAAGATATTAACACTACCTCAGTTGGGATCCGAACCCATAACCCTTCTATTTCATGTGTTCAGTGGTTCAGACATTACGACCTAGAATGCACTCAGGGGTATACATGGGTTTCCTGCGAAGGTAGAGGTCAATATTGTGTATGAAAAAGCCTTTGGAGCGCCACGGTTGCCCAGGGTTGTATACTCCCCAAGGAGATGAGAAAGATTAAAGGAATGTTATAAGCGCTATGACCAGGGGTGGATTTCACAAAGATTTAGGACTAGTCTTACATGTATCTCGAGTTAGGACTAGCCTTATGTTTTCAATATCTCCTAGGACGCTCCAAGTTAGAACTAGTCCTAAAAACCCTTTTGTGAACTCGACCCCTGGGCACTGGCATTGAAAGGTTATTGTGAAATGCACTAGATAAGAACTAGTTATTATTTATTTTTAAAGGTTCTACTCCATCCTGGGAATGGTGTTGGGATTTTGTGTTGAGTAGGATTCATACAGCGCCAAATGTACAGGGCCTACCATACATTGGTGAAGGGGAAACTAAATTGTATTTAGAATGTATGTAAATTCAACCTCATTCCCAATGGGTGATCGATCTCGCCACGCAGTTTGTTTTCCCCAGGTTTGCCTTGCTCACTCATAACCCCTGGTACTGGTTAATTTAATGTCTAATGTATGGCATATTTTAATTAGACCTGTCGTCAATCTATATGCGCTCTAGTAAGTCCCGAGGCATCAAGTCAAAGAGGCATTAAGTCAATGACAGAGCAACTGGTCCCCTCTCATTCTTCTTTGATCTTGTGATATGTCTAACTGTTTTCAGTTTAGGGTGACCATGTAAAAACAGGATTCATTTGAAATTGGGATCGTGTTACAATACTTTTGCATTTTGGCAAGTATCGTACTAGCACGATACTAAGCGCTTAAAGGTTTTTTACCAAGCGTGCACGCAAAGCAGTCACCCTTGGGAGCCAATCAGCATTGTTTCTCAGTGCATCCCTACCAGGGGTTAGTGACGAGAGGTATCAATATGGAACGCTGCCCACGGTAACTAGGCTGATTTTGATTTGATTACTAACAGAGTGTAGTTTTTCAGTAAGAATGTTTATCGGAGTTGAAGTGGCTCCACTTTCAAACTTGGTATTGACATTTGCATTTTGGGCCATGTGGTATTGCCTAGTACAGGACCCAATTTCATAAAGCCTGTACGCACAAAAACTTGCTAAGCACAGAAATATATTGCTTAACAGAAACTGGTAACCAGCCAAAAGTCAATAATGCATGTTTGTGAAAGTTGCACTACCTATTGTTTGCTTAGCATAGAAGTTTGCTAAGCAGTATTTTCTGTTTAACAGCTTTATGAATTTAGCCCCTGTACTTTAATGATTGCTCTCTCATACAGACATTTTATCTACAAAAATGTTATCGTGGTATAACCACCAACCTTTAGTAAAACCATTAGGAAGTGTTGTCAGTAATTATCAAATATTAGGGGAACATTAACTTTAAACGTGTAATTGAGTACATGTTGCAGTATTGGTGCAGATTTGAAATAATATTTTTTGCTAAGCGCATGGGGATCCCATAGTGATATGTGGTCTCTTTAAAAGGTATTAATATTGATTATTTTCTAATAAGTTCATTTAAAGTAGAGAAATCAGAGAATAGTTGTGACTCGTAATAAAAATTCATTTGATGAATTGAAAATTGTGACAGACAGTTTTGTTTTAGAATTTGTGACTCGTTTTTGCTTCTCTCATTTCTGCTTTCCTAAATTGAAGATGCAATAGCTGAGTATCTGCCAAATTAAAACTGTTGACCAATCAGGGAGCTGATCCGTAAATCATTTGCATAAGCAGATGATGTATTAGACTGGGCCCCTGTCTTTATCAGCAAGGATAAATACCTACTACTCAGATCCAGTGATTCCATTGGATACAATTATAATCATTGGGTAAACGTGCAGTGACATAAGCTTTCCATAGATGCCCAAACAGTACACTCCTATCACGACGTCCGCCTCGGTTGAGGCTAATGATGTATGCATGGGCAGGGTTGACCTACATTGATACAACGCACATTCGTATACATCACATTCCATTGACAACTTTGTGCTGTTGTCTTGACCAATCAGGGCTCAGTAGCATTTTGCAGTGACTACATGGCTCTTTTATTGACCAATAGGAGAACGGTTTACACTTGTGCCCCCCCCCCCCCCCCGGTCCACATCTTATCCCATCATGTGGTTTTCCATGTAGCTTGATTGCCATTCGTATGCTAGCTGTTTTGGACTCGGTACATGAGCTCAAAGCAATGGGAATTTATCGTTCGTCTCGACGAGCTAAAATTGAATTATGCGAGTTTTTGTGAGCTACAAAAGTACAACTGAATTCAGTCATGTTTGAAGCTTTAGATGCTGTGGAAAAGAATGTGTACACATGCGTGTACAGCCGTACCTGGGAGGTTGCTGTTGACTCTGAAAGACAAGGTGAGGTCTGGAACTTCCTGAGCATTTATGTCTCTACTCTTCTGTGTTTGTAGTCAACTCTGCTCTAAGAAATATTGTCTGGAGCGAATTATTCTCAGTCAGACAAGTGACGGTTCCTCAGGATGCTAAACATGTACCGGCAGAGGTTTGGACCAAGCGGCCAGGCGGCTCTTGACAATGCTGAGTACGGGATTTCATTTTCGTTCGCCGAGTTCTCTGTTTCCCGCTGGAACTAACTTTTGACGGCACACGTACATGAAGACATCCACTGGAGTACGGAGCCCCCAGCGCGAAGTCCTAGGCATACATGCTACAAAACAACCAGTTATGTAAGTTTGTTTCATGTTACGTCTATTATGGCCTGCTAAATGTATTCGTTATAGACTATAAGAACTAAGGATTGCTTTCCCTTTCGGGAAAACTTTCCGTATCCTGCCACCGCACTTTTCCACTCATTTTTATACAAACAGGGATATCTCATTGAGGTAAATTAGATACTATAACAAAATATTTCAAATCGAATGAAAAGGTGGCGGCGAGGTACGGAAACTTTAAAAAAACTGAGAGTGAAAGGGAGGGAGAGGGAACAAACGTGTAAAGTTTTCATTTTGTTTAGTGCATCGTAAGTCTAGTTCGCATGGTGTATCAGGGGGCGGGCTGTTAGTACACCGCTCGGCTCTGACCACTTATCTTATATACCGCCCTCTAGTGACAACTTATGGTTAAAACCACTCGCTATTGTATGACTGAACACTAACCCAAACAATGTAGTCATTGTCTCTAATTCCTTTTTGAGGGTCTCAATCGGCATTGAACCCATAACAGGGGCCAGACCTTAGCATTCTGTACTCAATATCAAGACTTTGTCTTCTGCAGATGTTTGAATTAAATCTCTCTTACAGATACACAAAATCAATCGCGAGGACTTTTTTGATGTGGAATGTTTTAAGAAGATATTTCATCCCAGGCATCCCCTGGACAATGTTACAAGAATTTTAAATTTGTAAAATAGTCTTTGTTATGACCAATTTTGTTCAATGATTAGGCCTAGGCCTAATGAACTTCCATTCAAACTAAGTAAGGAAAATAAAAATTTGGCTGTCACTTTTTGGGGGGGTTCAGAAAAACTTAGCCCAAAATGATTACACTTTTGAAAGTATTTGTTTCTCAAGAAAATTAGTTGATTACAGAAGGTGTTGTTTGGAATTTAGCGGCAATTTGTTAGCATTAAGTGATACATGTATGCCATTTTCTACATTGTTGATGCACCTGCACATACAGCCATCCATGCACCTTCAAATTTCTTTGGATTTCATTTGATTGATTAATTTGGTAAACTTGTCTTATGAAAGGAAAAATCTCTCTATAGGTTTTATTTGGGATTCGGTGGGCCTGTGTGGGGATTTATTGTGCACAAGACTGTACAATTTTGTGGTTTATCATTTAAAGGTAGCCCTTTCGAATTGGTACATATATTGAAAATTGCTTCCCTTTGATTTTGTGTTGGTACGGTTTCCTAATAAGTCTTAAACACATTTACTTGTGTAGTTAATTTTTGTGTTAAACTGTTGGCTCGGTTTGGTTTGCTTAGCATCATGGTTTGACATTGTAATTTTTCTACTTTGTGTTTCAATGGGTTGGTATACACAACTTTAAAATGTGTCTGGGCCCAATGCCTACAGCTGAATTTTGAGCTTACGATCACCACTCTGCTTACGACTCTGTGAGCGCCCAATTTCTGCGCTAGCTGTGTATTAGCGAAGAATGCCTTTTGTGTGGAGTAGGCATTCGCACAATCAAACATTTCCAGTGAATATGCTTGATTTTATGTGCAGTAATTTTTAATTGGTGTGCACAATTTTCAAATGGGTCTGGTGCCCAATTTTCAAATGTGCCTGGTGTGCCCAACTTTCAAATGGGTCTTATGTGCCCAACTTCTAAATGGGTCTTGTGTGCCTAACTTTCAAATAGGTCTGGTGTGCCCAACTTTCAAATAGGTCTGGTGTGCCCAACTTTCAAATGTGCCTGGTGTGCCCAACTTTCTAATGTCTGCCGTGCCCAAATAAACCAATTTATGGCTGGGTTTGATGTGCCCAGTGGTCTGGTGTGCCCAACTTTGAAATGGGTCTGGTATGCCCAACTTTCAAATGTGCCTGGTGTGCCCAACTTTGAAATGTGCCTGGTGTGCCCAACTTTCAAATGGGTCTTGAACTGTGCCCAACTTCTAAGTGGGTTTAGTGTGCCCAACTTTCAAATAATGTCTGGCGTGCCCAACTTTCAAATAATGTCTGGTGTGCCCAACTTCTAAATGGATCTTGTGGGCCTAACTTTCAAATGGGTCTGGTGTGCCCAACTTTCAAATGGGTATGGTGTGCCCAACTTTCAAATAATGTCTGGTGTGCCCAACTTTCAAATAATGTCTGGTGCTCAACTTCTAAATGGATCTTGTGTGGCTTACTTTCAAATGGGTCTGGTGTGCCCAACTTTCAAATGTGCCTGGTGTGCCCAACTTTCAAATAATGTCTGGTGTGCCCAACTTTCAAAATGGGTCTTATTTATTATGTGCCCAACTTCTAAATGGGTCTGGTGTGCCCAACTTCTAAATGGGTCTGGTATGCCCAACTTCTAAATGGGTCTAGTGTGCCCAACTTCTAAATGGGTCTGCTGTGCCCAACTTTCAAATGGGACTTGTGCCCAACTTCTAAATGGGTCTTATGTGCCCAACTTCTAAATGGGTCTTATGTGCCCAACTTCTAAATGGGTCTAGTGTGCCCAACTTCTAAATGGGTCTGGTGTGCCCAACTTCTAAATGGGTCTGGTGTGCCCAACTTTCAAATGGGACTTGTGCCCAACTTCTAAATGGGTCTTATGTGCCCAACTTCTAAATGGGTCTTATGTGCCCAACTTCTAAATGGGTCTAGTGTGCCCAACTTCTAAATGGGTCTAGTGTGCCCAACTTCTAAATGGGTCTGGTGTGCCCAACTTTAAAATGTGCCTGGTGTGCCCAATTTCCTAATATGTCTGCTGTGCCGAATAATGTGCCAAACTAAACCAATTTATGACCGGGACTGATGTGCCCTACCAACCAGGGGTCAGGTGTGCCTGACTTTATTTTCTGAAAATACTTTGCCAGTTTGCCCTGAATACAAAAGTTGTTGTATCCCATCAGAAAATTGTTTCTGGTTGAATCAAAATTTAAATACAAGCTGCGGCATTATGTCACACAGCTCTAATCCCATCTCCCTTGTATAAGACTAAACATGTGGTCTTATTTTGAACCAAGGACATTTAAAGATCACATTTTTTCAATTCACTTTGCTTCCTATTTATTAAATCAACCATTCTGATTTAAAATGAAATTAAATAGCGTAAGTAAAGACACAATAATAATTTGATAAATTAGTTGACTCGGTAGTTTGATAACCTTCATACATTTAAAACAACAGATTACCACAACTCAGTCTTCATAAGTACCTAGGATAAAAATTAAGGCAAAAAGTGCAAGCTTTGCACAAGTTCATCAATAAATTTACAACCTACAGCATTTTCCTTTGTACGTATAAAATGCATTTTTAATATGATCTTTTTCTTTTTTACAATTACACAAATTAATCCATCAAATATTGGCAAAAAATATATATATATCTTGTTTCCATATCTAATACAAAGCTTCTATCTAAATGGTTAGAAAAATTGTCAATAGGCCAGGTGTAAACATGGCTATAATTTGAGCAATTAACAAACAAAGTTAAAGGCAGTGGACACTATTGGTAATTACTCAGAATAAAATTAGCATAAAACCTTACTTGGTTACGAGTAATGGGGAGAGGTTGATAGTATAAAACTTTTTGAGAGACGGCTCCCTCTGAAGTGACATAGTTTTGAGAAAGAAGTTATTTTCCACAAATTTGATTTCGAGACCTCATACAGAATTTTAGGTCACAAAATCAAGCATGTGAAAGCACACAACTTCGTGTGACCAGGGTGTTTTTTCTTTCATTATTATCTCGCAACTTCGACGACCAATTGAGCTCAAATTTTCACAGGTTTGTTATTTTATGCTTATGTTGAGATACAACAAGTGAGAAGACTGGTCTTTGACAATTACCAATAGTGTCCACTGTCTTTAATTTGTCATCATATTATTTTAAAATTTGGACTTCCTAGTTTCACTCATTACCTCTGAATTTAAAACACTTTTTTAAATGGAAAAAGCACCAGTGAGTCTGCTGCCCCCTTGCGTCTCATTGTTGATAATAATCAGTCAGCGCAATCATGTCATGAGCTTTGAATACTGCCCTCTATGACTGCTTTTCGAACACATCTTATTTTGTTAAATGGAAAAACCAACAGTAAGTCTGCTGCCCCCTTGTGTCTCATTGATGATAATGATCAGCCCAATCATATCATTAGCTTGAACATCTGACGTCACACTTCGAGGCTCATAAATAACGCCAGAGACCGGCCTCCAAACCAGCGTGTACCGGAGTATACATTCACCTTTGACCTACATTCATTTCACATAGATACACGCAGTCAAATTCTACACCGACATTACATGCAAGTACATGCACATTAATTGTACACAATACGCACGTATGTGGCCACAGCATGCAGACAACTGAAAGTAAGCTTTTCATGTGTTTTGATTGGGTCCGAGGTGACCTCAGACCAATCAAAACGAACCCAGCTACGGTAGCTTTTAGTCATTTATTTAGTGCATTTTAGTGCATTTATCCAACGGTATCATTGTATCCAATTGAATCACTGGATTTGAGTAGCAGGTACCTGTCTTTATTCTTGCGGATAAAGACAGGGGCCCAGGCCATCTATGAATGCTTTTCGAACACATCTTAGACATGCAAGGAGAGTAGAGCCTGAAACATAACGGGGGAGTACCGTTCTGATAAACCGTCACAATAATTGTGCAACACCTTCGCATCTCAGCCGCAAAAACACTCCACACAAAATTGCTGTACCCCTGCACCTTCTGCGCTTTTGTGTACATCCCATCTATTTTAAGCAGATACATTGTGACACTTTCTAAAATGCATTTTTTAATTCTATAGTAAATGTATGAGATATTATTAAATCTTGAATTATTTTATGACAGCTTTGGCAACCCAAAGAAATAGAAAAGTTGTAAAGTGATTTTAGACTAGAACAAAAAGTGAGATAGTTGTTTACACATTAACAATTATAGTAGTATTTTAATATATTAGTTATCAAATCATTATTGATTTACATAGCAAAATCTCAGTCAAGATTTTAAGTGAGCAACTAATACATGATCACCATGAACACACTGCTTTACAAAATTCATTTAACCAGGGCTTGAAATTAACACTTGACCGCAAGCCTGAAGGCAGTGATTTTAGCATTGTCCAGGTGTCAATTTCACAAATAGTCCTAACTTAGAACTAGTCCTAGGACTCTTTGCGAGTTATTAAAAACGTTCAGGCTAGTCCAAAGTAAGGACGAGTAACTCCTCCGAACTCGAGATAAGACTAGTCCTAATTCTTTGTGAAATCCACCCCAGAAAACTAAATTCTGCCGGTCTGATAGGTTTAAAATAAATCATAGTTATTGCCTCATGGTGTCATATCCTCAAACGTTGACTTTAATTTCTGATGAGCATCAAATTGTTCTTATCCATTTAAGGACAAATGACACAAATCTTGTGGAGGTAGTCAAAAAACAACTTTTAAGTTTTAAAACATTGTTTTTTCTCATACTGATTCTGGTCTTGCACAAAAGTCTTTGAATGTCTCGTAGATCTCCCCCCCGCCCTGACCCCTACATTCAGCAAAGTTCAATCACCAAGCTCCATGCACCAGGCCTTTATAATAACAGACCATCCTCTGTGTTGTCATTGCATACATTGGTTCGGACCACTCTAGTAATGAAGAGGCTTGCATAAACATTCGTCTCATGTGGGGCTCCCTCTACAGTTTAGCTTGAGCAATGTTCTCCTTGAGGAATGGTTGGATGTATAAGTGGTACGCATCTTTGACCTAGAAGATTGGAAATGAATAACAAATGATGTGTAAATCATTGAGAAATACACTCAATTAGCATCAAATGAAAAGTATGACTTTCTATGTCTTTGTTACAAAACCTTGCATTTCAAGCACCTGTTCAATAGCAACACAGCTTGCAGCACTTGCGTGTACAAAGTATTGACTAAAGCCCTGTTCATACTTCCTGCGAACGCGAATGCGAAGCAAATTTGAAGTCACAACCCTCCTTTCGCAGCGATATTCGCAAGTGAGTAGAGCACGACTCAACTCAGTGCGAATTCCATTGCGAATTTGTGACGTCAACTTTCATATCGCAATCACATTCGCAAGAAGTATGAACCGGGCTTTACTAGTGTAACTAGGTACTGTATTGTAGTAGGACACACGCGTGTCTAATTTGGTAGTTAGGTGACGTCACTTTAGTCCCATGTGTTGTGTAACGCATGTAAAAGAACCCAGTGCACTTATCGCAAAGAGAAGGGGTTTGCCCCGGTGTTCCTGGCTGTGGCTGCTGTATGCGTTGAGCACCTTGTAAACCCTTAGAAGGTGCTAAATAATTGTGTCTCAAAATTCATCACAGCATTCTTAAAGTTTGTTTGTAATGCCTTGAGTACCTTGTTTGGTAGATACGTGCGTTATATAAGACTTTGATACTATTATTGTTATTGTGACTGTTTCAAACCTTACCTCTTGCTGGTTCATTGGGGCAGACTTGGCCCACTTGTACATGTTCTCATAGACATTGCCATCGTACCGCCCCATGACAGAAGCCATGTGTTTATCATGGAAGTCAAAGGAGTCAACCAGCGCTACGGCGTTGGGGCGCACCTCAACCAAAAGGCGGATCAACTGACAATCGATTAGATCCAACTGCTGACCAGTCAAGTAACCATCCTGGATTGGGGTTGAAAGAAAGTCACATCTTGAGATTAAAACTGAAAGTCTTTGGGATTTGTGAGGTATCAATGTGTATTTGGTTTTGCAGTTTGCAGTGTTCTTGGTACCACCATGTGTGTATCTACTTGCTAGGTAGATTATGTTCGTTTGAGAACTCGTCTTCCTTTATATTTAACAACCGTAGAGTAAATTTTCAGGAATTTGGAGACTTCTCAGTTCTAAAAAGAACTGTTCTGCTATTAACTTTAACCTAGGCAGATTAGGTAGTATATCGAGCGGGACTACTTCTTTTACTTCAGTGAATCGGGAACTTCTTGTTTTACTTCACAACCTGCGTATAGCGAGTTCTTAATTGGTCTTGACATTTCAAAGTTTATTTAACCTTGCGTTTTGTTCTACCCTTTTAAGCTATTTTCCCTGAACAATGCAACAACAGCCTACTATAAGCCTGCAGAGAGTGAGGCCTACCAGTCCTTTCCACTAAAGCATCAGTGTGCTTTTACATGGTATCAGCAGCATTCTCCCTTTACAGTGGTACACTGGCCGAATGCTAGTTGTTAAAACACCAGAGGACCACTCAAAATTCTGTTAAATGCTAGTTAAAACATTCAAAAAAGGATAACGATTCTCTTCAACATGTGTTCTGGTGGCTAGTTTAGTGTTGAAAAGCATCCTCATTTAATATTTCCATATTCACTTCAATTTTTCTATTATCAAATAATGTTCCAACTCTTGAAAAATGACTGGTTTATTAAAGAGTTTAATTCTCCCACCTGCAAGAAGTCTCCTCTGTTTTCACTGATTCCATGGATGGCGTATACATGGAACATAGTCATCATGGCTTTCCTAACGGCTGGAGGGGCATCCATGCTCTCTAGGGCAGAGTAAAAGGTCTGAACAACAGAGAGATGACAGTGGGCCTAAGGAGGTGGCAAAGAAGGCAAAAAAGATGTTTGTGGAGTCATAAATATACAATACAGAAAGGTTTGCAGTAACACCATGTAATGACTATCTCTAAATGAGTTGGGGTGGTTCTGAAAAGAACCGTTGGTTTCAACTCGACGTTTCGATCAGTATGCTCTGATCGTCTTCTGGAGAAATGTACAGTGTCCGGGTTTCTAATGAAGGGTAGTTGGCCTTTGACCATAACCATGTGGCGCCCTAGCACATTGTAAACCCTTATAAGGTCCTACTTAATTGGTTCTCAGAATTCACCACTTCAATAAAAACCTGTCTCTTTGAAAGTTTGCATATCTAACTTAGCGCCTTGAGTATCTTGTTTGGTAGATACGTGCGCTATATAAGACTTTGATATAATAATTGTTATTATGAAGAAACTTGATGTACCCATTTGTAGTGTTTGGATAATGAGAAGGATGATGAAAACATGTAGAAGGTTGGTCTTTCTAACTGTTTGCAAAGTATTGTTTGTGAATAGTTTTATTTGTTTGTCGGCAATGTCATTATGGAGAAAGAAGCAAAAACAGGCCAACAGGGTTGAAAAAAATAATTAATAATAACAAAATTGGAAGTTTTAATGCCTTAATGAACCTTTTTGGCATTTCTTTTTTCCAGCTTTTGAACCAAATGTGATATCACATTTGGGTTGAAACAGTATTAAAGCATAGATCACCAAGGTCGACAAGTTCGACAAACGACTCATTTTGCTTGATCGCATCAAATTATAGAATACATGCTTCAACACAAGTTCACTTGACAACCAAGCCATAGCCTCAACAGTAGGTGCTATAAAATAGTCAATCTCAATGATAAATAATAGATGTTAAATTTGCATTGGGATAAATAATATGATTTTTTTAAACCCATACACCGATGTGTGTTAGCACTGTATACTCGGTACTTCCTGTGGCATATTACTCAGGTGGGGTTTGAACCCACGACCCTAGCAATTCTAGAGCAGTGTCTAATGCCAACTAGACCACTGAGATTTCCTGGTAGCTAGAGGCAGTTCGAGTCAATGATAAAATTATTTGTGATGGGAACTGATTACATAGTAACTTACATTTGCGGCTCTTATCAGGTACAGATGATTCTGGTTCCAGGCTAGAGGTTTAGCCACACCAGACTTCTCAGTATTAGCAAGATTCTCCGCTGTCTGCATGATGATCCTGTTAATACAAACACACAAGGGTCGATTTCACAACGGTAGTCCTAACTTAGAACTAGTCCTACGACTCTTCAGGAGGTATTTAACTATCTTTAGACTAAACATAAGTTAGGAAGAGTAGGGTGCCGTAGCACCTTGTAAACCCTTACAAGGTACTACATAATTGGGACTCAGAATCCATCACTGCAATAACCTATCTTTCTGAAAGATTGTGTATACTCGGCGCCTTGAGTACCTTGTTTGGTTGATGCATTTTTGTGCGCTATATACATTGTAAGACTTCGATATTATTATCACTCATTATTAATAACTTGTCCTTCATGAAACTCAAGATAAGACCATTTTAAAACTCTATGTCAAATCCAACCCTGCACACTGTGTCCATTGTCTGAAACCATGGGTTAGGCTTGGGGCGCCAGCTTAAGGACTGTCCCTCTGTTTGAAGTGCAATAACAATAGTGTATAAGTTTTCAAAAATAGTCTCTATGTACGCAAAACATAATTTAATTTAACTGGCCCTCATCAAAATGAAATAAAATGAAATATATAAAGCAATTTGTTATGAAAATACTACTGCCATTGCAGTGAACCACCTAATTGAATGAAAAGCACATCAACTTGATTGATGTAGGACTCCTATGTATCTCTCCTCGGGATGGCCAATGTGATTAGTTACCTTTGAGCCTTGTGACGGTAGGCATCCAGAAGTACCTTTGGGTTGAGGAAATCAGCCTCCGAGCTGGCTGAGCAGTGAGCTTGAGGGGGCACTGCCAGGTACGACATGACGCCTTGTGCAGGGTTGCCGGATTTCAGTGCGCCGACACACTTCATCAGAAACCTTCACAGGAAACAAATGCCAATAATGTTATCATTTGATACTTTATACATACATTTCCATATATACATATGAAAATGTATTTTGTCACCAAAAATCAATCTGATCAGGATTTTATTTTAGTAATTATGGTGGCTACTCATTTCCTGACCATTTGATAAAATAAAATAAAAATGTAGGCAAACTTAGTAATAATTTGGTCCATAACCTGCCTCTGCAAAGCAAAGCAACCTGGGTTATAAAATTGCTTAACAGCTTTACGACTTCAGCCCACTGTGCATACCTAGATTGCATTGCTCAAAATAACCCACTGCAACCACACAGATTGTGGTAGTGCCCTGTGCTTTTGCTGTGGTGCCCTTTGCAAAGTTATGATTGTCCTCATAGAATTGCCCCTTACTAGATGAAAATTGCTCTTCCCCTTCAAAAACAACATTCAAGGCCTGTAACTGTGAGATTTGAACTCTGGGTATTTGCCATATCTTACCTAGCCGTCTGCAAAAGCATGACTGTGTTCTCGCCCTCGTAGGTGCAAGCAGGGGCTTCGTTGGCATACAGCAAGGGGAACCCGCTGGCTTGTGAGTACCCATGCCCGCCGCATGCCATCCTAAGAAGCTCTACTCCAGCAGTGGCTGCACTGGATGTGAAAGCCTTCAGCCCTGCAGCTGTGGCATGAAGCTGAAATTGCAAGAGAGTGTGGAGTTTTAAGGGTTGTCCAACTTTGCACAAGAACTTTTGCATTATTAGTAGTCATAAATCAGGTACAGTATACATAGCTGTGTTAACCTCAGACGCACTTCATTGTGTCTCAAAGATGAACTTGAAAAATGAAATATCTGTCTGTCTTCACTGTCTGTCTGTCTGTTTGTCTGATCTTCCTGTCAAGGGAACTCGGCAAACTTCCACAAGAGGATATAAACACCAAGCTAGCAACAGCCAATCTCTCTCATACAGACATTGGTTTAGCGTCTTTGAATATGAATTGCACAATTCAAGAAGTTGTGATTCAGTAACTAGACGCCAACCGGATTATAGTCATTGTGAAATCAGCGGTCAGCTTGGTAGGATTTGAACCCACAACCTTGTAATTGCAAGTCCTGGAGTCGATTTCACAAAGAGTTAGGACTAGTCCTACCTGAGGACTAGTCTAGGAGATATTAAAAACTTAAAGCTAGTCCTAGGTTAAGACAAGTAACTTGTCCTAACCTAGGGACTAGTCCTAGGAGATATTAAAAACTAAAAGCTAGTCCTAAGTTAGGACGTGTAACTCGTCCTAACTTAGGGACTAGTCCTAGGAGATATTAAAAACTTGAAGCTAGTCCTAACCTAGGGACTAGTCCTAGGAGATATTAAAAAACTTAAAGCTAGTCCTAAGTTAGGACGTGTGACTCGTCCTAACCTAGGGACTAGTCCTAGGAGATATTAAAAAACTTAAAGCTAGTCCTAAGTTAGGACGTGTAACTCGTCCTAACTCAAGATAAGACTTGTCTATAGGAATTTCAGGTTGGCACAGTGGTGTCTTGCCTCGCCTTCCACCTCTGGGGACCCTGGTTTGAATCCTACCAGGGGCACTATGTGGATTGAGTTTTTCAGTCCCTACTTGACTTCTTGGGTTTTCCCTGGAACAATTCTTTGGGATTTCCTCCCACTTCTAAAACTAAAGTTCGAGTGTGCACAATGGTTAACTAAAGGTTAACCATTTGCACTCGAACCCAGGCTGGTCGACCATTGGTTGACAACTGTGGTTGACCATTTGGAACCAGCCTCGAGCCCATGGTTTCTTGACTGGTCCCAACAGCATGTTCAATTCTAAGCGCGGATGGGAACCAGTGACAATCAAGCAAAAAGCCGGAAGGTTGACTAGATTTTCAAATGAGTCGTTCGAGTGAGTGCGTGACTGCGCATGTCATTGCTGGTCAGTAGTCAACCACGGGTCGACTAAATGTGCCCACTCGAACTTGCCCATAGATGTAGATGTGTGAAATCCACCCATGCAGCCTAACCTCTGGACCAATATCTCCACAAAATACTGCTCCTAAAAACTGTACCCTTAACCCTTTCCTTTTGTACTTACCTCAGGGAGGACATTGAAGTTACCACCGCTGACTGCATCAAGGCTCTGTGCAAACATCTGCTGCATTTGTTTACCTGAGAATGTGAAGGCAAATGCCATGGCCAGATATGGAAAAAGCTTCAGCTGTTGGCTCTGGTAATCTATCACCTGAGGTTCACCCGCACTGGAATGAGAACGGCCAAAATGACAGATGACCAAACAAGCGTAAGTACAATGTACTGTATATTGACTCATTGCACTGACATCACACGTTTGCCATTTCAAGAGTCAAATGGATTTATAATGTGCACTAAAGTTATGTTCAGAACAGGTGAAGAGGGAAAACATTTTTTTTAAACATCTCAACACAAATGGGACTTCAATCAATTCTCTCTTAAAGATATTCAAAGATGTTTTTGACGTAATGAGGCAGGGAGCTTGTTCCAAATGGGAGGTGCAGCATCTTGGCAAAGGTACGCTGACCATAGCAAGAGATTGTGAATCTTGGTTGAGTTATCATTATCTTTTAAGGCAGTGGACATTATTAGTAATTACTCAAAATAATTGTTAGCATAAAAACTTACTTGTAAGCAAGCAATGGAGAGCTGCTGATCGTACAAAAACTGTGAGAAACGGCTCCCTCTACAGTAACTTAGTTTTTGAGAAAAAAGTAATTTTCCATGAACTTTATTTCGAGACCTCAGAATAAGATTTTGAAATCCCAAAATCAAGCATCTGAAAGCACACAACTTTGTGTGACACAGGTATTTTTTCTTTCATTATTATCTCGCAACCTCGACGACCAATTGGTTCAAATTTCCACAGGTTTGTTATTTTGTGCGTATGTTGGGATACACCAAGTGAGAAGACTAGTCTTTGACAATTACCAATAGTGTCCAGTTGTCCTTAAACGCGACCAGATTATTTGAGTGAACTGAGCTCACGGAGATGAGGAAGCAAATTTGTTTCAAGAACCATACAGTCGTTAGAGAGATCCTTGTTGCCACAAATTGTTGAAGCCAAGATTAATTTTAATTTACCCTGGAATGAGTTCTGACTGTCGCCTGATGGCACTGTAGCGAATAGCAATGGTTGATGCCTGAGCTAAGGTACGACCCATACCACCAACAATCAAACTGCGGATTAGTATCATACTGCCATAGGAAAGCTTGGCTGCTGGTGGGGCAACGTAGGTACCTTCTGGTTCAACCTGAGGACAAAAAAAACATCAGAATAGGGCGTCATGACAGAGTGGTTTAGAGCATTGAGTTCAAGTTCTGTTGGTTAAGTTATTGGAGTGTGGGTTCGAGTCCGGATCGTGACACTTATGACCTTGAGCAAAATACTTTTACTATGATTGTTTCTCTTCACCCAGTACCTTCGATGGTAGGTGTTGATATTGTGTATGAAAAAACCTTTGGAGGGCCTTGGCAGCCCAGGGCTGTTAGCTCCCCAGGGAGCTGAGAAAGATTAAGGGAATGTTATTGGCCCAATGACCAGGGCATAAATGTAAAGCGCATTGCTACGGGTATTTACGCTTTATATGAGAACTCATTGCACGTGCTGCACTGTCAAATCTCAACCCACTTTCTGCAACACTTGCCAGTAAATGTACCAATCATTCAATTGCAAGGGTGAAAACCTGTACAACAAAACTACAGTACAGTCTCTGTGTACTGTGTAGATTTAGGCATTTACCAACAGTGCCCAATTTCATAGAGCTGCTTAAGAAGAAAATATTGCTAGACAATTCTTTGCTAAGCAGAAATAAGCAGGGTACCATACAGACATGGTACATGTGACATAATTCATACACAGGTTATCTTATTCTGTTCAGCAAAATCATGTTGTGCTTAGCATCTTTCTGTGCTTTTTAAAGCAGCTATATGAAATTGGGACCTGGACATGATGGAAGTGCCATTTCCAAATCTGCTTAAGAAGAAAATATTGCTAGACAATTCTTTGCTAAGCAGAAATAAGCAGGGTACCATACAGACATGGTACATGTGACATAATTCATACACAGGTAATCTTATTCTGTTCATGTTGTGCTTAGCATCTTTTTGTGCTTTTTAAAGCAGCTATATGAAATTGGGACCTGGACATGATGGAAGTGCCATTTCCAAATCCAAATTGGTCTTGACATCTCAAAGATGAACTTTTTGTTCCTGTGTCGAAGTTATCAGGTTACAGCTTACCTGTGCATACTTCATGAGCATGTTCTCTCTTGGGATGCGTGCATGTGTGAAGCGTAGGAAGCCGTTATCAATGCTTTTATAGCCCATCTTGGGTCCAATGTCACCCAATTCAATACCTATATGGGCAGTGGTGAGAGAAAATTTAAATGCTTTACCACACAAAATGTCTGGTGCCGTTACTTATACTTAATGGGTCAATTTTGTAACAATGTTATTATTTCTTTCTTGCGTTGAAAACAGGATCCTCACAAGCGATAAGCACTGTAATCTGTAGGACTGAAGAAACCTGAGACATTCAGGCAGGGACTGAAAACCCTATCCACGCAAGGCTCTGGTCCAAGTGGGGCCCTCAGAGGTGAAAGGCAGGTAAGAATCTTACTCATCTAAGCTGAAACAATTGGGGACCAATATTATGGATCTGCTTACAATAAGCCAAGAGCCTGTGCTCACGGTAGTAAGGAATTCCCCACTTATGTCATGGGGTATTACACAGGTTAGTAGAGAGTTTTTGCTAGTACGCAGGCGTTCTCCACGTTACCAGGCATCTGTGCCTAAACAGCTATAGCGCAGAAATTTGACACATGCCGAATAAGTCGGTACTCACTTTTTTCTCCCCCGCCGCATCGCACGTCTTTTGACTTCTCATTATGCAGCCTACTACATGTAGATCGACGAACTGCTGAGCCGCGGCCGAGTCGGACTAAACCATTCTGTGAGAGGGGTGTTACAAACCCGTGCGGCAGTGCGTGGGCGCTTTATGCGTGAACGGCGGGTTTTATTTTAAACAAACAGCGCCTAACTGCCACACGGGTTTGTAACACCCCTTTCACAGAATGGTTTAGTCCAACTTGGTGGTGGCTTGGCAGTTCGGCAAGTAGGCTGGTTAACAGCGCTTGGTGGTCGAGTGACCAAAAGATAAAGCGTTGACACATGCCGAATAAGTAAGCAAAGAATGATGATGTTACTTTTGTTTTATAGTTAAAAACTTCCAAGGACTCTCCATAGGAGTTTAAACTTTTTTTGTGGAGTTACGCACTTTTAATGGTCAATGTTATACACATGTCCATTGTAGAATGTCAGGGCTATTGCTATTGAAGCAGCATCTGCGACTGTATGATACATGTAAACCACATGCTGATGGATTCGGACAAGAATGACCCGAGGCGGATGTCACAAAGAGTTAAGACTATAGTCTTATCTCGAGATAGGACAAGTTAACTTAGTACTAGCCTAAAGTTTTTAATAACTCCTAAGTTAGGATTACCTTTGTGAAATCGTCACCTGGTCTCACTCTGTTATTTTTATGCCTTACCTGGTAGTGGCATGTGGTCTTCCAGGCTCCGTAGAGGCACCATAAACATGTGAACCCCATGGCATTTGCCCTTTGTGTAGAGTTGTGCAGCAACCACAGCGTGTGTCACTGATTTGCCCACTGTTGGAAATCAAAAACATAAATTATTTAAAGCAGGAACATAGTGGAACAACTTTGCACCGAACTCTCTGTATATCGAGTAGCCACATGAAATCATAAACGCTTGCAAAGTGCATACTATCACTCAAAAACAAAAAGCTGGGTTAATGTAATAAAGTAATTTTCATATCTTAATTGTTTTTAAAGTTTCATTTTCTACTATTACTACACTTACTAATAGTGCACAGTTCTTAGACAATGCTTTGTTACACCATGAGAGCATCTCAAAGAGAGTCATTTTTTTCTACAAGGTTTCAAAGCTGCGTTCAAAGTGTTAAATGACTGATTTATTAACACAATCTGCAGCTCACCATACCAGTAAAACCCCAGAGCAAAACCCCTTCTCGTAAAGATACATGTACGTGAACTGGGTTCTTTTAAATAGTACAAAGGACCAGCAGCAGTTAGTAGAATACATAGCAAGACAGTTCTCTAAAGAACAAACTCTACCTGGCAAGTAGATACACACATGGTGTTACAGCAAACCAAATATTATGTTAGCTGAAATAGATTAACTCCATGAGTAAAAAGCTTACAGTTTCCAGGCCACCATTTCATGGATGTCAGAGTTGGACTGTGCAGCACAAACTCCTCTGTGGTGGGGTCATAGGTCGCTGTGGTCTCCAGCCCACGTAGAAACGTTCCTAAATGACAGGCAGTCAAAATCAACATTTAGTCTTACATTTCCCTGGCAAAAAACTACATTGTACATCTCTTGTTATAGGCAGTTTATTCTACTTTGTATATACATGTAGAAGTCTTATTTTGGATGAAAATTTGTCGTTTACCAAAACAGGATTTGAACCTGTGACCTCAAGACTGATTTGCCAGGGCTCTTCGATTAAAACAAACTATGTCCATGCAGGAAAAATACTTCATAAATTGGAATACGCAATCTCACTCGGATTCAAATTTTGGAATATAAAAACTGTTATAACCACATTACCTCAAAGTTAAATGATTCTCAAAATGCTTTACATGTAAACAATCAAATATTCAAAAGCTGATGTAATTTCTAACCGAGTAAGTTTTTATTGCCATTAGATTTAGAAATGACTACCAAACATTCTACCTTTCCTTTTGCCACTGACCAACCAACACACACAAACCCATTACATGTTTTAGGTGATTTTCCTTTAGTCATGGAAACATTAGTGCAAGTTTTCAAACCTTCCTTTTACGCTAAAACCATCCCTAAAATGTGTTTCAAAAAAACATTAAGACCTGTCACCTATGTAGTCTGCTTTAACTTGGGCAATTTTTACCCTTCAGGTATATACTTAAATCTGAAATCCAGTTTTTTTTTTATAAAGCGAGGGGGTACTATTGATCCATAATGTGTGGGTAACAATTAATCCTTCATCATGTGATGAACAGGCAATGCTTGGTCTATGCAAACAGTGTGCCATCATATCAATGTGTTATCAGTGATCAAGCTGACAACCAGCAACAGTATATTATTAGGCCTTTTCACACTGCAGTCAAGGTCTGATCCGTGCCAAAATTCAAATTTTACTTGAGTAATCGTGGTTGCGCAGAAGTCTTCCAAGACCTCTTTCTGCCTGTTAAACTTACATCACGGTCACGATGAGTTATAATAATAATAATATTAATAACAAATTCTTATATAGCGCATTTCACAATAAACCGTATCAATGCGCTTTGCATTAGTGCCCTGGTTATTGGGCCAATAACATCCCTTTTATCTTTCTCAGCTCCCATTAGGGAGTATACAGCCCAGAGCTGCCGTGGCGCTCCAAAAGCTTTTCATTCACAATATCAACCTCTACCCTCGCAGGTACCCATTTACCCCAGGGTGAAGAGAAGCAATTATAGTAAAGTATCTTGCTCAAGGACACAAGTGTCACGATCGGGATTTGAACCCACACTCTGGTGACTTAGCACCAGAACTTGAATTTGATGCTCTTAACCACTCGGCCGCGACACTCTACAAGAGTTGACACGGAGAGCAATTAACCTTGCGTCACCCATTGGATTTAATTTTGTTATTCTACAGTCCAATGGGAACATGGCTTTAGGCGTATTTGTTTATTATTATTTATTCGGCATAAAAACACATACAAAGATTTCAATGATTACAAACATAGAAAACTGCAATCAATGTTCATCCAAGGTCATGGGTTTTGTTTGCAGTGTACAACATATCGTATGTAAAACAGTCAACTTTTGGTATTACTTGGATCGCTTGGACTAGCCACATTAACCCTCTTTAACAGGAAAATTGTTATAAGAGAACAGCAAAACAAAGAAACGCAAAGCAGAAAAAGAGATTTGGGATTTTGTACTCTCTACAGGTGATACCGTATTGAATATGACGTCACAGTTCAAATATCTGACCTACAACATGGCGACTGTGCGCATGTATGTGCCGTAGAAATCAAACTGGGAATGTTGCGTGCTGCGTGCTTCGTTGATGTATGCGTTTGGACGTGCATGCGGTTTGCCCTACAAGATGGCGACTTTCATAGCACAAAGGGGGTTATTCAATACGGTCTATTAAGCTCAAGGGGGTTATTCAATACGGTCCATTATAACAGTGCTCTTTATTATGAGGGTGAACTTCATGCAATTGTGCTATGCCATCGTACTGACACTCACCATCAGCGTCTGTAGTTTTATCTTTATATCATTTTTTATGATGGTCATCAGCTTAACATGCTTATCAGCTTGTGTAGTAATTCTGAACTGCACTATCAACGACCTTAGCAGTCCATCTAGACATGTTTGCATAGATTCAATTGGATTTTGTTTTATTTACATATAATCTAAGTAAGTTTAGTAGGCCTACAATGTATATAGTACACAGAATGCAAAAGTTATAAATGGGACAGACAAAAGGTCATCACTACTCCTGGTTCTTAGCCACTGATAATTAGTTCAAATAACCAAATAACGGCCAATAAAAAAGGGTTTGATAATTAGTAGCTTTGTAAATGCTGTTCATGGCAAAATCACGAGTTATGGGAGTTGAGAAGAATTCCGAACTTTCGAGAAAATTTGGGCCCACAGGAAATTCACCGAGTTCAGTCTACAAGTTTTTTTTAAATGATGTTTAGGCTGATTGCATCCATGTCGGTGGTGAAAGTGCGGCGCAATTTTTTTTATGATTTGGGCTTTGAACATTTAAAAAAAGGGTTTTGTTTAATTTGGTTAATAGTTTTCAATGAAATTTTGCTTTTAACAGAGCGCGATTTGCTGAAAGACGCCGGCCGTGACCGGGGACTAATTTACCGACGGACCACTTGCGACAGTTCTGTGCGTGAAAGATCAAAGATCGTTTGGTGCACATTATCCTTAATTTCAGTGTTATTTTTTCCGTCCCGTGCTATTTTGCTATAACTTCCCTTCTACTTTCTGGTAAATTGTACGATAATTAAAATAAGTGTTATAATAACTTATAACAGGATAAAACTTTTTATGGGACTGGGGGGCTGAAAATTACAGTGTGAAAATCAAACTTTTTCAACTGGGTGCCGAGTTTGTATAATTGTACATGTGCTGAGTTTGTGGGTGCCGAGTTTGCAAGGTGCCGAGGTTGTAAGCGCCGAGTTTGCAAGGTGCCGAGTTTGCAAGGTGCCGAAGTGACCAGTACCCAAAAAAACTAACCATGTAGTGTACAAGACCAAGACACCATCAGACCAAGATAAGACCAAAACATTACTAAAATAATGTTTGAGATGAAGGCACAAGAAACTTAAAAAGCAACGCACTGGATAAACAGACCGTGCCACAAAACAACATGCTATACAGTTGTAGATCAAGGGATAAGGAACTCAAGTATTTACGAGTCAACCAATTTATACTGAATCATGATTAACAGAGCAATAATACTAGATGATTTAAAACTATGGAAGAGGAGACTTTGCTTGATCGTAAACTATAGGAAGTGCAATGCATAATCCAGTACGAAGAGTTGTAAATTCAAGCCAGCCTAAGATAGATTACATTTGTGTAACCTGTCAAGGCAGCCCCCCCATTTATGGCCGTAAACACTCTAATTAGAGTTAGTAGTTGTACATAATGTAAATTTAAATTGGCTGTTCTATGTATGCAGATATAGAACATACAATAAGTGTGTTAAACTTGTTATGACGTACCGTGACCTAGTTCAGTTTGGGCGTAGGTGGCTATAAACTCCCAGTTGCAGGCCGCCCCTACCCACTTTGCCATCTGCTTTTCCGAGGTCTGATTCCTCAGGGTGTGGAGGACCATGCTGCCATGCAGTCCAAGTTGTCCCATATCATTGCCATCGGCAATTCTGTATGTGAAATGAATTTTAGAAGTGTAGTGGTATGATGATGTACAATGTGAGTAAAGGACAGACTTCTAGATTGAAATGAGACATCAATCTTAACAAAAGATGTCCAGTTTATCATTGTTTGTAACATCACTAAGGGTACAAGTAACACTTCACGGAGAAGGAAGGCCAAAGCCTCCATGCCCCTTGGTCATTGCCTTGGTGCCCTTGAAATACTCTTGAAATACAAATTTCCTCCAAGGGTGCCCTTTTACCAAGGAGAAAATGCCTTAGTCATTGGTGCCCTTGCCCTTTCAAAAGTGAAGCAAACGGGCCTGTAAGGGCATTGCTAAGGATGTCTTATACTTTCAATGATTGATGACACAGCAATGTAGCCGCAGCCTTCAAAATCAATAGGAAAGAGCCACGTATCTTCGCCACTCGCGAGCTTATGTGGTCTCCCCCTCCAGACACGTTGCGGCTACAAAGCTTTGTCTAAGCCGCCAAGGCCTGGGTGAAAGACTAATCTCAGAATGGAGGGAAGGTGTCAAGTCTCAGAGCTCAAAATGAGTTACGTTTGTACGTTACAATCATACAAAGCGTGAATGATTGGACAAAAGGTGCAGACATATGACAATGAACATGCAGAAGGCAAAGACCCCACTGTAGTAGTGTACATATAGCCAATGACATTGAAACTGAAAAGGAAGCCATAATGGGAGACTTTCCAACGCTAGGTGGCAGCAGACTTATTGGGTAAATTTCCATTGTTTGCGTAGTTCTGAACATGCGCATAATTCTGAGAACAATGGTTTTACCCGGTAAGTCTGCTGCCACCTATCGTACCAGAGAGTCTCCTATTAAAACAATAAGCATGCAGAACAATTTGTTTCAGTGCATAAAATTGTCAATCGGGTTTAAAGCTCCACAATTATGCATTTTTCTACCTCATCACAATGTAACTCATGACATTTGACATTGCAGACATGGAATTACATGGCTTCCATTGCCCCTTGACTTGGCCTTCGTGCCCCTTCAAAAGTGTCCCATAGACTTTTAGATTTCCCAGTGGGAGTGGCCTCTGCAAAATGAAGATGGCCTTGCCCTCTCAAAGATGAAATTCCAGGTCTGTGATTGTCATTATATTGTGTACTGTATTTTTGTTGCAAGATTTACACAAAATGCATGTACGATCTACACCTAATGATACACGTACTTAGTGTAGATCTGCCAAAACACAATTATTTCTGTAGGATTTCACTTTAAATGAGGTATACCATAACACATGAAAGTCATTTGAAAAGTACAAAAATTAAACCCTGTGTGTACAATGTACATGATTCTTGTGTGGTGTGTATGAGCTTCGGTTGTTCATGTATTGCAAGTTTAGTTTTTTTTTGTTTTACTTGGTTAATGCTTCTATGGATGATGGAAGACTTTCATGCATAATCAGTGGTTGACCCCAGCTTACATTCAGTACACTTACAACGGGCTAAAAAAACTAAATCATAACTTTTTTACTAATGATAGAACATGCTACATGTGTACAGTACAGAGCAGTTTAAAGGTAGGGTAATTAATCCATGTTTTGTTGTCAACGTAATGTTGATTTATAGGCAAACTTACAAAGAAAGAGATATTAAAAGTCACCTACATACATTATGTATGGAAGTTTCAGATGAATATCATTGGATGTTCTTCAGTTTTACCCTTACATGGATGTCTAATAAATCCATTCATACTGTATGCTTAGTACTTTCCCCCAAGTTCTGTGAAAAATCACAGGTATAGGCATACTTTCCGTCATATTCGAGCCCATGACTCTTTCTTATCTAGAGCAGTTGTCTGACCAACTATTGACCCAATTCACCTGACGTCATCATTGAATAATCTTGGATGCACCATACTGGTGGGCAATGTCACTGTGCGTTTATTCAGTAAAGTGCGTATTTTAGGCGATGCAGCGTTTAAACGTAAACCTATTTGCCAGCCAAAATGGTGAGCGTGGCACAGTCGCCGCGTATGACGTGCATACAATGTAGTACCTCCTTTAGTAGAGGCCGTTTGAATCCTACATTTTCGCAGCGTGTAGCGCAGCGATTTCATATGTCAAATGTGTAGACATTGGTCGTCATTGAAATGACCACAGTTTTCTACAGAAACAATTCCCACCACTACACTGAGACTGCTTTGCAGATTCCATCACACACAAACAGATAATAATACATTTCTTAAATCCATC
The DNA here is from genome assembly GCF_902459465.1 of Asterias rubens. Taxonomy (NCBI): domain Eukaryota; kingdom Metazoa; phylum Echinodermata; class Asteroidea; order Forcipulatida; family Asteriidae; genus Asterias; species Asterias rubens. The sequence continues at coordinate 610,256 of NC_047077.1, read as the reverse complement.
AGAATTTTAGAAGGTTTGACAAACTTCACTAAAGTTAACACTGTGACTGGTTGGTCAGTAAGCTGGTAAGGTACATGTAGCTGGCAATCAGACTGTCACACAGCAATGGACTGGTTGTTTACTGCACTGTACCTACCGTGTCCCATCTCAGTTTGAGCATACGTGCCAAGTATGGTGTGTTCCTGCGCTGCGCTCGTCCATTGCACCATCTGAGCTTCTGACGTCTGTGTGAACACACTGTGCATGAACATTGACTCGTGCAATAGCATTGAGGGAATGTTACCTCGTGCGGACGCACTGCTCAAAAGAGGTACATGGAAGCATCATGTTAAAAGTCTGTCTTCAGAATCATATACAATTTCCCAACTGGCATGACTGGTGCACTTTTTTTTAGCAATCACTACCTGTACTTGTTTTATTTATTTATTCGTTTATAGAAAATGAAGAAAAAAAAACCTAACCCAATCCCCTACCTTCATGTTTGTACAGACCCGCCTTGGGTACATGTAGTTTTAAAATTGTAATAACAAAATTGGCATAGATAATAATTATTTATAAAATAATACACATAGACACCTACCATCCAGAAAATTATGGGCACCATACTGTACCAGACATAGGATTACATGGAGGCCATAGAATCATGACCTCTGTTTGTTCTTGTACTTTGCCTTGGTTTCCACAGTCTTTAAAAAATCCCAATGGAAGTGCCTAAATTGCAAATTGAAATGGCATTGCCCTCTCAAAGGTGAAATCCGGCGACTGCAGTACACATGTGTGCACCATAATTTAAGAGCACACATAAAACTCTAGTACTCAGTGCAGCAGAAGTTTCCATCATCCACGTCATTTAGTGTGAAAATGTAGTATGGTTGTATGTACCATCTAAAGACTTAATTGATGCATTTACCTGTTGTACGTGTACATGGTGGCCAAGCCTGTAGGTGGCAGCTTATTCAAGGCTGTGTTGTAATGTGGACGTGTTTGCATTTGTAGCTTGTTTTGTTTTGTAACTTTGTCTTGGAAGAGCAAATATTTCTGATAGTGTGTAAACATGTAAACAAGTGTGTGAAAGAATAATTTTTCTGTGACTTAGAGGCACTGGACACTATTGGTAATTGTCAAAGACCAGTATTCTCACTTGGTGTATCCCAACTTCCATAAAGTAAAAAACCTATGAAAATTTGGACTAAGTTGGTCATCGAAGATGCAAGAAAATAATGAACAAAACATTACCCTTGTCCCCTTAATGCACAAATGTGTGTGCTTTCACTTACAGTTGCCTTCACGTCTGAAGTCTTTCGCAGATTCAAATATTTGTTCTGGTGAGAAATTACCTCTTTCTCAAAAACTATGTTACTTCAGAGGGAGTCGTTTCTCACATTGTGTTACCACAGTCAGCTTTAAGTTGCTCGTTACCAAGTAAGTTTTTCTGCATACATATTTTGAGTAGTTACCAAGCGTGTCCAGTACCTTTAAAGGCAGTGGACACTATTGGTAACTACTCAAAATAATTATTAGCATAAAACCTTACTTGGTAACGAGTAATGGGGAGAGGTTGACAGTATTAAACATTGTGAGAAACGGCTTCCTCTGAAGTGAAGTACATGTAGTTTTGTTTTTAAAAAAGAAGTAATTTTACATGAATTTGATTTCAAGACCTCAGAATTAGATTTTGAGGTCTCGAAATCAAGCATCTGAAAGCACACAACTTTGTGCGACAAGGGTGTTTTTTCTTTCATAGTTATCTCGCAACTTCGATGACCAATTGAGCTCAAATTTTCACAGGTTTGTTATTTTATGCATGTTGAGATACACCAAGTGAGAAGACTGGTCTTTGACAATTACCAACAGTGTCCAGTGTCTTCGAATGTAATGTAAAAGACGATGGATATGATTAATGAAGGTTTGTCTGAACTCTAACTGACCTACGATACCACATTTGCTCCTTGATGTCATGGATATCTAGTGCTTTGAGTTTCTTGATGCACAGGATGGCAATCCGAATGCTGTTAGTGTATGCCTCCTCCCTCGTCATGAAAGCCACATCCTTGCAATTGAAATCAGGATCATTGAAGGCCAGGGACTCTGTGAAACAATTGACACGAAAAACAGCTTTGAGTTTCAATCTGAAAGCTTAAGCCCGGTCGATACTTCAAATGCGGAGCGAATTGTTGAAGTCACGGCTGTTCTCGATCACAATTCAACTGAACATTGCGAATGAATTTGTGACGTCAAAATTTGTATCGCATAATTCGCATAAGTATGAACCAGGCTTTACTCATACTCATTTATTATTTATTTATTTATTTATTAATTACACACTCAATAGAACAATTAGCACCAATGGAATTAAGAAGAATGTTCAGTTTTAGATGCGGTAGGAAACCCCAATATTATTGGGAAAACCCACGCAATCAGGTGTGAACTTAGACTTGTGGACAAGTCTTTAAATCGGCCCCATGCGGTAAAGATAGTTAATGAGGAGTAGAAATCGGGGAGCCAGCAGTTCGCGCGAGAGCAGTGATCTCGCGAGAGCACCGCTACAACTCGACTATCTTTACCGCGTGGGGCCGATTTAACGACTTGTCCACAAGTCTAGTGTGAACTAAAAACTCAATTCACATGCAAGGAGATGAGATTCAAACCAGGGTCCACAGAGGTGAAAGGCAGGGGGAACAAAACCACTTGGAGCCAACCTGATCCCCGATGAGTATTTAGCCATTGTAAATTGTGACATACTGTACTACATGTAGGTAGATAGGTACAGAGCTGGCATGTTACATCGGAGGTCACAGGTTCAAATCCTGCTCAAGAAATGTTTTCTTTGGATTCTACCCAAATTTGAATTAAAAATGTAGGCCTAGTGAGTCAGTATGTCAAAACTGGTTGTATGTCAAACGGTAGTCCTACACTACACTCAAACAGTTCTGAATCTGAATTATAGTCTGCAATGCAATTTATGCAAAGCAATTTATGCAAAGCATCCCAAAGAAGGAAATATCAAATCAACTTTACTCTACTGAATTAGACCCATGCAGTAACTTGGGCTCTCGCTGTATCTCATGATTCTCAAGCCCCAAACTCAGTGCTAGGTCTGATACTAGATACTTAACTGAACTATATTTGTACGTACATGTACGTATGATGAGGTTCGCTCCACAGTTCTAGGAGGAGAAAACTTAGTACTGGGCAAAGTATACAACAGTTAGTTAGGCCTATATAGTAAACTATTTACTGATTCAATCATGACAATGGTGTTATATCTCTGTAGTTAGGATCTATCATTATCACAGATAAATCATTTGTTGACAGTGATGACTTTGCTCATTGGTGAAATTTTTAAACTTGCTATGTAAATACACCACTCACTTTCACTGTGTGATTGTGAACAATGATTTAAAAATGACTAGTGGTACGTGTAGATAAGAGATTTAAAGCCGTCTACTTAGCCTAGCTAGTGTAGGTACATCTACCATGTCACACAGACTCCATGCTCCTACTCCTAGCTACTCTACGAATCTCAATTTCTTCATTTATCAGCATTTTATTTGTGAAATTCATAATCATAGACATTTATAAACCATTTGTCATATGAGAGAGAGAGATTAGCTATTGCAAGCGTTTACACCCTGACTGAAAGGCTAGGACTATGCCAAGTACCGAAGTAGTAGTAACTAACTAGTACGTTAGACTAATAAATAGTAAACTAATAAAGTAATATAGTTATAGTAGAAGTAATTTTTATCCCCTTGCCTTGTGTGGGTTTGCAGTTCCCTTGACGGAAAAATCCGACCACCATGGAGGTAGGATGTGTACTCCTAGAACTATGCGGTTTCGTTCGTTACGCTATCAAATAACGGGAGACGATAGCGGAACGAAACCGTATACCTAAACTAAACATACATATAGTGCTTTTATTAGTGGGAAATAAGTCTTACAGTTACGGACACGAGTTAGTGTAAATAAAAACATACATTGCAACCGGATCGGGCTGGTTGATTTAGAGATGTTGATCAAAGTCAAACAAAAACACTTACCCACGTATCGCCTTCTTTCAGTAATTTCTCTGCCCCCATCGAGTACATACGTGAGTTCTAGGGTGTTAAATGTGGCAGTGTCACGCTCTTTCTGGATATCTGGATTGATTTTGGAATCTGGATCCAAAGAGATTGCTCTTGCAGCTGTAGACGCCATATTTACCACTCTGACCTAAGAAACGCACACACAGTACACACACTGATGATATGATGAACCCGACGTAAAGCGGTAGTAGTACACGTCCGTACCGTGACCCACAGAAAAACAGTAGCCATAAAACTAGTCTTGGTGCAAGAAGTTTCTCGTGTTCCTTTGTATACGGGCGGTCGGAGCGGGCGCTGTTGGTAAGTTGGCCGCTCTATGCGTGAAAGAAAAACGAGAAACGTCTTGCACCAACACTTTAGCCGCTATAAACTCCCGTATCACACGCAGTTGTCATTTCTGGTATGAAGAAGTGTCCAAGCCGCCATAAAACTTAAAAATTCTTTTATTTTTAGTTCCAGAATTATTTAAGAGTTTGGCTGAAAGTTCTAGAGGTCCGGGCCATTGTTTGTCCATTCATCGGCCGCGCCGCCGTGTTTCTGGGTCGGGGCACATTAGGCACATATGTATTTACGCCCCTATTTTGGATGGGTAGCGGGTCCACTTCCTCTGTCTGCTGGCCCCGCCTAGAAAATCGTCATAACATTAAAATTTGTACGAGATGAAAGCCCTTCTTTCAAGAATGCTACGGATGGCCCTTGATGTACACTGGGAAGATCATAATATGCCAGATCATATATGCCAAACTCCCAGCTCTACGCTGCCCTACCATGCCAAGGGTAACTGTTAAGATCAGGGAACGCTATTTGACAGCTCTGTGCACAAAAATCCCGTTGGAGAGGCGATATTAAACCGCTCGGAGCGTCCCGTAACTTGTTATTTCCGCTTTGAGGAAGCTGTGTCCAATTGCAAGCCGCCCTAAAACTTTGAAATTCGGGGATGCAGGGATATGCCAGGACTCAGGTACAAACTGCGTCTCTCTAGCAATTTTAGTTCAAGAATGATTCATCAAGAGCATACCTGAAAGTTTTTAAGTCCGGACTTTTTTTTCAATGACTACATGATTGTATTATTGTTTTCCATTCATCACCACGCACCGTGTTTTTTTTTTTTGGGGGGGGCGTGTCGGGTCCACTCCCTGGCCTCTAGCCTCGCTTTGAAAATCCCCATAGCACTAAGTTTTAAACGAGAGGAAAGCCTTTGAAAATGTCCATCCAATGGTGCTTAACTTGTTTAGATTGAGCAATGATTTTGGGTAAAATTGACCCGTTGTAACTTTTGATTTTTTTTCTGTGCACAAAAATCCCTTAGGGAGGCTTGTTGAGTTCGTTTCGAAGAACAGCCGCCTACTTGTCATTTTCGGTTTCAAGAAGTCTGGAAGCCGCCCTAAAACTTTGAAATTCTGATGCAGGGACATGCCAGGATGACTCAGGTACAAACTGCGTTTCTCTAGCATTTAGTTCCAGAATGATTCAAGAGCATAGCTGAAAGTTTTTATATATATAAGTCCGGACTTTTTTCCAATGAGTAAACCTTTTTTTCTCCATTCTTTATCACCACGCGCCGTGTGTATCATGTATTAATGCCCAAAGTTGGGGGATGTGTCGGGAACACTCCCCGGCCTCTAGCCTCGCTTTGAAAATCTCCATAGAACTTAGTTTTAAACGAGACGAAAGCCCTTGAAAATGTCAGTCCAATGGTGCTAAACTTGTTTAGATTGAGCAATGATTTGGGGTCACACACTGGGGTCCACCCAGGGAAGCTAAACGAACGCACAATAAATTATTATTTTTTTCAAACTCGTTATTATTGGAGTGCGCCCTCATTAGTTCAGTTTGTGAGCATGGGATCATCGGGAGAGAGGGAGATTTGACAGACGACAGATGACAGAAGTCACTGCGGTATGAAAACTAAAAGGCATACATTGTTCACCAAAACTTGTCCATGTTTTGAAGGTATGTTTCGTGTAAAGTAATCTTACATATTCAAGTATTTGTTTGCCAACCACTACTTCCATTTCGGTACCAGTCACCATTGTAATAAAGCTGTCAAACCCGTTTGTCCGTCAGTAATTTGAGTAATGTTCCTTGTTTAGTTGCGATAACGGAGGAGGGTTACGTTTTTTCGCAACTAGTTCCTTTATAGGATTTGACTTTGAGGCATTGTCTTTGCATGGTGAGAGAGGTATCAATGTATATTTGGTTTGCGGTAACACCATGTGTGTATCTACTTGCCAGGTAGAGTTGTTCTTAGGGAACTGTCTTGCTTTATTCTACTGCCGTGGAGTAGATAATCGGAGGTTCGAGAGACTTCTCAGTTCTGAAAAGGGATAACTTTCCATATGGCGCCACCACTTTTTCACTCATTTTTACAAAAAGGGATATCTCATTGAGGTAAATAAGATACTATACTATTTCATATCGAATGAAAAAGTGGTGGCGCCATACGGAACCTTTTCCCTGAAAAGAACTGTCTTGCTTTTAACTATTACCAGGGCGGATGGTATAGAAATTAGACTGGACTACTACTTTAGCTTATAGGATCGTAATTAACTGTACTGCCGCGGAGTCAGTTCTGAAATTGGTCTCAACGTTTCGACTAGCTTGCTCTAGTCATCGGTTCTAGAGCAAGCTAGTCGAAATGTTGAGACCAATTTCAGAACTGACTCCGCGGCAGTACAGTTAATTACGATCCTATAAGCTAAAGTAGTAGTCCAGTCTAATTTCTATACCATCCGCCCTGGTAATAGTTAAAAGCAGGACAGTTCTTTTCAGAACTGAGAAGTCTCTCGAACCTCCGATTATCTATTCCACGGCAGTAGAATAAAGCAAGACAGTTCCCTAAGAACAACTCTACCTGGCAAGTAGATACACACATGGTGTTACCGCAAACCAAATATACAACTAGACCAATGTCAAAATGTGTCAACTCATGTATTCCGGATTCTTGAAGCACGTCGGCTCGAAGTGTTTGCTGCACAGTGCTGGAAAAGACGTCGGACCGGACCACTTTGCAAACTGACCCCATCTTTAGTTGTTTTGCTGCATCCAGCAGGTCTAAATACAACAATACAACAATACACCTGGTCGACATTGCCGGAATAATGCAAGAAAAAACTTTTTTCGAAACGTACAAAGTCGGACTTGCATGTACTTGAACGTAGGTGTGTTTGGAGTCGCCCCCTAAACAACTTTATCTATTTTTTAAACATATAAATCGTTACAAACAATTCCTCAAAAAAATATTTTATTGTTCATAAACTTATACTCTAATGTTTGACGGAAAAAAAAATATATAATTCCAGCAGCCGATTTCATGAAATGCTAGGATCAATCCTATCTCGAGTTATGACGAGTAACCTGTCCTAACTTAGGATGAGTTCAATGCGTCCTACGTATTTTGATACGGAACTGAACCCGTCCTAAGTCCTAAGATTAATCCTAAGTTAGGAAGAGTTTGGTGAAATCGACGGCAGGTGACTTTAGTCAAGACGCTACAAATATGCGCCTTGGGCATTCATTTATTACAGCAGCGTAGGTGTTGAAATACTTATAACTTCTAGAAACTAAAAATATCATATTGGCTCCCGCTTGGTTGGGTCTCATTTTCGAGTTTACGCAATCAATACACCGGTAATCAATGTACAACTATTACTGCGCGCGCATCTGTACAGAGGTTATACATTGCGTGCACTTTTATGCTTCGCAAAATGGAGCATGAGATTGGACAAGAACTGACAATTTACAGAATCTTGTGTATAGGTATATTATAGGCTTACATAGGTTTGTCAACAAGAACTGACAATTTACAGAATCTTGTGTATTATATTGGTATATTATTTATATATAGGTTTGTCAACATTTTTATGCTTTTTAGCTATAGGGCCGGAATGGGCATTTTTAATTTTGGATTTAGAATAGGGTAGCGACGTGTTCTTTCATGGCCATTTAAAACAGGCAGGGTCGTTGCCGTGTTGGCGAGGGCCTTTATCACACGGCACTGACCCTGTAAGGTTTTTAACGGCCGTTAAAGAACGAGTCACTACTCCTTTATCCCCATTCATAAATACCTTTTTGGTTAAAAGCCGTAATAAAATAAGAAACTCTGTCAAACTTTTCCGTTTCCGACGTGCTTGAGCTCTGTATCATGTACATGTACGACGTCAGTGTGTTGCATTGTTATGACTGAGATGCCGTTTTCCTACAGTTTCCGGTTCCGTTTTTGCGCGTATAGTCTTGGTGCAACACTTTCACACACAGCGCGGCCAACTCACCGACAGCGCCCGCATTGCCCGTAACAAGAAATGTCTTTTTCATGCTCCTTCGCTACGCTCATACGCATGAAAAACAGTTTTACCCTTATGAACAACCAAAATAAGCACACAGAAGCAGTCAAGTATATTTTACGAATTTATTGAAAAACATGGGAATAAGGCCGGGATTCGGCCGCTGAGTACAACTTCTATGTTTCTTTTGTTTAACAAAAAGCACTTTTCGTTTTCAACACAATACAACAATCTCGACAATCTCTTCACACCAATTTTCTCTTTTTCTTCCCGATTTCCACAAAGGAAAACAGCCCTTTCGGCTCTTCAGACATCGGTCTGGAAACTAACATATTGAGTAAGCAGTTTATCAGTAAACATAACTCGCAACATCGCTTAAACCTCCGTTACTTTGAGGAATTTCCATCCATAACAATCTCAAATCAGAGTCATATTCAGTAATGACCGGTGTTAATAGTATAAACTCAAACTTTTCTTATTTCTCTTTAACCGTCTCCTAACGGAAAATGCAATTGAACTTATACATCTACATAACTCTACTATTAAATACCGTTACTTGTAATGTTTGAAAAAAGCTAAAATTTAAGGGAGACATAGCATGCCGTCTTTAAATCGATCAGACTGCAATCAGATTGCCCAAATCTATCGATTATCATATTGTCTAGACTGAATGGAAGGGGTCTTATTGCACGGGTGGTTTGTGTAACTTTCTTCTTTCACTAATATAATAAGTTGTTGCATTACTGGTGAGTCCAAGGGATTGGGTGTGGTGTTTACTATTGAGTGAAGCCATTTTATGGCAGCTGCAATTGACACTATTGTACTCTCAGAATTTGCAAACTTACTTTTATGAACGATGAATGCGGCTAAACTGCAAATGATCTGATACACATGGGGGAGAAAAAAATATATAGCTTTTGTTGGTGCAATCAAAATAAGCTACACATACAAGGCTCTTTAACTTATTGGAACCCAAAAGAGAATTCTTATTTCTTCCCAACTGTAGTGCACTAGATCCTTCAAATGTGATAAATCCTTTCATCCAAGTTCTATTTAACAAGACCAAAGTAATGGCCAAAAAGGTGAAGATGGCCACCAGGGAAAAACTAAAGCTCCTTTACCGTTGCATAAATGTAAATGTTTTAGGACTGCTGGAATCAATACTACTGGAGGAACTAACAAACAATTTCATTTGCCCAGTTCTGTGCAAAAGCGTCCACCGCGAATGACCCGGGTTCCAAAACCTTGAGAAGAAACGGGGCAACTTGGAATTGTAAAAGCAAGCAAAACAATCTACTGTAAATGGTCCCCATGCATAATTAATTTAACATCTATTATATCGTTGCGGTACCCGCTGCCAAAACATAGGATTCGAACTGCCTCTAGCTGCCAGGCAACCTCGGTAGTCTAGTTGGTAAGACACTGCTCTAGAATTGCAAGGGTCGTGGGTTCGAATCCCACCCGAGTAACATGCCCGTGATATTTTTTCACAGGACTCGGGAATGTACTGAGTATACAGTGCTAACACACATCGGTGTATGGGTAAAAAAAAACCAAAATTAATAAAGCTCCTTTACCGTTGCATAAATGTAAATGTTTTAGGACTGCTGGAATCAATACTACTGGAGGAACTAACAAACTATTTCATTTGCCCAGTTCTGTGCAAAAGCGTCCACCGCGAATGACCCGGGTTCCAAAACCTTGAGAAGAAACGGGGCAACTTGGAATTGTAAAAGCAAGCAAAACAATCTACTGTAAATGGTCCCCATGCATAATTAATTGTTTGAAAAATGCTGGGCTTTATTTCCCAGTCGTCCAAATCAATAAGCCTACTGACGAAATTTGCTTGTTCGTTACAAGTTGTTGTAGCCGATGAAAGGTGCGGCCTGAGCTCTTGGCTTGACCCGTGGGGACTGGTGAAGGGGGCCGTAAGCGAAGGGGCATTCTCTGGCCCAGTGACTGGCTGTCTTACAGTTGTAGCACACACCATTTGGCAAGCCTGTGTAAAGACCAAACAAATCAAAAACGGAAGAAAAATGGAAATGAAGGGGCAATAGGGATTTGTCGTAACAAACTAGTTTAACTGTGATAAAATGTTATAAAGTATACTCAGCGACTGAAAAAGACCTGAACTGGAGACTCATAGATTCCTTTTGCTTATATACTATGTATACGCTTCAGCAGTTTGATATTATGCTTCAATGAGTTTGGAATGTAATGGCACGATCGATCTCAGTATGGTGAAATCGATTGCCAACGCCCTACGCACGTGACCCGGGGTGCTACACACACAATAATTTTGGTATTCAAACAGACAAAAGTAAATGCACCAAGACTAGCGCTGGCCGCTGAGTATCTGCTCACAACCGGTTATAAACACTGGTCATTATCAAAGTATGTATGTTTGTTTATAAAAATAACCAGGGTTGTGGCTGCATGATTAAGGACCAAGCCTGTGAGTGGAGGTCCTTTATCGGCCATGACCCTGCAGGATTTTAAATGGATATTCAAAACCAAAGGAATAAAAGGGTAGCAACGCGTTCTTAAACTGCCGTTTAAAACCGGATATGGAGAGGCCATTATTCGGCCCGTCGACCTTTTACCCCCTCCAAGCATCATTCTTGAAAAATGTTCCCACACCTCTCAGCCAATACAGGACCAATTATTAGGGCCAAAATACATACATCAAGTTGGAGCAAAATCTTTACACTGAAAACCCTTTTTGTGGCTCTCAAATCTGTCTAATTTAGAAAACTTAGAAGCTCTGTTTTCTCATTATTTACTTGGGTGCACTCCTATACCTACTTGAATGGCGCCCTCTATGTGCAACATTTGTTTAGTCTCCAACTTTCTCTAGCTGCAGCATTATTTTGTTCCCCTCAACTTGATAGCTTTTGGGTGCACAGAACTGTGTCAACAGACCATGTGACCTTTGTTTACAATAAAGTGACCTTGTGGGCAATTCCATGGTCAGTGCAATACACTTTTCTGTGTTATTTCTTGATATTGGTGCTAGTAGTTCTGTGTGAGATATTCTTTCCACTAAGTTTATAGACTGATTTGTACTTGACCCCCCAAGGCTTTAGATTGATGATATTAGAAATATTGTGGGCTTTGTGCTCTGGATGTTATAATGTTGTAAAAAGCGGTCAGTTGCATTACACAAAAAGGACAGTGAAAAATACACAATTTAAAAGTTTCCTCCAACTAAGATTAGCTCAACGTAAGTATCCAACAGGATATTATATATATAGTTGACGCTACTCGGTCCGAACTCGGCTCGAGACGTTGTGACCATGGGTTTGTCCAATGTTAGAACTTCGTCTCTGCCATCCAGGCCGATCCAGGGCAGCTTGAATAGCTTGATCGTGTTGTAGGCCGATGGCGTTGAGGTCGTCTATAAGCTGTGATATGTAGGTGCAGCGGAGGCTTCCACACTGTCGAAAGGGTTCAGATACCTGGTTTTGTGGATTTACGAAAGTAGCGAGAGGCACCTCAGGTCTCCGAAGTGCATGGCCGATCAAACGAAGACGACTTCTCAGCAGGGTTGTTGTGGCAGGTGTTGTGCATGTGCGAGAGTACAAGTCTTTGTTGGACAGCCGTACTGGAAAGTGCACACCGAGGTTGTAACGCATGAGAGCACGGTGAGACGTGAGATTCTTGGACATGGTTTTGGTGATTGCTAGAGCTTCACAGCTGTACAAAAGCACTGTCTCGACTGTGGACTTGAAGAGCTGCATTTTGGCTTTGTCACTGGCTACTCCATCCCACACAGGTGTGAGTTTACGAGCGGCGACCCATGCGAGCATTGAATGTTCCAATGGTCACAGATGCGGGGGCAGTTGTTGGTGCCTCACGGCCCGAGCTGGCAGGATATTATAAATGGTCAGCAACTTGAACTTTTAGGTATACATGGCAGAACCATGGTCAGTCGCATTTCCGTTAGTCGCATTACAGTTTTCCAGTCAATTTAACCAAGCCTACAAGTACATGGAGCCCGAGCTGAGTTCTTATTTGGCAAAACTGGGTTCATTCCTTTTCAACAACTAACAATAAATTGATTTCATATGTTAGCTATAATTTCTTGAAGTTAAAATAAAGTTGTGACACAAATTTGATTTTTAGCTCTGAATGTCCATGTTTGCTTGAAATTTCCCTTGTCCATTCCAGGGCTTTTCAGTTGGGCAAGATATTGCATTAATGGAATTGATTTGTTCATAATTCCATTTTGTATAAAGTAACAGCTGGAATAAAAAGTCAATAAAAATTACGACAGTGCAATTTACAATAGAATTTAGAAGATATTTTCAAACTTCAGGCTGTGAACAAATCACAAATCATGACTGCAGGCTGTTCTTAAAGCTATTGCAATTTTTTTTAACCTAATTATTATTATTTTTTTTGTAGGGGGGGGGGGGGGGCACTTCTGGCCAATTAATTGATAACTGTAACCACTGTGCAATTCAGCCTTCAGTCTGCAATTATGGTGTGGATAAACCATTAGTAATAATTATATGAGAAATTATCAGTTACATAAAAAAGGTAACAGAATCAAAAAAGCATAAAGACATCCAATCCGGCGCGCTCTGGGGGCGCAAGTGTTGAGCCCCATTTGCAACGGTGTCTTCAATGCCTAGGTTATGCAGAAAGACACCGCAGTTGTTTATTTGTACAACAGAGAGCGCTACCAATTTTGATTCATCGGATTGGTCTGATAGTGTTTCTTGCTTCTTTTTTTTCAACTACACTGTAATCCTCTTTCAGTGTCCAGGAAAAAACGCTATTCAGGTTGTTGGAACATTGGGGTATGGCAATGTAGAACAGGCACTTCTGTGTGTTTCTTGTCTCAAGTTAGCCTCTTTCAGGGACCAAGGAAAAGGCCAACAATTAACAGGTAGGTGTGCACACAGTTAGGCTGGATATTGTGACTTTTATATGCACTTTAACCTCTGACCCATGAGGTGACCTTATTCAACCCATACATTTGGTGTAATGTTAATATGATTTTTGTGTCAAGTTTCTGCATACCATTCGATCAACCATCTCAGTGGGGGGCTCAGAACAATTTTTTTTAAAACCCTTCTTGCACAGCTATTTTCACAGTTTGATAGCTCTGGGCAAACTTTGTTCGTAAAAGCTCGGAAAAAAAGTTGTAGTGTTTGTGCAAACTGCTGGACCTAAATTCTCTCATCACAATGAGAACATTGCTGGTTGTTATGGATAAGGATTACAAAACCACCAGGAAAGACTTTTTATTTAAAGATGATATATGCCCACTACAGGAGTTTCATCATGGCCCTTATTTCATGTACATGGTAGCTGCTTTTAAAGGGAAGGTACACGTTTGGATTGTCAAAGACCAGTCTTCTCACATGGTGTATCCCACCGTAACCATAAAATACCAAGCCTGTGAAAATTTGGGCTAAATTGGTCATCGAAGTTGCAAGAAAATAACGAAAGAAAAAACACCCTTGTTGGACGTAAATTGTGTGCTTTCAGATAAGAATAAAAGACTTAGAGAAATTACCTCTTTCTCAAAAACTATGTTAGTTCAGAGGGAGTCGCTTCCCACAATGTTTTATACTATCAACAGCTCTCCAATGCTTGTTAATGTTACCAAGTCAGTTTTTAAGTTAATATTTGTTTTTAGTATTTACCAAACGTGTACCTTCCCTATAAAGCACAAAAAGTACAACAAAATTACTCTTAACTTACTGGAAACTTTATGCCCTTTGCCTAAATGTCTGCTCATTTACACTGTAAAATACCCATTTGAACCCATTTTTGCTCATCACATTTGTAAAGGAATCATGATTCTGTGAAAATCAGTTTTCCAAAACTTTCACTAATTATTTGAAGGATGTAGGCCTTCAAGGCAAATTCTCAATGTATATTTTGTTGTTAAAAAAGAAGCCCCACCCCAAAAAAAAACACAAGCTACGACTGTCGTTTAACTTTTAGAAGGAAAAGTGGTTTTGTGTGTGATGACTTTGAATTCTAACCCCAATTGGTTTATCCAACTTTTAAAGAAATTAAGATCTAAACTTAGAAGTCACATAATGTACACATCAGCTTGTTCTTAACTTGAAGTTTATGTCAAGTGTTGTAACATGCAATTTGCTTTGCTGTAAACTTCCTTGTTTCCTTCAAACAAGTTGTTAAAAGGAGCCCTTTCATTTTAGTATCGAATACACCTGCTGCTGCATGGAAAAATATAGCAACAAAACAAATAATAGAAAAGTCATGCAACATTTGCTCTGCGAATAACTAGTATAATCTTGAATAGGTATTGGTATTGTTGTATTTGTTTTCTCTCTGTAGTACATTCTTGATAGTTTCAAGGCCATGGTTTTTATGTCAAATGATCCAGGCACTGTTCATATTACTTGCGTTATTGACATGCATGATATACATGTAAGAGTAGTCGTACTTCCCACAAGGTAAACCCACAGTCAGGCAGCAGTTTGTTTATTGACTCTGTGGGGGACAGACCTCCAGATCTTCAGACTGGTCATTCAGGAATATTTCTACCTTGTTCATTGCAAGAGATGGTGTTTTCTCTGTAAGGAGTTATAATCAGACATCATGAGACTCTATGGCATGAGGATGATTGTGCTGGCCGTACTTGTTTCTTGCTGCCTTTATGCAGTGGAAGGTCAAGGTATTGTTTTCCTTACTGCGTTTTTGTTCAACATGAAATACTGCTGTAAATTTTTGATGGATTTTTTGTGCTGGTTAGAGTTCTAAGTCCATGGTTAGAGTGTGGGTGCTTGTTTGTGTTTTTCTTTCTTTTCTCGAAGCAATATGTATCATTGGTTTCTATGGAAGAGTAAATTATTCCTATCTCGCTGAATTCAGTTTCCGTTAATTGTGCTGTTAAAAATCTGTTGTCAATTTTGGATTGTATTTTTTTGTGCTTGTTTGCGTGCTTTGGTGCGTGTGTGTGGATTTTTTTTTAAAGCAATGCGT
This sequence comes from Asterias rubens, assembly GCF_902459465.1. Lineage (NCBI taxonomy): Eukaryota > Metazoa > Echinodermata > Asteroidea > Forcipulatida > Asteriidae > Asterias > Asterias rubens. Next base: position 594,919 of record NC_047077.1, on the reverse strand, counting down.
CATTGGTTTCTATAGAAGAGTAAATTATTCCTATCTCGTTGTATTCAGTTTCCGTGTGAAAACATTAAATTATGTTGTTATTTGTGTTTCTTAACTGTGCTGTGCAAAATGAAATACTGCTGTCAATTTTGGATTGTATTTTTTGTGCCTGTTTGTGTGTGCTTGGTGCGTGTGTGTGGGTTTTTGTTGTCAAAGCATAAAGCATCATTGGTTCCTCTGATTAGAGTATATTCCCATCTCGTTGTGTTCAGTTTCCAAGTGAAAAATACCAAACTATTTTGTCACATTTAATTTGTGTCTTGAAAAAAAGGCAGCAACAAAGTCAAAACTGTATTATGTTTAAATGTTATAGCATTGAAAACCGTGCCCACTTTGATTGAAACAAACCGTTGTAAAAATGTAATAATGTGTCGTTGGTTACAAGAGAGAAAAATTAACATATTATAATGGGATACAATCTCCTATGATAAGTTAATGTTGTTGTTATGGATATTGCAGCTACATGTAGTGCTAGTCACTGATGCTCTTATTGAAAGCCAAAATAGAAATGAGGAGTTTGTAATTTTGTGGAAGCAGGACATTTTTGGTAGACCTTTTCTTAGAAATTGCTTTCCTTGTTGTCGTCTTACAATGTAGTTACTACATAACTACAAACAGCATTCACATGTAGGGGGGGCATTCAGAATAGTCAATGTTTTAAAAAACAAATTAAATTTTTTTTGGCTTGATATACTTTTTACCCATTGACCCACTCAACAAATTTTGATCAGTAAACAATGGCTTATAATATAATCCACTAACTGAAGTAAAGCCTCAAATAAACAGGGGCTCGATTTCACAAAGCAATAACAAGGAACGGGGGAAATGCAGAGAAGATCTTTCAGTTTTTCTTGTAAAACACTTCATGCATTTGTACTTCCCTTGTTGTTATCTTATTTCACAATACCATTACTATAAACACATCCCCAATGAAAGAGCTAAGTACTGGGGGGGGGGGCATTCTGAAAGTCAAAAGTCATTTGAAAGCAAATCGTTTTGACCCTCCCACCCTTCCAAATTTTGATGTTAAATTGAACTGGCTTCATAATACTATCTATACACTGAAAAACACAGTAATGTCTCAAATAAACCGAGGCTTGATTTCACACAGCATAACATTCATCGAAAGACAAATTATCAGTGTTACCATAGTGATTTTTATTGTGACATCACACTCTACTTAGTAACTGCGAACAATTTGCAGTTAGGATCAATCTTGGCTCGATCGTCTTGGATCAATCGTCCCTAGGTGATTAAGGTAGAATGTCTACAACATGATATGTTTTCAATGGCTTTCTCCAGGCACTAGACTCTATTGGTAATTACTCAAAGCATAAAAACTTACTCGGTATTAACAAGCAATGGAGAGCTGTTGATAATATGAAACATTGTGAGAAACGGCTCCCTCGGAAGTAATGTAGTTTTCGAGAAAGAAGTAATTTTCTGCCTAAATATTTGAAATTGATTTCGAGACCTCATTTAGATTTTGAGGTCCCAAATTCAAGCATCTGAAAGCACACAACTTCCAGCAACCTTGTTAATACAATGTTGCAAGAGTCGACTAGTCGTTGCTGCTCAAAGACTCCCCTACAAAAAGTTGTTCAATATCTGTAAACAATAGAAAGATTGTTCAGGAATGAGATTGTTCAGATTCAGACTTTTTATGTCGGCCTGGTGAAGAAAATCAGACAATACTTGTTTCCACAAATAATGAAATCCTGCTCATTGGTCTACTTCTCTAGTGCTTTGGATACTGTTTCCAAAAGCTCATTGGAATCTATAACTCCAGGGGTTACAAAACGGTAGAAATGCCATCATTTCAACATACCTTTGAATTTGTTCCAAGTTTCAGAATTTTTCGTTAGTAATGACTCTCACCCCTGATTGTTGTAAACAAAAGAAACATTTTTATCTTGTTTTGATTTTGTTCCATTGCTGCAGGAAGTTATGATCTAGCTCTGGCAGCTAACATAAATCCTCCCGGGATATTTGTGGCATCGACTGATACCTTCAACTTCACCTCTGTCCCTGGGTTTGGAGAAGGGTCTAGGAGACCTGTTGCTATTGATTACGATCCTGTAGATGGCATGGTATATTGGACAGATGTTCAACATGGGAGCATCAGTCGTTCACTTCTGGATGGCTCCAGTTATGTTGTTCTACTGACAGGCCTTCAAAGTAAGTCAGGTTTCTTGAACTTTTCCCCTTTTTTGTCTTCAGCTGCGTGTCACAACGATTTCGATAAAAAGTAATTTCGTGACATACAAGCACGCATCAAGTGATTTCAAATAAATTTATCAACAGGATGGACACAATTCTTTAACTTAAAATAAACAAAGTTCTTTAATAATATAAGGGGAATTAATATTTACAGAAATGTACCGAAAATATAGTACAGTTTGTTAAGTTTTAACCTCAAGGGGTATTCTCTTAAGCCCTGGTTTGGCTGAGGAAAACAATAAATCAACTTAAATTACAACTTTCTTCTTAGATAAACTTAAGTGTGCTTCATTCAAGCCTTGGTTGAAACAGTTACAAATCACAACTTTTGTTTGTTAAGTTTAAACTCAAAGGTTCTGCTTTTGACCTTGGTTTATGCAAGTACAAATTATTGACACTTTCTTTAGTTTGAACCCACTCTAATGCTTATTGTCCACAAAGCACTTAACGCAAAGCTACCCACTATATCTCAGAACTACAATGTACTTAAAGTTTACACTCTGTCAAGGAACCTTGGATCAAGTTGCATGTTTCTCCTCATTGAATTCATTGGAGCTCCTACCACTTAATCTTAGATCTTGTCTTTGTACCACTTCAAAGCCATGATATGCCGCAATTTTCAAAAGCCTCATAAGCCCCAAAGCCTCAGGCCTGTATGCTTCGTATTTGGAAGGGCAAGTGCCCTAAGGCAATTTCTCCTTGGTTAGGGGCACCCTATGAGGAAATTGTAAACCTCTACTGAAGATTTCATGGACACAAAGGCAATGACCAGGGGGCATGGAGGCAATTAGATTACCTTCATAGCCCCCCCCCCCCAAGGCTTGATCACGAAGTTGCCAATCATTGTATATAATACTAAACTAAATGGCATCTTCTTAAGATAGAAGTTACAAAATTGTCTCAATAGAATTAAGTTTTGAAACTTACAGATGATTTTTTTGCCACTTCTAGCGCCTGATGGTTTGACACTTGACCTTGTTGACCGTGTGATGTACTGGACTGATACAGGAAGTGATTTGATCGAGAAAGCTACGATGGACGGACTCGACAGAACCGTGGTTTTGAATCTCACGGATTCTACAAGGAACGAAGTGCAACCCAGGGCCATCGTTGTGGATTCTGTAGACGGGTAAGCTATGATGATTTTGAAGGCACTGGACACTATTGGTAATTACTCAAAATAACCAGCAATGGAGAGCCGTTGATAGTATAAAACATTGTAAGAAACGGCACCCTCCCTCATCTGAAGTAACATAGTTTTTTAGAAAAAAAGGAAGTAATTTCTCACTCAAATATTTGATCTTGATTTCGAGACCTCAGAATTAGATTTTGAGTTCTCGAAATCAAGCACACAACTGTGCAACAAGGGCTTTTTTTCTTCCATTATTCTCTCGCAACCAATTAAGCTCAAATTTTCACTAGTTTGTTTTTTAAAGCATTATGTTGAGATACAAGTGAGAAGACTGGTCTTTGACATTTTACCAAAGGTGTTTAGAGCCTTTAACACCAAGCTTTGAGGGTTAACCCTAGTCCTTGGGGCGAGGTTTACATTTTTACCTTGATTAAGCCAGTTTAGGGTTCGCTCATCCGGATTAGTCCTGAAAATTAGTGTGATTGCTCCAATTATAATCCAGAGAATCTGCGTGAATCTCTGTGTTAAAGACAGTGGACACTATTGGTAATTGTCAAAGACTAGCCTTCACAGTTGGTGTACCGTGTATCTCAATATATGCATAAAATAACAAACCTGTGAAAATTTGAGCTCAATCGGTGATCGAACATGCGAGATAATAATGAAAGAAAAAACACCCTTGTCACCCGAAGTTGTGTGCGTTTAGATGGTTGATTTCGAGACCTCAAGTTCTAAATCTGAGGTCTCCAAATCAAATTAATTTGTGGAAAATTGCTTCTTTCTCGAAAACTATGGCACTTCCGAGGGAGCCGTTTCTAACAATGTTTTATACCATCAAAATCTCCCCATTACTCGTCACCATGAAAGGCTTTATGCTAATAATTATTTTGAGTAATTCTAATAGTGTCCACTGCCTTTAAATATTACACAATATCCCTAGATTAATATGTAGTGTGAATGGGTCTTTCATATAGAAGTTTGGTCTAGTGTTTATAGTGTGGTTTTGACAGGAGTATTCAGGGAGTAATCAATGTGTCCTTGGCATGAACACAGCTGGATAGATGCCGTTTATCTGAGAGGATGGTCAGCCTTGTGGTTTCACCTTGTTTCAGGTCAGCAGCACTGAGTGGATAGACCTGTGTTTATATTTGGGGTAGAGCTTGTAATCTTGGTTAATAACCCCCATGAGATTATATATTATGGAGTGGGGGTGAAGTGGGAAATGACATTCCAGAAAATTATTCACTAAGTTGTTGTCTTGGAGCCTCCATGCTTGGAGGGATTGTTCCTTGAAACCAGGGTGAATTTATGGAGGGAAGTTATTTGTCTGAAGTCTTTTTTTCAAGGTGATTTAGGGGAATTTCAATTTGTTTTGGTTCAAGCAATGCACTGGGCACTTGGCCTCCTTTTAAAAGGTTTTAAATCAATTGCCTCATCGTATGAAAATGTGATTTTGCTCTGTGCATGTGGAGAACCCCTTGCCCCCCCCCCCCCCTTCTGGAAAAGCTTTATCCTACCTCCGTGTCCTGGTAAATGATCAAGTGTTTACCGTGAGCTGGTTTTGTGTGAACTTTATTTAAGTGGTATCGTGCTTTACAAAGAAATCATTTTATGAAGCATGAAGTTACTAACAATACTACTGGCCTAAGGCTATGAAGTGTAACCCAATTACTGTACATGTACTTCCTCCAGGAGTGGTCTCAATAATAAGGAAATACTGCCAGTGTGTAATATTACACCTGTTTATTGCGGACCTTAGCAAACCTGTAGCACTGTAATCTAATATTTTGATTTATTTTTTTCCTGCTTTTTGGGGTGTGTTACTTTTGAAATTGTGTGAAAAGATGAACAAAATTGTTTCTCAAAAAAACAAAACGTATCTTGCTGTGTTACATTGGTTTATCTCAAAGTCCTCAGTAAATAATGGGTCTAGTATACTTGTATGATTGATGACAGTTTTTAGTACATAAAATTGATCGTGCGACTTTGGCACTGAAAGCATTAAAGGTAGGGTGATAAGTAGACTTGGTTCCAAGTCTTTGAGAAGAATAACCGCAATCTAAGAGTTGAATCAAGTCTAGGTGATAGGGTATATGTTCACACAAGCAGCTAGCTTGTAAACAGTGACAATCTTTGACTAGGTGCGAATGCAAAAGTTAGCAAAAGTTAGCAGAGACAGTTTCCGGTGCTAACTCAGCAGTGAAATTTGATGCTTTATAAGCCACAGAGAATTGAGCAGTTTTGTTTCTCTTGTGGGAGTAACCATGTAACTGACCTCAGCTAGCTGTAAACATAAACTCAGCTTCATGTTACGATACTGTGATTTTTTTTTTCACTGGTGGAATTGCACACAGGCTGGGGCTCTCTGTGGCACTTCTTAGTCCTTACTCTATGGTGGCACAAAGTAGATCCTCTGTGTCCCCCCCCCCCCCAAAAAAAAAAGGGAATGGTTCAGTATGTACATCGAATAGCATAGCTCAAGATAGCCTTGCTCAAGGCAGTCGCATTATTCGCTCCGAAAAGATGCTGTTGTAAACCCACCTGTATACACTTTACGTGGTGCGTGTAATCACACGTGGAGGCCGTACGCATGCGGATAGTGTACGGGGGCATCGTGTCGTGTGATGTGGTTACACACATTTTACGCACAGTGAATACGGGTGGGTTTTTATACAGCGGCGGTCTTTTTTTTCGGAGTGAATAATGCGACTGCCTTGAGCAAGGCTAAGATCGAGAACACTCCTCCAAAAAGGAAATGTCTACTAATGGCACTGTATTTCACAGGAATTCGGACCAAACTACATGTATTTCTCTTAGCGATGGGCAGTGTTTAAAATGAGCTGCTACATTATTAAGATTAATCAATCCTTTTATGAAACCAAACTTTCTGCTTCCTCACACTCATACACTCTTGATTTTGTCCTTGCCTGGTGGATGTTTCCCTCAATCCCACAATCTGGACTGTTTTAAGAGGTATATCAATTCCTGCTCTCAGCTCTCCTGAGTTATTTTTCCTATTTAAAACCTTTTCTTCTTCAATCCCTATACCAAGAGTGGCTTTTAAAGGCACCGGACACCTTTGGTAATTGTCAAAGACCAGTTTTCTCATTTGGTGTATCTCAACATATAATGCACAAAATAACAAACCTGTGAAAATTTGAACTCTTGTTACCTGAAATTGTGTGCTTTCAGATGCTTGATTTTGAGACCTCACGCGTGAGGTCTCAAAATCAATTTAAATATTTTACTGAGAGATAACTTCTTTCTCAAAAACTACGTGACTTCAGAGGGAGCCGTTTCTTACAATGTTTTACACTATCAATTACAGCTCTCTATAAGCCTTTTTGAGGTATGGCAGACATGATACGCGCGCGACACACGCCGCGACTGATGCCACGCTCACCATGTTGGTGGTCATTAGGTTTACTGGTAAATGCCGCGTCGCCTAAAATGCGCACTTCACTGAATAACATACGTTCTATTTCTAGGTTCAATACGCAAAAATTTACCACAACTTTACAGTGTTGTAGCATTGTGTCCGCCATACCTCAAAAAGGCTTATTGCTTGTTACCAAGTAAGTTTTTATGCTGTTACTTTCAGTAATTAGCAATAGTGTCCAGTGCCTTTATTAGCCTTGTTTGGGTTAACTTGCATACCAAAATACAAAATATAAAAAACATGATAATGCAAACAAGCAATTATTTAACTTTGAAATCAATATTTTTAAACCTATTTCAGGATAATGTTCTGGACAGATTGGGGCAGCTCTCCAAAGATTGAACGAGCCAACACAGATGGAACGTCTAGGAGGGTTCTCGTTGATTCGGGTCTGCTATGGCCCAATGGATTGGCGTTAGATGTGGCTGGTAAGTAGAATCATAGAGTAATGGCGAAGCGCTTTTAATCAAGCTCTGGTGTTTCTAATCAGCAGAGTGTGGGTTCAAGTTCAAGTTGTGACACTTGTGTCCTTCATTCAGTCAGACAAACTGACCCACCGACCCACCCCAAAACTTTTTTTGTTAAATTGAATGAATACAGTCTATATACAGCGGAAAACAAAGTAATGCCTTTTATAGACGTTAAGTTTTGCATCGGTGATAAAGAACATTTATTTTGCTTTTTACCCATATACACGATGTGTGTAAGCACTGTATACTCAGTACTTACCCGAGTTCTGTGGAAAAAAATGACAGGCATACATGTATATATTACTCATGTGGGATTCGAACCCACGACACTTGCAATTCTAGAGCAGTGTCTTACCAACTAGACCACCGAGATTGCCCGGTAGCTAGAGGCAGTTCGAATCCTATATTTTAGCAGCGGGGACCAGCGGGTACTGCAAACCTAAGTAATGCCTGAAATGAACTTGATACTTCAGATGGACGGTCTCCAACATAACTAGTTTTCAATGGCTGTTCTGGCTTAAACAAACAACTTTTACCTTGTAGTTTTAACCATGAATGAAATCAATGATCCTGGCAGCTGGATATTTTGTCTTCTTCCTTTTTCTAAAAAAAATTAAATCTTAACTTCAGTTTTCAGATATTTCGATTGACACACCCATCCACAATTTTGGCAAAAAAAAAGCTTCATTTTGAAAACTTTTACTATATTCTGATTGCCCCTTAGTGATGCTGTTGTTATTTTTTGGTGCATTATACATTCGTCATACTTTGGCAAAAGTCCAAAATAAATGCACGTGGAGCCTAACAATAAATCATGTGCCACTAACCCTGCTAATGCTCACAACAAAGCAGTAAGTTCAAAGGCGCTAATACTCCTATGTGCTATACTGCTTCAACCTGCATCATGATGACATACTTATTAACCCTCCGACGACTAGCTCTACTGCTCTAGTCAGATTTACATGAATGCCATCATGTACTGCAGGCACTGTCGGGAACCGTGACCTACTCTTTTGTAATGTCACATGAATGTTGATTTAATTTTAGTTGCAAAGCTAATAACGTGTCCAGATGTTGAAGAGACAGTTTGAAAGAGAAAAAAAACTAACAAATATTTTTAGATTTGTTATTAATACATCTATAGATGCCTAAAAAATACATTAAAACTTCAGGCCTGGATGAAGCCTTGACATTTTTGACATTTTTTAAAAATGTTTTATATTATCCACAGCTCTCCATTAGGCCAAGTAAAAAAAAACATGTTTCGCGTCCCCGCCCGCTTCCTTTTTACAGGCCGCCTCCTTTTTTATTTTATTTTTTATTTTATTTTTTTGTGCACATTATTATTTTTTTTTTAAATAGGGTTATTTTAAATGATCTCAGCAAAACCAATCTGAATGTCTTGTCTGAATGCCTCGACTAAATTGTTTCATTTATGTTTTGTGTATTTCAGCAGTAGAAAAAACAATGGATATTTGACATTTTAACAAGGAATGGCGGCCATCTTGAAATAAAAAATAAACAATAAAAAGCCCCTCTTCCTCCTTTTTTTGAAAAACCCGGACGTGAAACATGTTTTGTTTTTTTACTCGGCCTTAGTAGTTAAATGTACCAAATAAGTTTTTATGCTATATAATTATTTTGAGTAATTGTTGATAGTGTCCAGTGCCTTTAAAGGTAGGAATTCGAGAAAGACTCTGCCTGGGTCAAAACGTCAGGCCATTAACTATTTTGGTATATTTCCTCAACAGGTGGGAGATTGTACTGGTGCGATGCCGGGCTCAACACTGTCGAATCAGTTGACTTTGAGGGTGGAAATCGTCTCCTGCACGCCAACGTGTCCTCGCATGACATCCATCCGTTTGATATTTGGTACTATCGGGACCGCTTGTTTTGGACAGACTGGATCTCAGCAGAGCTCTTACAATTTCAGTTTTCACCGCCGAATATTACAGGAATTGGGTCTGCAAGCTTTTCCCAAGCAGCCGGATTGCACATTTATAAGGGTAAGGTTTGACCAGTAACTTTGTTTATAAACTTTTTTTATATATATATATTTTGTTTTATTTTTTATTTTTTTTATAAATCTTTTTAAAACATACGCAATGATTACTAAAGTGACAGGGGCTGTCAAATTAAAACAAAAGTTTCAAAACTGTCATTTTGAGATGTGTAAAACCAGACCCCTGCCAACGATAAAAATATAATTATATAATATAAAAAGGAGATTACACTCAAACATTTACAAATCACACACATAAGAAAACATTAAAACAAAAGCAAATCCAGATTATTGCAAAAACAGCACCCACAACAAAACAACGAAACAACAGGAGGAAGGGACAACAACAAAAATATAAAAAAACGTAGCCAAACACGTTTATGAAGGGAGGATCATAGATTGGTTATTTGTCGATGTAATGCTGATTTAAAGGCAACAATATATCAAGAATGATACAACAAAAGTCTTCTGTGAAAATTTCATTAGAATTCAGTGTCTAGTTGTTGAGAAAATCCCCAATAGGTACATTGAATCCATCTCGTTAAACAAGGAGGCAGTGGGTTCCAACTGCATCTCTGGCCGCAGCATTCGCAAATGGACACCACATAATTTGAGAAATGACTCGTACATGAATTGTTTCTCTACTCGCAGTGAATTATTATTGTTGTTATTATTTATTTTTGGGTTGAACAAAGAAAAATTGACTAGAGCGGGATTTGAACCAACGACCTCCGGTTAACGTGCTGGCACTCTACCAACTTAGCTTTCTAGCCCTATGGTGGTGGTCTCCCAATTTTGTCAATATCTTTATTCGGGGGGTGATCCCCTGTCTGCCGCTTCCCAGGTTGTATCGTTACCTGGGTGTGATTCCTGGCTACACGACAGTTTGTGGTTGAATGGTGTCTGACAGGCACCCCCCCCCCCCCCCGAACAAAGATATTGACAAAATTGGGAGACCATCAACATAGGGCTAGATAGCTTGGTTGATAGAGCGCCGGCATGTTAACCGGAGGTCGTTGGTTCAAATCCCGCTGTAGTCAATTTTTCATTGTTCAACCCAAAATCATTTAAAAATGTACCCAGTCAGTTTCCCTTGTGGTTTATTATTTATTATTTATTTTTGTACAGATGAACTTACTGACCATTCATGTATTGACTTGATGCCATGTGCTGTAACTAGGGAGAGATGTCGTCAGTTTGATACCTCCTACCAGTGTGTATGTAAAGATGGTTCAGCTGGTGCAATGTGCAATCAAGGTGAGAACAATATTAAAGGTCTCCTGAGACGCCGACTAGAGGTAGCTAGTCGAACATTGAGACAAATTAAGAACTTACTTCGCAGTAGTTAAGTTAAATTGTGAAGCTAGTAAATGTTGTCTTGTTGAGTCACTGTGCCGTGTGACGTTTTGAAACCGTATCGGGTTTAACTTACAGTTTTCTGATCGAACGGTCGTTTAATTTCTTACAATACTTGCTGCATTTGAATTATTAGATTGTTTTGTTTCTCCGTCGTAGTTAATCCATGCTCAGGAAACCCATGCAATGATGGAGAGTGTTTTCTGAAGTCAGCTACTACCAATGTGGTGGACTACTTCTGTCAGTGCCCGCTTCTTTCCACTGGGATGAACTGTGAAACACAAAGTGAGTGTGATTGAACAAGTTGTTAGTTAAAAGTTTTATTGACCCTATCTTTAAAGGCACTGAGCACGTTTGGTAATTGCCAAAGACCAGTCTTCTCACTTGGTGTATCCCAACATAAGCATAAAATAGCAAGCCTGTGAAAATTTGAGTTAAATTGGTCATCAAAGTTGGGAGACAATGATGGAAGAAAAAACACCCTTTTTGGACAAATTTGTGTGCTTTCAGAAATGAATAAATGACTTCTGGCTAGAAGTCTGTTATTATTTTAGTGAGAAGTTACCTCTATGTTTAATTCTATGCTACTTAAGAGGGAGCCGTTTCTCACAATAGTTAATACTATCAACAGCTCTCCAATCAAGTCAGTTTTTTAAGTTAATATTTGTTTTGAGTAATTACCAAACGTCTACCTTCCCTTTAAGGGGAACATTGCCTTTGCCGTTGACACTTTTGGCTATAAACAACTTGGTTAACATCTCTTATATCGTTGCGGGAACCCGCTGCCAAAACATAGGATTTGAACTGCCTCTAGCTACCAGGCAACCTCGGTAGTCTAGTTGGTAAGACACTGCTCTAGAATTGCAAGGGTCGTGGGTTTGAATCTCACCCGAGTAACATGCCTATGATATTATTTTCACAGGACTCGGGTAAGTACTGAGTATACAGTGCTAACACACATTGGTGTATGGGTAGAAACCAAAAACTAATATTGTGTAAACTTGTGTTTTGAAATGAACATTTTTGGAAAGATATTTTAAAGGGAAGGTATGGCTTGGTAATCATTCTTAAAAATGAATGGCAATAACAACATTTGGTTAGAAGCCTGCAGCAGCATTTGATAGTATAAGAATTTTTAGCTGAATTTGTATATACATTTGAAAAGAGCATAAACTAATCTTTAAACCCAATGTTAATAATAATAGACATAACTATAGTGGATAGATTTTGATTAAAAAGTTGTGAAAGTAGAAACACCAAGATATGCGAGAGAATGAAACTGAGAAAACAAGGTTTAAAGTGGAGTTGTTTTTTTAAAACTTCATCAGCACTTTTTATATTTCAATGGCAATCTTTGAAACCCCTTTTTGATGTTATAAGAAAGGAAGTTGGCAATATAAAAAAATATATATTTTAGAATTTGAATTTACAACAAAAATATTTTTGAAAATTTCACCGCTGTTTACTTTTTTTGGCTTGTTTCTCCCTACTGATATTTCCGACAAACGACTCTTAGCCTAATTGCATCATTGTAGTTGGTACCAATTTATTTATTTTTCTCTCCTTGTATTTGCAGTCTCTCCGTGCCAGAGTGAGCCCTGTATGAACGAAGGAACTTGCTTCGTATCTGGTTCCCGAGATACCTACGTCTGTCTCTGCACGGATGGTTTCACCGGAGTAAGCTGTGAAAACAAGTTCAGTAAGTCAAATCAATTTTGGCTTTTTGATTTGAATCCATTTTAAAAGCCATTGGACACTTTCAGTAAATAGTATTGTCCAAGGCCCACACTTCGTGTATCACAACTTATATATAAAATAACAAACCTGTGAAAATTGATGCTCAATCGGTCATCGGAGTCGGGAGAAAATAACGGGAAAACCCACCCTTGTTTCCGCACGGTTCGCCGTGTCATGACATGTGTTCAAAATAAATCCGTAATTCACGATATTGAGAATTGATATTGTTTTAATGTTTTCTCAAAAAGTAAAGCATTTCATGGAATAATATTTCAAGAGGAGTATTTCAACATAAACCCTGTAAATTATTTGTAAATCTGTGATTTTTTTAATTTTTTTTTCTGTACCAAAAGTGTATAATGGCTTTAAAGGGACATGTTGCCTTGGATCGGACGAGTTGGTCTTTGGAAAGCGTTTGGAACCGTGTGTTATGAAATACATAGGGGGCCTATGGTTCAAAAGATTTTTAAAAGTACATGTAGAATGATCCACTCGAAAGTATCACTCATAATTGCATGGTTTTCCTTTTACCTCTTGAACTATGCGGTCGACCATTTTGTGGAGTCAAAATTTTTCCCCCACAAAATGGCCGACCATGTTTCTTCACGTCATATTATGAAAATGTTTGTTTGGATCGTTATATATATTCTACTTCAAAATTATCTATCTAACCATTTGCATTTCATAACAAACCATTTCAAACGCTTTTCAAAGACCACCTCGACCAATCCAAGGCAACGTGTTCCTTTAATAATTCATTGGTTTCACAACCAGAATGAAATAAAATGAAAATGAAAGTGTTCAGTGTTTGGCATTCCTTTGAACAACACACTCGAAGGGAAGGGCGAATGCATAGAAATGTGATTTCTAAGGATTTTTGTCTTGATTTAATGATTTTATTAAAATCTCCTTCAACCATGATATATGTTTCCAGGCTCTGCACATGTTTAGTAATTTCTTAAAATATATATTAGCATAAAAACTTACATTGTAGGGTTTTAGGAGACATACGCCTTTTGGCGACAGTTATTTTTTTAACTTTTATGCTCTCCTGGGCACCCCACTGTTGTTTTACTTTGTTTTCTTAAATATTTTTAATGTATGTACATGTGCTTGTAAATGTGATTGCCCGAATAAATATTATTATTATTATTTGAATAAATATTATTATATTATTTATTATTGTAACGAGCAGCGAAGAGCTGTTGAAAGTATAAAATATTGCGAATAGTTACTCCCTCTGTATTTGAGACAGGTAATTTCTCATTAAAATGAAGCCTTCCTCAGACTTTTATTAGGCATCTGAAAGAACACAAATTTGTGCAACCATGTTTTTTTTCTTTCATTATTTTCTTGCAACTTCGATGACCAATCGAGCCCAAGTTTTCACAGGTTTGTTATTTGATGCATATGTTGGGATACACCCAGGTGAGAATACTGGTCTTTGACAATTACCAAGCGCGTTCATCGCCTTTAAGAAAAGGAAAGCAGGCACCAAAGGAAGAAAAAAAAACACATTGTGTCTAATTTTGTAGTTTTGCAAATGGTGTTTGCAACTTTGCATAGTGTGGATAATAAGAGTAACTTATAATAAATATGAATAGTACACTTGAGGGTGCAACCATGAGACGAGCAGAGTATACTGTTTGAACTGTCGCGACCAAACCGGCTCTTTTCAGAGCCACCACTCACTTAAAAGAGATTTTACTCATGGTTGTACCCGCAAGCTTACTATTCATATTTATATTTATAGTTACTCTTATTGTAGTTTAGTATTTCTGGCAATGCGCAGAGTCCGGAAATCTCCTGAATTGGTAATTCTGAGAGGTGTAATGTCTAGAATAAGGGGGACCCAGACCCTCAAGCCATTTTCTAGTTATTTATTAAACTTACCCAATCCCAATGCCTGTAGTTTGCCTTACTACAGTCAAACTTGGCTTTGAAAATGGCCTTGTCAAAAAGTAAGGCCTTTTGAATTCTATATCATGAGTTTTGTTTGTGCAAAAAGAACATTTTTAAAATAATACTGCAAAGGGTCTGAAATGCACGAATGTGCATTGTTGTTTTGGGGTTTTTTTTTGTATAAGAAAAAAAAATGTGTATGTTATCTTTGCTCACAATTCATGCTACTTTATTAGTGCTGTGTTTACACAGGGGGCTTGGCTGTTGGGCTTTTGAAAATGAAACACAATCACAAGCCTCTATTGTGAGACTACTTTGAAAAGTTTTTTAGAACTTTTCATCCGGAAATAATGCTTGAGGTACTTTATAAGGATTTCAATATCAGGGAAATAAAGTAAAATGGGCAGGGGTCCAAGTTAATTGCAAATGAAAAGCGCGATAGCAAAAGCAGCAATCCTTGACATACTTACGCATCACTGAGCGCTGCACCTCTTGCTGATGTTCTTTTGTGAAAGTACTTTTGCTTCTCTATAAACATTTCGCAGTTTCCGTGACAAGGCACTGGATAGACCAGCAAAGACCAGTATTCACTCTTGGTGTGTTTCAACGTATCAAATAACAAATCTGTGAAAATTTGGTCTCGGTTGGTCAGCTAAGTTGGGAGAAAAATAAATGAAAGAAAAAAACAACCTTGTTGCACAAATTTGTGTGCTGTGAGATACCTGAGAAAGGCTTCAGGCCTGAAGTCTTTCTCGGATTCAACTTTCGTGAGAAATTACCCCTTTCATGAGACAGAAACTGTTCAAGCATGTACATTGGATTTACCTGGCTCTCCTGAAAAAAGAAATTGCTCTGTTATTTGCACTTCTTTTCCTTAAAAACTTGACAACTAATGAAGCTCAAATTTCTACAGGTAAATTTATACATCTTCATTCACAGTGAGTAGGGATTCATGTCATGGTCAAAAACTTGATCTACATGTACAAAAGGTATCAATACCTTTTCAGCTTATCCTCATAAGTGTGGGTTCGAATCCCGGCCATGACACTCTTGTCCTTGAGCAAGATACTTAACCGTAATTGCTTCTCTTTACCCAGGGGTATAAATGGGTACCTGTGAAGGTAGAGGTTGATATTTTCTATGAAAAAGCCATCAGAGCGTCTCGGCAGCTAGGGCTGTACACTCCCCAGGGAGCCGAGAAACATTAAAAGGGATGTCATTGGCCCTATGACCAGGGCACTAATGTAAAGTGCATTGATACGGTTATTGTGAAATGCCCTATACAAGAATTTGTTTTATTATTATTATACAGGATTTGAGGCATTGCATGGTGAGGTATCAATATATATTTGGTTTGCGGTAACACCATGTGTGTATCTACTTGCCAGGTAGAGTTTGTTCTTAGAGAACTGTCTTGCTTAATTCTACTACCGCGGAGTAGATTGTACGGGTGTTCGGGAGACTTCTCAGTTCTGAAAAGAACTGTCCTGCTTATTAACTATTACCTGGGCGGATGGTAATTATAGTTATGAATAATTATTATTATTATTATTATCCTGATCCAAACCTTCTCTAAACCACTGACGTTAAATCAACTCCGAATTATATTTTTCTTTGATCTACAGGCCCCTACAATCTAGTCTTTGTGGCCAACATTGACCCTCCAGGGATCTACGTAGCTCAGGCAGATAACTTCAACTTCACCATCATCCCGGGTACTTCAGACCCTTCCTCTAATCCTGTTGCTGTTGACTATGATCCCGTATATGGCATGGTCTACTGGACAGACACTGTCCTGTCCAGAATCGTCCGCTCCTTCTTGGACGGCAGCGGCTTGGAAACTATTGTCAACAACACCTACAGTACGTTCCTTGTTTTGGTTTTACCCTTACACTGATGTGTTCTACATATGTAGCACTGTATACTCTGTACTTCTCAAGTTCTGTGAAAAAAAATCACGGGCATACTCCAATATACAGTTGTTGCATGCTGTGACAGGGTCCATGGCGTTTTGTACACCCGAGGGTGCCATTTTCCACCGAGGGTGTACAAAACCCATGGACCCCAGTCACAGCGTGCAACAATTGTTTTGTTATACCTACCTTTGTGTAATTGTTATTCCTCTTCTCGAAGTTCTGTTGTCATCTTCAAACATTATTACGACGGACTATTCATTGTTTAATAAGCAGACGAACAAGAAACAATTCCCTCGAAGCCTCGGTTGTTTCGTACACAGCGCTGGAAATCGACCAACGCTGCGAACGATCAAGGTGATGTACACCGGTGTACATCACTTTTCATGTCACTCGTCCCCTGAGCTATGTATCATGCGTTTTTGTTGCACGTCACGTGATTGGTTTTTGACCAATCAACATAGGGGTTAATTGTTACCGATGGGATTTGAACCCTGGACCTTTGCAATTTTAGAGCAGTGTTTTACCGAATAGACTGAGCCAATGGCATATGTCTGGAATTGAAAAAGTTAACTAAGTAATTGTGGCTGGAAGCCTTTAAGGTCAATGCCACTGACTTTATGTAGTACTTCCTAAATTAGAAGAATTTCAGACTAAATAAAAAATTTGTTTATTATCTTTACCAGTCATATATAATACCTTTAAACCTGCTAACGCAATAATGTAGATAGTTTGCACAAAACTGTGTCCTTGCTGAACAGTAAAATCAGTCTTTATGCATAACAAAACAAGGTACATGAACCAACAAATAACTGCAATGACGATAATTCAACAGTTTAAAAGAGGCAGAGAAAAGCCCTAACAAATATTTTCTTTCTTTTGTCATTCAAGGCCTATCGTAGACATTATGTCGCCTTTCATGCCGGCAGGAAAAAACTACAATAGGGCACTGAATCTTTTGTGAAAATCGTATTTGAAGTTGTACTACATCCACCTTGATATTTTTAATAATGCTATCTGTAATTAGAGAGAATGTTTATTGGTTCTGGCACAGTTTGTGAAAACACAAAACAAACAAAAAACACTAAACGAGATCAGTGTGCTGACCACAATGCCCAAGGTAAAGTACTGCACTTTAAAGGCAGTGGACACTATTGGTAATTACCCAAAATAATTTTGAGCATAAAACCTTTCTTGGTGACGAGTAATGGGGAGAGGTTGATGGTATAAAAAAATGTAAGAAACGGCTCCCTCTGAAGTGCCATAGTTTTAGAGAAACTAGTAATTTTCCACGAATTTGATTTTGAGACCTCAGATTTAGAACTTGAGGTCTCGAAACCAACCATCTAAACGCACACAACTTCGTGTGACATAGATGTTTTTTTCTTTCACTATTATCTCGCAACTTAGTCGACCAATTGAGCTCAAATTTTCACAGGTTTGTTATTTTCTGCATATGTTGAGATACACCAACTGTGAAGACTCGTTTTTGACAATTACCAATAGTGTCCACTGTCTTTAAAGGCAAAGTATACCTTTGGTTTGCCTACATCCTTCAAATACCTGGTGAAAAGTTTCAGCAAAGCTGTTTTCTTTTCAACCAGTCTGGCCCTCAGGAAAAATCTGCAAAAATGATCAGACAACAAAGAAATAAATTAGCCTCCTTGAGATGGAAGTTACAAAATTGTGTCGATAGAAGTTTTAACAGTAATAATAATAACTGTATTTATAAAGCGCCAAATTGCTAAAGGCGCTGAAGAAAAAGGGAAAACAAAACAATGCAAAGTTGCTGTCGATCAGCTACAGACTAGGGGAAAAGATAATAATAATAATAATAATAATTGTGGCTTCTTAAATAGCGCGCATGTCCGTCACTCAGTGACACTCCTGGCGCTGTAACATACAGTATTTCCTGCAAGGTGTGGGACTCTGTTTTGAATTATGAGACCTAATTCTGATAGTAATGTTTTACAAGGTGCTGTGGCGCAGTTTGCTGCCGATCGGACCAGGAACACAATGGCTAACCGCTTCTCTTGGATAAGTGCACTGGGTTCTTTTACATGCGTTACACAACACATGGGACCAACTGCTTAACGTCCCATCCGAAGGACGAAGCAATGGTTAAGTGTCTTGCTTAAGGACACAAGTGTTACGGCAGGGGATTAAGACGGGTCTTGAGAGCCTGTTTGAAGGCCGGGAGTTGGTTGCAGTTCCTGGAGGATTCGAGACGTTGAACAAAAGATTACAACAAGACATTTCAAAGATGCTGTTGACAAGCTACAGACGGGGTAAAGATGGGTCTTGAGAGCCTGTTTGAAGGCTGGGACACTGTTGCAGTTCCTGGAGGATACAAGACGTTGAACAAAAGATTAAAACAAGACAGAACAAAGATGCTGTTGACCAGCTGCAGACGGGGTAAATATTGGTCTTGAGAGCCTGTTTGAAGGCTGGGACACTGTTGCAGTTCCTGGAGGATACAAGACGTTGAACAAAAGATTACAACAAGACATTTCAAAGATGCTGTTGACCAGCTACAGACGGGGTAAAGATGGGTCTTGAGAGCTCATTTGAAGGCTGGGACACTGTTGAAGTTCCTGGTTTGGGTAGACTACTTAGTAATCAGGGAGCGGCAATAGAAAGGCCCTGTCACCTGCAAGTTTATGTGTTTTGTGGATTGTGGGAGCAAAGTGAATAAAAAACTTTGCTTAACATGAAATTTCTTCCTTGATAAAAACAGGATAACCAACCAAATTTCTATTTGTTGCTTGTTACTGGTATTCAAGTTTGCTTATCCTGAAAATCATGTGGAAATTTGGTTGGTAATCCTGTTTTAACCAAGAAAGAAATTTCATGCTAAGCAAATTTTTGTGCTTAGCACCTCTATGAAATTGGGCCCTGGTCTGGAGTGTAACTTATTGATGGTGATTTGTTGTCCTCTTTCTAGCGCCTGATGGTTTGTCCCTTGACCCTGAGAACCGTGTGATGTACTGGACCGATACAGGAAGTGATTTGATCGAGAAAGCTACGATGGATGGACTCGGCAGAACTGTGGTTTTGAATCTCACGGATTCTTCAAGGGAGGAAGTGCAACCCAGGGCTATTATTGTGGACACAGTTAACAGGTTTCATGCTTTTGTTGGTTTTTACTAAAGTTTTAAAGAGAAAGTATCCGTAATAAAATTGTATGGTTTTTAGTAAACAGTCTGCTGATTTAAAGTGAATCTTACCAAGAAAGTTACCGTAAAATTCAGGTGTGAAAGTTTCAGCCAAATACAGTAATTTATTGCTAAGAAAACAGCAAAAAAAAATAATGTTTTAGCGACACCGTGTACTAACTTCATCTCTAGCCCCCAGCATTCCAAAATGAGCACCAATCCACAGAATCTACATCCGAGTTCAA
Source organism: Asterias rubens (assembly GCF_902459465.1). NCBI lineage: Eukaryota > Metazoa > Echinodermata > Asteroidea > Forcipulatida > Asteriidae > Asterias > Asterias rubens. Next base: position 575,309 of record NC_047077.1, on the reverse strand, counting down.
TTCATGCATTAAAAAGGTGTTTGGGTGCAAAATAATCCAAGCCATAGGCTATGACTTGCAAGGAAAACCGTTCTAAAAAAGGTTTGCCGATCGATTGAACTATATCATGCTGCTCACCATGCTCACCTAGAAGGTTTCCTTATTTGTTACAAATTTTGTTTGACTGCGGTTTAATTAGACTTGGATTGCTTCATGTAAAATAGGCTGTCATTTTTTTTGTTAACAAGAATCAATCTATAATTTTTTTAATACAAACAATTTGTAGCTAACTCTTAAACAAAAACTGTTATGTATTTTATTTTACCACAGCTATCTGTTCTGGACGGATTGGGGTACTGCACCAAAGATTGAGCGCGCCAACACAGATGGATCTGATCGTAGGGTGTTGGTCGATACGGGTCTGGGCTGGCCAAATGGCCTGAGTCTGGACTCTCAAGGTGAGAATCTGATCCGTAGAGTGTGGGTTCGAGTCCCGGTCATGACACTTGTGTCCTTTTAGACACTGGGATGTGAAGTCGTAGTTTATGTGTGTTGTGTAATGCACATAAGAGAACCCATGGCACTTATTGTAAAGAGAAGGGGTTTTCCTAGCCTGAACATTTGACGTCACACTTGGAGGCTTGTGAATAACATCAAAGACCGGCCCCCCAGCACCGGCCCCCCAGCCGGCTTGTACATTCACCTTTGACCTCCACTCTTTTCACATAGAGATACACAGTCAAATTCTAAACCAACATTACATGCAAACTGTATACAATACACATGTACGTGGACACAGCATGCAGATGACCAAAAGTAAGCTTTCCATTTGTGTGTTTTGATTGGTCATCCGAGGTGACATAAGACCAATCAAAACAAACCCAACTCTGGTAGCTTTTAGTCACTGCATTAAATAAGGGAATAAAAGGGTAGCGACGAGTTCTTACACGGCCGTTTAAAGCCGGTAGGGTCGAATTGCCGTGTGATAAAGGCCCGGCCTTTAGCGCACAGCAACGACCCTGCAAGGTTTTAAACGGACGTTTAAGAATGAGTCACTACTCTTTTATTCCCATTCATAAATGCCCTTTTGTTAAAAAAACGTTTTAAAAAATACAATTACTGACACTTTGACAGTTTAAAATTCAAGGTTTGAAATATTTTTGTCAAAAACTTTGTGAAGAGTCTGTTGCACGTGGGTTGTGTGTACGCGCACGCGCTAAGAAGTAGATTACGCGTTGTTACTAAAAGCTCTTAATTGCGTTCCGCGTGATAAGCTTGCGCGCCTGACACGCGGAAGCCAGCCGGTTATAAGCACTGGTCATTAACGACCGTTTCATATCAAATCATATCCAGATAAAGACAGGGGTCCAGTCTAGGGGTTTTTCCTGGTGTTTCTGCTTATCGGAAGCATAATAATAATAATAATAATAATAAGAAATGCTTATATAGCGCAATTCAGTACTGCAAGTACTGCTTAATGCGCCACAGCACCTTGTAAACCATCACATGATGCTATAAAGGAATATGTTTCACACTTAAAAACATAGCTCCACATACCTTGCAGGACAAAAGTGCACTGGGCCCAATTTCATAGAGCTGCTAAGCACAAACATTTGCTAAGCATGAAATTTTTGCCTTGATTAAAACAGATCGATTACCAACAAATTTTCACGTGATTTTCAGGATATGCAAACGACAGCTGAATACCAGTAACAAGCAATGTGTAACAAATGGAAATTTGGTTGGTAATCCTGTTTTTATCAAGAAAGAAATTTCATGCTAAGCAAATCTTTGTGCTTAGCAGCTCTATGAAATTGGCCCTGATATACAGGGATAACAATTGTAAAGCGCTTTGATCTAGCTAAGGATAAGTGCAGTGCATATGTGTAAATCTCTTTTGAGTAGTGTTGTTTCTGAAAAGAATCGGTGGTTGGCAATATTTTGATCACTACTCAAAAAAGATTTCCCATGGTGCTACCGCAAGCCTCTGCTGATTAAACTCCCACCATGCAGCGTTTCAAATCTAACCCATTATTAGAATCTTCAATTTTTGTTGTTAATACTTTCAACAGTTGGCCGACTTTACTGGTGTGATGCGTCTCTGGATCGCATCGAATATTCAGACCTCGATGGAAATGGTCGAAGTATTCTTGTAGATCTTACTGTCTATGACATCCATCCGTTCGACGTCGCTGTGTATGACGGTTTTGTCTACTGGACCGATTGGAGATATAGTCTTCTACGCACAAGCTTAGATGCCGCAACTGTAGAAAATTACGGGACAGTGCCATTTCAAAAAGCTGGTGGTCTTCATATTTATGAAGGTAAATAATACTTATAATAATAATATAATGTCTATTTTTTTTTTTATCAGAAAACTCACTCTCTCAGCACATTTCAAACCCATGTTCAGCAATTTTTGTTGACTAAAGTTATTAAAGACAGTGGACACTATTGGTAATTGTCAAAGACTAGTCTTCACAGTTGGTGTATCTCAACATATGCATAAAATAACAAACCTGTGAAAATTTGAGCTCAATCAGTCGTTGAAGTTGCGAGATAATAATGAAAGAAAAAACACCCTTGTCACACCAAGTTGTGTGCGTTTAGATGCTTGATTTTGAGACCTCAAATTCGAAATCTGAGGTCTCAAAATCAAATTTGTGGAAAATTACTTCTTTCTCGAAAGCTTCATTACGTCAGAGGGAGCCGTTTCTCAGAATGTTTGATACTACCAACCTCTCCCCATTACTCGTAATCAAGTAAGGTTTTATGATAATAATTATTTTGAGTAATAACCAATAGTGTCCACTGCCTTTAAAAGTCATGTTTTGTGTAATTTTCTGAGAGCTTGATACTTATGTAGTATCTTTTCTGTAGCGCCTTGAGAGTAATATTTTATTAGAAAGTGCTTATCGATGTGGAGTGGATAGGGGCACCAGACTCGAGCTCTGTTTAGCAGAGTGCGGGTTGGAGTCGCGGTCGTTGCACTTGTGTCCGACACTTAACCAATATTGCTGCATCGTTTGGATGGGAGGTACATGTAAAGCCATTGGTCCCTACGTATGTTGTGTAATATGTAAGAGAAGGGGTTCGCCCTGATGTTCCTGGTTTGATGGGCTGCATATTATGCCACATCACCTTGTAAAGCCGTGACACTTGTGTCTTTAAGCAAGACACTTAACCATTGCTTCGTCCTTCGGATGGGACATAGAGCCGTTGGTCCCATGTGTTGTGAAACGCATGTTAAAGAACCCAGTGCACTTTTCGAAAAGAGAAGGGGTTCACCCTTGTGTTCCTGGCTGTGGCTGCTGTATACGCCGTAGCACCTTGTAAACCATTATAAGGTGCTAAATAATTGGGTCTCAAAATTCATCACTGCAATTACCTATCTTTCTGAAAGTTTGTCTATACTCAGCGCCTTGAGTACCTTGTTTGGTAGATACGTGCGCTAAAAAAGACTTTGATATTATACTATTATTAAATCATTACATGGTGCTACATGATGTAAAGGAATTGGTCTCATACCTTGCAGGAAAACACTGAATCTTGAAGCGCCTTGAGCGTCTCTGAGGGGTGGATAAGAGCACTGTAAATAAGAAGCAACCATTATTATTATTATTATTATAAAGTTTACATATTTTTTTTGCAGCCACCAAGTAAAAAAAAGATCCCACTGGGATCCAAGTTTTGAATAATCCCACCGTGAGTCACAGGTTCTATCGAATGACCTCAACCGGGATCCCGGGAGTAATATTTTATTAGAAAGTGCCTGTCGATGCCGAGCGGATGAGGGCACTAGACTTAAGCTCTGGTGTTTCTGTTCAGCAGAGTATGGGTTCAAGTCCTGGTTGTGACACATGTGTCAGGATTCTGCCAGAATCCTGTAAGAATTCCAGTGGGATCCCGGCAGTTCCATTTTCTATGGGGTCAACTAATGTTACTCCCTCCATGCAAAGTTTTTCAACCCAACTTATATTCTTTTTGCAGACACCAATGTGGACCACAGTTGTCAGACCATTCAGCCATGTCAAAACTTTGGATTTTGCCAGCAGTATCGAGACCACTATGAATGCATTTGTCTGCCTGGCTACACAGGTTTCGATTGCGAAAATGGGGGTGAGTCACTTGAAGACATGTTATTTATTTATCTATTTCAACAAAACCTCAAAAAATGGAGAAGGTAAAAAATACATAGATCTACAATAAAAGATACATAAACACAAGTATAAAGGCAGTGGACACTATTGGTAATTACTTGAAATAATTATTATCATAAAACCTTTCTTGATTACCAGTAATGGGGAGGGGTTGATAGTATAAAACATTGTGAGAAACAGCTCCCTCTGAAGTGGCGTAATTTCTGAGAAAGAAGTAATTTTCAATGAATTTGATTTCGAAACCTCAGATTTAGAATTTGAGGTCTCGAAATCAAGCTTCTTAAAGCACCCAACTTCGTGTGACCATGGTGCGACAAGGGTGTTTTTTTCTTTCATTAATATCTCGCAACTTCATCGACCACTTGAACTCGAATTTTCACAGGTTTGTTATTTTAAAGACAAGTCTTTGACAATTACCAATAGTGTCCAGTGTGGTTAAGGAAACAGGATAACCCTGACACTCATGGACAACCCTCAGAACATCTTGACAAAGTGTGAAACAAAAGGATTGTCAGAACGATCTGAGTAGCCGACCGAGAGAACAAGATCATCACGATCCAGAAACTGATTACGAAACAAAACTGTTCTGACAATATCACAATCATCATGTTATATTTTCATTATTTATTTAGTTTCCTTTTATTGTTTATCCTTACCTCATCTGTTAGTTTTACTTATTTATTTTAATTTATTTAGTGTTCTTATTAGATTTTGAATTTATGTCTTCTTATTAGATATTTATTATTCACTATTGGTTGTATAATTATCTGCTTTAATTATTGCGTCGTGTACTTTATTATGTTAAACCTATATTAATTTTATTGCGTACCCCAGATATGGGGCAACAGATCTACGGATCACAGTATGTATTTGCTTTTGTTGTCCCTTGCCCATCTCGTGGTATATTGTCAATGTATTTTGTTTCGTACTGTTATGGCAAATAAAATAATAATAATAATATGATAATAATATTAATAATAATAATTATCTTCAATGAGAGCGATATGTAATGAGCTCTGCGACAATTAGCTTAGTTGAGTTTTATACATGGCTAAAAAAAGCATTTTATACACTTAAATGTATGTAGTTTTTGGTTCTAAAGTTATGGAAAATAAAGTTTGTCATCACCTGAAAATAACCCAATCAAAAAAAAACTGTTTAATAAAAAGCATCAAAATATTGTAATGGAAACATAGAACAAAAATCAAACAAAAGGGTCAGAAAAAACCTGTTTTAATAAAAAATAAAATAAAAAAAAAAGTAAATTTTTGACAAATATGAAAATATACACCCTTTAAGAAGCAAGTGCTAGATCTTAACGATGGATGAGAAATGCCAGACTGAATTCAAAGCCTACCTAGTAAACAAAAAATGCTCTCTCTCCAAATGAAATAGTTTGTGCTCTTTAATTGACTTTTCTAGCCCTTGGAATACTGTTCCCAAAAGCTTCTTGTAATCAATAACTCAATAACTCAAGGAGATACCAAAAGGTGAAAATGCGGCAGTCACTCTATATAAAACATTTTATTTGTTTGTATAGGTTCTGATATGTGCGATCCTCAACCTTGTTTGAATGGAGGAAGCTGTCTGGATTTAGTCTCCACATTTCTTTGTTTATGTCCTAGGGGCTACAGTGGGGAAACCTGCTCTGAGGGTGAGAATATTTGTTTTTCGTTTCCTATTTTCTAATAGGGAATAATATTAATAGTAATAACAAATTATTATATAGCGCGTTTCACAATAACCATATCAATGCACTTTACACATGAGTGCCCTGGTCAATGGGACAATTCTCAGCTCTCTGGGGAGTATACAGCCCCAAGTTGCCGTTACGCTCCAAAGGCTTATTCATTCACAAATCAACCTCTAGACCAACCCTCGCAGGTACCCATTTATACACCTGGGTGAAGAGAAGCAATTATAGTAAAGTATCTTGCTCAAGGCACAAGTGTCACGACCGGGATTCAAACCCACACTCCAGTGACGTAACCACTAGAACTTGAAATTTATGCTCTAAACCACTAAGCCATGACACTCTACATCGTTATAGAGTGTCATGGCCGAGTGGTTAAGAGCATCAAATTCAAGTTCTGGTGCTAAGTCACTAGAGTGTTGGTTCGAATCCCGGTCGTGACACTTGTGTCCTTGAGCAAGATACTTTACTATAATTGCTTCTCTTCACCCAGGTGAACAAATGGGTACCTGCGAGGGTAGAGGTTGATATTGTGAATGAAAAAGACTTTGGAGCGATATAAACTGTTGCCCAGGTTGTATAACTCCCAAGGGAGCTGAGAAACATTAAAAGGGATGTTATTGGCCCTATGACCAGGGCACTAATGTGTAGTGCATTGATACGGTTATTGTGAAATGCGCTATATAAGATTTATTGTTATTTATTATCATGGTTTTGAAAGATGTATATTAACTTTCAATCCGTACCATTGAGGCGTGTCATGGCCTATCGGTTAAGAGCATTGGATTCAAGCTCTGGTGTTTGATCAGCAGGTAGGTTCGTGGCCAGGTCATGACACTCCTTAAGCAAGACACTTAACAATGATTGGTTCTTACAATTTTTGAGGTAGTGCTTTCTGCTCTACCCAGCAGGCTTTCACCCCCAAAGATGGTGTTCTAATATACATGCTGTATTATTATTTTGTTCAGCTGCGACTGGCTGTACTCCAAATCCATGTTTGAATGGAGGAACCTGTGTCAATGACGGCACTGGTGGTTTTCTTTGTGTGTGTCTCCCTGGCTACCAAGGAGCTACTTGTGATACAGGTAATTAAGTCCTTATTGGGTATGTTCGTTTACATGTAGCTTCCCTGGGTCGACCCTGGTCTGCCGCGGTACGTTCGAATAGCTTTAACGGGGCTCACCCGGTCAGCCCCCAGTGCCCTGCTTGTGGAGTGGGTCACTTGGGGGTGACCTGAGGTGCATGCCGTCACCACGAGCGGGCGAGTGTGGTCGTTTGATTAACTCTTGTCAGGGGCTCACTCTGATGAGCACTGCGGGGTCGACTCAGGGAAGCTTATCGAACGCACCCATTGACTGTGAGGCACTCTTGTCTTCTTTGAAGGGAGTGGACACTATTGGTACTTACTCAGAATAATTATTACCGTAAAACCTTACTTGGTGACGAGTAATGGGGAGATGTTGATGGTATAAAATATTGTGAGAAATGGCTCCCTTTGAATTGACGTAGTTTTCAAGAAAGAAGTAATTTTCCACAAATTTGAATTTGAGACCTCAGATTTAGAATTTGAGTTCTCGAAATGAAGCATCTGAAAGCACACAACTTTGTGTGACAAGGGTGTTTTTCTTTCATTATTAACTCGCAACCTCGACGACTTATTGGGCTCAACCTTTCAAAGGTTTTTTATTTCATGCATATGTTAAAATACATTAAGTGAGAAGCCTGGTCTTTGACAATTACCAATAGTGTCCAGTGTCTTTAAAGAGGAAGGAAAATGTAAAAGACAAAATCTTCTGCGCTCAATTATAAATAGATAGAGTCCTCGTGAGGGGGGAAAAAATTGCAAGTCACATCTATTTTACACCTTATAAAAGTGTTAATAAGGAGCTGTGGCGCATTCAGCTTCTATTGTATAAGTGTAACTGGTTCTTTTCCATGCATTACACAAGACCAACAAAGGACAAATCAAAAACGGCCAAGGGTCTTGCTAAAATTCGTGGTGAAAATCCACAAGACCTCTCGGACTGTTGCTCTAAATTTTACTGGACCACAAGACCAGGGCCCATTTTCATAGAGCTGCTCAGCACAAAAATTTGCTTAGCATGAAATTTCTTCCTTGATAAAAACAGGTTTACCAACCAAATTTCCATGTGATTTTCAGGATAACCATACAACAGCTGAATACCAGTAAGTGGGAAATGCAACAGAATGGAAACTCGGTTGGTAATCCTGTTTTTATCAAGTAAGAAATTTCATGCTAAGCAAAGTTTTTTGCTTAGCACCTCTATGAAGTTGGGCTTTGAACAAGACCAGAATAAAAATGCAAAAAACAAATCTTCCTGACATTTAGGGTAAAAAGAGAACAATGATTTTGTTTGTCTTCAGTACTCGATAGAAATGAAAGGTATTTTATCAGACTCAAAATCAACATTTGTAAATAATTGAAAGTTACATGATATGCAAGTTCTTAATGGATATACATATTTGATCACCAATGTTTGTTTGATTTGTGTAGACTCATCAGATGTGTGTTCTACTCAGCCATGTATGAATGGAGGAACTTGTCATGAGATAGTTGGTACCTTTTATTGTATCTGTGACGGTGCCTACGCAGGAGATGACTGTTCAATACGTGAGCTTTTTTCCTCTTCATCAAAATAATTTTCTGAAAGTTTCTCTTTTGTTTTGGAAAAGTGTAACTCCATTTTCATCTTGCAGTTTCCAATCAACACAATGTTCACCCAACCTCTGAAAAATTCATCAATTTCGGTTGTCGGTTGCAATCAAAAGTTTACCAACCATTTCATCAAATCATTCAACTGAACAATTTAACAATTAAAGTACATGTAGTTTTGACCGGAAAGATGCCTGTACTGTGTAGATGCATTCACCACATTATTAAAGGGTCAAACATTAGGAGGGTTACTATAAATCAATGTGTGAGTGACAGAATGTAATATTTGAATTGTTTAGAGTCAACTGCATGTTTATCTCAGCCATGTATGAATGGAGGAAGTTGTGAGGAGTCATCAGGTCTCTATTTCTGTTACTGTCTTCCTGGCTTCACAGGAGATACCTGCTCTACAGGTGAGTCTTTCAGCCTAATCCAGAAAATAAATCTGTCATTTTCTTTTGCCTTGCAAGTAATGCAAGAGGAGCATAGTGTTTTCCTTGCCCTTGCAAGTCCAAACGATAATTCAGGAAGGGCTGCTTGGAATATGGGCTTTTAACATTTGTTTGTGGATTGGTCTTGGGATCCCCAAGAAGCCTATTGTTATTAACTCCTATATGTAGGTCAGGACCCCCATTGGTTAACTGTAAAGATAATCATGGCTCAAACAAACTAAATGTTTTCGGAGCAATTACCTTCTAGAAGGTCTTGTCATTTAAACTCCAAACTTGTAATTGGTCTTGGGATCGTTCAGAAGACTTGTTTTTGGACGCCATACTCCGTATAACAAATGTCAAGGTCAGAATGGCTGAAACGAAGTTGATGGAATGCTGGTATGCTTAACTGGAGGTCACAGTTTCAAATCCCGCTATATTTAATATTTCTTTTTCGTCAACCTCCAAATTAGTTTTAAAAACCCAGTCATTGGTTTCTAGTACATTTGAAATTAGAAAGTTACATCCCCATAAGTGATCCCCTTGCTGCTGCTTCCCTGGTTTAATGAACATTTTGGTGTAATCCCTGGCCACGGTAACTACATGTCACAGTTGTCAGCCAACATAGGGCTATAAGCTTTGGTAGAGCACCAGTACGTTAATCCGGAGGTCGTTGGTTCAAAACCTGCTCTGATAAATTTGTCTTCGTTCAACCTGATCGTTAAAAGAATTCTAATGTAAGTGGTACAAGCAAGTCATTGTACCAAATATTATTCTAATCTAACTCGCTAAATGGCTGAGCCAATTTCATAGAGCTGTTAAGCACAAAAATTTGCTTAGCATGAAATTTCTTCCTTGATAAAAACAGGTTTACCAACCAAATTTCCATGTGATTTTCAGGATAACCATACAACATCTGAATACCAGTAAGTAGGAAATGCAACAGAATGGAAACTCGGTTGGTAATCCTGTTTTTATCAAGTAAGAAATTTCATGCTAAGCAAAGTTTTTTGCTTAGCAGCTCTATGAAGTTGGGCCCTGAACAAGACCAGAATAAAAATGCGAAAAACAAATCTTCCTGACATTTAGGGTAAAAAGAGAACAATGATTTTGTTTGTCTTCAGTACTCGATAGAAATGAAAGGTATTTTATCAGACTCAAAATCAACAATTGTAAATAATTGAAAGTTACATGATATGCAAGTTCTTAATGGATATACATATTTGATCACCAATGTTTGTTTGATTTGTGTAGACTCATCAGATGTGTGTTCTACTCAGCCATGTATGAATGGAGGAACGTGTCATGAGATAGTTGGTACCTTTTATTGTATCTGTGACGGTGCCTACGCAGGAGATGACTGTTCAATAGGTGAGCTTTTGTCCTCTTCATCAAAATAATTTTCTGAAAGTTTCTCTTTTGTTTTGGAAAAGTGTAAATCCATTTTCATCTTGCAGTTTTCAATCAACACAATGTTCACCCAACTTCTGAAAAATTCATCAATTTCGGTTGTCGGTTGCAAACAAAAGTTTACCAACCATTTCATCAAATCATTCAACTGAACAATTTAACAATTAAAGTACATGTAGTTTTGACCGGAAAGATGCCTGTACTGTGTAGATGCATTCACCACATTATTAAAGGGTCAAACAGTAGAAGGGTTACTATAAATCAATGTGTGAGTGACAGAATGTAATATTTGAATTGTTTAGTGTCAACTGCATGTTCATCTCAGCCATGTATGAATGGAGGAAGTTGTGAGGAGTCATCAGGTCTCTATTTCTGTTACTGTCTTCCTGGCTTCACAGGAGATACCTGCTCTACAGGTGAGTCTTTCAGCCTAATCCAGAAAATAAATCTGTCATTTTCTTTTGCCCTTGCAAGTAATGCAAGAGGAGCATAGTGTTTTCCTTGCCCTTGCAAGTCCGAATGATAATTCAGGAAGGGCTGCTTGGAATATGGGCTTTTAACATTTGTTTGTGGATTGGTCTTGGGATCCCCAAGAAGCCTATTGTTATTAACTCCTATATGTAGGTCAGGACCCCCATTGGTTAACTGTAAAGATAATCATGGCTCAAACAAACTAAATGTTTTCGGAGCAATTACCTTGTAGAAGGTCTTGTCATTTAAACTCCAAACTTGTAATTGGTCTTGGGATCGTTCAGAAGACTTGTTTTTGGGACGCCATACTCCATTATGTCAAATGTCAAGATCAGAATGGCTGAACTGAAAGTTGATGGAATGCTGGTATGCTTATCTGGAGGTCACAGTTTCAAATCCCGCTATATTTAATATTTCTTTTGTCAACCTCCAAATTAGTTTTAAAAACCCAGTCATTGGTTTCTAGTACATTTGAAATTAGAAAGTTACAGTCGCGTCTATTTTACACCTTATAAGTGTTAATAAGGAGCTGTGGCGCATTATATAAGTGTGTAACTGGTTCTTTTTCATGCATTACACAAGACCAACGAAGGACAAATCAAAAAAGCCAAGGGTCTTGCTAAAATTTGTGGTGAAAATCCACAAGACCTCTCGGACTGTTGCTCTAAATTTTACTGGACCGCCAGACCAGGGCCCAGTTTCATAGAGCTGCTAAGCACAAAAATTTGCTTAGCATGAAATTTCTTCCTTGATAAAAACAGGTTTACCAACCTAATTTTCATGTGATTTTCAGGATAACCATACAACAGCTGAATACCAGTAACTAGGAAATGCAACAAAATGGAAATTTGGTTGGTAATCCTGTTTTCATCAAAATGCGAAAAAAAAATCTTCCTGACATTTAGGGTAAAAAGAGAACAATGATTTTGTTTGTCTTCAGTAGTCGATAGAAATGAAAGGTATTTTATCAGACTCAAAATCAACATTTGTAAATAATTGAAAGTTACATGATATGCAAGTTCTTAATGGATATACATATTTGATCACCAATGTTTGTTTGATTTGTGTAGACTCATCAGATGTGTGTTCTACTCAGCCATGTATGAATGGAGGAACTTGTCATGAGATAGTTGGTACCTTTTATTGTATCTGTGACGGTGCCTACGCAGGAAATGACTGTTCAATAGGTGAACTTTTTTCCTCTTCATCAAAATAATTTTCTGAAAGTTTCTCTTTTGTTTTGGAAAAGTGTAAATTCATTTTCATCTTGCAGTTTTCATTCAACACAATGTTCACCCAACTTCTGAAAAATTCATCAATTTCGGTGTCGGTTGCAAACAAAAGTTTACCAACCATTTCATCAAATCATTCAACTGAACAATTTAACAATTAAAGTACATGTAGTTTTGACCGGAAAGATGCCTGTACTGTGTAGATGCATTCACCACATTATTAAAGGGTCAAACAGTAGAAGGGTTACTATAAATCAATGTGTGAGTGACAGAATGTAATATTTGAATTGTTTAGAGTCAACTGCATGTTTATCTCAGCCATGTATGAATGGAGGAAGTTGTGAGGAGTCATCAGGTCTCTATTTCTGTTACTGTCTTCCTGGCTTCACAGGAGATACCTGCTCTACAGGTGAGTCTTTCAGCCTAATCCAGAAAATAAATCTGTCGTTTTCTTTTGCCTTGCAAGTAATGCAAGAGGAGCATAGTGTTTTCCTTGCCCTTGCAAGTCGGAATGATAATTCAGGAAGGGCTGCTTGGAATATGGGCTTTTAACATTTGTTTGTGGATTGGTCTTGGGATCCCCAAGAAGCCTATTGTTAGTAACCCTTACATGTAGGTCAGGACCCCCATTGGTTAACTGTAAAGATAATTAGGGCTCAAACAAACTAAATGTTTTCGGAGCAATTACCTTGTAGAAGGTCTTGTCATTTAAACTCCAAACTTGTAATTGGTCTTGGGATCATTCAGAAGACTTGTTTTTGGACGCCATACTCCGTATAACAAATGTCAAGGTCAGAATGGCTGAAACGAAGTTGATGGAATGCTGGTATGCTTAACTGGAGGTCACAGTTTCAAATCCCGCTATAGTAAATACTTCTTTCGTCAACCTCCAAATTAGTTTTAAAAACCCAGTCATTGGTTTCTAGTACATATTTGAAGTTAGAAAGTTACTTCCCCATCAGTTATCCCCTTGCTGCTGCTTCCCTGGTTTTATGAACATTTTGGTGTAATCCCTGGCCACGGTAACTACATCTAACAGTTGTATGGTTTTTGACTGGCACCCCTAACAAAATAGGGAGGCTTCAGCCAACATAGGGCTATAAGCTTTGGTAGAGCACCAGTACGTTTATCCGGAGGTCGTTGGTTCAAAACCTGCTCTGGTAAATTTGTCTTCGTTCAACCTGATCGTTAAAAGAATTCTAATGTAAGTGGTACAAGCAAGTCATTGTACCAAATATTATTCTAATCTAACTCGCTAAATGGCTGAGCCAATTTCATGGCTCTGCTTACTGTAAGCACAGAATCGGCGCTTACAAGAGCAGGGAATTCTGTGCTTACCGCAAGCATATTTCATGGACTAGTGGTGATTTTTACAACACTAAAAGTCACTGGACACTATTGGTAATTACTCAAAAAAATTGTTAGCCTTAAAACCTACATGTACATGTACTTGGTAATGAGCAATGGAGAGTTGTTGATTATGTGAGCCCAAAGTTTCCTGTGCATGTATTCCTGGCTTCACAGGAAGCACATGTGACATAGTTAAGTTTGTTCCCACTACTAATGGTCAAATTTAAAGTGTGTACACGAATTGCAACGGTGTAGGGTTTGAGTCCCACCTGAGTAATATTCCTGCGATTTTTCACAGAACTCAGAGAAAGTGCTGAGTATTATACACATAATGAATGTTTCTGAGTGCAATGGTGCGAATATGTTCATGAGTTGAAAGATGGAATGTTCTATTCAACGAGGCGGAGCCGAGTTGAATGGAACATTCCAGCTTTGCACTAAAACATTTGAAACTTAGAAAGACTAAAGGCCTGAAGCCTTTCTCAGGCATCGACAAGCACACACATTCGTCCAACAAGGGTGTTTTTTCTTTCACTTTTTTCTTGCAACATGGTTTGGGTTTAAGGCATATTTTCTTTTGATTTTTTCACAGATATCGATGAGTGTAACTCAGATCCTTGTCAGAATGGAGCAACGTGTGTGGATCGAGTTCTTGACATTTCCTGTACATGTAGTCCTGGCTTCACAGGATTTTGGTGTCAAATAAGTAAGTTTATTTTAAACAAACATTACAGAACTGGTTTTTGCTAGCAAAACAGTTGCTGGCATTAAAACACTTGATGTAATTCACCATATACATAAACTGACAAACCTGTAGAAGTTTGAGATCGATCGGCCATCTGGGTCACGAGAGAACAGTGAAAAACCGATTACAAATTTTGCATTGCATCGATGCCAAAATAATAATGAATAAAATGCTCACTGAGCGATCAATTCCAAACACGAAGTTAGATTATTTATTTCTCATCAAGTATGGCATTTTAGACAGAAATATTTCATGGGATGTTTTCTACTTTCACCATCATTGGACCGTGCAAGTTTTATGTAAATCTGTGATCTTCACGATTTTTGTTTCTTACCAATTCTGTAACATTCCTTTAAGGTGCAGGCAGTTTTCTTTCAACTTGTGTTCATAGTTCTTGAAAGTACTGAGTATACAGTGCTTAATACACAACGGTGTAGTGTAGGGTAAAAATTATAAACTTTGGAAAAGTTTGTAATTTTGAGTTGTTTTTTATTTGTCTACAGATCTCAATGAGTGTGCCTCGAATCCTTGTTTGAATGGAGGAACCTGTGTGGATTTAGTGAACGCATTCTCCTGCGCATGTAGTCCAGGTTGGATGGGAGTCAAATGTGACATTAGTAAGTTTCTTTCCAAACACTAGAAAGTTTAACAATTCTGTTAAAGGCACTAGACACGTTTGGTATAATGACTCAAAATATATATTGGCATAAGAAATTACTTCATAGCAAGCAATGGAAGGTCGTTGATAATGTGCACAATTGTGGGAAATGGCTCCCTCTGAAGTAACAAAGTTTTGGGGAAAGAGGTAATTTCTCATTGAATCTGAGATAGCCTTTTTTTAGGCATCTGTGATGAAAGCACACACATTTCACATTTGTACAACAAGGGTTTTTTTTTCTTTCATTATTTTCTTGCAACTTCGATGACCAATTGTGAGTCCAAGCTTTCACAGATTTGTTATTTTATTATCACCAAATTAGAATATTGGATTTGACGTTGGTAATGAAAATACTGTAAAAAATTCATTATGTAAACTGTATTGACAGTAATTGTATCTTTCTTCATAATTTTTGCCAATATTTATCAGAAATATGGATAAAACCAACCCTTTACCTTAAGTATAAGTATATAATTATGATTGGCTGAAGTAACACAAATAATCTTTACATTGTTGATCGATATATTTATTTCAATTTAAAAGTTTGGGGATTGTAACAATATTAATTAGCCCAGAATAAAATATTCTTTTCTTTTTGCAACTTGCAATGAACATTTGCTGCTAGTAGGGCCTAAAAATAAAAAAGAAAGAAAAAAAAAACCAGGGGGAAGCCCCGATGAAATAATGCGGGTTTTGTTGATCTTTGTGTGAAGCCTTAATTTTTAGCTTCCTGTGTGTCAGGAATCATCAGATATTGTGGGTTTTTCAGAATGAGTTTACAACAAGGGATGTGCTGTAGACTAAACATTACTGCAACACACGTGCTGTACAATTTTTCGATTCATTTTTTCTTCTTTCAGACCCCCAGGCTTCACCCACATAGATGGTGTTCTAATATACATGCGCTATTATTTTGTAATTGGTCTTGGGATCGTTCAGAAGACTTGTTTTTGGACCCCATACTCCATTATGTCAAATGTCAAGGTCAGAATGACTGAAACGAAATTTGGTGGAATGCTGGTATGCTTAACTGGAGGTCACAGTTTCAAATCCCGCTATAGTAAATACTTCTTTCGTCAACCTCCAAATTAGTTTTAAAAACCCAGTCATTGGTTTCTAGTACATATTTGAAATTAGAAAGTTACTTCCCCACCAGTTATCCCCTTGCTGTTGCTTCCCTGGTTTTATGAACATTTTGGTGTAATCCCTGGCCACAGTAACTACATGTAACAGTTGTATGGTTTTTGACTGGCACCCCTAACAAAATAGGGAGGCTTCAGCCAACATAGGGTTATAAGCTTTGGTAGAGCACCAGTACGTTAATCCGGAGGTCGTTGGTTCAAAACCTTCTCTGGTAAATTTGTCTTCGTTCAACCTGATCGTTAAAAGAATTCTAATGTAAGTGGTACAAGCAAGTCATTGTACCAAATATTATTCTAATCTAACTCGCTAAATGGCTGAGCCAATTTCATGGCTCTGCTTACTGTCAGCACAGAATCGGCGCTTACGAGAGCAGGGAATTCTGTGCTTACCGCAAGCATATTTCATGGACTAGTGGTGATTTTTACAACACTAAAAGTCACTGGACACTATTGGTAATTACTCAAAAAAATTGTTAGCCTTAAAACCTACATGTACATGTACTTGGTAATGAGCAATGGAGAGTTGTCTTATAAAGTTGAAAAGGAAAACTACTTCTTTCTTGTCACTTCAGAGGGAACCGTTTCTCACAATCTCTTTTACTATCAATCTCTCCCCATTACTCGTTACCAAGTAAGGTTTTATGCTTATAGTTATTTTGAGTAATTACCAATTGTGTCCACTGCCTTTAATACACATCGGTGAAAAGGTAAAAATCAAATTATGAAACCTTTTGAAAAATTTGTAATTTTGAGTTGTTTTTTATTTGTCTACAGATATCAATGAGTGTTCCTCGAGTCCTTGCTTGAATGGAGGAACCTGTGTGGATTTAGTGAACGCATTCTCCTGCGCATGTAGTCCTGGTTGGGTGGGAGTCACATGTGACATTAGTAAGTTTCTTTCCAATTTCTAGAAAAACAGCTCTCGACTGCCAGATACTGGACATGTTTGGTAATTACTCAAAATATATATTTGCATTTAAGCGAGCACTGGAAAGCTGTTGATAATGTACAAAACTGTGAGAAAGCACTCCCTCTGAAGTTTTTTGAGAAAGAGGTTATTTATCAATAAAACATTTGAAAGCACACACATTTGTCTAACATTATTCATTTTTTTTATACAACATGGTTTGGGTTTAAGGCATATTTTCTTTTGATTTGTTCACAGATATCTACGAGTGTAACTCAGATCCTTGTCAGAATGGAGCAACGTGTGTGGATCTCATTCTTGACGTTTCCTGTACATGCGTTCCTGGGTTCACAGGATATTTTTGTGAAATAAGTAAGTTTATTTTAAGGTGCAGGCAGTGTTCTTCAACTTGTGTTCATAGAGTTCTGGAAAGTACCGAGTATACAGTGCTTAATAGACAACAGTGTAGTGTAGGGTAAAAGTTGTAAACATTTGACAAGTTTGTAATTTGAGTTGTTTTTTTATTTGTCTACAGATTTCAATGAGTGTGCCTCGAGTCCTTGCTTGAATGGAGGAACCTGTGTGGATGCAGTGAATGCTTATTCCTGTGCATGTAGTCCTGGTTGGATGGGAGTCACATGTGACATAAGTAAGTTTCTTTCCAAACTTAAAAAAATTAACAGTTCTTTTAAAGAATATTCTTTTCTTCTGGCAACTCACAATACAATACAATACAATACAATACAATATTCTTTATTAGATCCCAAAAAGGGTAATTCAAATGCTCGCATACCGTAAAAACATTGACACATTAAAAACATTACAAAACAGACAATGGCTATATACTACAAGAAAAACTAAAAAGCGATAAAAATACTGGAGACTGGGCGATAAATTTATAATTTATGTTTAAAATTGAGAATGTGGTGTGTTATTGCACGAGGGATAAAGGAGGATGGGTAGCGGTTAGTCGCAGAATATGGCAATCACATACATGTAGGCTGGCAAGCGCATCATGAAGCGGATGGTTAGCATCGTTCAGTAGCATATTTAGCTTGCCAGCCAGCAGATCCCCATATGCTGTGTCAACAGCATATTCCCCAAGAATCCTTCCTGCTGCTTTTATAATGCTATTTATGAGATCTTTTGCAATCCCACATCGATTTCCACCCCAACAGATCAAGCAGTAGGCCCAAACACTAGCAACAACAGTGTCGTAAAAAGTAGCTAAAATATTACGATTGACATGATCATTCGTTGCTTGCAGGGCCTTAATAGAAAAAAGGAAAAAAAAAGAGATAATGCCGGTTTTGTTGATCTGTGTGTGAAGCCTTAATTTTGAGGTTCCTGTGTGTCAAAAGTCATAGATCATTGTGGGTTTTTCGGATGAGTATACACATCAACCAATGTGCCGTACAGTCTAAACATTACTTCAACATGCATGCTGTACATTACATTTTTTCGATACATGTAATTTTTCAGATGCAGTTGACTGCACTCCTACTTCCTGCCTGAATGGGGGAACGTGTGTAGATGGAGTGAACAGCTTCACCTGTACATGTCTCGCTGGCTACACCGGATCCAGATGTGACTTAGGTATGTGTAACACTCTACATTTAAAGACACTGGACACCTTTGGTAATTGTCAAAGACCAGTCTTCTCATTTGGTGTATCTCAACATATGCACAAAATAACAAACCTGTGAAAATTTGAACTCAAGTTGGCGAGATAATGGAAGAAAAAACACCCTTGTCGCACAGGTTGTGTGCTTTCAGATGCTTGATTTCGGAACCTCAAAATTTAATTGTGAGGTTTCAAAATCAAAGTCAAATATTTTAGTGGAAAATTACTTCTTTCTCGAAAACTACATGTATGTTACTTCTGAGGGAGCCATTGCTCACAATGTGTTATACTCTTAACATCTCTCCATTGCTAGTTACCAAGTAATTTTTTTGTTCTGACAAGTACTCTGAGTAATTACCAATAGTGTTCACTGACTTAGCTTAATGCCACATTTCTATGCCTTACTGTATTTATCCTGCAAGATACATGTATGTGGAGCTATACTTTTCTTGAATTATGAGACCTATCATTGGCGTATTGATCAATCTTTTTGTGTCCCTATATCCTGTACACTTTGCTGGATTATAACAACCTCAAAATGTGTGAAAAGACGGCACAGATGTGTCATGGCCAAATGGTTAAGAGCATCGAATTCAAGTTATGGTGCTAACTCACCGGAGTGTGGGTTCGAATCCCGGTCGTGACACTTGTGTCCTTGAGCAAGATACTCTACTATAATGGACCCTTCCCATGAAATATGCTAATTACATTCACGCATGCGTACTGACCCTGTTGGTTGGCAAACGCCATATAGAGGTGCACTAAGCAGACGCGCCATTGCGTCTGCGTCACGTACCCATTAGCCTTGTACAAAACAGCGCGATGTTCCCCCATTTTGCCAACCAAAACGTTAGTGCACACGCGCTATGTACAATTTACATATTTCATGGGAAGGGTCTATTGCTTCTCTTCACCCAGGGGTACCTGTGAGAGCAAAGGTTGAAATTGTGTATGAAAAAGCCACTGGAGCACCATGGCAGCTCCAGCTGTCTCCCCAGGGAGCTGACAAACATTAAAGGGATGTTATTGGTCCTATGACTACTGCACCATTGTAAAGCGCGTTGATACGATTATTGTGAAATACGATATATAATAATGTTCTTATTATTATTGGGTGCATTCGATTGGCTTCCCTGTGTCGACCCAGCTGTGCTCATCCGGGTGAGCCCCAAACAAGAGCTAATCGAACGTTCACATTCGCCCTCTCGTGGTGACATCATGCACCTCAGGCCAGCCCCATGTGACCCACTCCACAAGCCGGGCACTGGGGGCTGACCCGTGTGAGCCCCTGGAATGACGTCAAAGCTTTTCGAACGTACCGGGGGTGGACCGGGGTCGACCCAGGGAAGCTAACCGAACGCACCCATTAAGTCTTGTGTGTGGTTGATCTCTATGCCTGGAATATGTAGCTGCCTAGATAGTATTGCATCTTCTTTTGACAACTTTGCATGTGACTCTTACAGATATTGATGAATGTCTATCGAGCCCCTGTATGAACGGAGCAACCTGTGTAGATGAAGTGAACAGATTCTCATGTACATGTCCACGTGGGTTTGAAGGAGATACTTGTGCCACAGGTAGGTCTGCTGATCATAGACTGGTCCCCTTAAATACCTCTCTCACACCAAACTTCCTGTCACAGCATTCTGGAAATTGTAGTCTTGGAGCGAGATGATAGTAATGTGTGCGGCGAGGAGGGAGCGAGCGGGGGATCGTGATAGTTGAGTGATAGTGTGAACAACCACCTCTTAGGGGCATTAAGGCTGGGTCACACCAAACTATAGTTCTCAAAACGCCTGAACACCTTGAGAAAATCGTAAGACAGGTTTGGCTGGCTAGAAGCTAGAGCTTCGGCTGGAAATGTCTATAATGTGACCCTATAGTTACTTAAATTCTGGTAAAATTTGGTCTATCTGTAGCCGGGGTGAACGTGCTGCAAATGTATCTGGTCTGTGTGTGCACACGTAAATCAAGAATTGCTCCCGACTACACCCGGTCTAGCATGTCCCTTGTAGTACGATACCCCAATTGGGCCACGTTAGTCTTAGCATGTTTTCGTGCTTACAGGCTTATTGAAATTGGGCCCAGGCTACACACTTCTGTGAAGATTTTACCATACATGTACATGCCTTGTTTCCACTCAGATATTGAGCCACCTACAGTTACTGGTTGTCCGTTTGACACCACTATCCCCGTCACCATGCCATCAAGCCGAGTGACCCATAGCTGGACTCAACCAGGGTTCACGGACAACTCTGGCCCTCCGTCTGAAAGCTTTGGTTGCTCATCGACTGGTTACAACGAGTGTCACCAGTCTGGCTCTGGACTCTTTAGTGTTGGTATTACCAAAGTGATGTACAATGTCACGGATGGAGCAAGGAATAGGGTGGAGTGCTCTTTTACTGTCGCAGTTACAGGTTTGTTGAACATTTTTTGAAAGGACTTGACACTATTGGTAACAGCTCAAAATAATTGTAGCATCTAAAAAGACTTGGTAATGAGCAATGGAGATCTGTTGGTAGTATAAAACAGCATGAGAAACAGCTCCCTCTATGAGGTAACGTAGTTTTTATGAAGAGGTAATTTCTCACTCAAATATTTGAAAGAATAAAAGACTTCAGGCCTGAAGCCTTGTATTATGCATCTAGAAGCACACAAATTTGTACAACAACGGTGTTGTTTTTTTCTCGTCATCTTTCTCTTGCAACTTCGATGACCGTTTGATTCAAAATTCTCACAGATTTATTATTATGTTTATGCATATTTTGGGATGCACCAAAGGTGTCCAGTGCCTGTACATTTCGTTTGTTTTTCGTTGGGGGTGTGGATGTTTGTTGGGGTGTTTGGTTGTTTATTGACAAACACTTTACATATGGACCAGTCTATCTTAAGATCTATAACAGGAAAAAATGCAACCCTCCTCCCCCAAACCCCCCCCCCCCAAAAAAAAAAAAATAGAAAAATGGATTTGGTACCTTTTGTAGGTTTAAAACTTAAAAGTTTTTGGCCATGACATGAATCCCTACTCACTGTGAATGAAGATGTATGTAATATAATTTACTTGTAAAAGTTTCAGCTTTATTTATTGTCAAGTTTTTGAGAAGAAAAACAAAGTGAAAATCACAGAGCGATTATTTTCAGGAGAGTTGCATAAATCTGTTGTACATGCTAAAATGACTTTCGGCTCACCAAGACAACAATTATTTTTGTGACACTGTTTTACTCACTGTTTACAAAACTAAAGCCCCTCAGCAAGGGAAGCTCTTCACCATCATCGAAAACTGTTTAACTTAATTGTAAATCTGTGGACTTTAAATATAGTTTGAAAAATGTCTATTTTAAAAATTTATAGTGGTGGATATCGTCTGCCCGATGAATGTGAATGTCTTAGCTTCACCCGGTGACACAAGTTCCAGTGTGGACTGGAATGAACCGGTTATAACTGGATGGAACGGCCCAACAAGTTTCACTTCAACTGCCCAGCCCGGCACTGATACATTCCTCATTGGAACCCACCAAGTGAACTACACGCAACGTTTTGCAGCAAAGTACAATGTGGTCTTGGAGTGTTCTTTCTTCATATCGGTTGGAGGTGAGTTCAAGATCTTGATTCCTTCTTTATCGTATTCATAAATACCTCAGACAGTTTCGCTATGTCTATTGGTGGAGAGCCGCCTCATATGGGGGGTGTTTAAATGGTTGATAATGACCAGCTTGAGCTGTTTATAATCGGTTGTTTTGGGATAGCATTTGTGCGGGTTAGTGACAACCTTGTTCCCTAGGGTGATTGATCTCGCTGCGCCATGAGTCCGTGGATATGATGATGCATTACTATGCGCACAAATGCGTATCCGAAAACTGTCTCATAAAAATCAGGCATGAGAATCTTCCGGTTTAAACCGGAATTCCGTTTTTTTTCCTTTCAAAATTGTGGTCTCCGAGTTCGATGTGAATTTGCTATAAAATTCGGGGGGTAGGTTTTTGGGGGTATACATTTGGATTTCTCTAATCCCTCTTCTCTAGTCAGACAATGTAAGTTCACCTTTGTAATTGTTATTATCGCGGATCCCCACACATCGTTCATGAAATACCGGCACCTAAACAATAAATTGCCGTCCAGCAGCTGGCCCAATTTACGGCTTGTTGTCTTCCTGGCATCATCGCGCATGCATATGCAGCAGCAGCGACAGATGTATAAACTTGCCTCATTCCTTGCTTCGTTAATAGTGGTACGGTTCAATAATGTTTGCGTGTAATGCGCTTGCTGGTGCAGCAAAGATAACACGTGTGGAGACTTTTGAAAGTCTACTGAAAAAGCAATGCACGTGTTTGCACCATGTGTACAGTGTACTGTGTACTGTGTACGTGCAGGTTTGCACACGAACCAATGAGCGGCGCGGCACGAATCTGAGATCGCCGGCAGGCCATGGTAAACTGGTACCTGTTATTGCCTCACAACCAGCGAAAGATATATTGGGAACCAGCGAACACACTGTACGTCCGGACGACGTGCTTTCTTCATTGGTTCTATTTCTATGTTGGGGTCTAATCTCAACCTCGCTCCAGTTATACCCTATGCTGAATAACAACCTCTTTCACAAAAACACATCGCTCTCGCCAAATATACAGGCCTATATATATTTTAAAATGTGCGTCGCCGACGGATCGTTAAAATCACAAACATTTAATTGTAAAAGAATTTCTTTTACACAACCGAATTTCAAATCAAGAACCTATAAAAATGGTTTTTGGTGAGAAAAAAAGCATTTTCAAGGGCAGAAATAAGGGATAAGATCGTCAAAAAAAAGAAAAAATTATTATTATTATTTTTTCCCCCTTTCTTTTTCCGGAATTGTAACAAAATCGCAGGCGAACCCAAAATTGTTTGAATTGTTTGAGCTTTACATTCCTTATTTTCCCTTAAACCTATTATTATTTAAAAAAAAAAAAAAAAAGGAAAAATCACACAAAAGTAGCTCACTTCTACCTGGAAAAATAGGTGTCAGAAATGCATCAGAGACCACCACAGAGCTTCTAAAGTACCCAGAGCTCCCAGGGCCCTTCAGCGGGCCCTGGACCCCGGCCGTAAGGGACTTCGCGCTGCGCGCTTCACACACAAAAATGATGTAATATTGACATTTCCAATCAACTGAATTTTTTCCTGTTTTTTTATCATCACCCATTCTCATGCCTGAAAAATGCACCACTCGTACGTACAGAGCTCAGACATCGAAAAAAGAGCAACGAGGTCTTAATTGGTCATTTAAAACCTTGCAGGGTCGGGCCTTCAAATCGCACAGCCACGACCCTGTCGGTTTTAAACGGCCATTTAAGACCGCGTCGCTACCCTTTTATTCCCTTAATCAGACACTTTCCAACCCTTGCCCCTTGCTTTAAATCTATATCTCTCTCTAGTCGACTGACGTTGGAATCATGGTGAGATTTACTCATTCTTGTCTATCCTTCAGTAAAGGGACGCACTGCCTAGGATCGGTCGACTTGGTCTATAAAAAGTGTTAGAAAACGTTTATTACAAAATGCGTAGGGTTTGAAAGATGTCGTAAAAGTAGAATATAATGATCCACACAAACATGCCTCGAAAATGCATTGTTTTCCTTATACGCTGGGAACTAACGCGGCATGCCATTTTGTGGAGTCAAGTTTTTGACTCCATATAAAATAGCCGACCGTTGTTAGTTCGTAAAGTAAAAGGAAAACCATGCAAATTAGAGGCATATTTGTCTGGATTGTTATATGCTACTTTTAAATTATCTTTCTAACCTGCAATTCGTAACAAGTTTCAAACGCTTTTCATAGACCAACTCGACTGAGCAGTGTATGGAGATCGAATCGCAGATTTCGGCAGTAAGCAGAGCGATAATATTGTACCCAGTACTATTGATCGGTTCTACTCATTTTCAGGTCAATGTGACGATATCAGTTCACATGATTCAACTCTTAACCGTACTATTAAATGGCAGCCCATCGAGGCAGGAAAAACTGCAGAGTCCTTTCAGAGATGTACACTTAATACAACCAATGGTGAGTCATCTATTAGAGTGAGCCATATTGAAGTTATGTATCAAGTGTTAAAAACAGATCTCATTTAGCTTGGGCGTGTCGTGGCCGGGCAGTCTCATTCACCGGACCCAAGCTCTGGTGTTGTCAGCAGCAGAGTGTGGGTTCGAATCCCAATCATGAGACTTTTTCTCTTGAGCAAGGCACCTAACCATAGTCATATACTTGCTTCATAAAGTTTGGAGGATATTGCATTCTGCTCTTCCAGCCAGGCTCTTGGTGGACGATACCCATGCGTACATCCCTATGGACTGTGTTTCCACCCCCAAGAGTGGGTGGCAACATGGTGGCAGATGATTTGGGTCGATAGCCCAAATCAGTTATGTGTAGGCCTCACCTTGAAGTGACAGTGAGTCGGGTGATATCTTGTTTACAAAATAATCAAATGTCTTTATTTTTCTAGATCGCTTTCCCCCAAAGCGGTCCACTAATTTAAGATTCAAAACAAACTAAAAAAGTTTAATCATTTTTTTAAATTGTCATCTCTTTGTTTTAATTTTGATTTGCTTAAAGACAGTGGACACTTTTGGTAATTACTCAAAATAATTATTAGCATAAAACCTTTCTTGGTGATGAGTATTGGGGAGAGGGTGATGGTATAAAACATTGTGAGAAACCGCTCCCTCTGAAGTGACATAGTTTTTGAGAAAGAAGTAATTTTCCACGAATTTGATTTCGAGACCTCAGATTTAAAACTTGAGGTCTCGAAATCAACCATCTAAACGCACACAACTTCGTGTGACAAGGGTGTGTTTCTCTTTCATTTATTATCTCGCAACTTTGATGACCGATTGAGCTCAAATTTTCACAGGTTACTTATTTTATGCATATGTTGAGATACACCAACTGTGAAGGCTAGTCTTTGACAATTACCAATAGTGGCCACTGTCTTTAAGACCTCTTTGCTTGTGTATGTATGTATTGTATTTAAAGTTTTCAAGTGTGTTCATTCATGTACAAATGTTTTAAACCATTTCAAATGCAAAAGAATAAACAACAACAAATAAATGGAATTTGCATCGGGGATAAAGAATATTCATTTTGGTTTTACCCATATACCCCGATGTGTGTTAGCACTGTTTACTCAGTACTTTCCCGAGCTCTGTGAAAAAAGTCACAGGCATGTTACTCGGGTGGGATTCAAACCAACGACCTTTGCAACTCTAGAGCAGTGTCTTACCAAAGTTACTTTCAGAGAAAGGAATCGGGTAAAAAAAACTACTGTATTAATCGAGTAGCAAATAGTAATAAAAATGTCATCTTACTTTATTGAGAGGTAGATGATTAAAGTTGCACCCAGAGCAATGATTGACAGGACAATACCAATCTGGCTGATGATGATCAGGGCTAGCGCAAATTTATGGTTCGTGATTTTCTGTCCCTTCACGTCCTGAACATCAAATTAAAAAAATTACAGCTTAAAGGATTCGGGTACTTTTTCAAAACGTTTTTACATTAAACTTACACGGTTTGAAGGTAATGATAGTAGAAAGCTTCCCTTCAACTGAGGTGCTGTATAGTTTTTTGAGAAATGCGTAAAACAGGTCACAAAATAATTTTTGTCTCTGTGAGAAGAAAATTATTTTAGCATGTAAAAATGTATTAACCAGTTATGATATAATACCATAACTGGTTAGTACGTTTTTACATGCTAAAACTGAGACAAAAATTTCTTTCCTGACCAAGTGTTTCTCAAAAAGTACAGCATCTCAGTAAGTAATATTTTAAGGTAAGCTTTCTACTATCATTAGCTTCAAACTGTGTAAGTTTAATGTAAATCTGTGGACATTGTGTTTTGTGTTAGAACAAAAGTACATAAACCCTTTAATTCAAAGGCTTAAGTTTGAATATTTTCTCCTTCAGCTGGTGAGCCAATAGCCATACGAGACTGTCTGGTGGTTGACCGACCTCTTTACTTTGAGTGGGAGGCAAACTACACGCTTCTCGGCTGCGGTGAAGCCTCCCAACCCACCGTTGAATCTGTGGCTGATCAGGTAAATGCCTTTTTATTTTGTCTGCAAACCTTTGCCTCGTTTTTTTCAACCCATTATACAAAGTGAATCACCCACTAACAGACTAAAAAACAGAGCCCAGTTTGCTCTAAGCAAAGTGGGTTCGAATCCCGGTCGTGACACTTGTGTCTTCGAGCAAGATACTTTACTATAATTGCTTCTCTTCAACCAGGGGTATAAATGGGTACCTGCGAGGGTAGAGGTTGATATTGTGAATGAAAATCCACAAGCGCCTTACAAGCAGCTCAGGGCTGTATACTCACCAGGGTTATTAAAGTCACCTGGAAATAAAAAAAAATTTCTTTCAAACATAAGAGTATATGCTTACGAACAATAAAACAATTATTTTAGTAATTGTTTGTCACGATTTATATGTTTAAAAAATATATAAATTTGTTTGGGTGGCTGACTCCGCCTACCCCTTTTGTGACGTCAATAGAGGCAGACTTTGCCTGCAATGCGTATAGTAAACACACGTGCAAAGTGTTTTTCTGCATTCAGCAGCAATACACCTGGTCGGCATTGCCGGAAAAAACAAAAAACTAAATTTTTGAAACGTACAAACTCACGACTAGGTCCGTAAATGTACTTTGCAATTGTGTTTACTCTACGCATAACAGGCAAAGTCTGCCTCGATTGACGTCACGAACAGCGCCCTCTCGGGTCGGGGTCTACTCTTAAATTTGTAAATAACAAAAGAACTGATTTTTTTAAACCTTAGTTAACTGTTTATTCACATTCCACTCATCAAAACACATATATTAGTGACAAAAGCTTTATTTTGAAAAAATACCACTTCCAGGTGACTTTAAGCTCTTCAACCACGATTCTCCTTTTAGAGAAATCCATCAGAGCAGTGACTGATCGACTCTACACTAAAACCTCTGAATCCTTATAGGATGTCATGGCTGAGTGTGGTTAAGTTAAGGAGAATGGACGAGAAAGTGTAGATTCGTGAATAGAATGTACGAGCCGAAGGCGAGTACATTGTAGTCACTACTCACACTTTAGAGTCTATTCTCTGACTTAAACTATTTCCCCCATTTGTAACAGTTTCAACTAATTGGATTTCTCAATGGTAACAACACTAGTTAGGTCTGTCTAATTTCTATCTAATTACGTTGACGGTTGGTCACATTTTACAACTATTTTACAAACCATATAGGCAGGCATACTTAAGTGCTTGCAACATTATTGAGTACAACAGCAGTTTCCTCAGCTAAAAAAAAAAGTGGTACTAAAGTGATTTTCTCAACTGGAAAATGTTTTTGTAAATTGAAAGATAATTAAAATAAAATAAATAATAATAACTCTTTTATAGCGCATTTCACAATAACCGTATCAATGCGCTTTACATTAGTGCCCTGGTCATGGGGCCAATAACATCCCTTTTTAATGTTTCTCAGCTCCCTTGGGAGTATACAACCTGGGCAACAGTTTATATTGCTCCAAAGGCTTTTTCATTCACAATATCAACCTCTACCCTCCCAGGTACCCATTTATACCCCTGGGTGAAGAGAAGCAATTATAGTTACATGTAAGTGCCCTGCTCAAGGACACAAGTGTCACGACCGGGATTCGAACCCACACTCTGGTGACTTAGCACCAGAACTTGAATTCGATGCTCTCAACCACTCGGCCATGACACCCTACAAACATATTTTTAGCTATGTTTTGTTGCACTTCATGCTATCTTTCAGTTTGGAAAGACAGTCATTTTCAAGTTGAACTAGTTACTAAAGCTTGTAATGAATCTACACTTTCAACAACAGACTGACACCACAGAAATAGTTTAAGAGCATCGAGTTCACGTTCTGGTGTTTCAGCCTCAGGGTGTGGGTTTAAATTCCGGTCATGGATCAACACAGAATTATTTATGTATTGAATGCACAGGTTGAGGTGACTGAAGGTAATGCTGAGGAAGTTGCTGTTTTCATCGCCGATCAGACACAAAACATCAGCGCCAACGGTGACGAAGAGGTAGAGGTAGAAGATGTGGCTGACATCCTAAGCGATATTGCAAGTGCTGGATCCGGTAACCCACAGGTAAAGCTTTGCAAATAATTCCAAACTGTTATTATCCAAATACATGTAGTCATTGATTTAAATGAGAAAGTCTATAAAAACATGTACATAATGAAGTTAAGATTTCAAAAAATTTCCACAGGTCAATATCCTTCCTGAAGAGCACGTTGATCTTTAAGTAGTGATGGAGAGAGCAGTTTCTAATAAATTTTTCTAATAAATTTTTCTCCAAACAGATCTCCATTGCTCATTACCAAATAATTTTTTTTATTTTATTTTTTATTGAATAATTAGTGTTCAGTGCCGTTAAGGTGCTGTTTTTGTTAATACGATTGCTCCTCCTTTGCAGGTCACAAATGCTGTAGTAGAGACTGTCAATAACATCCTTACGAATCCGAACACCAACGATGATCTTGCTAACGACAACGGAGTCAGCTCATCAGGGATCGTTCAGTCAGTCGAGGCTCAGATTAGTTCTACTCTCCAGCAGGAGGACACGATTAGCATACAGCAACCGAGCCTCCATGTTGAAGGAGTTAGTCTAGACCCAATGGAGGCCAATGGTGGATATAGCTTTGTGTCAGTTGGGTCGGAGGAGAGCGCTAGTGGCTCCCTTGAAGGAACAGAAGTGCAAACATTTAACAGCACCAGCGATATACCTGAGGATGTTGAGGTTGTTGCGTCCATCCAGCTGCCGCAAAATATTGGAGAACTATTACAATCTGGTACGTTTATTAATTTCAAATCCATTTGAGTGTGATTTGTCAAGTGTTAAAGACACTGGTACATTGTAATTGTTGGTTTATTGTCAAAGACCAAAAATTGTTGGACTGACCTTTCACCCGATTTTTTGCTTAAGTACAGATTTTTTCTTTTTTTTGAGATGTCAAAGAATGCCCAAAACTGCAAAAACATTTCATGAAAGATCTGGTAGTCAAACAAGCAAGGTATTTCATCTTACACATCTCGCTTCAAGCGCTCTTTTGCGCCTTAATCTTGGCAAAATCCTTCAAAAAACAATTTCCGAGAATCATTTCATTCACCATGTTTTTTGTCTGTTCAATAAACGAGCGATACCATATAAGGGCATTACTGGCAACAGCGCCCTCTGTTGTTCAATGGATTGTGGCACTGGTTCCTTGTGACGTCGAATAAACGGGCGTGCGGTTTGAAATGCGACACAGGCTCGCCCTTATCCCTAGCGTGTGATGTGAGGGGAATCGATCTCTGTTGTGCTTTTGTGAACACGGCTCAAGATAATTTTTGTTGACCGCAAGTAGTTGGCCGAAAACAAATATTTGTGTCAATAATAAACTTTGGTTTAAAAAAAAAAGGCACGACGTCCAACGGGGAGAAAGGGCAAGGCATATACAATGTATGGCTACAAATATGTGTTTGTTTGATTGAGGAAGAATCCTCTGAGTCGAAGGTCCTATTTAAAACAAAGGGCAACCATATCTACCATTTTGTAAGCATAAAATATTCATGAAGTAAAAAAAAAAGGTAAACCCCCACAAAAAACAAAAAAACGCGACCAATATTTTGCCTAATTTAGTCTGTCGGTCGGGATAGGGCAATCCAACAATTTTTGTTTAAGGCCTAATATAACAAACCTGTGAAAATTTGAGCTCAATTGGTCGTCGAAGTTGCGTGAAAATATAGTTGATAATGCCGTCGAAAATATAGTTGATAATGCCGTCACTATGAAAGAACACATCAAGAAAATCTCTCGCGCCGCATCCTTTGGAATATTCAAAATTGGAAAACTTCGACAATACCTAGACCGTACCTCCACAGAACGTCTCGTCAACGCACTAGTCACCTCCCATCTTGATTATTGTAACAGCCTCCTGATAAATCTCCCTGCTTCTCATCTCGCCCCACTACAGTCCATCCAAAATACAGCAGCTCGCCTCATCACTCGGTCCAAGAAGTTTCAGCACATCACCCCAGTACTTCACTCATTACACTGGCTCCCCATTCCCCGTCGCACCCAGTTCAAAGTTCTTCTCCTCACCTACAAGATATTGCGTAACCATGAACCATCATACTTAGCTGAACTTTTGTCTTCCAGAACACGCCCCTCAATCAACCTTAGATCTTCATCATCATCCCAGTTTGCACCAGGTCCCCGTACCAACACACGATACGGCGATAGAGCCTTCTCAGTATGTGCCCCCACATTATGGAACAGTCTCCCCTCCTACATCCAGAATGCTCAGACAATTGGCAGTTTCAAAACACAATTAAAAACCCATCTTTTCAATGGTTTCCATCAGTGCCAATGAGATTACAATAATTTTTCACATAGTCTAATGATATTTGTCTCTTCT
Organism: Asterias rubens; assembly: GCF_902459465.1. Taxonomy (NCBI): domain Eukaryota; kingdom Metazoa; phylum Echinodermata; class Asteroidea; order Forcipulatida; family Asteriidae; genus Asterias; species Asterias rubens. The sequence goes on along the minus strand of NC_047077.1, from coordinate 544,385 downwards.
AAATAGCCTGTTATATATTGTATATTTCGTGTACCTTTTGTATTATTATTGTATATTTCTAGCTTTAATTTTCCCGTTAGCTTACTTAATCGTTTATATTTACTTTGTGAAGCGCTTAGAAACTTATTTTTAGTATGAAGCGCTATATAAATGTAATCATTATTATATTATTAAGAACAAAAGCCCTTGTCGCACAAGTTCTGTGCTTTCAGATGCTTGATTTCAAGACCTCAAAATCTAATTCTAAGGTTTTGAAATCAAATTCAAATGTTTTAGTGAGAAATTGCTTCTTTCTAAAAAAAACACGTTACTTCAGAGGGAGCTGTTTCTCACAATGTGTTATACTACCAACAGTTCCCCATTACTCGATACCAAGTAAGGTTTTATGCTAATAATCATTTTGAGTAATTACCAATAGTATCCAGTACCTTTAAAGGCCTTTGTTGTCATGAGCTAAGCAGGTCTGTGGCTCGACACATAAGTGTACTTCACTCAACTAAAAAAATAGTAGATGTGTTCCCTTTGCTAAAGGCTAAGAGTTTTACACACAATAGTAGCCTCTGTTGTTGAATCCCCAACTCCCTCTGACAAGTGCACTATGCAAGGGTCACGGTGCTCTTTACTAAGGGAATAAAGGGGTAGCGACGAGTTCTTCAACGGCCGTTTGAAGCCGGCAGGATCGGCGGCGTTGACGTTTAAGAATGAGTCACTACTCTTTTATTCCCATTCATAAATGCCCTTTTTGTTCAAAAACTTTTAAAAATACAGTTATAGACACTTTAACAATTGAAAATTCGAGGTTTGAAAAAAAAAAATTCAAAAACTTTGTGAAGAATCTGTTCGATGCGTTGGGGTTGGGTGTACGCACGCGCGCTTAGATTACATGCGCACGCTTAGATAATGCGCTGTTACTATAGCTATGAAATGCGTTCCGTGTGATAATCTTGCGCGCCCGACACGCGGAAGCCAGCTTGTTATAAACGGTCATTATCAAAGGTTTAAACACCCCCACGTGACGCGCTCTCCACCAATCCAATAGGAATAGAGAAACTGTCTGGGGTATTTATGAATGAAGAACTTTACAACTGAATTTTTTCTTCTTCTTTTACAACAGGTGACAACTCCAGCCAACTGCAAGTCAGTTTCATCGTGTATGCCAGTGATGACTTGTTCCAGTCCTCCTTGATCCGAGATAATAACTCCAGCGTTGAAGTTGCTGGACCTGTTGTCTCTCTGACAGTAGAAGGACATGACTTAGTGAATCTTACTGAACCATTGGTCATTGAAATACAGGTACAACTTATTTATTTATTCATTAAAGACACTGGACACCTTTGGTGAGTGTCAAAGACCAGTCTTCTCACTTGCTATATCTCAACATATGCACAAAATAACAAACCTGTGAAAATTTGAGCTCAATCGCTTGTCGCAGTTGCGAGATAATGGAAGAATCACACGAAGTTGTGTGCTTTCAGTTGCTTGATTTCGAGACCTCAAAATCTAATTCTGAGGTCTCGGAATCAAACTCGTGGTAAATTACTTCTTTCACAATCTTTTATACTATCAACAGCTCTCCGTGCTTGTTACCAAGTAAGTTTTTATGCTGATAATTATTTTGAGTAATTACCAATAGTGTCCACTGTCTTTAAATGATTTTGTTTAAATTAGGTGAGGTTCTGAAAAGAACCGGTAGTTGACAACTCAATGTTTCGATCAGTGTGCTTTGATCGTCTTCAGGAGGATGCTGGCTTGCTATGCTGCTAGATGGCTGCCTTGGAGATTAACTGGTAGTTGGGCTTGGCTCAGTGGTGTGTCAAGGCAGGAATAGGATAAGCTAGGCTTAGCTCAGTGAAGCATGAAGGCTGGAGCTAGAACTAAGCCTAAACTTTAGACTTTGTTTTACTATAATAGTTGGTTATTACCCTAATACTTATGTGTTTATAGTACTGTATACTTAATACTTTCCCGAGTCCCTTATTGCTAGTAGAGATTAACTAGTTCTTGGCTCAGTGGTGTGTCAAGGCAGAAATAGGATAAGCTAGGCTTAGCTCAGTGAAGCATGAAGGCTGGAGCTAGAACTAAGCCTAAACTATAGACTTTGTTTTATTTATTTATTTTATTTTTATTTATTTTAAGTCTTTAGACATACACAATAGTTACAAGTTGTACAGGGGCTGTCAAGGTTAAAACAAAAGTATAAAGAACCTTTGTTTATGACCGGTAAAAAGTGTGAATTCATGGGTGTGACACGCGACTTTGCACCTGTTCATAAAAGACAGTTTCTTCATTCTTATTGGTCGAGAGCAACGGCTGAAACAGTTGTGCCACATCACGCGATACGCGCGATGCCCACAGCATTCCCATATAAGGAGTTGTTTACCCGAGGGCCTTACCATATCATAGCTGGAGGGGTGTTGTGTTGAAAGAAATCATTGAACAATTATAATTTTTGCATTTATTTTACTTTTTGACCAAAAAGTGATGATGTTTTTGACCGAAAGGTATTTATGAACGGGAATCAAAGTGTGTTGAATCGGTTTTCAGCTAGTGGTTTAAACACGCAGAGGCCTGGTTCTTTATAATTTACCTCGACTTTGTCTCGGTAAAAATTATCAAGAACCAGGCCTCGTTGGGATTAAACCACTAGTTGAAAACCTCTTCACCACACATTGATTCCTTTATTAATTACTGCCTTGCAAATAAACATGTCCCAATCAAACTATAAACTGTATACTGTTGAAGAGACCTCATTCTATTTAATGTGGTTTCTGTGTTGCTTTGGTTCCCATCTCATATCACTATATGACAATGTATACAAAGCCACTTAGCTTCTTGTTCATCTATGGGTTTTACACAGTGAGCTTCTAACAGCGTTCGTGTGTTCTATGGGAAATCCCTTAGTTAGGCATCCCGAACTGCCTCTAGCTGCCGGGCAACCTCGGTAGTCTAGTTGGTAAGACACTGCTCTAGAATTGCAAGGGTTGTGGGTTCGAATCCCACCCGAGTAAAATGCCTGTGATATTTTTTTCACAGGACTCTGGGAAAGTACTGAGTACATGTATACAGTGCTAACACACATTGGTGTATGGGTAAAAACCAAAATTATCATCCCTTAGGGTGTCGTGGCTGAGTGGATAAGAGCACAGAACTCAAGCTCTGATGCTTCTGTTCAGCGTGGGTTCGACTCCCGGTTGTAACACTTGTGTCCCTGAGCAAGACACTTACATAATTGTAATTGCTTCTCTCCACCCAGAAATGGGTACCTGTGAGTGTTCTTGTGATTGGTTTAGCCGAGTAGCGCATATGGCTGTATACTCCCCAGGGAGCTGAGATGGTTAAAGGCCCAGTGACAAGGGGTAATAATGTCGGAAGCACTTTGAGACCCCTCCAGCGTGAAAAGCGCTATATAAAACGGGTTATTATTATTAACATGTATATGGGTTAAGAATATTTTGACAAAACATGGTATTTTCAATTTTTCTTTTAACACTTTTATACTTACAGGTGTCAAACAATGCAAGCATTTATAACGACACAAGTTTCAGATGCGTGTTCTGGGATTTTACCAAAGCAGATGGAGTTGGTGATTGGTCAACAGCTGGGTGTGTTCTTGCAAGACAAACGGACAATACAGTGTCCTGTAACTGCAACCATGCCACCAACTTTGCAATCCTTGTGGTACGGGAAAATTTTGAGTACTCTTTTATAAAAAAATTATTCAACTTCCCTGGCCCAATCACTGCGCTCTTTTACGTTTTTTGTTATAGTATTGGGCACCTGTATGAGGAAATATTTCAAGGCATCATTATCTTGTCTGGAGCAGAGTTGTTTTAAAGGCAGTGGACACTATTGGTAATTGTCAAAGACCAGTCTTCTCACTTGGTGTATTTCAACATATGCGTAAAATAACAAGCCTGTGAAAATTTCAGCTCAATTGGTCGTCGAAATTTGCGAGATAATAATGAAAGAAAAAACACCCTTGTCACACGAAGTTGTGTGTATTTAGATGGTTGATTGGGAGATATCAAACTCTAAATCTGAGGTCTCGAAATCAAATTCGTGGAAAATTACTTCTTTCTCGAAAACTATGTCACTTCAGAGGGAGCCGTTTCTCACAATGTTTTATACTATATGAACCTCTCCCCATTACTCAGTACCAAGTAAGGTTTTATGCTAATAAATATTTTGAGTAATTACCAATAGTGTCCACTGCCTTTAAAGACACTAGACACCTTTGGTACCGGTAGTTGTCAAAGACAAGAATTCCCACTTGATATAATCTCAACATAATGCATAAAATAACAAACTTCTAAAAATATGAACTCAATTGGTTGTCAAAGTTTTGAGATAATAAAGAAAAAACACCCTTAACTTGTCACACGAAGTTGTGTGCTTTTCAGATGCTTGATTTTAGGACCTTAAAATCTAGTTCTGAGGTCTCTCAATCAAATTCAAATATTTTAGTGAGAATTTGTTTTTTATTTTCAAAAACTACGTTATTTCAGAGGGAGCCGTTTCTCACAATGTTTTATACTATCAACAGTTCCCCATTACTTGTTACCAATTAAGGTTTTATGCTAATGATTGTATTGAGAAATTACCAACAGTGTCCACTGCCTTTAAGATACTAATAAAATATTACTAGCTTTCGTAAACTACAATGTAGAATTAAAAAAAAAACTTGTAATCAAAGTATTTTTTTATAGCATAGTTGAGGCATATTTACTGTCCTGGAATCAAAAACACTCATACATAGCAAATGTATTTTCCTCATAAGATGGTTGAGGCATTTCGTTAACTATCCTAGAAATAAAAACAAACTCATAGAAGCTGTATTTTCTTCCTAGGATGGTTGAGTCATTGCCTCAACCATCCTAGGAATAAAAAATACATAGCAACTGTGTTTTCCTCATAGGGTGGTTAAGGCATTTCCTTAACCATACTGTGAATAAAAAGGCATAGAAATTGGGTGTTTTTTCTCCCATGAAGGTTGAGGCGTTTCCAAAATTATGTTTAGTTTTTTCCAACAGTGTCCAGTGCCTTTAAGCGGTAATCTATATTTATTTTTAAATTTGATTTTCAGGACGTGAAGGGACAGAAAATCACAAACGATAAATTTGCGCTCGCTCTTGACGTTATCAGCCAGATTGGTATTGTCCTGTCAATCATTGCTCTGGGTGCAACTTTAATCATCTACCTCTCAATAAAGTAAGACGACATTTTGATTATTATTTATTTGTTACTCGATTAATACAGTAGTTTTATTTTACGCGAATCCTTTCTCTGAAAGTAACTTTGGTAAGACACTGCTCTAGAGTAGTTAGTTAGTCGAAGATGCAATGATAAAGATACTAGATTGTATTTTATGAAACAGATAATAGTTGGAGTAACACTCAATAGAACAGGTGTCACAGATAAATTGCCTGTTAATGCACACAAATAAAACTCAGGAAGACTGTTTTCTTGGGCTAAAATATACAGAATATTTTATTTGAACTGGACCTGAGGGCTTAACAAAGATGTTAAGTACAGGAATTAAAGGGAAGGTACACTATTGGCATGATTGGTAATTGTCAAAGACCAGTGTTCTCACTTGGTGTATCTCAACATGCATAAAATAACAAACCTGTGAAAATTTGAGCTCAATTGGTCATCGGAGTTGGGAGAAAATGATAGAGAAAATACACCCTTGTTGGACGAATCTGTGTGCTTTCAGATAGGAATAAAAGACTTCTAGCTAGAAGTCTTTTATTATTTTAGTGAGAAATTACCTCTGTCTCAAAAACTACGTTACTTCAGAGGGAGTCGTTTTCCACAATGTTTTGTACTATCAACAGCTCTCCAATGCTAGTTACCAAGTCGGTTTTTAAGTTAATATTCGTTTTGAGTAATTACCAACCGTGTACCTTCCCTTTAACAGTGAAGAAAATTAATTAACTAAGGCAGATAAAGAGTGGCTGGATTGGACCATAGCGCACACTGGGCTGACCAGGAGGAGGGATAAAAAGACTGGCAATGAAAAATAAAGCCCTTTTCACACGACATCGATTTACCAGGGGTCCCTTGCCTAATTTGAGCAAGGTTGTAACATTTTACAAATTGCACTTTGTTTGAAAGGGCAACTATGTTTGGACTGTCCCTGGTGAAAAGCGTCTCAAGCTGACAATACTTTATGGAGAGTGTAAACATTATTTTCTTTTCACACAAGGTGCATTTGATAAAATTCCGCCACCATACCAAAATAAGCAAGAGACCCTTGTTAAATTGCTGTGGTGTGTAAGGGATTTAAAGATGCTATGTCAGATTTTTTGCCCCGAACATTAAAAAATGGTCAGGAACCATGACAAAAATTTAAAACCTTTCTTATAAAACACATGAGAATTGGTCACGTGATATATTGTCGGGATCCCGACAAAAACTAATTTTGAGCACTTTATTTCACTGCTACTAATAATTGGCGGACTTTTTAGAGCAATGGCTCAAATGAAAGCTTGTAGCTTTCTCGACCCCCATCAAAATACCTATTGAATTTTGAATCCAAATTTTTGGGTCAAATCGGCCAAAAATCTGACATACATTGTAGAATCTTTAAGATATTATATATTTGGTCTGGAAGGATCGTCAGTGGGGATGAATGGGAGTTCATTTATAGAAAACACATAACTTTGTCAATCCAGACAGCCAATCTGGACACTGATGTCTGGGTGGGCACTGCATTAATAGACCGATCCATTAAGCTCTGCCTCATTGCGTATGGACCAAAAATCTGACAAAAAATATAGTCTGATATTGTTGGTGCGCGCGACAGAGTTGTGCTGAATGGCATTGGAGAGGCTCATGTGTTCTTGCTCACACGTGGGCGGAGCCTAATGGATTGGTCTATTGGGATGGGCTTGTGAGCCAGGGGTGGTAGAAGTGTGGAGGCCCAACAAATTATAATGAAACGCCATCTTAAGGTTGTCCTGCGCAAAAATGTGGACAGTGCGCACAACAACCGCACAGTGCGTTATCTTCATACCATGAAGTCTGCACTATACTTTGAAGAAGAAGATGATGTACATATGTACATTAAGAATACTTCCTCATTTATTTCTGCTGGATTTTTTTTAACAGTCTATTGACATGAATAGTACTAATGTCACTTGTGCTCATTTTCAATCCAGATTATTGTTGTTTTTTATCAATGTTGTTTTTCCTTAACATTTTTTGGTTTTGTTTTAACTTAGGAAATTGCGGTCCGGCAAATCCCGTCTGATTTTCATCCACTTCTGTGCTTCCTTGTTGCTGTTGTACATTGTGTTCCTCGCTGGAATTGACAGTGCTAGGGTGAGTACACCACAGAAAAAACTGCAATGAATTCTGTGAATTGAAACAAAATCTATTAATTTGACTATAGGTTGCATGTGTTTGCTTCTTTGTACCATGTATTTACATCACAGTACATGATAAAAAGTTTCAGAACAAGCCGCAACCAATTTTGAGAATAGAAAAAACACACAAGTAATTTGACTGTATTAGGTTGCAGCGTGTTTGCTTCTTTGTATTTCAATTTAATTAAGGATTGAACAAAGACAAATTTACTTGAGCGGGATTTGAACCAATACCCTGTATTGCACTACACAACATATCACGGTGCTTTGTCTATTCTTCAACTGGACTCCCTCCAGTCTCGAAGAAAAAAAACTTTGCTGTCAATTTAGCATAACTTAGTTGTTATGTGAAAAGGGCATTTAAATTGAAAAAAGTCTGTTTAATTTTTTTTTGGAAAGGGCACCCAAGGCCAAGACCTGCCGACGATTTCACCAAACTCTTCCTAACTTAGGATTACTCTTAAGACTTTGGGACGAGTTTAGTTCCATTTCCAAAGACATAAGGACGCATTGAACCCAATTTAAAGTTAGTCACTCGTCTTAACTCAAGAAAGGATTTATCCTAGCGTTTCTGGAAATTGGCTGATAGGGCACTAGATGCAATGACTGTTGTGTAATCCCGAGCCTGTATTGATTTCATATACTAACCTTGATCAGGGTGCAGCCATCTTGAATTTCTCCCATTGATATCAATGTTACCAAACCGAGGCGGGAAGAACTAAATAGTCTGGTTCCTATTTTCAAAATGATTATTAGCATTCATTATCATTATTCGATACGAGGAACATGACCAAGATGGAGGCAGCATGATAAAGGTCTGTACTGTTTGATCCCTAATCTTTGTTGCCTAATCTTTGATCCCTAATCTTTGATCCCTAATCTTTGTTGCCTAATTTTGTTGACAGGGTTCGGTAGGTGCTTGTGCTTTTGTAGCAGCATTGCTTCACTACTTGGCCCTGACCACAATGATGTGGATGGCTGTGGAGGCCAGGAACATGTATGTCAGCACTGTCAAGGTCTTCCCTGAAGACACCCCAAAGTATATGCTCAAAGCTTGTCTTATTGCTTGGGGTGAGTACACGATGGTCGAGACACGATGGTCAGACCGCAAGACTTGCAATTATAAGGTTGTGGGTTCAAATCCTACCAAGCTGACCGCTGATTTCACAATGACTATAATCCGTTTGGCGTCTAGTTCATGAATCACAACTTATTGATTTGTGCAACTAATAATCAAAGATGCTATATGTTTAAAACCAATGTTTGTATGAGAGAGATTGGCTGTGGCCAGCTTGGTCTGTATACCCCCTTGTCATGCTCGTGGGAGTTTGCCGAATCCCCTTGATGGGAAGATCATCTAAACAAGCAGCCAAACAAACTATAAAAAATGTATCATGAAAATTGGTTGCTTCTGACATAGTCTTAAGGTTTTTTTTTGCGGGCGTTAGTGCTGAAAATAATTATAATAATAATAATATTTGGTTCCTATATAGCGCTTGAATCCAGTGCTCTTAACCATTAGGCCATGACACACCATAATGTCACCTTGTTTTCACCTTGTTTTTCGCATCTGGAACTCCCTACCACTTAATCTTAGATCTTGTTTTTGTACCACAAAATTCAAATCTCTTCTCAAAACTTATTTTATGTCATAGGTTTAAAGGACTTATTTTGTTGTTTTCTGTTTTTCTTTGTTTTGTTTTGTTTTTGGTTTATTGTGCCGTGAACACCCATCAGGGTGTGCATTACAAGTCTCATTATTATTATTATATAATTATTAATATCATGATCACAGATTCATCTGAAGTTTATTTTTATTGCTTTAATTTCTCCTCAGGGTCTCCAGCGGTACTTGTGACAATAACGCTAGCATCGGGTACAAGTGATTATGGCAGTGAACACAAGTAAGTTGCCCTTTATTGCTTGTTGCCACCTCAATGTCATAAGCACTTTTACAAACAGGGTTATTGTCAAAGACCAGATAGCGCACAGATCTACAAAGCAAGGTACTCAAGGCGCTGAGTATATACAAACTTTTAGAAAGATAGGTTATTGTAGTGATGAATTCTGAGACTGCAGCCACAGCCAGGAACATTGGGGCAAACCCCTTCTCTTTTTTGATAAGTGCACTGTTTTTTTTTTTACATGGGACCAACGGTTTTACGTCCCAACCGAAGGACTAAGCAATGGTTAAGTGTCTTGCTTAAGGACACAAGTGTCAGGGCTGGGGATTCGAACCCACACTCTGCTGATCAGAAACACCAGAGTTTGAATTCAGTGTTCTTAACTGCTCGGCCACGACACTTCCACTTCCCCAATATCTGCATAAGATAACAAACCTGTGAGAATTTGGGCTCAGTTGGTCATCCCAGTTGCAAGAAAATGTTGCAAAGACCTGTGTGCTTTAAAGGCAGTGGACACTATTGGTAATTGTTAAAGACTAGCCTTCACAGTTGGTGTATCTCAACATATGCATAAAATAACAAACCTGTGAAAATTTGAGCTCAATCGGTCACCGAAGTTGCGAGATAATAATAAAAGGAAAAAAAAACCTTGTCAAACGAAGTTGTGTGCGTTTAGATGGTTGATTTTGAGACCTCAAGTTCTAAATCTGAGGTCTCAAAATCAAATTCGTGGAAAATTACTTTTTTCTCGCAAAACTCTGGCCATTCAGAGGGAGCTGTTTCTCACAATGTTTTATACTATCAACCTCTCCCCTTTACTCATCACCAAGAAAGGTTTTATGCTAATAATTATTTTGAGTAATTACCAATAGTGTCTACTGCCTTTAGTTAAGCAAGACAAATTTCCTAGACTCATAGAGTTATATTATTATAAGAACAAGAGGGCCCGGCATGCGTGCATGCGGTTATTTTGTAAGTTGACAAAACATCATCGCATAGCATCATCGCATAGCGTGTGTTTACGCAGCCAGGTGTGCTGCCATTTTGTAAGTTGACAAAACAGCATTGCGTAGCACTACAAACACAAACTCCAACAGGTACTTCATATTCAACATGCATACAAAACGGCGCGCGTGTCTCTTTGCGATCCCATCGCGTTTGTGCAAACAGCATCACCAGTGCTCCCTCTAGTCTTTAATATAACTTTATGACTAGACTCTAGTAAAACTTATTTCAACGACTTCAAGATTAACAAGCTGGCACTCTACCAACTGATCACTTGTGGTTTATTACTTAATATTATTTTGTGGATTTGTTCTTCTTTTTTGATGGCTTTGGTGATCTGCAATATTGTTATTACCATATGAAGATTGAGCAGAGTCATGTGTGACAAAATTGGTACTTTGGTTAACCAGTTGATTCCAAAAATAGACATTTTATTCAAACTTTTCTTCTTTGTTTGTGTTTTCTTTTCATCAACAGTTGTTTTGTTCAACCGAGTCTGGCAATGTACCTTGGTCTCCTGGTTCCAATTGGCCTGATCCTCCTCCACAACATCATCACCTTCATCTTGGTCATGCGGAGCCTCCTTCAGGTCCAGGAAGTATCCCGCTCTCAGCAGATCTCCAAACGTCTCCAGAATGCCATCGGTATCTCGGCTCTGATGGGCTTGACTTGGGTCTTTGGATTCCTGGCTATCGGGGACTCTCATGCTCGGTTTGCCTTCCAGCTCATCTTCTGCCTGGCCAACTCCTTGCAGGTAAACTATTTTGTTTGATTGTGAGTACATATATTGTAAGAATTGGTGGGATTCTAAAGACCTTTATCATGGCGCAGCCATCTTGAATTTTTTCCATTGAAATCAATGTTACCAAACCGAGGCTGGAAGAACAAAAACAGTCTGGTTCCTATTAGCAAAATGATTATTACCATTAGCATGCATTATTGTTTGTTGGATACTAGGTACATGACCAAGATGGAGGCAGTATGAAAAAGGTCTATTGGCATCCCAGAGGGATCCTGGAGGGATCCCGGTTTCATCCCGGGGGAGGGATTCCGGTTTCATTTTCTATGGGGAAATGCTCATTTAATTGTTCATGCTTCCCTTACAGGGTGTGGTAGTTTGCATCATGTTCTGCATCAGACGAGAGGAGGTACGCACTGCCATGGAGCCCTACTGGCGGCGTATCTGCTGCGGCCGAACCTGCTCACTGCCTGTGTTTATTAGTGATACGACGAAGGATGTGGAACTTGTTACAAGTACATCTCCACCCAACTCTCCATCTAGTATCAGTGACACGGCACAGTTTGACCTCTCTGTGTCCGGCCCAATCTAATTGGTTAAGGTAGGCTCTTGCTCTGTGGGTAAGGAACACACTTGGCCAAAAGAAACAGGGGTCAAATTTCATGGCTCTGCTTACCGCTGAGTTCTGCGCTTACCATCACCATTCAAATTTCATGGCTCTGCTTACCGCTGAGTTCTGCGCTTACCATAACCATTCAAATTTCATGGCTCTGCTTACCGCTGAGTTCTGCGCTTACCATAACCATTCAAATTTCATGGCTCTGCTTACCGCTGAGTTCTGCGCTTACCATAACCATTCAAATTTCATGGCTCTGCTTACCGCTGAGTTCTGCGCTTACCATCACCATTCAAATTTCATGGCTCTGCTTACCGCTGAGTTCTGCGCTTACCATAACCATTCAAATTTCATGGCTCTGCTTACCGCTGAGTTCTGCGCTTACCATAACCATTCAAATTTCATGGCTCTGCTTACCGCTGAGTTCTGCGCTTACCATCACCATTCTCCGTTTGCACTAGCTGTGTAAGCGAAGAATGCCTAGTAACGTTGAGTATGCACGCGCAAAAGCTAAAATGCCCAGGTTACCTGTGAAATACGCTTGGCGTACGCACAGAATTCCCTGTTGCTCTCAGCGCCGATTCTTTGCTTACGCTTGCAGAGCCATGAAATTGGGCTCTGATCTTTGCCATCATGCCGTTACCAACACTGACAAAATAAATCTAGTGATAACTGAAGCCAGATAATGGTTTTCCCCTTTCAAGCAAAGGTTTGGTCACATGAAAGTTAAAACAACAAGATGACCACACCATTAGGCAATGTGCACCTAGTAGTTTAAGAAGATTGTGAATAGATGACAGTTTGAGTAAGAGGAAACCACAAGGACCATTGAAAAAAGAACAAACTTAATCATTTTTACACACTCAATTATTTTATGTGTATGTTTGTATAAACGGTGTATTTTTACTTAACTAAATCTTTAAAATATTGTTCTCATTGGGGTATTTTCCTTTTTTGTCAAAACCCTGTAGTTGATGAAATTACAACTGTCATTATTACAGTGTGGTTATTATTCTACTTTACACACGGGTACAGCACAACAAAATCAGTGTTAATCGTTCACCATGCAAAGCCTTGACTCTTTGTAATTGTATGTCTTTGTTTATTCCCATTCTTGTATATTGTTGAAGTTCTTAATTTGTATTTGACTCTTCAAAAACCATAGCAGGCCAACGCGGCTTGCACCCAAATGCCCAAAGCGGCTGCAAACAAAATAATAATAGTTTTATCACAGCTTGAATAGAAGGGCGTCTCAAAACACTTCAAACTTTATTACCACTCCAGTGCACTGGGCCGTAAATTATTCCTTAAACCATCTCAGCTCCCTTGGGAGTATACAGCAGGTGCTGCGAGTTACCACGCTCCAAGCTAATCATGCACATAACCCATCTCTGCCCTCAAAGATACCCATTTTACCCCTGGGTGGAGAGAAGCAATGGTTAAGTGGCTTGCTCAAGGACACAAGTGTCATGAACTTGATTCGAACCCACATCTCGATGAACAACCAGAACTTGAGTCCGATGCTCTTATCCACTCGGCCACGTCAAAATGTGACCTACTTTCGCTCAATCAAGAGGGGTAAAGAGGGGTAAAGACACTTTTCAATGTTTTCCATGTAAACATAGAATCTACAACTGTAAAACCAAACCATGTTGGCCTATGACTGTTTCTTCAAAGTCTTCCTGACATTTTTTCCCGATAAGGAAAACCTCTACAAGATTGTAATGTCTGGGAGTAAAGATGGATTGCACTAAGCGTCATCAACCGCCATATTTGATGTATAAGCAATGCAAAAGTGCATATGTGTACGCGCTACGCACGGCTCTTAGCCAATGATAGCCTTGCACGCGCGCTTATTTGATCAAATATGGCGGATGATGACGCTTAGTCCAATCCATTTATGTGGATGATTATACACAAATGAATGGTCCCTATAAGGGTCAGGTGTAATCTTTAAAAAAAAAAAAAAATTACCAGTTATTTTTTGTTTTCTTTGTGTTATGAGCTTTTGAGGCTTTGTAATAGTGCTACATAAATACTTCATTATTGCATCCCACCCGAGCAAATATGCCTGTGGTTTTTTTCACAGAACTCGGGTAAGCACTGAGTATACAATGCTAACACACATCGGTCTAATGAGTAAAAACAAAAATTAATATACTTTATAATTGTTATTATTACATCTAAGTCTAACTAAACATTTCCAATGCGAAACATGCAGCTTTTCTTTGAAAACAAAAACCCACGTGTTTGACATTTTATGTAGGGTCATTGCAATAGTTATTTGATATCACTACAAGTTATTTACATGTAGATGAAAAAAAAAGAGTTTGTAATAAATGTTCATTTGTTTTATTAAATATATTTTGTATCACCAGTTCTTAAATAGGCCTAAATATAAGTATATTCAAGTATAATCGGTAGCTACAGTGTTTTTTAGGGCATTTTTTCTGAACGACAAAGTATACCTTAGGTTTTTAAAGCCGTTCGGTTGTTTAAATCCCATAAAAATATCGACTTACTGGTCCCATTAAACCGGTGAAAATGTTATTTCAAAAGATGGTAACATTTTTGAGATATTGCCAATAATCTGAGCAACTATGTTCAAGCGGGAAGACTTGTGTTGTGTAACACATGTAAAAGAACCCAGGACACTTATCAAAAAGAGAAGGGGTTCGCCCGGTGTTCCTGACTGTGGCTGCTGTATGCGTCGTAGCACCTTGTAAACCCTTATATAAGGTGCTACATAATTGGGTCTCAGAATTCATCACTTCAAAAAAAAATATCTTTCTGAAAGTTTGTTTAAACTCAGCGCCTTGAGTTCCTTGTTGGTAGATACGTGCTATATAAGACTTCAATATTATTATTATTATTATATTATTATATTTTTGGACTAATTAACAAAAGTATACCCTTCCCTTTTTTAAGATACTACATAGAAAACATAGGGTGGGGTGGTGGTTGGGGAACAAGATTTCTTGGTAACCAAAGTACCAAGAAAACCCCTTTTGTTTTTATCTGTAAATAAGCAACAAGGAAACCTGGTATATCATCAAATGGGGATCAGGAATAATACTTGTCTTATCCTTTAATCTTAAAGGAGCCTTATATTTATACATATAGATTGAACATCCATGTTAAACAAGATATGTCAGAGACATTTATCTGTATTTACCCAGTGTTTTTCTGAATAAAGAGTACTTGTAAAGTGAGCAACACCTGTTAAACATACAGTGTCACAGCTTGGTTTTATTCAGCATTGTTGATTATAGTCCATATTTAAAAAGATCAAAATATTATCAACAAATATATAATCAAAGTCTCCCTTCGAAAGACCTTTGTCACGCTGTCACCATCTTGGTCATGTTCCCTGTCTCCATAACAGTAATGAATGCTAACATTCATTGGGCAAACATGGTACCATACTATTATTTCCTCCAGCCTCAGTTTGGTTACAATGAGTTGGAATGGAGTAAAATCAAGATGGCCACACCGTGATAAAGGTCTATACAGTGTCTAATTCTTGACAAAACAACAGAAAAAGTTGAATCACAGTTGTGTGACTTTGGTCCTTTAGGAAGACACTTAATTGGAATAATTCTCATCGTCCATGTGGAAATAGGCACATGGGATGGTAGGGCTAGAGATTATTGCCTATGAATGGTTTTTAGAAACTTAAAGAGAAGGTACACGTTTGGTAATTGTTTAAAACAAATATACTCTTAAAAACTGACCTGGTAACAAGCATTGGAGAGCTGTTGATAGTATAAAACATTGTGGGAAACAACTCCCTCGGAAGTAACGTAGTTTTTGAGAAAGAGGTAATTTCTCACTAAAATAATAAAAGACTTCTAGCTAGAAGTCTTTTATTCCTATCTGAAAGCACACAGATTCGTCCAACAAGGCTGTTTTTTCTTTCATCGTTTTCTCGCAACTTCAATGTCCGACTGAGCCCAAATTTTCACAGGGTTGTTATTTTATGCTTATGATGGGATACACCAAGTGAGAACACTGGTCTTTGACAATTACCAAACGTGTACCTTCCCTTTAATGTGCCCTTGGCTGCCTGTGCTGCATATACCTTTATCATGGTGTGGCCATGATGATTTTACTCCATTCCAACTCATTGTAACCAAACTGAGGCTTGACGAAATAATAGTCTGGTGCCATATTTGCGCAATGAATGTTAGCATTCATTAGTGTTACGGAAACAGGGAACATGACCAAGATGGTGACAGCGTGATAACGGTCTATACTCTAAAGGAGTTGTGACTTGTCAAGTTCTTGTGGATTTATCATAATAAGTAGGGTGGGGGTCGATTCCTGGTCATGACATTTTGTTTCTTAAGCAAGGCTTTTAAAATAATACATTTTTATTTATCTCTGTCATCTTTAATGGGGGTAAACTGTGTGCCCAGCACTGTTTTCCATGAAGGCCCCTCAGTACAGATACTGTATAGTAAAAAAAACATATAACCAGTAGAAGAAAACGTGTTTTTGGGGATGAGGAATAAAAACAAGTACCTCTGATGTTAGAGCCCCCCTCAGAAGTTGGACATTTTTGAATTGAAGGCATAATTAAAGCCATTTGGTACACTTTTTTCGATGCTCTTATTATATGTTATCATATCTGACAAAACTCAATAACAGCATTGTATGCTACTATTTCTGCATAAGTATGTAATGCCTAGGCAGTGTGTATCATCCCCAGCATCATCAAGGGAGGATACAGACCAAATGTTCAGGGAGGGGGGGGGAGGGGACAGTTTGTCAAAGATGGAACATTTGACCATGGTGTCTTCCTTTTTAACACAAATGTTAAGCAGCAGTTTTATCATGAGTTTCCCGTCTGAGTTGAGTCAAATCATAGACAAATATGTTTGAATGCAGCTTCTTTTATTTTGATGATTTATGGGGTTGAACAAAGAATTGACTAGAGTGGGATGTGAACCAACGACCACCAGATTAAGGTGCCGGCGCTCTACCAACTGAGCTATCTAGCCCTATGTTGGCGGTGTCCCTATTTGATTGCTCAGTTGCTAGAGCGCCAGCACGTTAATCCGTAGGTCGTTGGTTCGAATCCCACTCTAGTCAGTTCTTTGTTCAACCCCAAAAATCATTTCAAAATTTACCCAGTCAGTTTCCCTTGTGGTTTATATTGATATCTTTTATTTTATCATTAATATCATCAAGTGAGGGTTCAAATAATGGTTATGCCACTTGTATCCTTGAGCAAGGTATTTTACCATAATTACTTCTCTTAACCCAGATGTACAAATGTGAACCTGAGTGGGCTAAGACTGTACTGTCTTGGATTAACCTCTAAGCACTAATTTAAGCAGCTTTTGGTTCTATGTGCCCGAGTGAGTTAAAGGGATTGTCTGAAAGGTTGCCCAAGGAACAAGAATAATATAACTGTTGTACAGCACAGGGTATTGGCAAACCCCTCTCTGTCCTTTAACTTTTAATGTGTATGTAGTTGCTGGGCACCTCTGAAAAACAGTGTTTTACTGAGAGGTTTCCCCATGGTAAAAAAGAAATAAATACCAACGTCCGGACTCTCTCAATTGAAATCTATGTTTGATTTTCCAAATAACTTTTGTTCTTTTATATAATCCTCATTACAGAGACTTTCTTATCAAAGTTTCTCATACAAATGATTAAATAAAACAAATTATGGGTTAAATATTGGTGACATAATAAACTTTTTTTCGGCTGGAAGTAACACTCTATCCGCAGATCAGATGGAATAATTGGAACCCAGAATCTGGCTCAAATAGTATTGTGATATAAAAACAAACAAAAATATTGAAAAAAATGTCTTGAAATTGTTCTAATTTGATGGTTTCTTTTTGGTTCGTTTTAGAGAAGACATATTTTGATCTATTTTGTACAAAAATATCTAATGAAGCCGATGTGCTCCATGATGAAATGTTACAAAGTCTAATTCTTGTCTTTGTTTGGCCATTAACCATACACAAAAAAACAGTTAGTCAGTAAAACAAATAAACAAAAAACAAACAATCAAACAAATAAATAAATAAAGTAACAAGTAAATAAATAAGTTAGTGTTTTTAAAGCTAATACAATTAAATTAAAGTGTTGTCAATTAAAAAAAAAGTAAACATAACAGGGTTCATGCCGCGCGGTCACATTATTTCTTGTAGCAATAGCAAGGCTCTTTAAACAGTGACGTCAGAAACGATTGACCAATCGGATCACAGTATAATATAGTGACAGCGGTCACTTTTCGGCAGAACACCGACCAAAGCAGACGACATTACCAGGAGCTCCAAAACCGTGTGGGATAAAATAGCTCAAAATGTTCGCTACTCTCAACAAAAGTTGTGTTTGGGCTGAAAAAGACTCTTCTCTAAGCCTCCAAGGACAACCTGCTGCACTATGTGGAGCTTTATACATGCCGGTAGTTCTCCTCTGGGCCCAGTTACCCAGCAGACGATCCTATGCTCACAGGAAAAACAAAATGGCTCACACTCGCAGAATTGGTTGACTGGAAAAGCTTCTGGCACTGCCTCTTCTTGAAGCCTGCTTCTGGACAACCTATTGCACTCTGTGGGACTTAATACATCCCGTTTTATCCCCTGGATCCAATATACACAGCAGAAAAGCCCAGGTAAGCCAGTGTTATTTCCATTTGCATATCCCCCATTTTTAAAGGACGTTTGAGTACCGTACCGGATAGTCATTTTATCTACGCACGTGTGTTGAACCTCCCATGGTTGAAGACAGACTCACAACAACAGTCATGACAGTCGGTAATTTTGCCACCTGAAAAAGATATCTTATTCTTACCTTTGGAAATGTTACGTCGTGTGCCTGAATTATTCGGTCAACCCTTCTTCTAATCTTAGGTAAGACAACAATTCTGTGTAATTTGAGCTAGTTTAGGGTGGATAAATTGGGGGCCAGGTGCGAAAAAATAATCCCTTAGCTCTGCAGAAAAATGTTCAGCAGCATTTTTCTGCTCAAACAACAGCTCTATACAATTTGGCCCTCACCTCACAAAAAAACAGGAAAAGTTTCCGTATGGCGCCACCACTTTTTCATTCGATATGAAATAATATAGTATCTAATTTACCTCAATGATATATCCCTTTTTGTAAAAATGAGTGAAAAAGTGGTGGCGCCATACGGAAAGTTATCAAAAAAAACATGCAACCGTGGTGGTTACTATACTTATATCAATACGTTCTACGTAACACAAGAACAAGTACCTACCAAAAGGATGGCAACATTATTATTAGTATTATTATTTTATAGACAATTAAAATAGAGGCATTTGAGGAAATTGCATAAGTGCCCCTTCATCACATTGGTGCCCCATTGCCATGCAGACTCGATGCTTCACAAAGGCAGTTACCTCCTTTGCCCCTGGTCATTGCCTTGATGCCCCTTAAAATGCACTTCGAATTTCATGAATAGAGGCAATTGATAAATACAAATTGGATGATAAAAGATTGAAAATGTGGAGGAACTAATAATTTAATGCTACCAAAGTGTTCAATCTGTCAATAAATTAAATATATACACAAATACAAGTGAAACATTTTAAGCTGGTTAGATGTGTTGTGAATGTTTCTCATAAATGCCACAGACTTTTTCAAACTTACATGTTCGATGTATTATTAAATTCTTTAAAAAGTTGAATTAAAGTACTCAGCCAACAACCCAAAGCCCACTTCAGTTGGAACAATTGTCTAATGAATGTTGTTTGGATTTGAAAGATTTCTTGAAAGAAGTCTATTAAGACACCAATGTGTAGTAAACACTAGTATAGACGATGTGACCTCTGACGTCACACGAAAACCATAACATGATTCGCGCGCATACCGCCGGGCAAAACCTTTGTGTTTTGGCAGCCAGCTAGAAAGTGTACGCAATCTTACTACGACTACTGGCCATTACTTGTTACCAAGTAAGGTGTATGCTAATAATTATCTTGATAATTACCAATAGTGTCCACTGCCTTTAAAACAGTGTAAGTTTAAATCAAATCTTTGAACGTTAATGTTTTGTGACTTTCAAAAAGTATACCTAAACCCTTTATTAAACCTTGTCTTGACAACAGTATGAAACAATACCTGACTAGATATCATAAAGAGCTAAGATTGATCTTATCTGTGAAATGGTCTTAATTGCTAAAGGCCCTGTCACACCATGACGTTTAAGCCAGTGTATGCCGACGACATGACAATTTGGCAAATACGCTGGTGTACGTCCAATTAGTTATATGGGTAAATTTTTAATAAGTTAAGAGCACGCTGAAACATGCTGATATACGTCATTGTAAGGCAAGGTCGATCGTCAAGAAATGTTTTGCATGCCCAAAAATCAACGTATGCCACTGTTTGGCTCATAAGTTCCGCATCAGTTGTAGGTATAGTTATACGATCGTTGAAACACGTTTACACACGTTACTTGTAAGTTTTAAAATAAGTCAACATACGTCGAGACGATGTCATACGAGTATAAAACATGCTGAGAACAACTCCCTCTGAATTAACGTAGTTGTGGAGAAAGAAGTAATTTTCCACTAAAATATTTAAATTTGATTTTGAGACCTCAGAATTAGATTTTGAGGTCTTGAAATCATCTGAAAGCACACAACTTCGTGTGACAAGGGTGTTTTTTCCGTCTATTTTTATCTCGCAACTTCAACGACCAATTGAGTTCAAAATTTAACAGGTTTGTAACATTAATTTGTGCATACGTTGAGCTTACACCATCTGAGAAGACTTATCTTTGACAATTACCAATAGTGATGTCCAGTGTCTTTAAGCAATAAATATTGCTTCTGGGTTAATTGAAAACTTATCACCGGCTGAAGTTAAAGTCAATTATCTGACAAGTATCTATGAAGATAGATCAATATTCAAAAAAGGCAACATGATAGTGGTGCATTTATTTAACAGGTGGAAGTGGAACACATCATCACTGAATGCACAACAGGTGTAGACATTATACAAGAGATGATTCGAGCTGCTATAAAGGCTACCCTCTGCAGTTGACTCAAGCATGCAAGCAATGTTTCCATCAATGGCTGGGCAGAGTGTAGATTCCAATCTGAGGTAAGAACAAAGAAAACAGAAAGCAAAGTATTTATTTAATGTTAGTCTAAGGCCTTATTCCGTAGTGTACACCAGTCCAGGGCCCAATTTCATAGAACTGCTGAAGCACGAAAATAAGCTAAGCAAACAAAAATTATGCTGACCAGAATGGGGTTACCAACCAAAATACTATGTCGCAAGTACAATTTGTGACTGGCAACCTGCTCATTATTGCTTAGAGGTATTTTCTGCGTAAGCAGCTCTATGAAATTGAGCCCTGGAATTAGTCTGAAGTCAGGGGGCCATGTCTCTCTTGCCCTGATTTTTGCCTTGAGTGCCCTTTCATCAAGTGTATCCTATATCCTTTGAGATTCCATTAGAACAAGTAGAAGTGCCTGTTCGCAAAATGAAAATGGCCTTGCCCCCTCACTATTGAAATTCCAGGCCTGCGTTGTATTAGTCAGAGGCTTGAGTCGAAACAGGGTCCACTGATGAGCTGGAAATCTCAGACTATGTGGTGTATCTTAATGTCTAGGGGTTATGGGTTAGATTCCTGTGCATGTCCATCTGTATCTGTTTCAGAGTCCCTGCCTGTAAGAGTGTACCAAGTGGTGATTCATGGCTTCTATATATCCAAACGAATAAATCAAAAATTTTAGTTTACTGACGCTTTCGGTTTTGGAGTTACCAGTTATCAAAGTTTCGGCCTAAAAGCCCTCGAGAAATGAATAGTACATTCCCTGTAAACACAAAAATGTGCGCCAAGGTCATCCCAACAAAAAGTAAAACATTTTTTTAAGCCTCCAGTTGGGCTTATAACAAAAGTAAACAAACAAAATTGGGATCTCGTTGGCGCATCATGTTACGCCCACCTGAACGTTTGACGAACAGTGCCTTCGTGCCATTTTCAACGCCTCATAACTCAGCGTGCCTATAAGATCCCATGAATTAAACAAGTTCAAATGAAAGAGCTTGCATCCCTAAAACAAATTTAAGTGCAAAGTGCGTGGGATCTCGTTGGCGCAGAGAGATAATAGAGGTCAAAGTTCAAATTTTACCAATATATTGCGTTTTCGCACCTCTGTAACTTCGCGCGCCGACATAAAAAAATTGTTTTTATGGCAACTGGGTATTGGAACAGTTTTCATCTAATGACAAATGAAAAAAGAATCTTGGGATCTCTGCAACTCTGCATGTCAAAAGATTTTTTGAAAATTTTCTAAAGTATTGTCATTCCACACATTTTGGCCTAAATTGGCACAACATTCACTTTTTTCATCACTGTAAGTATCTATGCCAACAAGATCCCATCAATGTTTTCTTGTATTTGGTTAAGTTGAGTGTACCTAAACAGATTTCAATTGAAAAATAATTGGGATCATGTTGGCCCACCAATATAACAAAGGTCAAAGGTCATATGAAATTACACTACTGCCTATTTCGGTCGATTTTGCGTCGTCTAGAAATCCACGCGCCAATATGATCCCATTAAGTTGTCTGCGTTTTATGATTATAAAGATTCTCAGCAACACATAAAAAGCAAAAACCAAATGGGATTTGAGTGGCGCTAACAAATATTACAGATCAAAAGTTCACAATACATGCCTATACACATTGTACTTATGCATTGCTGTGGCAATAGAAAGTGAGAAATATCCCCCAATTTCAAAATGTTGGCAAACCATGAAGGGGATAGGTCTCCAAAATGAATTTTGGTCAAGATATAGACTGGACTTGTTTTATGATCAGAGAAACATACTTGTCTCATAGCTTTACTTTTATTTTTATAATATAAAACCATTTTGTGTGTATTTCTTATAAAAGCTATAGTAGATGTTAAATTTGCATCAGGATAAAGAATATTAAATTTTTACCCATGTGTGTTTAGCACTGTATATTCACAGGCATATAAACAAAAATCACAGGCATATTACTTGGTTGGATTCAAACCCATGACCTTTGCAGAGCAGTGACATACCAAGTAGACCCCAGAGATTGTCTGGTGGCTAGAGGCAGTTTGAATCCTATTTTTAGCAGCGGGTACTGCTTATAAAAGCTACATACAAGATTATACAAGTTGTAATGAGTAGGTTTGTCGTTCAGATTTTGTTATCAAATTTAATTCAAGGCAAATATTTCATTTCAGAATGAATAAAGTTTTGCGTTGATGTGCTTTCTCGTTCCGATATGCGCAAGACTTCACAGTCTATTGCAATTCAGGCAAAGCTGCAAGAAATTTAAAGCTATCAAAGCTGTTTTGACTGCAACTTTAAGTAAAGGGATAAACTTAAGAACATCAGAGGCCCTGCAAACTTACCCAAAAGAAGTTTACTGACTAGCCGGGATTGGTAGGTGTTGCAAGTGAGTTCTCAGGAATCTGGTTTTGTCGGCCAAACAATGTCTTGAGTGCCTTTCTAAACTGTTTGTACTTAATGGCATAAATGAATGGATTCAGACAACCGTTTGCAGCAACCATGGCAACTGTGATGAGGTAAATAGCAGATGAAAAGTCAACAGCCACTCCAAGGTAGAAGAGTGAATAAATTACAACATTTGGTGTCCAGCAAACAGTGAAGGCAATAAACACAATCAGAAGGGTCTTGAAGGTGTTACGTCTAGCTCTCATCAAGGACTCTCTCTGGTCATTGATAGCTCCACCTCCACTCCAAGATGGCTGAACTGCTGGTGCAGGACCAAGTCTTGCAGCTCCTTTCTTCAAGACGAGTGTAATGTGGATGTAGACAACCAGCATGACAGTCATTGGTATGAAGTAAACGATAAAGTTCATTGAAATAACCAAAATCTCTGGATGCTTCAGTGATTTTCGTTTGCACTCCAAATTTTCATAGTAATTGATAAACACAGCGTACAAATTAAACACAAAACCACAGATCCAAACACACATTACAGTCAGAATGACATTCGTAAGAGTTGCAAATCTTTGGTATTTGAAGGGGAACACAATGGCTAGGTACCTCTCAAGGGTAAGGGCTAAAAGATTATAGGTTGATGCACAGAACAGACCCCATAAGAAGAAACCTGACACCCATAGTCTACAGAGAATTACTCCTCCAGCCCCAGGAGGGAGTAGGTCCGGGATGGGTATCACACTGCTTAGAAAAAGCACAAGGGATCCAAGGAAATCAATCAGGGCTTGGTTGAAGATGAAAGCGTTGGTGATAGTGTGCATGAAATGGACTTTGATGATCACAACACACACTAAACAGTTGCCACAGATGCCTAGGCATCCCACGATGGTCTGGAAAATCAAGAGTGGTAGCTGTTCTGCCATGACTCTACACTGAAGACATAAACCACTCAATGCTCCTTTTTATACATTTCTCAAGGCTTTAAGTTTTTGTTAAAAAGGCTCTCAGGAAAATTAAGTAGAAAATTTCCATGTTTTTGTTCTATTTTTAGAATCATCTTAGAAGATGTAATTGTCTAGGTTTCTCCAATTACCAGTTGACTTTAGTCCTCTGAGAGAGGTAGTGTAGGTTTTAATCTTACACTAATTTAGTTCCTTTTTTTCCTTTTTGTAGTTCAACCTGGCAATCTTGCTCAGATGTAAAGAGGATAAGAATGCACTTTTTTATTGTTAAGTCGACGAGTTGGCCATAATCTTGTTTTAATTCAAGTTGGTAGGGACTTGGAATGTCATTGAAAGCGCAAGCTCCAATTAAAAGATGGATCAAAGATTTTATACTTGAACAATCAAACACAAATGAATACAAAAAACACACTCAATGGTACGAGGGCAAAATGACAAAATTAAATGGGGAAAGTAAATTAGAAGATAGAACCAGACTAGACTAGACTAGGATGACTTTAATAGGTGAAGGGATGGGGTGAAATACTTAATTGATTTGACTTTTGGAGGCTGAGATAGACTGATGAAATATTTCTATAGTAGGGTTGGCTGGATTGATGGAACTTAACATTGAATGGGGATAGTGTATGAATCCCTTTGCTGGGGAACGACCCCTGAATAATAATTCAATTTGTGGGTTTGTTTTTCCTTTAAATCTTGGACTCTTTAGGGTTGACTACAACTGGTGAGCAACAAATCTAAAAACTACAGAAAATAAAACGCCAACTGATTGTTTTTTAATGAAATTCTGAATCTCTTTTGAGAAACTTACCCAAGACTTTTAGAGTTCCTTATCCAGGATTGGTAGTAAGTGTTGCAAGTGAGTTCTCAGGAATCTGGTTTTGTCGGCCAAACAATGTCTTGAGTGCCTTTCTGAACTGTTTGTACTTAATGGCATAAATGAATGGATTGAGACACCCATTTGCGGCAACCATTGCAACTGTGATCGTATGCACTGGTGAATTCAAGTTAATGTTCACACCCAGATTGAAGAGGAAAAAGATGACTGTGTTTGGTGTCCAGCAAACAGTGAAGACGATAAAGACAATCAGAAGGGTCTTGAAGGTGTTACGTCTAGCTCTCATTAAGGACTCTCTCTGGTCATTGACAGCTCCACCTCCACTCCCAGATGGCTGAACTGCTGGTGCAGGACCAAGTCTTGCTGCTCCTTTCTTCAAGACAAGTGTGATGTGGATGTAGACAACCAGCATGACAGTGTATGGCAGAAAGTATGAGGCGATTGCAATAGCAATGCCAAAAATCTCAGAGTATTGAATCATCTTTTGCTTGCATTCACCATTCTTAATTTGTACTCTAAACATGGGTTGCAAAGCAAACAGAAATCCAGAGATCCAAACACAAGCAATAGTCAGAATGACATTCCTACGAGTTGCAAGCTGTTGGTATTTGAAGGGGAACACTATAGCTAGGTATCTTTCAAGAGTGACTGCCATCAGGTTAAATGTAGAGGTGACAAAAAATCCCCAAAGAAAGAACTCTGACACCCATAACCTACAGATGAGTGCCCCTCCAGCCCCAGGAGGGAATGGATCTGGGATGGGTATTACACTGCTTAGAAGAAGCACAAGGGATCCAAGGAAATCAATCAGGGCTTGGTTGAAGATGAAAGCATTGGTGATAGTGTGCATGAAATGGACTTTGATGATCACAATACACACTAAACCATTACCACAGATGCCTAGGCATCCCACGATGGTCTGGAAAATCAAGAGAGGTAGATTCTGTTCTGCCATGACTCTAGACTGGAGACGTGTGCATTCTTACCTGCTTTTATACATTTATCAAGGCTTCCAATTTTTCTTCAAAGAGCGTTCAATAAAAAAGGGTAGACTTTTCTTCAAGTTTCTTTTCCTGTTGAAAAAGTATTGCTGAATATGTAGTTGTCAAGGTTATCCAGTTACCAGTTGACTTTAATCCTCCAGAGCCACAAATTGGCACATTCAATTGTTCAAAATATCCGAGACTCCCATAAACACTACTATGAACGTGACTTTAAATCACACACTCACAAAAGGAATTAAAAGAGACTTTTTTTTTTGTAGTTCTATCTGGCGGTCTTCCTCAGATCTATAGGGAACAATAATGCCCTCCATTTTTGTACAGGCATTGGAATGCCCTTGGTGGTTAATGTCAATAAGTTAGCCCTTGTCTTAGCTCAAGGGGGAATTAAGGTGGACTTGAAATGTCACAGTGACAATTATTGCAAACTTTACCTGGAAGGAAGACACAGCCAGAATTTGGATTCCATGTTTCATCTGAAATAGAGTGTAGAGGGGTTTCTGACCAGCCCAGGAAAGTTTGTGGCAGAACTATTGCTTGGTTTTATGTAGGTGATGGTCAAAGAGTGTTGTACATGTACATTGTACATTGCAAACAAGATATTGTCAAGATGTGTGATTACAACTTATGTTTTCAAAGAATTGTAAATTTCTTTGTAAGTGAATAGTTTGTGTGTTCATTTGATTGTTTAGATTTGGGTCTTGTTTTGGGGGTTTTGGAGTGTGTTTTTTTTCGGGGGAATTGCCATGGGTCTGTCTGTCAATTTATTTTATAGAGCAGCACTCTCACACAATATCAATCTTAAGCTTTCTCTTTGTGAGAGTCTGTTATGGTTCCATAATAAACAGTTAAAACAAAAGTTAGACACATTTTCAGTAATTATATTTTTAACAAATGATGTGATAAAACAGATTATAGATTGCTGCACTATGTTTTAGGTCTTCAGCGCATACAGAAATTAATTCTTAAATCTAAAGGTTTAATTTTTGTGGAGTGAGGGTTTAATCAGCCTTTGTGTTTCACTTTTTCTTTGAGTGCAAATTTGACATATAGCATTAATTGTTATTTAAATCTCATCCATTGTGTTCAGGGAATTCCTTTTATCAAACTAATCAAAAGAAAATTTCTCCCGGTGCCTTGTTTTAAAATCTCCAACAGTATTGTCCCTTTTCTTGGCTCGCCCTTTTCTATCATTCTAAATTTTATATGATGGTAAAATATTTTTTGTTCTCGGAAGAAAGATGACATAAGACTTGATATCAAAGTGGCTGGCCTTTATTTCCGGTGACTTGTCAAAGTCTGTTGTTGTTCCCAGTAGATATCTATTAAGTCGGGGGGGGGGGGGGTTCTCAAAGATTGTACAATTTCTTGGGCAATTAGGGCCATTTAAAAAACAGGTTGATAGCAATAGTCTGCCTCGATTGACCACACAAAAGGGGTAAATGAGTCAGCCCCCCAAACAACTCTATATATTTTTTTAACATATAAATCGTGACAAACAATTACTAAAAAAATTGTTTTATTGTTCGTAAGCATATACTCTTATGTTTGAAAGAAAAAAAATTCTATTTCCAGGTGACTTTAATCTGCTTTTCAATGGGCCTATTAGTTTGTTTTGGTTTTCACCATTTACAGTTAATAATGCACGCCATGCCCCAATGCATTAAGTTTCAAGCTACATGTGTACAAGGTCAAAGCTTTAGAATGTGTTCTTTTATTTGTTGGCTTATGCCCCAGGATTTAAGAACATTCCTTTTAGTAATTGGTGTATGTTAAAAATGGATCCTAACATTTTCGGATGTAAAACATTCAGCAAAATGTCACTCAAAACCTATGGACACCCCCCAAGAAAAGTGGTTTATTCTGACGGCTCTGAAAACAAAAAACATAAAAAGGTTTCACTTCCTTCTATTTTTCAGTGAACTGGTAGCAGTAATTGTGTGCATGTTCAGGCAGATCCTGCTTGAGACCTTCCTAACACAATCATCCAAGAGTACTTTTTCATTAAAAGTTGGGAGTGAGAGCTAGTGCATCATGATGCTTGTTGGCAAGTGGACTGCATTGCTTGCCATTTTGTTGGTTTGTTGCCATCATCCAGTGAACGGTCGAGGTAATTTGTCCCCTTCTTGTTAATAATTTTGTGTTAATTTAAAAAGTAGGATTTGAAACTTTGCATAGTGGGAGTATAATCGGATGAGGTGTGTGGTAGCACCATGTGTGAATCTCTTTTGAGTAGTGTTGGTTCTGAAAAGAATAGTTTCAACTCAACTCAATTCAATCATTGTGCTCCTGAGCGTCTTTGAGACAGATTTGGGGGCAAAACAAGCACTTTTTGTTATTTATTTCATCCTGAATACTATATAGGGCCTGTCACACTGCAACGATTACTGAAAACGATAACGATCACGTTAACAATGCACGCCCTCGATTGATTGAACAGGCGTGCGCGTATTCTGCGCGGAGGAATGCAACCAATAGAATGTGTTCTCCTCTTATTGTTTTCGTTATCTTTGCAGTGTGACTGGCGCTTATCAGAGCATACTGATCAAACATTGAGTTGTCAACCACCGGTTCTTTTCAGAACCAACACTACTACTCAAAAGGGATTTACACTCAATGCCACCACAAACCTCAACTAATTAAATTTGAAACACAAGTAAAAAAATTACTAAGTTAGTTTCGTTTACAGTTTATTACTTGGTATTTGAAACAAAAATAACATTTCTCCTTAGTGATCCCTTGCCTGCCGTTTCTCATGTTGTATTGTAAACTTGGGTGTGGTCCCTGGTTACGGCAGTTACAGGTTATATGTTTCAACCCAAAATTTAATTTGAAAAAGACAATTTTTAAACAAACAAATTAAATCAAAATTCAGTTGTTATTTTATTTTAAAGGCAGTGGACACTATTGGTAATTACTCAAAACAATTGTTAGCATAAAACCTTACTTGGTAACAAGTAATGGGGAGCTGTTGATAGTAATTCAGAGATGCAACTTTTCCGATTTAAATCGGAAAACCGAGATTGTGAAAAACGGCTCCCTCTGAAGTAACATAGTTTTCGAGAAAGAAGTAGTTTTCCACAAATTTGATTTCGAGACCTCATATTTAGAATTTGAGGTCTCAAAATCAAGCATCTGAAAGCACACAACTTCCTGTGGCAACTTCAACGACCAATTGAGCTCCAATTTTCACAGGTTTGTTGTTTTATGTATGTATTGAGATACACCAAGTGAGAAGACTAGTCTTTGACAATTACTAATAGTGTCCAGTGTCTTTAATAGCTATTTTGCTAGCTCTCTCTCTCTCTAATACCTGCTTTTGGATGGTATTTTAGTGCTGATCATTGGTAACTTTGGTGTGTGTATCCTTTTAGACTTAATAATTCTGAATTATTTTTATCTTTAAACAATAGGTGCCTCCAATCTTGTATTTGTGGCCAACCAATTCCCTCCAGGGATCTACGTAGCTCAGGCAGATACCTTCAATTTCACCGTCATCCCTGGTACTTCAGACCCTTCCTTTAATCCTCTTGCTGTTGACTATGATCCTGTAAGTAGACAGGTCTACTGGACAGACTTTGGTATTTCCAGCATTCAACGTGTCTTTTTGAATGGCACTGGCTTGGAAGTTCTTGTCAGCAATATTGACGGTAAGTTCCACTGGTTTTTGTGGTTGGTGTGTTAATTGAAAACAATGTATTTAAAACTATAGGGAGTCATGGCATAGGAGTACAGAGCATCCAATTAAAGTTCTGGTGGTTAAAGGCAGTGGACACTATTGGTAATATTGTCAAAGACGAACCTTCACAAGTGGTGTATCTCAACATGTGCTTAAAATATCAAATCTGTGAAAATTTGTTGGGGGTTTTCTGGACGAAAGTGGGAAGATTTTGAACGATGTATTATGTTTATCAATACTTCTTAAAACTAAAATAATAGGCAATGTTTATACATGATAAAATAACTTGAGCGATCGCACGTAACCCTCCCCACCGTAGATTTGAAGGCAATACATAAAAAGTTAATGATATTTTAACAGTCGGTATTAAAGTTTTTTTGTTTTGTTTAGTAAAACACTAATCTGTTTTCATAAAAAAGTTCTTCTTACTTAGAAATACTTCGATGTCGAGTGCTTGCAATAAACCGTGGACTAAAAAAACTACCTAAATAAAGTTCATATTAAATTTTCCAATTTGCTCTGACAAATAATTTGACCTGTTTTTAAATTAATTATAATATTAATGTTATTACATTTTTAAAGAAAAAATGCTCTAAAATTAATAAGCCCCCTTACGAACACAATAACTTGGTACACATAAATATAGTATGGCTTCCAGTGCAGTTAAGTTGACGTTGCAATTCATGTTGAATTTTTTAATAGCGACGATCGGAAATCAAGCAGTTGGTATACAACAGTATAACATTAGTTTAAAAATAAAATAAAAAAATTGACGGACCAGTCAAAAAACTGGCAGACCAGTGAAAATCAAGCCAACTGGTCCTGCTGGCCAGTTGAAAAAAAGTTAAGGGCAACCCCTGTTGTGTGCGTTCTAAACTTGAGGTCTCAAAATCAAATTCGTGGAAAATTTATACTTCTTTCTCGCAAACTATGGCATTTCAGAGGGAGCCGTTTGTCACAATGTTTTAAACCATCAACCTCTCCCCATTACTCGTCACCAAGAAAGGTTTACTCTGATAATTATTTTGAGTAATTACCAATAGTGTCCACTGCCTTTAAAGGCCCACTCAAACGGGCATGCATCGATAACGACAACGAAAACGAGAACATTTACAATGCTCGTCCTTGATTGGTTGAGTAATTGTGCGCGTATTCTGGGCAACGAGAACGAGAACATTTACAATGCTCGTCCTTGATTGGTTGAGTAAGCGTGCACGTATTCTGGGCGAAGCAATTCAACCAGTAGAATGCGTTCTCTTTGTGTTGTTGTCTTTATCGTTTTCATTATCGCTGCAGTGTGACTGGTCCTTTAGTCATCGAAGTGTGGGTTCGGGTCCCGGTCTTTTGTCCTTGAGCAAGATACTTTACTTATGATTGCTTTTCTTCACACAGGGGTATAACTGGGTACCTGCGAGGGTTGACATTGATAATGTGTATGAAAAAGCCATTGGATTGCTACGGTTGCCCAAGTTGTATACTCCCCATGGAGCTTAGAAAGATTCAGTTCAGTTCAGTTCAGTTCTTTAATAATATACGAGCCTTGCCCTTTAACTTGAAGCACAGCGTACATTATTTGTGTCCTTGAAGGTGATAACAGTCAAAATAGTTTGTTTCCTGAGAGTAAACTGTTTGTCAAACAATTCCCATGAATTTGGGACTGTACCATGCTCCTATGTTTATGAAAGGAAGGGGAAGTCCCTATAAATTACATTTCCCTTCCAATGTCAACAGCCATGCCAGATACACAGCTTCCAGGCATTTTGTCATAGTTCTATAAACTGACAACAATGGCAGTTCAGCAATGTCAATCAATGAGAAATGTCGCTCTGTGTGTGACTCAGTTCATGAAAACACCAAAACTAAACTTTTTTAAAGAGTGAAGTGATCAACTATTAAAGGGAAAGATAGGATTTTTTAAAATAATGGCAATTAAAACCTACTTGGTTAGAAGTACAGCAGCCTTCAATAGTGTAAAACATTTTGAGAAACATCACTTCAAATTAATAATGTGGTTATAAAGTGTAAAAAGATATCAGTTTTATCCCCCAAAATTTTGAATTTGAGAAACAATGCTACAAGGAGGCTTTGAAACTTTGCATGGTATATTTAGGTTAGGTTTGTGGTAGCACCATGTGTAAATCTCTTTTGAGTCGTGTTGGTTCTGAAAAGAACCAATGGTTGCCAACTTAACTTAAGAACAAGCCATGGTAAGGGGTCTTAAAATGCTATTTTACTCACATGTTTCAGCCAAATGTTTTCTCTGATAATGGAGAACTGGCTTTCAATTTTGTAATGGTTCAGCTCTTCATCATCATCCTTCGTCCTTGGACGGAATAGTAGAAGCAGCTTTGATGAAATAGTGCCAGGTTGCTTTGCGTTGTTGGGTCTGGTTTGGTGTCTGTGTAGCTCATTTTCCTCCTGCCGCGATTCGGTTGTCCGCCAGAAGCTCTTAAAATTAGTATTTTCAACATAATGACTCTCTGCTTTTTCCTTAACCCTTTTCCCCCAAATTATTTCCTCATCAGAGGTAGATGGTTTGACCCTTGATATTGAGAACCGTCTAATGTACTGGACCGATGCCGGAAAGGACTTGATAGAGAAAGCTACGATGGATGGAAACAACAGAATGGTGGTTGTTAGTCTCACAGACTCTTTAGGTACAACAGAAGTTAAACCAAGAGCTATCATTCTGGACACCAGCAACAGGTTGGTTTATTTTGGGGTTCTTTAAAGGCAGTGGACACTATTGGTAATTACTCAAAATAATTATTAGCATAAAACCTTTCTTGATTACGAGTAATGGGGAGAGGTTGATAGTGTTAAACATTGTGAGGAACAGCTCCCTCTGATGTGTTACGTAGTTTTCGATAAAGAAGTAATTTTCCACGAATTTGATTTCGAGACATCAAGTTTAGAATTTGAGGTCTCAAAATCATGCATCTGAAAGCACACAACTTCGTGTAACGGGGATGTGTTTTTTTCCATAGTTATCTCGCAACTTTGACGACCAATCGAGCTCAAACTTTACAGGTTTGTTATTTTATGCATATGTTGAGATACACCCACTGTGAAGACTAGTCTTTGACAATGACCAATAGCGTCCAGGGTCTTTCAAGGGAAAGTATACCTTTTTTTTAGCCGTTTGATTGTTTCAATGAACTAATATCTGAACATTTCAAAAGGTGGTCTGAAGAAAATTCTGAACAAAATCCAAGTATTTTCACGCAGGAAGAATAATCCCTAATAGGGATACAAAATCTGATAAGCATTACGAGGTAACGCTTCTCAGATTCAAATTTTTGGGGCATAAAAAGTGTTATCTTTTATTTAAGAACCACATTACTTAAATGCTTTATACTATCAAAAGCTGCTGTAGGCTTCTTTTTACCAAAAGTTGTTAATGCCACAAACTTTATGATTACCAATCATATACCTTCCCTTTAACTCAGTTTGAAAGGGAAGCAATACGTTGTCGATTTTGTAAACAATTTTTTTCTTGTAAAATTGTATGAACAAAACTAATATTGAATATAATTATTTTAAAGGAACGCTACAGAATTGGTAAGAAACAAAAATCGTGAAGATCACAGATTTACATCAAACTTACACGGTCTAATGATGATGATGATAGTTGAAAACATCCCTAGAAATATTTCTGTCTGAAATGTCATATTTGATGAGAAATAAATAATCTAACTTCGCGTTTGGAGTTTACGCTCAGTGAGCGTTTTATTAATTTTTTTTGGGCATCAATGCAATGCAAAATTTGTTAAAGTTTTTTCACTATTCTCTCATGACCCACCAGATGGCGGATCGATCTCAAACTTCTACAGGTTTGTCAGTTAATGTATATGGTGGATTACATAAAGTGCTTATACATGTACACTGCCAGCAACTGTTTTGTTAGCAAAAACCAATTCTGTAATATTCCTTTATTATTGTAAAAACAGCTATCTGTTCTGGACGGATTGGGGTACTGCACCAAAGATTGAGCGCGCCAACACAGATGGATCTGATCGTATGATATTGGTCGATACGGGTCTGGGCTGGCCAAATGGCCTGGCTATGGACTCTCAAGGTGAGAATAAGCTGTAACGCCAATGCAACAATGGGCTGCTTATAGGCACATATGAATTCCTTACTGCAACTTAAGTGAACCACCAGTGCGTGGAACTTACAATACAAAAAACCGGCCTGAAAACATACTTTTGTAAGCATTTTCAATCATAACTCTTCAACCCATTGCCCTGCGAATTTCGTTGAAGTTTTAAAAGGAAGATAATTTTATCTTCTTCGGCTATTGCCCAAAGATTGTTTTCAAACGAAACATTAACAACTGGGGGTCTTGAATAAACCAACGTCAACTACCTTACTTTTGTTTGTGTGAGAACTGTTTTTCGCAGCAAAAAAACCTTACCTGGTGGTTCTGGCGAAAGGAACTCTGTGAGTCCCTATCAATAATTTTCGTTTAATCTTAAAACTAAACCCAAGTCCAAGCCCTACCATGTTTAAAAGTCGCGCTGATTGGTGGTTTTTAACAGTAGGGGTTTTGCTTGTTTGAAATGCTATCAAATGCGATGTGCCATTTGATCCCCATTGGGTGCCACTGAAAAAACTTGAAAAAAGAGTTGTCATGTCTAAATTTTGCACAAAATTGTAAATATGTTGTACATTTTCTTGTAAATATGAACTTGTTTCCTTTGCCATTCAATTCTGTCTGTCACAACAACTATCGAAGGTCACGGGTGGGGTTAGGGAAAGACTCGGGGTATGACATACATGTATGAAACATGTTTTCATGGACTAATTTTGTTGTGTCTGTTTTCGTTTTGTTTTTGGTTTTACTGTGCCTTGAACACCCATCAGGACGGACACATGCACATTACAAGTCTTTATTATTATTATTATTCCTTATTATTATTATTCCTTATTACTATTATTGCTTCTCAAAGGTGATCGACTCTACTGGTGTGATGCTACAACAGACAAAGTAGAATCCTCAGATCTCAATGGACAGGATCGTAGAATAATTGGAGATTTTAGCTTAGACGACATCCGGCCATTTGACATCGCTGTGTACGATGGTTTTGTCTACTTGACTGATAAGAGGTTTGGTATTATACGGTCAAACTTACAGAACATCGCTATAGAGCACTATGGAACAACAGAGGTTGTGGATGCTGGTGGTCTGCACATTTATGAAGGTACATTGTATGCACTCACTTAAATATGCACGTTCACAGGAGGATACTTATATGGGTCGATGGATGTACTAAACAAAGAAGTTTAGCCACTTCTTTCTGGATGACGTGTTTTAACGAAAACGCTTATTTGAACAGGCTTACTGCAGACAATTTTGTTAATGCCTTGAACAACTTTGGGATGTGCTAAATTTTTCGCTGATGTTTTTATTCATCTAGGCCTTCTATTGTGTAGCGGGCATAGGCTTGAGCAAGATGCTTTACTATAATCGTTTCTCTTCACCCATCTGTGAGTGTGATGTTAGACATGGTTAATTTTTGAAAAAAACTTTTGGAGCGCCACAACAGCCCAGGGCTTTTACTCCTCATCAGGGAGCTGAGAAAGATTTAAGGAATTGTATTGGCCCAATGACCAGGGGTCGTTTCCACAAAGAGTTAGGACTATTCCTAAACTTAGGACTAGTCCTAGGAGATAATAAAAACGTACGACTAGTCCCAAGTAAGGACGAGTAACTTGTCCTAATTTGAGATAAGACTTGTCTTAAAGGAACACGTTGCCTTGGATCGGACGAGTTGGTCTATAAAAAGCGTTGTAAACGTTTGTTATAAAATGCATATGGTTGGAAAGATGTTTTGAAAGTAGAATACAATGATCCACACAAATTTGCCTCAAAATTTCGTGGTTTTCCTTTTACCGTGCGAACTAACACGGTCGGCCATTTAAGGGAGTCAAAAATTTGACTCCCATAAATGGCTGACCGTGTTAGTCGACGAGGTAAAAGGAAAACCGTGCAATTTTGAGGCATGTTTGTGTGGATCATTATATTCTACTTTTACAACATCTTTCTACCCATATGCATTTTATAACAAACAGTTACAAATGCTTTTCAAAGACCAACTCGACTGATCCAAGGCAACATGTTCCTTTAACTCTTTGTGAAATCCACTCCAGGGCGCTAATGTAAAGCGCGTTGATTTGGTTATTGTAAAATACCCTTTATATATAAGAACTAGTTACTATTAATATTATTTTGTATTTTGTTTCCAGTTCCCAAGGGTTGTGAGTCAGCGCCTTGTCTTAATGAGGGAATTTGTGTGAATTCTTTAAATGGCTATACCTGTAACTGTCTTGCTGGATACAGTGGAAGTAGATGCGAAATAGGTAAGTTTGTCTTCAACATTATATTTTTGTACATGTAGATTGTTTCCTATTATTAGCATTTCAGGAACTGTCATAATGTGGTCAGACTGGTATATCGGTATATTCCTCACCTTGCACCTCGAGGACCCTGGTTCGAATACTGCCTGGGCAATATGTGAATTGGGTTGTTAGTCCCTACCTGTATTGGGTGCATGGTTTCTCACTGGAATATAAGTCTTTGGGGATTTCCTACTGAAAATAGTCCCTCCCTCATCTCTCCGTTGGGTTATTGGTCAGTACAGTGATTAAAAGTTAACTTTTCTGCGAGTGCTTTGCTTCACAATCAGAATAAATGAAATGAAGTTATTTTTTCAAGTACATGTAATAAACCACAAAGGTAACAATATTTTTACTCTTACATTTACATTTTGAACTTTCATCTGGTAAATGATTTTAAAGTTTTGGTAATGTGTTTTGTAAGTTTTAATGTTTTTTTTAACATGTATGTGGTTGCAAATAAAAGGATGTGGTTGCAAATAAAAGGAACCTTACCTTACCTTTACTAATTAACTTCACATTTCTTTTGGGTTGAACAAAGACTATTTAAAAGAGCATGACTTGAACCAGCGACCTCTGAATTAAGGAGTTCTACAAAATGAGTTATATACAGCCCTATTTTGGTGGTCACAAGCCATTCTGCAATGATGCATGGACCACACTCAAGTTTACGATGGGGATGCAACTTTTTCATTTCATAAAGTACTAACTACAAGGGAAACTGACTAAATATAATTTTTTTAAATGGTTGAATTTTATGAAAATTTCCAAAAGTTTTTTACAAAAATTTGGTGCCATCCCGCCTGGCTATTCGGCAGTTGTATGGGTTGCATCCTTAAAGGCCTGGACACTATTGGTAATTTCTCAAAATAATTGTTAGCATTTCTTGGTAACAAGCAATGGATAGCTGTTGATTGTATAAAACATTGTGAGAAACAGGTCCTCTGAAGTTAACAGAGTTTTTGAGAAAGAAGTAATTTGCCACTAAAATATTAAAATTTGATTTTGAGACCTTTGTGTGACAAGGGTGTTTTTTCTTCCATTATTATCTCGCAACTTTGACGACCAATTGAGTTCAAATTTTCACAGGTTTGTTATTTTGTGCATAATATTGAGATACACCAAGTAAGAAGACTGGTCTTTGGCAATTACCAAAGGTGTCCAGTGTCTTTAAACAAAGATAATGATAAAAAGGGAGATCACTAACATAGGGTAGGGCAATATAGCTCAGTTGGTCTTGGTAGAGCGCACCTGTATGTCAGAGGTTCAAGTTCCACCATAGTTAATTTTCTTTGTTCATGCTAAATGACAAAAATTAGTTTGAAATATCAAAAGTTTTACAGTTCATATAGTAGTAGAAAGAAATTCAGTAACACTTCAATTCCATAATTTCAGATTTGGTTCAGTGCCAAGCAATATGTTCGGATGGGGGAGATTGTGAATATGGTTTAAACAACTTCACATGCACATGTCGTCCTGGGTTCAACGGAGCCAGATGTGATTATGGTATGTTTCGTATTTTATGTTTCATATATTTCTATAGGAGGATCATTGAGAAGGCCTTTTTTGCCACTTGAACCAAAACCAATAGGTCATTCCATATCAACTCAACTAATGGATTGGCAGGCATTGTCTCTGATTTTGCTGAACATTTTTTTAAACAATGCCCTTTAGCGAATCCTATAGTACTTCTTCTAATTGCTGAGATGATATGCCAACATTTGCATAAAAAAACAAACCTGTGACAATATTGGCTCAAATAAACCTCCAAGTTGCAAGAAATAATGAAATAAACGCCCTTGTTTAATTTTCACACATGAAAACATGAATCTAAAAAGGCCCCAGGCATAAAGCCTTGCACAGGCATCTGATCGCAGACTATTCTCTAAAGCTGCACTACTTCAAAGGGAGTTGCTTCTCACAATGTTGTGTAGTATCAACAGCTTTTCAGTGCTAATTTTCAAGTGATTTTTTTTACAGTCATTAACTTGTAGAGTATAATTGCCAAAAGTGTACCCTGCCTTTAAAAGCACTGGACTCTGTTGGTAATTACTCAAAACAAAATTAACATAAAAACTTACTTGGTAATGAGCAAGGAAGAGCTGTTGATAGTATAAAACATTGTGACAAACGGCTCCCTCTGAATTAGCGCAGTTATTGAGAAAGAGGTTATTTCTCACTAAAGTAATAAAAGACTTCAGGCCTGAAGCCTTTCATTATGCATCTGAAAGCAAACAAATTTGTGGAACAAGGGTGTGTTTTTTCTTTTATTGTTCTCTTGCAACTTCGATGATCAATTAAAGGCAGTGGACACTATTGGTAACTACTCAAAATAATTATTAGCATAAAACCTTACTTGGTGACAAGTGATGGGGAGAGGTTGATGGTATAAAAGATTGTGAGAAACGGCTCCCTCTGAAGTGCCATAGTTTTAGAGAACGACGTAATTTTCCACGAATTTGATTTCGATACCTCACATTTAGAACTTGAGGTCTCAAAATCAACCATCTAAATGCACACAACTTCGTGTGACAAGGGTGTTTTTTTCTTTCATTATTATCTCGCAAATTCGATGACAGATTGAGCTCAAATTTTCACAGGTTTGTTATTTTATGCTTATGTTGAGATACACCAACACCAATAGTGTCCACTGCCTTTAAGACAAAATTTCACAGGTTTGTTATTTTATGCATATTGATCGGCGACCTTACAGCGAGGCATAACACTCCTGCACCAGCCACACAACCAAGGAGAAGTGGGCGGTTGCTGCGCCAACGGGCAACAGCCTATGATGATTGATGATGATGATGTTTGGATACACAAAGTGAGAACACTGGTCTTATTACAAT
The DNA here is from genome assembly GCF_902459465.1 of Asterias rubens. Classification (NCBI taxonomy): domain Eukaryota; kingdom Metazoa; phylum Echinodermata; class Asteroidea; order Forcipulatida; family Asteriidae; genus Asterias; species Asterias rubens. Next base: position 505,586 of record NC_047077.1, on the reverse strand, counting down.
TACCAAAGTTGTCCAGTTCCTATAACTTGAATGGCTTTGTATTTATGCCTTTTTTCCTTGCAGATATTGAACCACCAATGGTTACTGGTTGTCCCAATGACACCACTATCCCTGTCACCATGCAGTCAAGTCAAGTGACTCACAGCTGGAATCCACCAGTGTTCACAGACAACTCCGGCACTCCCTTTGTAAGCTTTGGCTGCTCATCGACTGGTTACTACTATTGTCATATGTTTAGCTCGGGTAACTTTAGTGTTGGTAAGACCGAAGTGATGTTTAATGCCACCGACGGAGCAGGGAATAAGGCAGAATGCTCTTTCATTGTCACAGTTACAGGTTTGTAAGGTTTTTCCCGTTTTGAGTTCTAAAAACATTAAATGCATGGAATTGTTTCTTTGTTGCAGATGCATTAAACAATTGTAACAGTAGTTTTGATGAAACAAAATAACAATACTTAAAATTTTGACTTGGATTTAATGGGATTGAACCGTTTATTTTTTAGAGCCTTAATTCGATATAAATTTAGGAGGATTTTAAGGTAAACTATACCTTTGGTTTTTGGAACCATTCTATTGTTTGAATCCTATATTAATGAAGATATCTACATTTATTAAACTAACTTGTAAAAATTTCATTGTTGCATTTTTTTTTTTAATTATGAAAACAATCTGGAGTGTTTAAGTCCATGCAGGAAGAATAATCCGTAATTGGAATATACAAACTGAGAAATGTGTCCGACAGAAACTTTTCTCAGATTAAAATTTTTGTGAATAAAAATAATTAGAAGTGAAATGGTTTTCAAAATGCTTTATACTATTGGAAGTAGCCCTGGCGGCCTTACACTTTCGTTTTGTACTACAGTGACGTCCTGGACATCAGGGTACATTTCTGGGGGCGGAAAATTTTCACAGCTTCATAACTCAAATCTTACCTGCAAGAAAGCACCAATTTCAACAGATTCACATTCCATGGCAGCATATGTTTTTCTGCGGTGGGTTTTAATCGTAAGTTATTCTTCACACTTCCGTCATTTTCATTAAATAATGCAGCTCGCAACAATAAAGGAATTCCCTTTTTTGTTCGTACTCTCACAGTCTGCCGTGTGTACGCAAGACGCACGACGCCCAAATTTTGAATTGTGTTGGTACCGCTGTGCAGTCAAGATACGGTGACCAAGAATTCATGCGTCTAAGCTTGCATCATGCGTCTTGCACGCGAATGTATACGTGTACGCACGACAACAGACAACACTGTGAGAAAACGATCGAAACTGGAATTTTTTACGTTGGAAGCTGCATTATTTCACGAACATGACGGATTTGTGAGGAAAATATGAGGACCAAAACCCACCGCAGAAAAATGTATGCCGCCATGGAATGTGAATCGGTTGAAATTAGTGGCTTGTTGCAGGTAAGATTCAAGTTATGAAGCTGTGAAATTTTTCCGCCCCAGAAACGGGCCTCAATAGCTAGGACTCTGTTCCTGTGTACAGAGAAAGAGTCCTATATAGGGCTATATTGGGAGATGCTGTACTTCTAGCCAAGTAGGCCTAATGTTTTGTTCCCATTAATGTGAAGAGTGATTACCAAACCTGTACCTTTCTCCTTGCAAAATTTAGTGTGACGACGATTTCAGGGTGCAATGTTATTGTATTGCTCATTAAAAGGAAAAAACTAAGAAGTGAAATAGCTGGGATTAAAAATAAAAAAACTCATATTCCCAGCATAGTTAAACAATCCTTATAACTTTTTTGGTCAATGGTCACAAAAACATGACCATTCTTCCAGGTCTGGAAAATAAATACTAAAATGAAAAGATGATAAATGAGGCAAAATTGGAAATAAAGTTTCATTTATTTGTGCTTTGATATTTGTAGTGGTGGATATCATCTGTCCAATGAACTTGAGTGTTATTGCTGAACCCGGTGACAATAGTTCCAGTGTGGACTGGAATGAACCGGTTGTAACCGGATGGAACGGCCAAACAAGTTTGACATCATCTCTACCGCCCGGTACATTCCTCATAGGAATTCACAAAGTGGACTACACTCAACGTTTTGAACAACAGTATATGGTGGTTTTGGAGTGTTCTTTCTTCATATCGGTTGGAGGTGAGTACAAACTTCTCTTAAAGGCAGTGGACACTATTACTCAAAATAATTGTAAGCAATTACTCAAAATAAGTAATTACTTAAAATAATTGTAAACATAAAACCTTATTTGGTAATGAGTAATGGGAAGAGGTTGATATTATAAAACATTGTGAGAAGCGGCTCCCTCTGAAGTAACGTAGTTTTCGAGAAAGAAGTAATTTTCCACTTAAACATTTGAATTTGATTACGAGACCTCAGAATTAGATTTTGAGGTCCTGAATTCAAGCATCTGAAAGCACACAACTCCGTGTGACAAGGGTGTTTTTTCTTTCATTGTTATCTCGCAACTTCGACAACCAATTGAGTTCAAATTTTCACAGGTTTGTTGTTTTGTGCATATGTTGAGATACACCAAGTGAGAAGACTGGTCTTTGACAATTACCAAAGGTGTCAAGTGTCTTTAACAGTGTCAGGAAATAGATAGTCAGCATTACTTAACTTTTTGTCCCTGCATGTTTGTTGGCATGTTAGTAACACTGCTATACATTTTATTGTTGAATTATGTAGCATCCATCTCTTCATAATTATACTCCGTGTTGTTTGTTTCCACTGTATATTTAATTGCCATTGTCAACATGCAAAATCCATGTGCATTGAATTGGAATTGTAATACCCAGAGCTGAGTGGCTGGGAGATCTTGCAATAGGAGGAAAAAACAACAACAATAAACAATTGTGTATTAACAAACAAAAATAATTACAACTTAATAAATATTGTGTGGCCTAACACCGCACACTTCCAATTCCCAACTCTGTACCCTATAAGTTTTTGGGTTAGTTACTTGCTATAGGCACTTCTTCTTTCGAGTCCATCACCAACTCTAATTAAAAAAAAATTGTCAGGATTGGGCACATATATCTCACAGCCTTCTCGTTTGCTGGCATCAGGTCTTGAAGGCAGCACTACTCATGCACTACCAATCTTAGTACACAAAAACACTTGGGTTAACCCCTACTCTTCCACAATAAGTGTTTTGGGTTTACCAATTCTAGTATACAAATATTGACTGCTTCGAGTGCTATGGTTAAAACTACGACTCTCGAGGTTATCCCTGGAGCGTTCTATTTTCTCTCGACTGCGCCTCAGGAAAATGGAACGGTTTGGGGATCACTGAGGGAGTCTGAGTTTTAACCATAGCACGAGTAAATGCAGTCAATATTTGTTTTATAACACCACAACAGACTATTTATTATCCTCAAACACGTAACGTTTGTACGCACCTTACAGATACACAGATGCACAACTGATTGGGTTTGAGGCGGTTAAAAAGACGGCTGGGTACTGCACGCCGTGTGACGGCAAACGATGCACTATTACACGGCCGCCGGACTAAGACATATCATGTGATGCGCTCTAAACCAATGAAAAGGCAGAATATTTGTAAGGGCTGTTATAATACGCACAACCAATCCTAGTATGCAATACTAATCGCTTACTGTCCTACCCGCACATAAATTATGTGAAACAGAAATACTCTTCCACAGTAAGTGTTTTGGGTTCTTTTAGGTGCACTACTTTGGGGTGGCATGGTTGGCCTGTGTGTAAAGCGCTCGCCTCTCACCAAGGTGACCCCGGGTCGATTCCCGGTCGGGGCCATATGTGAGTTGAGTTGTGCGTTGGTTCTCTGCTGTGCCACAAGGGTTTTCAAGACTATCCGGGTTTTCCTCCGTCAGGAAAAAATCAAACACTTTCGATCTTGGCTGTGCTCCGTGGTCATAATGGGTTGATGTGGCTGGCAGCTGAATGCGCCCTTGCATGCCTGCTTCTCGAACACAGTGTAGCCGCGTCCTTCGCAATTCAGCTCTAGCTGTGAGTAAGGACGATTAGCGCCCCAAATTATTATTATTATTACTAACCCTAGAGCACAGGACCTATGCCCATCTAAAAGACAAAGCAAGTATAGTGAAGTAGCTCGGTCAGGGACACTTTACTGATCAGATATTTCTACTCATTTTCAGGTCAATGTGACGTCATCAGTTCACATGATTCAACTCTTGACCGTACTATTAAATGGCAGCCCACCGAGGCAGGACAAACTGCAAAATCCTTTCAGAGATGTACACTTAACACAACCAATGGTAAGTTGTCTATCAATCAATCGATCAATCAATCAATCAATCAATCAATCAATCAATCAATCAATCAGTCAATCAGTCAATCAGTCAATCAATTAACCAACTCAATATGGATGTAATGGCTTTTAAAGGTCAGTTTATACTAGATTAATTTTTGTCAGTGTAGGGCCTATGCTGATTTATTTTGCAAAATTTTCGAGAAAACGTTTTGCAAAATTATCCCGAAAGAGTCAATGAACTGACACCTGTGAAAGTTTCAGCTGACGGTGTGTACTTGTTGAGAAAATTGCAAAACAAAACTGTCATGATAATTTCATAAGAACATTTAGCAAGGTGACAGTGGGTAATAAACCACATCTCTGTCCGCAGCATTAGCGGTACAGACACCAATCCTCAGATATCCAAGGGTCTTGCATGAATGTACCATTTCTCATCAGATTCAAATGTTTTTATTAATTCTAATAAATTGGGGCATTTTTAAGCAACAATTTTGCAGGATGCTTACTTTTACCATCTTTATAACAAGTAGGTTTTAAACAAAAGTTAAGGGGGTTTGGGTGCAATGCCAAAGTTTTGACCCTACTTTTAATTTTAAGACCTTTTCAATTTATTTATTTAACAATCAAAAAGTTTTGCACATTATTCTTTAAAGGACAGGGTGTCTGTTTGGAAATTGTCAAAGACCAGTATGCTCAATTGGTCGTTGAAGCTGTAAGAAAATAATGACAGAAAAACAGACCCTTGTTTCATGGAATCGTGTGCTTTCAGATGCCTGAGAAAGGCCCTTTCAGATTAAAATGGGGTACAAACTTAGCTCGTTCTCTAAAAACCTCATTATTGTGCGAAGTAATTACTTCAAAGTGGGTCACTTCAAACAATTTTGTATAACATCAACAGCCCCTCATTGTTTTTAACCAAACAAGTTTTTATGGACGTTAATTTTTGGAGTAATTACAAAAAAGTACACTCTTCGTTCAAAAACCAGGCAAGACATTCTTCCTACTTAGGTCGGATATCCGATTTCTTTTAGCACTTTCAGGTCAGGAAAATAGTTTTTAAATAGCATGAAAACTGTGCAATGCCCAAGAATTATGTACATGTATGTGAGCTCTTTACTTCTTTTTCTTACTTTTTCAAAGGACCAAATATCATGTCTACTTTACGGCAGTTACTTTCTATATGCATTGATTTAATCTAAAGGGTTCATTTTGAATAATTATTCCTTCAGCTGGTGAGCCAATAGCCGTACGGGACTGTCTGGTGGTTGACCCACCTCTTTACTTTGAGTGGGAGGCAAACTACACGCTTCTCGACTGCGGTGAAGCCATCAAACTCACCATCGAAGATGTTGCTGATCGGGTAAATACAATTTATTTGTCTAAGTCTACATACATGTAAGTGATGAAGTGTTATTGCGGTATATATTTAAGATTACAAAAGCATGGTAAAAGTCAACTGGAAATTGTTAAGTGTACAATGCAATGGACACCATTACAGAAGCACATCTTTTTCAATGCACTCTCCCTTAAGAGACCAGTCGCTTCTGAATAATCATCACAAAAAGACGAGATATCACTAATAATGTTCATTTATTTAATCAAACTTTTTCAGTAAAAATTTCAATAAATATAACTTGAAACAGAAATTGTGTTCTAATTTTAGAAATGGAGTGCTCTGTTGACATAAAGGACACTTTTGGTATTTGGACATGAGTTTTAGAAAAGTATACTTTTAAGTATTTATGTGAGTGGAAGTGGGTCAAATCTTGCGTAACAAACAAACAAACAAAGATCCCCACCCCCCCGAAAAAAAACAAAGAAAAAAACAACAGCAACGTTCATTGCTGGTTTTTGGGGGTTTTTTTACTTAAAAAAGTCGGGAAAATTATTAAGAAACAGAAATGTCTGGGTTTTTGTTATAGAGCTGTAGAATGTTTGTTAACATGGGAAACATTGGGTAATGTCAATAGGGTACATGACCTTTTCTTTTATGCCAATTGAATTGTCTTTATTTAATCAACCAATAATTATTTATTTATTGAATGCACAGGTTGAGGTGACTGAAGGTAATGCTGAGGAAGTTGCTATTTTTCTCAAAAATCGGACACAAGACAACAGCGCCGTTGGTGACGAAGAGGTAGAGGTAGAAGATGTGGCTGATATCTTGATCAAAATTGCGGATGCTGGATCTGGTAATCCTGAGGTAGAGTTTTGGTAATCTTTTTAATTAATCATTGAACAGGCATGATTTTGTCTGCTGGTTTTCGCTCTAAGTATTTTTTTCCTAAGGAAACCAGTAAGGTTACAGTGAAATAACCTGAAAAAGGTCTATTAAAGGCAGTGGACAATTACTCAAACTAATTATTAGCATAAAACCTCACTTGGTAACGAGTAATGGGGAGAGGTTGATGGTATAAAACATTGTGAGAAACGGCTCCCTCTGAAGTGCCATAGTTTGCGAGAAAGAAGTAATTTTCCACGAATTTGATTTTGAGACCTCAGATTTAGAACTTGAGGTCTCGAAATCAAGCATCTGAAAGCACACAACTTCGTGTGGCAACTTTCGATGACCAATTGAGCTCAAATTTTCACAGGTTTGTTATTTTATGTATGTGTTGATACACCAAGTGAGAAGACTAGTCTTTGACAATTACCAATAGTGTCCAGTGTCTTTAACTCCATTTATGCATCGGCCGGTCCCTAAGATTTAAACTTCTTTAGAAAAATAGTTGTAAAAGAAAAAAAATTAAGATTGCAGAACCACAAAGTTTCAGAATGGGAAAAAGGACACTGTTACACTCGGCCCTTTCCTGATTTCTACAAGTAAGACCAATTAATCTTCATCCTCGATGCTTCTTTTTAATTCTTGCTGTGTCTGCTGCTAAAACGTATGGATCAAAGGTGGGCCTACGGGCCTCCAGGTACAGGGCAATCTCGGAGGTCTAGTGGTATTAAAACGTCTGCTTTAGAACTGGCAAAGGTTAAGGGGTTCTAATCCCACCCCAGTGATATGCCTGTGTCTATTTTAAACAGGACTCGGGGAAGTAACTGAGTATACACTGCTAACATCAATGTATGGGTGAAATTCTTTTATGGGTAATATTCTTACTTCTCGATGCTACTTTAGCAACTACTTAACAATTAATATTATGACCCGACAGGTCGCAGTAGCTGTAGTAGAGACGGTCAATAACATCCTTGTGAATCAGAACACCAACGATGATCTTGCTAACGACAACGGAGTCAGCTCATCAGGGATCGTTCAGTCAGTTGAGGCTCAGATCAGTTCTACTCTTCAGCAGGAGGGCATGGTTAGCATACAGCAACCGAGCCTCCATGTTGAAGGGGTAAGTCTAGACCCAATGGAGGCCAATGGTGGATTCAGCTTTGTGTCGGTTCAACAACCCGGAGGGCCGCAGGAAATCGGCACACTAGAAGGAACAGAAGTGAAGACCTTTAACACCAGTGAGATACCCCCTGATATTGAGGTCGTCGCATCCGCTCAGCTGCCTCAAAATATTGGAGAAATAGTACGATCTGTGACTGGTACGTTTATTAATTTTGATTATTCTTGTTGAACATTTTCCTGGAAATAGTTTTGTTTCTTTGAAACTATCAAATAACTCCCCATAATATAGCTTTCGTCAGTTTAAAACATTGATACGATACGCACATCAAATGTTGGAAAGTACTACTTAGAGTTGAGAGCAGGTGGGGGTTGGGGGCTTGCAAGTGCATAAAGCACTCGCTTCTCACCAATGTGGCCCTGCTGGACCTGGTTCAAATCCCGGCTAAGGCCATTTATAAGTAGAGTTGTGCATTGATTCTCTGCTAATGTATGCCACAGGTGTGTTTTTTGGGGCCCTTCCAGGTTCTTTCACACTTTGGATCTCTGGCTGTGCTCGGTGTGCATATATGTGACCCGCTCTGTGAAAATGAGTCAGATGTAGGCAATTTCAAGAATTGAGTTATATGCATGGCTGGAAAGAACATATCAGCAGCAGTAATTTGGTATATGTCTAAGCTTTGGGGTGTATCGCGTTGCTGAGTTACTCCCGTTTGAAATAAGACACTATACCATTTTTTGGTGAAAAACAAATTACAAGTAAAACTATATTTTAAACTACCATTTCGTGCATAAGGATACAAATTAGACATAAGTATGACCACAAAATTGTTGTATTCATAGCTTTATTGCCTAAAAGTCAGTGTTCTAAAGGTTAACCATGCAACTACAGATCTTTTTACATTTTCCACATTAGACTGTCCATAACTTAATAATGCAATGGGCGACATCTGACTCATTTTCACAGAGTGGGTCACATATAGACTATGCGGCTCAAACATGTTGTAGCTGCATCCTTCAGCTTCTCAGCTGCAAGCTAAGATAATTAGCCTCCTAAATTATTAAGAGGATGGTTACACTGTTTAAGGATGGTTGAAACCTTTTCAATGATTTCGGTTACGTGTAATTAGAGCTGAGTGGTCAAACACACTTGACTCAAGCTCTGTTATTGTTTCTGATCAGCAGAGTGGGGGTACGAGTCCTGGTCAGGACACTTGTGTAATTGAGCAAGACACTTTTAAAACCACTATTGCTTCATCCTTCAGATGGGATATAAATTCGAAGGTCCTGTGTGTTGTGTAGTGCACGTAAAAGAACCCAGTGCACTTATCGCTAAGAAAAGGGAGTTTGCCTCGGTGTTTCTGCCAGTGGCATGGCTGCTGAATGTGTCACAGCACCTTGTAAACCCTAAGGTGCTACATATAAGTCTCATAATTCATAAACTTCAAAATCTGTCTTAAAAAAGTCTGTTTCTATGCTATATAACACTCAAATATTACCACCAATACTACTCTAGCATGACTATAGTCATACTTTAATGCAATTCCTTGCATCACTGCCATCTACATGTCTGGGACTTAAATATACATGTACACATGAAAACAGGTGAGGACACTGTGTTGAGAGAGCTTTGGAAAGCCTGCCAGACTTTACTTGGAAAGAAGTGTTTACAGGTCCTCTGGTGGTTAATTTCCCATTGGGCAGTTTGGCCATGCAATTAATGGAATATATTTCTGGTACAACAGGTGAAAACTCCAGCCGACTGCAAGCCAGTTTCATTGTGTATGCTAGTGATGACTTGTTCCAGTCCTCCTTGATCCGAGATAATAACTCCAGCATTGAGGTTGCTGGACCTGTTGTCTCTCTGACAGTAGAAGGACTTGACCTAGTGAATCTTACTGAACCATTGGTCATTGAAATACAGGTATGATTAGGTCAGCACCGGAAGTCGGAAAAACTACTCCATGGTAGTAGAATATAAAGCAAGACGGTTCTCAAAGAACAAACTCTACCTGGCAAGTATATACACATGGTGATGTACCGCAAACCAAATACAATGATAACCTCACAAGACCGCAGGGCTTTGTAGCTCAAAGTGTTTACTGGACCAGGGGTGGATTTCACAAAGAGTTAAGACTAGTCTTATCTTGAGTTAGGACGAATTACTTGCCCTAACTTAGGACTAGCCATATGTTTCTTATATCTCTTAGGACTAGTCCTAACTCTTTGTGAAATCGACCCCAGGGCTGGATTTCACAAAGGTAGTCCTAACTTATGACTAGTCCTAGGCAATGCTAAGAGATAGGACCAGTCCTAAGTTAGGATGAGTTACTGGTCCTAACTTAGGACCAGTCCTATCTCTTAGCATTGCTTAGGACTAGTCCTAAGTTAGGACTACCTTTGTGAAATCCACCCCAGAAATCTTTTTACAAGACCAGGATCAAAATAAGAAAAAAATTGCCTGACCCAGTTTTTAACATGCATTCATAAATACCTCAGACAGTTTCGCTATTCCTATTGGTGGAGAGCGCGTCACGTGGGTGTGTATAAACCTTTGTTTATGACCAGTAAAAAGTTATGAAACATGGGCGTGACACCCGAGCTTGCACCTGTTCCTATAAGACAGTTTCTTCATTCCTGTTGGGCGAGAGCAACGGCTGAAACAGTTGTGCCACATCACGTGATACGTGCGACTCGCACAGCATTCCCTTATAAGGAGTTGTTTACCCGAGGGCGGCAGAGGGCTTTACCATTTCATAGCTGGAGGGGTGTCGTGTTGAAAGAAATCATTGAACAATTATAATTTTTGCATTTATTTTACTTTTTGACTAAAAAGTGTTAATTTATGAATGGAAATCATAGTATGTTGAATCGGTTTTCAACTAGTGGTTTAAATCCGCCGAGGCCTGGTTCTTTATAATTTACCTCGACTTCGTCTCGGTAAAATTATATAGAACCACTCGGCCTTGTTGGGATTAAACCACTGGTTGAAAACCTTTTCACCACACATTGATTCCCTTGTTTAACTTAACTTTTTTTAGTTGAAAAAGCATTAATAGAGAAAATTGATTTCATTTGTCCCCATGGTATTAAAAATGCACTGGACACTGACTTGGTAATTTCTCAAAATAATTGTGAGCATAAAAACTTACTTGATAACAATCAACCAAGAGCTGTTGATAGTATAAAACCTTGTGAGAAACGGGTCCCTCTGAAGTAACAGAGTTTTCAAATAAAAGAATCAATTTTCCCTGTTGAATGTTTGAATTTGTTTTTGAGACCTCAGAATTAGATTTTGAGGTCCCGAAATCAAGCATCAAAGCACACAACTTTGTGTGACAAGGGTGTTTTTTCTTCTATTATTATCTCGCAACTTCTTTATTTTCTTTTATCTCATTTCTTATTTTGTGCGTATGTTAAGATATACACCAAGTGAAAAGACTGGTCATTGACAGTTACCAAAGGTGTCCATTGTCTTTAAGTATTCTTCATTATGTCATTAGAATTGAAAGGTATTTTATCAGACTCAAAGCTGTATTTTCACGGGTATGTCAAAACGATCCCACATAGCGAGGTGACAGCGAATATACCAACCGCATCTCTGGCTGCGGCATTCACGAAACGGACATCAACCGTCAGAAATCTAAAAAAACATTCATGCATGGAATCATTTTTTAGATTCAAATATTTCTTGGTGAACAGCTTCTCACCAAGTATGTTTTTAAGGTCGTTTATTTTGGAGCCAATCTATGGCCCTATCTTTTAGAGATGAATTTCACTTAAATTTTGCTAAACTGATCTCATATTTTTCTTTCAACATTTTTATACTTCCAGGTGTCAAACAATGCAAGTACTCATGACAACACAAGTTTCAGATGCGTGTTCTGGGATTTTACCAAAGCAGATGGAGTTGGTGATTGGTCAACAGCTGGGTGTGTTCTTGCAAGACAAACGGACAATACAGTATCTTGTAACTGCAGCCATGCCACCAACTTCGCAATCCTTGTGGTACGCAAAAGTTCAGAAAAGTTCATATTTCTAGAATTAAAAACAAACAATTCAAAGTTTAAAATTCACATGCCTGATATACTGTGTTTTTTACGGTTTCTCATACTGTGGCGAAATTTCTTGCGAATATGAATATTTGAATTTTGCGGTGAACTCTCCCAAAAATTGCGATTGAATAGTGAATACTTTCATCTTGGTCTCACCCCTCGGTCGTCCTCGGTCGGCCCTCTCCTTACCAATACCCTATGAATATATTATGAATGCTTACCAACTCTTGCCAATGCTTGCCAATGCCTTTAGGAACGTTGCCAATGGTTTATCAAAGTTACCCGCAATGCCTATAACCAATGCTTACGCAACAGAATGACTTGTGAACGTTCAAAATTTGTTACCAACGCTTGCAAAGTTTGAGCCATTGTTAAATGTTTCCATTCGAAAGCACACTCGCTAGCATATTTGCCTCAGTATAGAGCACTGGGATGAGAAAACAATTAAAATTATTGTCATCATGGCTTTTGTTTAAATTTTCACAGGTTAATTTTTATTGTATCACATACATTAATTAATTTACATTAAGAAACCAAAGGTGTACTTTGCCTATATAAGAAGCATTCATAAATACCTCAGACAGTTTCGCTATTCCTATTGGTGGGGAGCGCGTCACGTGGGTGTGTATAAACCTTTGTTTATGACCGTTAAAAAGTGTTAATTCATGGGCGTGACACGCGACCTTGCACCTGTTCTTAAAAGAGTTTCTTCGTTCCTATTGGTCGAGAGCAACGGCTGAAACAGTTGTGCCACATCACGCGATACGCGCGACGCGCACAGCATTCCCTTATAAGGAGTTGTTTACCCGAGGGCGGCGGAGGGCTTTACCATTTCATAGCTGGAGGGGTGTTGTGTTGAAAGAAATCATTAAACAATTATAATTTTTGCATTTATTTTACTTTTTGACCAAAGAGTGATGATGTTTTTGACTTCGTCTCGGTAAAATTGTCAAGAACCAGGCCTTGTTGGGATTAAACCACTAGCTGAGAACCTCTTCACCACACATTGATTCTCTTATTAAAAACACAAGTAATAAAGTCTGTTATTAGAAGTCTTAAAAATGGATGGAGCATATATAATGAATTTCCAAATCAGCCTGTGAAGAACCAAATTACGCTGTGTGTAAAACAGTAACATAAGGGGTGTTTCCCTGGCTTTATTCGCTTATTTTTGGTCCTGAATTTTTGTTAAAGGCAGTGGACACTGTTGGTTATTACTTAAAATAGTTATTAGCATAAAACTTTATTTGGTAACGAGTAATGGGGATAGTATAAAACATTGTGAGAAACGGCTCCCTCTGAAGTGATGCAGTTTTCGAGAAAGAAGTAACTTTCCACGAATTTGATTTCGAGACCCAGATTTAGAACTTGAGGTCTCGAAATCAAGCATCTGAAAGCACACAACTTAGTGTGACAAGGGTAGTTTTTTCCTTTCATAGTAATCTCGCGACTTCGACGACCAGTTGAGCTCAAATTTTCACAGGTTGGTTATTTTATGCAGAAGTTGAGATACACCAAGTGAGAAGACTGGTCTTTGACAATTACTAATAGTGACCACTGCCTTTAAGGGTAGCACTAAAGTGGTCTTAACAAGTCTTTAAAAAGACTTGACTTTGTAAAGTATGCAGACTTTTAAACAATGCTGTTATGTCCCTCTGTACTTTTTGAATGACAAAAAATAATGAACCAAACTTTGTCACAAATCTGTATGCCAAATTTCATTTTCGTGGTCAGTAATTAACCACAACTGAATGACTGGTGGGTAAGTTTATAAATAGTCGTGTTTAAAAACAGAAACAAATTACTGGAGTGGGACTTGAACCAACGACCGGATTAAAGTACGAGTGCTCTACCAACTGAGCTATTGAGCCTTATGTAGACAGTCTCCCTATTAGTCAAAATCTTTGTCTGGGGGTCCCAGTCAGAAGCCATTAATAACCATTAAAATTGTTTTAATCTCTGAATTTGTGAAATCTGTTCATTTACAGGATGTGCATGGACAAACAAAAACAGACGATAAATTTGAGCTCGCTCTTGATGTTATCAGCCAGATTGGTATTGTCTTGTCAATCATTGCTCTGGGTGCAACTTTGATCATCTACCTCTCAATAAAGTAAGATTATTTTGTTCTTTTACTTGGATTGTTTCTCCTTCATTATTTCTTTAGAGGGACCATAGTGGCCGCAAATGCCTTGTACCAAAATGTCCATTGGGGCTGAAAACGGCGGCAATATTTGAACAACTTTCAAACAAAACCATGTATTAAAAATGCTATGTCAGATTTTTTGCCAAATTTGACCCACAAATTTTGATTTAAAATTCAATAGGTATTTTGATGGGGGTCAAGAAAGTTACAAGTTTTCATTTGAGCCATTGCTCAAAAAAGTCCGCCAATTATTAGTAGCAGTGAAATAAAGTGCTCAAAATTAGTTTTTGGTCGGGATCCCGACAATATATCACATGACCAAATTTTTGTCATGGTTCCTGACCATTAAAAGTAAAAGTTAAACTTTTTTTCGTTAGAGTGAGTAATACTCTTTGAAATACCATTCACTAAAAAAAATCTATTTTTTAATATTTGGGGCCATCTGACAATGGCTTTAAATAGAATGCCACAGATTAAAGAGTAGGGCTTTTGAAACCAAAGATAAATGTATATAGCAGACTTCGTCGTGCTCGCAAGCTTTGATGCTTTTCGCTTACAGTGCAGGTTTTTTTTCAACGGCTATCACATCACTGGACAACGCAAATGAGCGCTATGTTATATTGTCATTTCACATTACGCTCCACTCAGTTTTTTTTTTACGCAGTGGATATTTAATAAATATTATAATTCCTCAATGTATAACTACTACAAGCAGAAGGTCTGTCTTTTTGATTACTAGATTGTTTAATAAAAATTGTTTTTGAACCTAGAAAATTGCGGACTGGTTTATCACGCCAGATTTTCATCCACTTTTGTGTGTCCTTGTTGCTGTTGTATATCGTGTTCATCGCTGGAATTGACAGTGCTAGGGTAAGTAAGCAATGATGTGAATTTCCAAACAACTCACAATCAATTTTGAGGAGCTCTTGGACAAAATGTGTGATCCAATCAAGCTCAATGAGTCATTTGTCGGAAATACTATTATGGAGAAGCAAGCCAAAACAGGCCAACAGGGGTGACATTTTCAACAATATGTTTTTTTTTGTAAATTAAAATGCTTACATTTATCTTACTTTCATGTTGGAAACTTCCTTCCTGATAAATAACATCAGAGAGGGGTAAATCACAGCACTGAAGGAAGTGTGTTGATGTAAATTCAATAAACAACTTGACTTTAAACCCCTTTTTGCAGCAGCTAGATCAATGGAAAATGAAACAAAGAAAAAACAACAACACAAATATTTCACATGAAAATAAC
Source organism: Asterias rubens (assembly GCF_902459465.1). Classification (NCBI taxonomy): domain Eukaryota; kingdom Metazoa; phylum Echinodermata; class Asteroidea; order Forcipulatida; family Asteriidae; genus Asterias; species Asterias rubens. The sequence continues at coordinate 490,555 of NC_047077.1, read as the reverse complement.
TCGGAGGAGGTGAAGGTAGGAATTGATATCCTCTTAAAACAGTATAGATTGTATAGGATGGAGGGAAACATGCACCAGGCAGGGGGTTCCAAAGAGAAATAAAGCTATCAAAATGGCTCTTTGCTCTACATCTCTAGAGCAAGACTGTGAGAAGATACTGTTTGATCCTTACTCTGTGTTGCCTAATTTTGTTGACAGGGTTCGGAAGGTGCTTGTGCATTTGTAGCAGCATTGCTTCACTACTTGGCCCTGACCACAATGATGTGGATGGCTGTGGAGGCCAGGAACATGTATGTCAGCACTGTCAAGGTCTTCCCTGAAGACACATCAAGATATATACTCAAAGCTTGTCTTGTTGCTTGGGGTGAGTAACTTCAGAACGTATTCATTACAGGAAAGCTTTGAGGGATTTCCTAGATTGGCCACAAAAAATCAGAAACATCCTTTTTATGTGTCAGAATTTAACCTCATGGAAACATGTGAATTTAGTATTTCCCTCTTCAGTAGTTGTGATTTTAATAAAAGTTTACTGTACCTCATGAATATTCTATCAGTAGGCAGTGCCAGTAGGTAATTATTCAGTGTCTGTTATATTTCAATGCACTCTGCACTACTATCTAAATGTGAAAAACACCACTCTTTACATTTCGAGTTGTCCCTCAAATAGCACTTTAAAAGAGTGGTGGTTATTTCACTCTTCTAGAGGAGTTTCACTCCAGGATAGAGTGAAAATTCACTCAAAAAGATGCAAGCTTCAATCTAAAAGAGTGGAAGACCACTCGAAAAAGAGTAATCCGTCATATGGCTCTCCATAGAGTGCTTTTTCACTCTTTCACATTAAGAGAGTACATGTTTTTTCTTGATCCAGTTATAAGTATCATGTGTGTATCTACTTGCCAGGTAGAGTTGTTCTTAGGGAACTGTCGTGCTTTATTCTACTGCCGTGGAGTAGATAATTGGAGGTTCGGGAGACTTCTCAGTTCTGAAAAGAACTGTCCTGCTTTTTAACTATTACCAAGGCGGATGGTATAGAAATTAGACTGGACTACTACTTTAGCTTATAGGATCGTAATTAACTGTACTGCCGCAGAGTCAGTTCTGAAATTGGTCTCAACGTTTCGACTAGGTTGCTCTAGTCATCGTGTGTCTCCTGACGTAATAGTTAAAAAGTTAAAAATAGTAATAGTTAAAAAGCAGGACAGTTCTTTTCAGAACTGAAAAGTCTCCCGAACCTCCGATTATCTACTCCACGGCAGTAGAATAAAGCAAGACAGTTCCCTAAGAACAACTCTACCTGGCAAGTAGATACACACATGGTGTTACCGCAAACCAAATATACATTGATACCTCACCATGCAATTCCTCAAATCCTATAGGTGTGATTTGGTAAAGACAAAATGAATGTATTATCCTGTGGGGTCTGTCTTTAATTGCACTTTCCTGTAATAAGAACCTATTAAAATATCTTTCTATGGATTTGTAACTTATGTCCTTGTCTTCTCTCCATTGGGTTTTTATGAGAGTTCTCACAACCAGAAGAAATTAATGAAATAATTTATTTGTTGTTCTTTAATTTCTCCTCAGGGTCTCCACTGATAGTTGTGACAATAACGTTAGCATCAGCTACACAATTTTATGGCAGCGAACACAAGTGAGTAAAACTGTATTTGTTCCCACATCAGCATGACGAAAAGACTAGTATTTGTTTAATCTGGCGTGACACCATCAGAAAAAACTCCATGCTTACACCATGGTGCTGTGACTCAACAAAAAAAGGGCAATTTCTTCTCTACCATAGTCAGCCTATTGGCGCCCGTAGTTGAATTATTTTGTCTGCGTGGATGTTATTTAAACAATCAATGGAAAACTTATTTTCAAATCTTTAGGGGGTTAAACTTGTTCATGTTTTGTTTAGTCTATTAATAAATTCTTTAAAGGCAAACTATACCTTTAGTTTTTTTAACTGTTCGATCTTTTTAATCTTATGTAATTGAGATGTATACTGTAAATTTCAAATGAAAATGTGGACGCATTTTTAAGATATCGCCAAAAATCTGGAGCGGATATGTTACGCAGGGACAATAAAAATACACAATCTGAGAAACTAAACTGACAGTATTGGTGCTTAGATTCGACTGCTTGGGCATAACATTTTTGTTTATAACCACATTATTTTTAAGTGAAATGTTTCTCAAAATGGTTTATCGAAAGTATGATGTAAGCTTCAATAACCAACAATTTTTATTGCCACTAATTTTAATAGTGATAACCAAACGTAAACCTTAAAGCCATTGGACCCTTTCGGTAAACAGTATTGTCCAAGGCCCACACTTAGTGTACCACAACTTCTATATCAAATAACAAACCTGTGAAAATTTAGGCTCAATCGGTCATCGGAGTCGGGAGAAAATAACGGGAACACCCACCATTGTTTCCGCGCGTTTCGCCGTGTCATGACATGTGTTTAAAATAAATCCGTAATTCTCGTTAACGAGAATTGATATCGTTTTGCTGTTTTCTCAAAAAGTAAAGCATTTCATGGAATAATATTTCAAGAGAAGTCTTTCACCACTACCTTCTGTAAACCCTGTAAGTTATTTGTAAATCTGTGAACTTTTTGTTTTTTTTCTGAACCGAAAGGGTCCAATGGCTTTAAGGTAAGGACAGTCATTTTGTTTTTAATCAGTTTTATTGTTACCTAGTTGATTAAAATTTTGTCTCAAAACTGTTGTTGTGGGTCTGTGTTTTCTTTTCATCAACAGTTGTTTTCTTAAAACTGGTCTGGCATTGACCCTTGGTCTCCTCGTTCCAATTGCCCTCATCCTCCTTCACAACATCATCACCTTCATCTTGGTCATGCGCAGCCTTCTTAAGATCAAAGAAGCATCCCGCTCTCAGCAGATCTCCAAACGTCTCCAGAATGCCATCGGTATCTCGGCTCTGATGGGCTTGACTTGGGTCTTTGGGTTCCTGGCCATCGGGACCTACCTTGCTAGGTTTGCCTTCCAGCTCATCTTCTGCCTGGCCAACTCCTTGCAGGTAAAAAATTGAAGATGCTTAAAGGCAGTGGACACTGTTGGTAATTACTCAAAATAATGATTAGCATAAAACCTTACTTAGTCACGAGTAATGGGGAGAGGTTGGTAGTATAAAACATTGTGAGAAATGGCTCCCTCTGAAGTGGAGTAGTTTTCGAGAAAGAAGTGATTTTCCACGAATTTGATTCCGATACCTCAGATTTAGAATTTGAGGTCTCGAAATCAAGCATCTGAAAGCACACAACTTTGTGTGACAAGGGTGTTTTTTCTTTCATTATTATCTCGCAACTTTGATGACCGATTGAGCTCAAATTTTCACAGGTTTGTTATTTGTATGCATATGTTGAGACACAGCAAGTGAGAAGACTGGTGTTTGACAATTTACCAATAGTGTCCAGTGTCTTTAAAATGAAGGGAAAGAATTCATCCTTGCGGACTGTTTTTGAAATAATAAGAATTTGATTTCATGCAAAACATGTATATCCTAACCTCAAAGTGTCATAAACTCTTGATAAGGCCTAATTCAACTCTGTAGAGAGACCATTCTGTACAACCATCACCACGCCCATATTAAATTTGTTTTCATTTCCATCGGCTGTTATCAGGGAAAATGCCAGGAAAATGAATAAGAAACAGAAAATGTGGGTTTGTTAATAAAGTATGTGGGTTTGTTTGGAATGTAAATTCTTTGTTAGGGAAACATTAGACAATAGCAATGCAGAGACCTCTTGTTTGAGCATAAGTAGGTCAAATTTTGCGGCTGTTTGCAGTTGCTGATTTAGTTTTTCCGGACGGAGAGAAAAAGTTAATTTGGCTATTTGGAAATGCTGACTTATTTTTTCATACTTCCTTTACATGCGCGTAGGGTGTGGTTATCTGCATCATGTTCTGCTTCAGACGAGAGGAGGTACGCACTGCCATGGAACCCTGCTGGCGGCGTATCTGCTGCGGCCGAACCTGCAAACTGCCTGCATTCCATTCTGATAAGACGCACAAGATGGAAGGGGTTACCTCGTCTACTGGACTCAACTCCCCAACTAGTGCTAATAGCACTGCGCAGTATGAAATGTCTATGTCTTTGTCTGCTGCCCCAGAGTAGTGTAAAGGTAAAGTAGGTCCTTGCTTTATGTTAAAGGTAATCATGTTCTTGGATTTGAACTGACCTCATGCCAGTATTGGAGTCAAGACCTCAGAGTCCGAGACCAAAACCGAGACCTCATCTTCCGAAACCTTATCTTCCAATACCTCATCTTCTGAGACCTAGACCTTACAGCCGGAGACCGAGACTGAGACCTCAATGTTCGAGACTGAGAAAAAAGCCTCACAGTCTGAAACCGAGACTGAAGCCCGAGAGACCTTACAGTCCAAGACTGAGAACTTGACCAAGACCCAACATTCTGAGACTAAGACATTTTTTTTTAGATCAAGACAGGACCAGACCTTCCAGTCCAAGACTGAGAACTTTTTTTCCTTTCCTTGAGGGGGAATTTTTTTCAAGTTACTTCAATGTACAAAGTTACACAAAATACTGGTAAATCAACTACGAAAATAGAAAAGGCAGATGGCAAAAGCTGGAAATTTGATGATATGCATGGCATTTAGTTAGTACAAAGCAATAAAAAAGGCTCCCATTTGGTATTGAACTTGTCTAAGTTGTTATTCTTAAAAAGGATCATTTTTTCTTAACAAAATAATGATTTATTTCTTTTTTGACCAGAATAAACGAGGGCTTTCTGTCATTCATCTTCATGCGATATATATGAAAACGGCAAAGAAAGAGAATTACATTTAGAGCAGACCATTTTCTTTTAAGGACTCCAAGCAGCTTGGTCGCGTTGTCAAAATTAAGAGAGAGACTGAGAACTTGACCAAGACCAAGTCTGAGACTGAATTCGCGACTGAGACCAGACCTTAATAGCCCGAGACTGAGACCAAAAAGAGCTGTGTTTGAGACATGAGAATGAGGCCAAGACCTTACAGTCTGTGACTGAGAAAGAATTATATTTGTTTAAGACCAAATGAGAACATATTTTAAGACTTTGGCAAAAATCTAAATAAAAGTCAGTACACACATCTCATCTCGACGCGCCATTTTTTCCAAGCATGCCGTGCTCGTTCATAACCCCTTGAATTTGTTCATTAAAATGTGCTAGAATCCAGCACAATTTAATGGTTTCCTGTAATCAATCCTTTCTACGAGCGCACGCATGTCTTTCGTCTTAAAGAATGTTTTTGTTTTTGTTAAAAAAAAAAAAATGTGTTCGTGCCATTAAAGCGCGGGCATAATCAACATGCAAATATCTTAGAACTACTTGCATGCGCAGGTTAGATCTAATGCATAACTAATTTCATGAGCCAATCAGCGTTGTTTTTCAGTACATCCCTTCCAGGGGTTAGTGATGAGAGGTTTCATAACGGTGTGCTGCCCATGGTTGGTCCATGACAGTTCAAAGAAACAAGATGGTCACACCATGGTATGGTTGGAATACGCGGTCTAAATAGCGCCCTCGCTCCGGCATCACGTGCTGCTGCATTTTGCTCATGATCCTCCATTTTTGGAAATCCAAATGAAGGCCTCAAATTAACGGCACCCAGAGCAACTGCCATGGTGCTCTGTGCTTTTGCTCTGTGCCCTTTGCAAAGTACCAATACAAATTTATTAGTTTCCTCATAAAAGTTCCCCTTGCCAGAGGGATCTACTGTGTCGCTTCAAGAGCGAAATTCCTGAAAGCCTGTAAATAAATGTAAATAAGGTGTTGGTGTATCTATGCGCGTGCTGCCTAAACTCGCAAACTCAACCGCATGTAGGGAATCTGATTTCTAAGATGGCGTTAAAACCAAGATTTATTGTGGATGATAAACATCTCGTGACTCGAGTCAGTACTATGGCTTACTGTTTAAGAAATGGGAGGAAATCAAAATAAGTAAGGGAAAGAAAGCTATAACAAAATAATAAACTTTATTAATCTCAAGCTCTCCATTTTTTTATTTTTTAAATGGCGAGGCCTATATGTAACTACCTAGAACATTATGATAAAAACAGGTACTAAATAACTTTAAAAAATCTTTTCATATATATTTTTTTATCTTGTTTTGTTGTATATAAAGAAACGTATTGACAAAATACGACACCGCCAATATAGGGCTAGATAGCTCAGATAGTAGACTGCCAGCCTGTTTCCGGAGGCCGTCGATTCAAGTGTAATGTAATACATTTTTATGTCTTTGTCTTTCATTCTTTGTCATTATTTGTTTTGAAGGGTCTGGCTACTTTTTGTAGGACACAAAACACAATGTCGACAGATTTACATTAAACTTACACAGTTTGAAGATAATGATAGCAGAAGGCTTCCCTAAAAAATATGACTTGCTGAGGTGCTGTAGTTTTTGAGAAATGAGTAAAACAAAAGTCACGAAAATACGTTTTAAATGCTAAAACAATTTCCGTCTCACTGAGACAAAAATTACTTGTGAGTAATTACCAATAGTGTCCATTGCCTTTCTTGCAAATCTTTTTGTAACATTGTGTTACAAAAAGTACCCAAACCCAAGTTCTGTATAGTAGTTAAATATGATCAGGATCAGCTGAAACAAAATAATAAACTTTGAAATATTTTTTATTTTGGCAAAAATGGTGTAGGCCTAAATGTAATAAATACACAATTCTCCTCAATGTATTTTCGTTTTTATTTTTGCTATTTTAATAAAATGTCAGTTTTATGTCTTTGTCTTTCACACTTGTCATTATTTGTTTTAAATACGTTCATAACACTAACAGTATATTTGGTGTATTTATTCAGGCGCGTAGCCAGCTTTCTGGTGGTGGGCATGGTTTTGGGGATGGGGGCAAATACTATTTTTTGTGCCATTTTAATGTTCAGAATAAAAAAACAAGCTTAAAGGATTTGGGTACTTTTTGCAACACAAAACATAATGTCCAATGTTGAAGATAATGATAGTAGAAAGCGTACATTAAAATATTAGGTGCTGAGATGCTGTAGTTTTTGAGAAATCAGTAAAAAATGTCATGAAAATACGTTTTTAAAACAATTTTGCTAAAACAATTTTCGTCTCATGATCACTGAGACAAAAAATTATTTTCATGACGTTGTTTTACTCATTTCTTAAAAACTACAGCACCTCAGCAAGTAATATTTTTCATGGAAGCTTTCAACTATCATTATCTTCAAACTGTGTCAGTTTAGTGTAAATCTGTGCACATTGTGTACAAAAAGTACATAGACCTTAAAATTACACATGAATTATAGAATAATGAGAAGGAGATCGTTGTACAAAGCAAGTAGGCCTACGGAGTGTAACAACAATTGTTTTTGTTTTTTCTGTGGCACTTAACCCTGTTACTGGCTTTGCCACAGTGTTTGTAGTGCTGCTGCTTTTACCAAAATTGTTCTTACAAGTTCTCAATTTGTATTAAACTTGTTATAAAAAAAAGGCACGATACAAAGGCTTTATTATCAAACAAATATTTGATCAAACCTCTGCACAAACATCCGAAACTGAGAGAATTTTAAATGTGCCAATTTTTAGTTGGAACGGTGGGTTGTTCAACTTGTTTGTACTATTAAAAAGCCTTAACTATTTTCACAAGTTAGCTGGTGTATTTTTAGTCTTGGCACAAGACCTACATGTCGTTGCAATTTTTTGTTTTTGTTTTCCAACTGCAACAGGATTGTACAGTACCCTTGTTTAAATGCTACGGTGTAGAAACCAATGGTGTTATATGACCCTTTTTCAAGTAGCAAATTTGTAGTTATCAATTGTACAAGAAAGGATACCTTAAATAATTTACAATCTTTTCTGCACACACTTTTAAATCTATGTGGTTGATTTGACAAAATGGACCCTTCCATGCAATCATTTTGAATCCTTCCGTCTCATGTGGACACCTGTTTAGCATTTGGTAAAACTTTATTTTACTATGGACCAAGTGCACCATTACTTGTTTCTCTTGTGTTCTGTTCTGTAAAAGCGCATAGAGTCATGCAGTAATGCTCTGTGTTATGCGCTCTATAAAAGGTTTAACTATTATTATTATTATGTATTCTTAGCAGGTAGTTTCAAATTCCTCATAACACCTGATGGATCTAAGATGAACACAGCTCCGTGTTGGAGATCAATTGTTTCTGTCACGATGCTTTCCTGAATATCCAAGCTCTCCGAACAGACTTCATAACCCTCTACAATCTCATTACCACAAATGCTGATTTCCGAATCCACCACCTGATTTCCTAACAACACCAACTCATCATGCTCAACAGCACAGTCTAAAAGATGGGGCTTCTTCAGAGGAGACTCGTACTCATCATCGTTGTGTCGCCCTCTGTTGACGTGTATTGGTAAGTTTGTACTTGCGTGTCGGTCGGTCATGTTTAGTTTACCCGGTGGAATGGCTTGGTTAAGGGTTGCTAGTGATGCCTCCATGTGTATCAGTGCTGCTGAAAGTACCTCCCTGTCTGTTATGGTTTGTGTGAGGTCTAGGAGTTGTTTAGCGATGAGTTGGCATCGTGCTGCTTCCTGGTTGTAGGATGTGTCTTCATCAATGGTTGAGGTGGTGGATGCTTGTAGTGGAGGATCATAATGTGATGTACATGATGTTTGGGCTTCAACGGCTGCAAGGATTGCTGTATACAAAACAAATACTGTTATTAATCTTGGAATGAGGGGTATGTTTTTTGTTTGTTGGGATGATCTTCATGTCAAGGAACTTGGCAAACTCCCACTAAAGGGGATATAAATGCCAAGTAGACGACCGCCAATCTCTCTCATACAACGAATGGTTTAACATCTACATGTATGATTATAAACTGTACAAATCAAGAAGTTGTGATTCAGTAACTAGACAACAATACTTATTCTAGACGCTTTGCAATCAGTGGTTAGCTTGGGGGGTCCGAGTGATTGCAAGTCATACTGTCTAACCACTGGACCATGGAGTGTTTTGATGACTCTCTTATACCCCTCAAAGCCTTTTAAACTATTGTACAGTCTATGAAGCCTTGCATGCCATATAAAATGCAGTGATTGGTCACAAATTGATCGAGTAATGTATTGCATCCATAGGAAAAGGTGTTGCAGTTTGCTACAATGGCAAATGATTTCTGCTGTGGGCAATTGCAGTTTGTTTTCTCATTTGACGTTCGTTTCTCGTTTGACATTGATATTCAACATGAGAATGTCAAACAAGGACCATTTCTCGTTTGACATTCAACATTCATTTGCACACAAATCCTAATGAACTGATTTTAATAATTTGTCATATGTTCAGACCCGATGGTCCTTTCTTCAAACGGTGTTATAGTTCACCACAATGGCAAATAGATTCTGCTTTGGGCAATTGCACAGTTGGTTTCTAGTTGGACGTTCAATATTCATTTGTGCACAAATCTGAATGAACTGTACTGAATAATTGTTATGTCCAGACCCGATGGGACTTTCTTCATTACCTTCTAAATTGGAGGTAGCTTCCTCTTCAGGGGACAGCCCAGAGGTAGTATTATCACACTCCTCTTCCTCGTCATTATCAACTGCACCAAAGACCTGCTCTCCACCCCCAACCACTGCCCCCTCGTCCACTGTCAGGAAGGGGCTGAAGAGGTAAGATGACGGCAACCTCTCCCAGAGCATCTCATTCTTGTTGGTGATACACTCCAGAAGGTGCTCACAAAGATAACCAGACCTTGTGAAGTCCTGGCAGGAGCAGGATGGAATGCTGAGGTCTACCAGGTTGCCATCGTTGGGATGATCGGGGCTGTGGAAAAGCTCGCTGGGGGACTGTTGTTTTGTCAGTGTCTTGGCCTTTATACGTTGTTGGCAGTGGTCGATAAAGGGCTTGGGGCGGTTGTAGAGAAGTGGGGGTACACCGGTGTTGGTGCTGGTGCTCCATTCTGTGTTCACCTCCACATATCTGTTAAAATGGTAAATATAAATTACGGAAATCGGCTTGAAGGCTTAATTGCATCATGGTACATTGCATTATCGTTGCATGGATGGCAGGGTGGTTGAAAACCCTAGTGTTTCTGATCAGCGGAGTGTCGGTTCAAGACCCGGTCATACCACTTGTGTCCTTGAGCTATACCATAATTGCTTCGCCCTTCAGATGGGACATTAAGCTGTAGTTCCCCGTGTACTACCATTTGTTTTGAGCGTAAAAGAACCCATAACACTTACTGTGGAAGAGTAGGGGTTAACCCAAGTGTTTGGTTCACGGATTGCTCAGCCTTGGGAACAACAGTGATAAAGTTTACTTATTGAGGCAGCGTTTGTTTCATAACCATTATTGTATAATAATAACTAGGGTTAGTAGTGCACATTTGATAACCAAGAACACTTATTGTACGATAGTAAGTGTTAACTTTGGTGTTTCTGGTTTAATAGTAAGCACCCGTTTCCATGTTTCCTCAGGCTTGTGAGCTGCAGTGATTAAGTTCACTTATGAGGCATCCTTGGTTTCATTAAAAGAATATATGATAATATTTACAAATGAATCCGCACTGTAATTATAAGTGACCTATCTGACTCTTTACCTTGCATATAAATCAGGCAGTATGGTGTTAACCAGTAGGCTCAGCAAATTGTGAAGTGGGTAGTTGCGATTACTGGTGATGAAGTTATAACTCATTGCTTCACGCTGGTCCTCGATACCATTGTTCATGATTAGTGGAAGCATCTGCCGTTGTTGCCGGAAAACGTAAGCCCATCTCTGTAATTAAACATACAGCCATTAAACCATTTGGTTTCAACACGCGTTTTTATAACTGAAATATGAGCTATTCTGTTTGACTTAAAGTATTACTTTTTGTAGCTGCAATTTTTTTCTGCCGGCTTTTCACAAAGTAAATTCACCTAAAGTTGTCCCGTCAGGCAGGCTGGAGTTAGCCTCCACAGTAACATTGTGAAAGATGTCTTTTTTAAAGAACCATTGTGTATGACATCACAAAAATAATCAGCACCCTCACAGAGGTCAAAGGAAGACGTATCATTGGCTGAGAGTTGTACTTGGTGCGTACACACTTGCACATTTCTATTGTTTCACCTCAGCGACTGTCTCCTACGCAAAACCACAGTGCTGCCCAGTCAGCACGGCAATTGCCATGGGTTATTACGAGGCCTTCACATACCTGTATGTTTGAAAGCCACTTCTCCCGAAACCAAGCTCGCATTAGCTTTAACTTACAAGAAAGACATGCAGGCCTTGAACTTCGCTCTTGATGGGGCATTGTCCTCTTGGAAATTGTCCTCTTGTAAGAGGCACTCAATGAGGAAAATGTAAATTTCTTTTGAAACTTTGCAAAGGGCACCACAGCACAGTGCACCACGGCAATTGCTGTGGGTGCCATGGGTTATTACAAAGCCTGCACATGTACCTGTATGTTTGAAAGCCACTTTTCCCGGAACCAAGCTCGCATTAGCTTTAACTTAGCCTTGCTTGATACCTCCTTCAGTTTGTCCATGGCTTCCTGGTAGCTATCTATAGTACGAGCCGTTGCAACCGCCGTCATCTTACAGAGCAATTGCTGATAGTTGAGTATTCCATGCTTTGGGTTGGATAGCCAGCGCTCCCAGGCTTGCTCACGTCGGATGTCAGAGATGAAAACTCGACACTCTAAAAAACGTTGCAGATGTATAAGTAAAGAAATTGAATGATGACAATGATGTTTGACAGTATGGATATTCTACATACTGATAAACAAAGATCTTGAAAGCTGGAACGAGACAAATTCAGTGCAGTAAAACTTTGCAGTGTCACCGAAATGAAATGATGGAGATTTGTACACAAAGTCAGCAGACTACTTTATCTACTGAAGGAAAAGAGAGACAAACAAGACGTTAAACAAATTTCCTTAAATTAGGATAAATCATCCGGTTGGTGCAACATAGCTCCTTATAATAACGTTTTCATGAAATTGAAGTTTTAGCATGACAGGTTGTATCATGTTTAAAATAACTAGAGTGTTTGAGAGAGCTTTTTGGCCGAGTTAAAACCTTGTTGCACCAACACGATGAAGTTCTCAAACATTGCATGCATTGTATTTAACCTGGAAACACTTTCTCCACTGTTTGAATCTCCTCATGAGAAGCATCTACAACAAACTGCTGAGGTCTCCAGCTAGGGTTGTTTTTCTTGATGACCGCTAACGCCTCCCCCAGATCACTCGCCGATTCTCTCTCCATAACAATCATCGCCGCTATTTGGTAGTCACAATTTGTATGCACGAGCAGGAAGTACATCGGTACCGCATAGTCAGCTGCTCTATGCGCTGCGTCCAAGAAGGTTAGCTCTGAACCATAACGAGCCAAGAGCTGTCTTTGAAAATGGGTCTGATACACAAAGAGTAAGCCTTCAGTCGATGAGTCAAATCTCTGGTTTTTGGTGGAATCCGTATTAATTTTGTGATGTTTTTGATTGATTGTGCTACACTCTTGTGTTTTGTCAGAACACTCCAACGTTGAATCGTCAGTACCAACAGAACTCCTAAAGAAAACGAATCCATTATTGGCTCGCTCCTCCAGCAAGCCATACACCAGCTCCTCCAGCTTGTCTATCTTCAATTTGGATGAGATTGAACTCGCAGACACCTTGAAGATGCGGTTTGCGATGTCCTTTTGTGTAGGGAAGAAGCGGCGGTTTGAATGTGGTGGGCATGGAGAATCCTGAAATAGCTCCTCCTTGACAAATTCTTTGATGGATTGCTCGATCAGTGGAATGGACTTCATTCCATTACTGATGAGCTGCAGCATTTTTTCGTTGACCCGTTTGTCTATTGGTTGTTTGACGCCAGCAGCCTGTGAAAAATAAAAAGTTTTGACATTTTTACCTCAACTTAAAGGGAAGGTATAAGTTTGGTAATCACACTTAAAGTTAATGGCAAAAAAACTTACTTGGTTAGAAGTAAAGCAGCTTTTGAAAGAATTGAAGCATTTTGAGAAACATTTTACATTTTAAGTAATGTAATTATTATATATCAGTTTTATCCCCCATAATTTGAAATTGATAAGTAACATCTCTCAGATTGTGTATCCATGTACATAGTATTCTTCCTGCAGAGACATAATTTCAGCAATATCTTGAAAACGTAACCCCCTTTTGAAATTAAATTTTCAGAGATTAATTTTTATTGTGTAATGTATTGTTTATAGAAGTAAAATAATCAAACGGTTCAAACAACCCAAAAGACATACTTAGCATTTGAAAGGCAAATCAAAAATTGTGTGCAACGTGTTCACACCACATTACATTGGTACATACGGACTCATATTCTGAGCAGATAATGTACTAGATAAAATAAACAGACCAAACAAATGCGTTCACGAAGAGTGACATTTTACAGATGATAACAGTACCTCTCCCAGAGGATGATTTCTGTGGCTGTCAACGTCAGGAAACTCTATATAGAATCGAGACTCGTTCGTCACTCCCTTTTCCTTCAGAGTTGACTTGATATGCTTTGAGAGTTCCCTCCGTCTGTGCTCGGTCAATTTGCTCACATCAAACTATTTCAGTAAGAGACAAATAATGTACCAATAAATGGAATTTGGCATGGGGGTACAGAATTTTAATTTTGGTTTACCCATTACACTGATTTGTTTTAGCACTGTATACTCGGAATTTTTTCCCAAGCTCTGTGAAAAAAATAACAAGCATATTACACGGGTGGGATTCTATTCTAACCCACGACCTTTGCAATTCTAGAGCAGTGTCTTACCAACTAGACCACTGAGATTGCATGGTAATGTACCACTTTGCAACAAACTAATAGAAGTGGTAGAAGGTCCACAATTCAATAACAAATATTGCATTATCTTGCAGCAAAGATAATGTGGCGGAGCAGCCTAGCGCATCAGACTCAAGATCTTATGCTAATCAGAGTGTGAAGGCCTAACTCTGTGTAGACCTACATGTATATCACGCTGCCACCTTCTTGGTCATGTTCCCTGTATCGAATAACAATAATGAATGCTAATAATCATTTTGCAAATAGGAACCGGACTATTTTGTCCTTCCAGCCTTGGTTTGATATATCGATGGGAAAAAAACAAGATGGCTGCGCCATGATAAAGGTCTATAGCTGCGCCGTCTTTCAGTTTGAGCGCTCATTTTGTGACCTGATCTTTTAATTATTTCGTGAATTATTGTAAGCATGAGTTATTGAACCGGACATTATTCAAAATCAAACTTGCAAGTTCAACTTTTTTTAATAAGTTCTTACTTTGAAGTCTGGCAGCAGCATGACATGTCGGATCGTGATGTGACAAGGGCATCCAACTTTCTTTGAAGCCTGTGTGCAAAGGCGTCGCTTGCTTTTGGTCTGTAAATAAATATTCACTTGTAAATAACAGGAATCTTTTTCAGCTACATTTGTATACACAAGTTTGTTTAAATAATGATCATGCAGCAAAATGAGCAAAAAATTATTTTGTTTCATCAGTACCAACAATTGTTATCACAATGTAAAAAAATTGTTTATCTCAATTGTTTTAAAACAGCCTCCAGACATTTGGGCTACGTAGTTGTGAAGGTAAGGGGTCAGGGCTAGAGTAATTGTGGTGTGTGGTGGCCAAGCAGTCTCCATGACTAGGCATAATTGCTTCTCTCAGCCCAGGTGTATAATTTATTGGAACCTAAGAGGGCTGAGAGGGTATTGTGTTGAATTTATAACTCCTGTATGTGTTAATTTAATCGGCTTGGAGTTGTATGCCACCATGGGAGTTGAGAAAGTGAGGGGAATTGTCTTAGAGGTGCTCAGTTATTTGGTAAAGTACCTTGATCTAGCCACCATTATGTTATATTATTATTGTTAGTACTTTGTAGTTTGGTATTTAAACCAAGGATGCCTCAAAAGTAAACTTCATCATTGTAGCTAGCAAACTGTAAGGAAACCTATATAAACAAGTATGCTTGCTACATGTCTGTGAACCAGAATCACCAAGGTTAACCCCTCCTCTAACACCAGAAGTGTTATATGTTCAATTACGTGAACCACCAGTCCTACCGAAGGACAGAGCAATAGATGGATTGCAGTATGCGTCATCGACTGCCATCTTTGATGTACATGGATTAACAAGGGAAAGTGCATGCGTGTACGTGCTGCGCATGCACTTTTCCCTTGTTAATACATCAAAAGCAGTCGATGACGCTTACTGCGATCCATCTATTATGGTAAAGTATCTTGCTTATGGACACTGGGTGTCAACACCGGGACTGGAACCAACACTTTATACCTTCTTGACAGAGTTGGGATGAGGCTTTCCGTGGTGACATGCGAGTTTCTTGTTACCCATCATGATGTATGGAATCCCATCCAACAAGAGTTTGGGAGAAATTTCATTGTCGAATCCACCGCCATTTAAATGAATGTGATGGGAGTGCTTTATTTCATCTGAAAGTAAAGATAAACTAAATAATCAATATGTTAGCTTTGGGAAGCCAAAATTTCTACAAATGGAGTGGATTTTGAAAAAAAGGTTTTTTAGGTTGTTAAATTGTAGTTGCGATAACGTAACCCTCTATCGCAACTAAACTGCTCACAAAAAGTAAGGAAACTTTTTTCAATCCAGTATTTTTGTTATTATTTAATACTCTCTTTGTATATGGTATATATCATTGCAAAGCTGAACTGTTCCTCTTTAAAATGATACCACAATTGCAATGATTACATGTTGCTGGACTTGACCACGTTAATGAGAATGAGACAAAGTCACAAATCAAATGTGCCAAAATTAGCAATTTTGTGTTACTGTGTGAACAATCAAATTGACACTGTAATTCAAACAAGCAAGATAACTTACTGATCTTAATCCACTTTGTTGAGACAAGAAGTTTGGTATAGAGTAAGACAACTTACTGATCTTAATACACTTTATTTATACAAAAAGTTCAGTAACGAGTGGATGATCCGAAGGCGTTGATGACAGCCTGGCACCTTCTTCTCATGCTGCACACAAGTCTTGATGCGCTGATGATGAGGGATGGCGTTCCATTCTTTATTAAGGAAACTGGTTAGGTCAGCCACAGTTGATGTGTTAGTGGTTCTGGCGCGGACAGCTGGTCCCACAGATGTTCCATGGGATTCAGGTCTGGACTGTTTGCGGGCCAATCCATCCGGTGCACCCCAACATTTTTCAGGTAGTCAGTCACCAGTAGGGCTCGATGGGGGCGAGCGTTGTCATTTTGAAAGATGGCATTTTGGTCCAAGAGTCTGCAAGTATGGGACTGCATTCGGCTGTAGAATATCGTCTTGCAAATACCCATCAAACAAGGTGTTTTTCATGAAATGAGGGTTAAACAGCTCACTGGTGCAAATCATTGTGTAAACCATTAATGGTTCTGAAAAGCTTGATCAGTTTGATTGTTGATCATTACCTATCGACCATTCACAGACAATGGTAATTTTGGCACATTTGATTTGTGACTTTGCCTCATTGTTATTCGTGTAGCCAAGTTCAGCAACATGTAATCATTCCAAATGTGGTATCATTTTAAAGAGGAACAGTTCAGGTTTGCATTGATATACCATATACAAAGAGAGTATTAAATAATAACAAATATACTGGATTTGAAAAAGTTTCCTTACTTTTTGTGAGCAGTTTAGTTAAATTGTGACATTTGTAATTTACCAACATGTTTCAGTATTCATGATTTAAATGTTGTTTAATGAAATTGCCCGCACCACAACACAAGAAATTGAGAATAATGATCAACCAAATTTTCGAAAAAATATTCGTACCAAAAGACTTCCCAAAGTCTCTGTCTGGATTTCCAATCAAAAACTTAGAAGTTGTTTCAATCTCGTAATCTTGTACCGCCTCCTCCACTTTGTCGTAGTTTGTAAACCATGGCAACGGGCTGACCTCTGTTATCCTTGTCTCCTGATTGGTTGAATGTTCAACCAATGGTAAGGTCTCAGTTTTGACACATGAACTTTGACATGGGTTCATGATCTCCTCCATAATGCATACAGCTTGCGAGACCTCCTCCGGCTTGATGTTTTTGTGTCCTCCCTTGTTACTGATGGAAACATCACGTGGTGATGTAATACAGTTTTTTCCTGGTTGATGCAGAGGTCGACCATTGACATCGTCTCCTTTTTTTGTTTGATGAGAAATAATAGTTGATGACTCCTCCATTTCTAATTTGTTGAACGTATCCAAACCATGGATAGATGTTTGTCCACTCACTGTTTCATGCAGTGCATTGCCATTATTTAATGGTACCTTCTTTACCACACAATTTGTAAGGCATGTTCGGTGTACAACAATGATGTACATGTAAATAGTCACTGACTCGTACTCTGCAAACTCATCTACGTCTTAAAAATCCTATTAATATTTAATATGAGCATGATGAGTTACCAAAACTTTAAAAGCAACATCATCATCATCATTACAGTCTGGTGTGCAGTGGTGGATAACGAACAGCTGTCAGCTGCTGTACTTACTAATGCCTTAGTCATATATCGTAAAACAATTACAAAGTTTCAACAAAGCAACAACCTGTTGTTTAGTGTTATGTCATAATAAATAGTCAACACATAATAAGAAGAAATAACTAATTCACTGTCTGTGTGTAGATTGAGATCTCTGCCATGTCTGCCGCTTGGAGATTGCGATGCTCAGTCCTAAGTAATACTGCACGGTTCACAATTTCACAAAAAGTTAATTATTCTGACCATGGAGGTAGAATTTTAGAAATACAGACTACTTTTACAGAGCAGTTCGTTTCTTGTCGTCTGTTTTCCCGTGTGCAGCAGCTTTACTGTTTATCGTGCATACCGCCCTCAAGAGTTGGGATGTTGAAAAATTGCAGATAAATAATTTTAATGTAGTTATTACCTTTTTTGGCACTTAGCACTATTGTATTCCGAAAATGTTGCGTTCAAAATTTGTATCATTAAAATTTGCTCAACAAATTTTGACTCATTGCTTTTGTTGTTCTTTTTTTCCAACCATAAAATCATGTAAATGACGATAGTTTTTGCCAATTTTGTGGCCGAGAATATATTGACCAATCAGAGCGCGAGTTTAAGAACCATTAAAGATGGCGGCCTACACAAACGGAGCTGTCTGTTTCAGCGCAGACGACAATGATGGAAATTCTTTGGATGAAAAAGTTATTTGCCGTTTACAGGTAATTAGAAATATCCGCCGTGACTCCAATACATCATTATAGACTTTATAGGTATAAAATGTATTTGTTTCATGCTTTATGTCTTACAATTCTGAAACTAGTTTTGGCAGACGAGAATCACAATTATTTTGAGCTTGCGCAAAATGAAGGAAACGTGAAACTATTTTTAAATTGTGCGCGCATTTTAATTATAACTGTACACATGATGCGCAATTTCTTTATTTGAGCACTCTTTGTACCATGTTGCGCAAATTGTTAATTTTGCGGCACAAACTTTAATTTTCTTAGCAAAGGTCTGCTTATATTGTACTTGCTCATGGAGGAGGAAGTTTGCTCCACCATACACCAAGTTGTAAGTTGAAATGAAAGTGATATCAGCCTACTGAAATTTTTGAAACTTCTGAACTAAATAAATTAAAACAGTGACAGAAGAATCAAGGGAAAAGTTTCCATATGGGCATGGCGCCACCACTTTTTCATTCGATATGAAATAATGTATCTAATTCTAATAATTTACCTCAATGAGATATCCCTTTTTGTAAAAATTTGTGAAAAAGTGGTGGCGCCATACGGAAAGTGATCCAAATCAAGAAAGAAATGTCAATTGTGGAAGGAATAAAATCAAAAATCAAAAAATAAAATAGAAACAATGTCAATGAAATGTGGCAAATACATGTAGGTAGGCCTAGACTGCAACCAAGTTGGTGTGAGTTTGTCTTGTCTTGTCCCAGTTTGAATAGTTGCAAAATCGTAATCCTCTGTCAGTGTCAGGAAGTAAGTTTCGTGTGCCACTCGAAGGACCAAGCAATAACAAGTAGATGGGCAATTCCATGGTTAGTTTTGTTACACTTTTAGCTGCTTATCACAGCTCTGTGTGTGGTCTCCAATATTAATAACATTAAAGGCAGTGGACACTATTGGTAATTGCTCAAAATAATTATCGGCATAAAACCTTTCTTGGTGACGAGTAATGGGGAGAGGTTGATGGTATAAAACATTGTGAGAAACGGCTTCCTCTGAAGTGCCATAGTTTTCAAAAAAGAAATAATTTTCCACGAATTTGATTTCGAGACCTCAGGTTTAGAACTTGAGGTCTCGAAATCAACCATCTAAACGCACACAACTTTGTGTGACAAGGGTGTTTTTTTCTTTCATTATTATCTCGCAACCTCGATGACCGATTGAGCTGAAATTTTCACAGGTTAGTTGTTTTATGCATTTGTTGAGATACACCAACTGTGAAGGCTAGTCTTTGACAATTACCAATAGTGGCCACTGCCTTTAAAGTCTATCAAGTCTCCATTTTTGTACCATGGCTACATCTTGCTTAGACCTATTATACAACAAATTACAAATTTCTAGTCGGAACATGGTGGTGTCGGAATATAGGTGCGACGGTATCATGTATGCATGCCCACGCAGACAGTATTTGGCAGATAACAGAAAGTATTTGGCAAAAATTGCGGCCAGTTTTTTTAAGTCTGTTCAGTCGACAGTTCGTCTTGGTGGGGAATGGACATTATTTTGCGAGCTCCGCGGGATGGATTTATAGGATTATTTTTTCATCTGAATTTAATTGCCTATTAACAATGTTGTTTGATTTGTTATCAAATACAACAAAGAAAGCGTTCAAACAAAATTATATAAGGCAAAGTCAGAGGGAAAAAAATTATCTTATCTGTACGATGCCTTGTCAGGTGAGAAGCAAGACATGCAATGCTGTTGCATGCTTACCGCAGATACTATTTAGCAAACAATATGACGTCATGTAGACGCATGACCAATCAGATCGCAATATGCCAATGAGCGGCAACTATTTAGCAGTGGACACTTTTTAGGATGATTCCCGGGACTCAAACTAACACTCTGTCTTTAGCCCCGGTAAATATACATGTGGGTGCGGTAGGCTAGTCAGTGCAGTGCGCTTAACCATTCGACCATGCCAACTTTTTGAGTAAACTTTCCTTGGGCACAATCCTGTTTTTAAATAATTTATAATACTTTAACTTTTAAGTTCACTTAGTTCAGACTTCATGTAGTTTATGGCTCTCAAAAAATGATATAATCTGAAATTTAGCCATGAAGTACATGCATATGAATGTAAAATAAATTTACAAGAAAACCAGCTGAGAATGAAGACTTGACTTTTTGTTTCCAGTTGTAATGCATTGCAAAACATAAATAAATTTGCTGACTTTCATATTTAAAATTTCACCATTAAAATTCGAACTTGAAATTTAAACGCGAAAAAAAGCTATTAAAAAGCATATTCGTAAATATAAAGTCGCATCCCATCAGGTGATCCCTGGCGACACAGCAGTTAACTGTTGTATGGCATGTACCCAAACAAAAATATAGAAAAAATTTGGGAGACCGCCAACATAGAGCTATACTATGCAATGCGTGTAGCTCAGTTGGTAGAGCGCCCGCCTGTTAAACCGGAGGTCCTTGGTTTAGCCCCAAATAAAAACATCAGTTAAAATAAACTTTTAATGAACTGTTTTTGTGTGCATTTTCAGGCAATCATAAGAGCTTTCATCATCCGCAAAAAACTCAAACAAGTGAGGAAACAGTATGAGGACATTTTCAGTGACATTGAGACGGACGTCTGCCCTGATGGTAAAACATGCTCAATCCAGTGGAGAGAACCTGCAATGAGCAAGCCATGTGTCCTTCCAAAAGTTAGTTTCAATTTGTTATAAATCTATTTGGTTTTCACATACACTGATGTGTGAAAGCACTGTGTACAACTTGCCCAAAAAATCAACCTGCATATGCCTATTACTCGGGTGCGATTTGAACCCATGACCTTTGCCATCCTAAAGCAGATGTCTAGGATTCGAACTGGCTCTATTTACTGGGCAATCTTAGTGATCTATTTGGTAAGTGTCGTGGCGTGGCCGAGCGGTTAAGAGCACCGAATTCAAACTCTGGTGTTTCTGATCAGCAGAGTGTGGGTTCGAATCCCCAGCCGTGACACTGTGTCCTTGAGCAAGACACTTAACCATTGCTTCGTCCTTCGGATGGGACGTAAAGCCGTTGGTCCCATGTGTTGTGTAACGCATGTAAAAGAACCCAGTGCACTTATCGAAAAGAGAAGGGGTTCACCCCGGTGTTCCTGGTTGTGGCTGCTTAATGCGCCGTAGCACCTTGTAAACCCTTATAAGGTGCATAATAATTGGGTCTCAGAATTCATCACTGCAATAACCTATCTTTCTGAAAGTTTGTATATATACTGAGCCCCTTGAGTACCTTGTTTGGTAGATACGTGCGCTATATAAGACTTTGATATTATTATTATATTATTATTAAGACATCTGCTCTAGAGTGGCAAAGGTTGTGGGTTTGAATCCCACCTGAGCATCATGCAAATTTTCTTGGAATTTTGCTTTGAGTCTCTCACAGCATGTTTTTACACAAAGTACGAGATTGAGTATAGTGCATGCCATGACTGTATGTTTTGACTTAACATTTCTTTTGATGAAAATTCAAATTCCAGGAACTTGAAATATTTATGTTGATGATGTAGAAATTCATCAGTAATAAACACTTGAAATGAACATAATGAGCAGTGCACACAATGGATTTTGGGGGTTAAAACTTTCTGAGAGCTGATAAACCAAGTTTCAAGGAAAGTTTCATCTCGCTTAACTTACCCAAGATGCACATGGCTAACCAACCAAATTTTGCCCAGGGAAAATACACCAGGTCAGCTTAAGTGAGCTGGAAAATCCAGTGCGCTGTTTTGGTTATCTTTCCAGGTGTGTTGCCAGTTCGACTGAGCACACAGGCAGCTTATTGTGACTTTTAATAACAGCCTCGATCTTGTCGAAACTTGCCACCGAAGATTATGGAGTGCCAAAGGTGCAAGGTTTAGAACTACATGTAGAGCTCTATTGTTGAACCCTGAAATATGCATGGGGGCCATTTCAGCAAGCAAATGTTTTGTTATATCAATGATAGCAATGGCTCATTGTCTGCACTGATCTATTGCCGAAATAGCCAGTGCACATTTCACATTTCAGCCTGAGTTGCCCATCTCGTGCTCTGTAATCTTTGCTTGCCACAATCTGCAGCAAAGAAAACTAAACCTTTTATATATTTTGAAATTTCTGAAATTTGATTAGTCTTGGTAATATTATAATAACTAACAATAGCTGGTCCAAGAAAACACATGAATATCATGATGCTACATGTACAAATTTTATGTTTTATGCGGCTATACATGTACAGCAGATGCCTTTCAGTTTTGAGCCTGTAACTGTAACTGTGATTTAAACACCAAATCACTCACTCTGTTGTGTGTACATTGTATGATACAATGACTTAGTCAGTAATTCACATGATCAATCAAGTCAATGCACAAGGGCCCGATTTCATGGCGCTGCTTAACGGGAAGTCTGAACTCACGGCTTATGTCAACCTCTAAAAAGCACATGTTGGGCAGCAAGCACATATTTATGTGGTAGGCAGAGCCTTGAAATTGGGCCCCTAAGTTTTTAAATTTAAAGTACAAGTTTGTGTTCAGGATGTTTTGTCCATTCATTAACAAACCTAAATTTTGTGTGATTTACAGTCCTATAAGACACATGCTGTTGCTGTTAAAGAAGTCAGATCAGGAAGCCCAAACGAAAGTCATCAGCAGCCTCGACCGGACTCCACGCCATCCCAGGATACCGATTACCAGGTACATGGAACTGGTAACCAAACTATTGACATCGAGTCTCACACGAATGCTGGTGTCAAAGGTCAAGATGGAACGCCCCAACAGGAACATGACAATGACTCAAATCTGAAAGATTTCAATGACAGAGATTTGGCGCACAATGCCGAGGATCAACAGGCAAGTTCCATGCAAAATCATCAAAATGAGAACCAAAAAGCAAATCCAGACAGTCGCGAATTGGTATTGGAAACCTTGCCCTGCGACCAAGAAGATCTCCAACTTGCTGGAGACGTTGGAAGAATGGAAACTGGCTTCCCAAGTCCCATTGACAATTACACTTCAGATTTTGAATCCTACACAACCACAACAGCTTCGCAAGCCTCTGATTCCATTGCTGAGAAATCAGACAGTGAGGGGTTGATAGCCGATAATGGGACATCACCAACTGCCCAATCTTCCATAGAGGAAACCGTGTCTACTATTACGGAGGTGACAGAAAATGTACATCTAAAGCAAACATGTTTAATAGATCAAAAAATTCCCGTAGCTTCTGAGACAGACATTACAGAAGGTGACCTTAGAACAGTAAATCACATTCTGATTAGAAAGTCCGTAGATGATGTATCACTGACTGATTCAAAAGCCGGAGGTGCTGAAGACACAATCAGACCTGGAAGTGAGTTAGAATCAAATTCCACAGGTTCTCTCACAGATTCTGAAAGATTTAAAACTGGATTTGGTACTGAAGTCCTCCATGCACCACTCGATTCACAAGCATTAAAAACTGATAATGGCACTAAAGATTCAATAAGGAATGATGTAACAGGAGACGTCCATAGTAGGGTTCCAAATGGGGCCACCGCTGGGGAGAAATTAACTGATCTGTCCGACAGAGAATCTGTAACTGATACCACGCTAAGTCTGTCTCATCTTTCACATGTTACTGATAACAACCAGAGGGATGTAAAGATGCAGGACAAGGATGGAGATGAGAGGGAGGATGTGGGAAATGGCTTATCCCTTGGGGAGGAGGAGGGCGGAGAAAAGTGCAAGTCAGTCATCTCAGGGAGAACGGGAGGAGAGCTGGAGTCGTCCATTGTTGCCGATATGACATCAGTTTGGAGTAATGAAAATTCATTTACAGGTAGGTTCATGTGTAGGAGGTAAATTTGTACATTACCTGTCATGGTATCTAACGCTTATAGGGCTGGCTATGACCATGGCCCAATTTCATAGAGCTGCTTAAGCAGAGAATATTGCTTAACAATTGTCTGCTAAACAGAAATGAGCAGGATACCAGCCACAAATTGAACATATGACAAGGTAGTTTGGCTGTTAGCCCTATTCTGGTAAGCATATTTTTGTTGTGCTAAGCTACTCTTTGTGCTCAAGCAGCTCTATGAAATTTGCCCCATGTTATAGTGATCATGTTTTATGGTGAAGTCAGTCTGTATTCACTTTGGAAATGGGGAAAGGGTGTAACAATATTTTTCATTATCAAGTAATAAACCACACGGGAAACTGACTTTCTATTGTTGCACCTTTCCCCAAATTGTCAAATTAGGGGGAAAAGTGGGACAGTAATTTGTATTAATTTTGAGTTGAACAAGGGAAAATTTACATAGTCGGACTTAACCTGCAACCTCCGAATTTATGTGCGGGTGCTCTACTAACTGAGCTACATTTATCTAGACCTTGGGGGTGCTGTTGTTACCCCGTTCCCCATTTTCAAAGTGTGTGTTTTACAATCCAATTCAATTCAACTTATTATAAACATCACGTTATAACATGAAAATTTTCGCCCAGTGAGCATCAATAAAAAAATACACAAATATTTTAAATTGAGTTCTCCTCAATACATGTACCTTTCATGATTACAACACTACATTGGCAATTTAACATTCTTTAATCACTTTCAATGAATTGTAACTTTTATAACCTAAAAAAACAAACATGTAGCTATTGTAGCACTAATATTAAGTTTTGCTCATGTGAGCATTTCAAACAAAAAAAACAATATAAAAAAATAGAGTCAAAATAGCTTCAAAAACTTCCAGTAAGTTTGACCTTTACTTTGTAAGCTGGAAATGTGCAATGTACATTAACAAGTATTTTTATTTCGGTCATCCTGAAATGTTTTTGCCTCGTTGGACTGTTGGTTCAACTTCCCTCCCTAGAAAAAGTTAATTGAAAGATTAAAAATAACTTTCATGCTCATCAAACACTTTCTTAAAATAAACAAGTCATGAGAAATATGCAACAACTGCTGCCGTGTTGGTATCACGGCGACCAGTAACATTTGGAAAATAAACATTCAAAATCAGATGACAAAAATAAATCTTTATGACCAGATTCATGAAGAAAGTCCTTTGAAGCTAATCCAGTCCATCTGAAGTTAACCACAGTTTGGTCTATGTTTGACATTTAAGACATGGAAATACAGTAATTTCATTGTTGATGTCAGGAGAATTTATCACCATCCGCGTTTACGTTTGTACAAGACGGGCCATTTTGCCAAAGACATTCTGGCATCTGTTGGCACATTATGACAGTTGGCCATAAAAGTGAAGTGACATTCCTTTTCACACTTATTTAGGTCTTTAACACACGCTGTCAAAAAGATTGGTCTGGTCTGGAGTCAAGTGAATACTGGGTCTTTGATCAGAGGTTAAAAGCACCATTTCCTCACCCTCCACCAGGGGAAAAACAGATTTATGAATTAGGTGCCAGGCTATGATGAAAAACAATAAGGAATGTTCACTTTCATTTATAAGTGCAGAGCAGTTATAATATTTTGCAGAACATTTTCAAGGTACATGGATGTACTTCCGTCAATTGTTTGTAAATTGGTTGGGGTATCTTTGTCACCTACACACACTAATGTGTAAACAAATTTGTAGTGCAAATAAATGTGGGAGGTGATCATTGTTTTCCTTTGTTTTAAAATTAGGGTCATGTGTTGGTAATGACCCCTTGTTAGTAATTAGTATCTTTTAAAAACAATTATTTTGTCCAAAATGCCCCTATTGTTTAGAAATCAAGAAAAACACTTGATGTTGAGACACAATTTATGAAATGTTTGTCAGATTTCAGAGATGCTGTCACGCTATCACCTCGCTAAACGTGAATGAGTTTGATGTTAAATAAATGTTGGTCCCCACCCATCGAGTGATGTGTGTTAGCACTATATACTCGGTACTTTCCCGAGCCCTTGTGAAAATACCATGACAGTTGTTAGACACTGTATTCTGCTGAAACATTCACCCCTACATACATGTATGTGACTTGTATTGTATCTTTCTTGATAATTTTGCCATTAAACCATGTTTGAACCTGCATACATATAAAGTGGGATTGTATTTAAAATTTCCCAATACCTTTAAACAGATTCAACACAGTCTGTGCCAGGAGGTTAAAGAATTGATTGGCGAAACTAAGTTAAAGAAATGTGGTTTTCTGAAATGTCCAAGCCCATAACCATCTTTCAGTGGTTAGACTGTGGGACTTACAATTTTAAGATTGTGGGATCGAATCCCCCAAGTTAACCACTGATTTCACAGTGACTATAGAATTTAAGTATTGTCATCTAAGTTCCTGCAAAAGATTTCTTGATTTGTGCCATTCATAATTGAAGCTGTTAAACCAATGCTTGTATATGAGAGAGATTGGATGTTGCCAGATTTGTGTTTATATTCCCTTGTGTGAGTTATCCCAGGTCCCTTGACAGGATGCTCAACATAATGAATAAAACAAATGGCTAAGTTTGTTATGTACAATGTACATGTAGGGACTGCATGTACATCCATACATGTAGTGTAAACCGTTACATAGTTTGTACAGTGTACCATATAATTTGGTGGTGTTTTTTTACTATCAGTTAGACAGATAATCAGGATGTTTTACTGTCATGCATGTCAGAATACACTTCACCATTCAATCTGATCTTCCTTTGTGTTTTACCGCATCTCAATTCCCCACAGTAAATCTTTCCCCCAGAATGGCCACCTACGACTACATTGGCTTCACACATTTCTAAAAGACAGTTGGTTTGTTTTCAAAACCGTCTGTGTTTGGGGACAAACTATTTGTATCATTTGTCTTTTCAACCATGCAGACACACACACGCTCAGAATGTTTTCTAAGCGTGTCTTTGAGCATGTCAACTCTCTGTTCTTGGCAGCTGGTTTCAGCCAGAGGTTTTAAAGGGACCCAATCTGGAAATTTTGACAGGCCAAGTTTGTCACCTGTGTTACATTTAATCGAAACGGTGCATTTTTAAGTCACTGCACATACAAAAATGAAACACTGTTTAAAGAACTTCTGTACATAAAAAACTGTATTAATTACAGTATGCTAGAAATATGTACCTCCAAGTTTAAAAGTTTTGTCTTGTTTTACAAAGTACTGATAAAGTAACAATGGTTCGTGAAAAGTTGGGAAGGTAGTGCATTCTGCTCTACCACAGGCATCCTAGTGGATGATACCCTTGTCTAAGAACACTGGACTCGAGCTCCTAGAATTTCTGATCAGCATATTGTGGGTTCAAGTCCCCAGTCCCCCTTGAGCAAGATACTCTCTTTACCTGTTTACCATAGTTGCTCTGTTCTTTGGATGGAAAATGTACATGTACAGTGTACCAATAACGTTAGCTGTACATTTGTAGGTCCTGTGTGTTGTGGTATGCAATGTAAAAGAACCCAGACCTAAAAGAAAGGTTTGCCCCAATGTTTTTGCAGTGGCTGCTGAATGCACCCAGCACTTTGTAAACTCTTGTAAGGTGAGCCCTACATAAAATTTTAAAAACCTGTCAGAAAAATGCTTCTGTTTGTTCGATCACAAAAAGGTTACCAGACTTGTTCAGTTTGTGAAGTCTTTGGCCTGATCAAATTGGAATAGGCCAGCGTTCAAAATTCAAGTTGGAATTTTGTTTCCTTCACTTTCATACTGTACATCAAGACATTCAAAGTCTTGTCAACATCTCCTCACCTCTATTTTATAAATTTACTTTTCATATTCGTTTGTTCATCATCTTATTACGAGCAGACCAGCTGTTCTCCCTAGCAGTGGCACTAAATCTTACTCTTAAAGCAACATTCCAATCGTAACCACAACAAACCCAATCTTCATGTGCAAGAAACTGTACAGCAGGCCTGTATGCTTCGTTTTTGAAAAGGAAAGGGCACCAAGGCATGTTCTCCTTGGTAGAAGGCACCCTATGAGGAAGTTGTAAATCTCTATTATGGAGCATTTCACGGGCACCAAGGCTATGACCAGAAGACATGGAGGCAATTGCCTTTGTTGCCTCCGTGAAGTATCAGGCCTGGTACAGGGTGTGTACACAAATACATGCAGTGTACATGATGTATGTACTGTACTTTGAATGTTAAAATTAGGTACAAACATTGATGTTTATATCTGGGCTTGAACTTAACACTGCACAGTAGTTTTGGTACACATTTACATGTAGGTGTCGGAGCAGTAAACTCATTATTGGATGCTGACGTTACATACTGTTGGTGGTAAATGCATAAAAACTTGAACAAACCAATGAGCCAGCCCTTTAAGAAAGCATGCGCACATGTTCGTCTTATAATTAAAGATTATAGTCTCTCATCTGGCCAATTAATCATTTTTTCCCTCATCTGTTTCTCCTCTTCTGCTTTAACTCAATGCAAACAAGTGAAAAGTTAAAGGGAAGGTACACGTTAGGTTATTACTTAAAACAAATATGAACTTAAAAACTGACTTGGTAACGAGCATTGGAGAGCTGTTGATAGTATAAAACATTGTGAGAAACGGCTCTCTCTGAAGTACATGTAGCATAGATTTTGAGAAAGAGGTAGTTTCTCACAAATATAATAAAAGACTTCTAGCCAGAAGTCTTTTATTCCTATCTAAAACCCACAAATTCGTCCAACATGGTGTTTTTTTCTCTTATCATTTTCTCGCAACTTCGATGACCAATTTAACTCAAATTTTCACAGGCTTGTTATTTTATGCTTATATGTTGGGATACACCAAGTGAGAAGACTGGTCTTTGACAATTACCAGTTGTGTACCTTCCCTTTAAACCTAAATATATTTTCGGCACATTTTTGAGCATGTTTAAGCCTTTTGGCAGGGCTCCAATCAGGGGAGGGGGATCCACAAGACAACAGGGCCTGTGGCTCAAAACGTTCTATCCTAACTTTGCAAAAACATTGGATGTCGCACGAAAATGATCCTTCCAAAAACATTGTCTATTGGCGCGTACTTGTTTTGCGTGTATTACTTTTTTGTGATTTACCAATTTGAAACTCGTGCATAGCGTTATAAGTGCTACTTAGGAATGACGTTTTGGCACTGACATGACGATATGTTGTGTACATATTGTAGAATGAACAATAAAAACACTTCAACAAACACAAACCAAGAATGGAACCAAATTTAACTTAGATACACTACACACTGGTGAACCATAAAGCAAGGACTTGTGATCAGACAAACCAGTTTTAGGCCCTGTCTAACTAATGTTCTCTTGTGCAACATGATTTATTCATTGATTACTGCAAACAGCCTCCGGGGAGGTGTTACCTACTACATTATGAACTTCAAGCGGTCTGGGAAAAAGCATTAGGCCCCTAATGCCTAATGCTGATTGCTTTTAACACTGTCCATGTGGCTACACTGTCTGTGGCTATCCCATACAGCCAATTATCGTTGATAAAATATTGATTGATCAACTGATCATGTTCTACACTACAAATGTACAGTTCTGCCACTCTATATCACATTTGTTTACACATGGATGAAGTGTACATTACGTGTAGTGCGACCACGTACGCTCAAGTGTATTTTGGCGTAAGTTTGATTAAAAGTTCACTGTGTCGTGTTCATTTTATTTCTCATTACCTCAAAAGGAAGTCTGATACATTTGTGACAGGCATGAGTGCAGTTTGGAATTACTTTGAGTTGGTTTGTAGATTTATTTGTTATTCTTTACTAATGTAATGATCATGATGAAGGGAGGCATGATTGGCTTGTGCCTAAAGCGCTCACCTCTCACCACCACTGTGGCTCTGGTTCAATTCCCGTCTAAGGCCATACATTTGTAGAGTAGGTTTGTGTTTGTGGGGCTATCGTATGCCACACAGGTTTTTCTCTTGTTTGGACCCTCTGGTTTTGCTCCCTCCTTAAGCATCAAACACTTTGGATCAGGCTGTGCTCCATGGTCATCCAGGTCCATGTGGCTGGTTGCCAAAGGTGCCCTTGCATGCCTGTGGCTCGAACAAGTTGTCTTAATAGACCCTTCCCATGAAATATGTAAATTGCACATAGCGCGTGCGCACTAACGTTTTGTTGGCAAAATGAGGGAAAATCGCGCTGTTTTGTACACGGCTAATGGGTGCTTGACGCACACGCGATTGCGCGTCTGCTTAGTGCACAACTCTATGGTGTTTGCCAACCAACAGGGTCTGTACGCATGCGTGAATGTAATTAGCATATTTCATGGGAAGGGTCCATTGTAGCTGCGTACTTGGTTATTCAGATTCTCAGCTCCTGAAAATAAGGATGAAAACAAAGCAAGTGTGACAATTGTGTGGGAATCTTTATGTTGTATTTTCAGCATTCCCTAATGTCAGACCAGTGCTCAAGGATGATCAAATCAAAACAAGAGCTTAACAAAATTAACTTTTGTTCTACCGGTAGATGTGCTCCATCCGGCTTTGAATTTCAAGGGGCACAGCAATTTCCCTCTAATAAGGGGCACTTCTTCATGAGCAAAATGCACCACAGCAAAAGCGCAGGGCACCACCGATGTGGGTGCAGACAAGACGAATGCCTTAGTGGTACGCATTTAACAGGGAGCACAGCAAGAGGGGTGGCTTCTTGCTTCATGCAAGCATGATGCGAGGAAGACTCTATCATGACACCCGGCAATTAGGTACCAGTAGCAACATGAGGTTCTGAAACTGAAGTGCCTGGTTCATATTGAATCAAATAAGACATTTAGGATTGGTGTGGTTGTCGGAGGGTGCTGATGAACATGTGACTGGTACTTGGCAGGAGGATCGAGAGGGTTATGTTTCAATCAAGGTTGTGTCCTCAAATACTGTTATCCTGTTTTGCATGTGATTGGCCACAGGAATAAAGTGATTGGCAAAATTTTGTGTGGTGTGACGATGACTCCAGCACTCACAACATAGATGTAGGACGCAAGTTTCTAACAAACTTGCAGGATGTTAAACCAAGATCCTGTCTGTGCATGCGTGCTTGTTACAAACGGTTGACATAACTCCTGTAAGTAAGGTTTGTCGTCACACGTCAGTGAAGATGAATGATGGTTGTTTTGATTTGGCTACATTTACACGTATGGGCTTAACAAATTTTAGTTGAGGTTTACCTTAGAGAGAGCCTTGTTGTCACATGACAACACGTGAAACTTGATGTTGTCTAAGTTTGGCACTGAAAAAGCTTTGAGGTGTTGTTTTACTTGGTGGATGATGCAGCAGAGTATTGCCCCAGTTCCATCAATTTTGTAACAATTATAGTGGCTTCTTATAATAGCTCAAATCCGTCACCCGGTGTGGCGGTTTCAACTTTCCGCTGTGTTCAAATTTCCGAATGACCAAATACGGTAACAATACGTCATGCGATGCCTGCGCACAGCAAGCAAAAGTAGTCAATTTTTAGTGCCGTATTGAGTCATCCGTGTTACTCTCCGGTAGCTGTCATGGCGGCGTCCACGAGTACAACGATCGGCGAACACGTGGATGGATCGTATGAGAGATTTAGGTGTGAAGACCGAGCAAATTATCCTCCCTGTATTTGTGGCACAAGAGTGTGACCTGCTTTAAGTTGTACGGGGGGAATACGTGTAAAGATGGGGCGCAAGAGAATATGACTAAACAGAAAAGAATCGAAATAGAAATAATTTGGGGTCACTGAGAGAACTACAGTACTCGCCAGTGTACTCACGGCGGTATTTTTGTCTCGCTACGTCACCCGGAAAACTGAACACGCCGGAAAGCTAAAACCGTTCGAACAACAGGCTGAAATGTCCGGCTACTTCACCCGGAAAACTGAACATGGCGGAAGACTGAAACCGCCACACCGGTAATGCTCATGTCGCTTCAGCATTCAGTAATTTCATTGTAAGGTATGCAGAGGCTACATTTTGAAATATGAGACCCAAGTTACAACCATATTGCTCTTCCTTACTCTTTGGTTGTACTGACGTGACGACATGTCTCTTACTTCATATGTACATCTGTCAGTCTGTTGAAGAAAGTCGTACACACAATCTCACCCAAGTAACATGCCTGTGGATTTTGGGGAAAAGTACCAAGTACTTAACTTAACTTAACTTAAATGCATTTATAATGTGCTTTAACACAAGTGCTTACATACGGGTGTGTGGGTGAAACCATTTAATATCCATGCCTCAAATTAACCCACGGCACCCACAGCAATTACTCTGTGCTGTGCTTTTGCTGTGGTGCCCTCTGCAAGGTTTCAATGCAAATTTACATTTTCCTCTTAAAAGTGCCCCTTGCATCAGGGGAATCACTGTACCCCTTCAAGAGCAAAGTTCATGGCCTGAATATCCTTTACCATCCTTGATACAAGTTTAACATCTGTACACACGTTGAATGGCTGTTCTTTGATAAGGTTTTCATTCTTTGTTGAATTGTTCAGATTTGACTGATTACCCAAGTGATCTGGAAGAGCTAAAGCAGATGAGAAACACCACAGCCCTGGAGCTCCTATGGGTTCAACAAGCCATCAGCAGTAGGAAAAATGTAAGTCCCTTGAGTGTTGTCTAGAGACATAGAGTTCTGTTGAGTACTTACGATATGGAGAAAATAGAATAACATCATCATCTTCCTATACTGTGAAGAAACCTCCTCTAGAGTATACCCGAACATGTAGCTAATGCAAACTGCTTGCAATTTTATTAAAAGAACCATATAGTTTAAATGGCCGTGAAACATTTCCCTTGTATACAACACATAGCAGAGCAAAATACTACGCAAAATGTGTCAGCTGCTACTCAAAATATATCATTTGCTACTCGATATTGGCGTTCACTGTGCACAAAATATGTTGAGTTGAAATACTTTGCTAAGCAAAATTGCCTGATGAAATCGTTCCCTGAATGGCAAAAATAGTTAATGGCCTCACATTTGGGTTTGACTGTAGCAGAGTCTCCCTGGTTGGATCTTAATTAAACATGGCACAGATGATTATTTGTCATGTTTAGGCCTTTCAAATTTCATACAGTTGTATGAAGTGCTGATTGTATTACACAAAGAAATGAAGTTAGAAAGCCACACAAACAAAATCTTTTCGTTTAAAGGGTTAGTAAAGTACTTAAAGCCAAATACACTTTCGGTACAGAAAAAAAAAAGGTTCACAGATTTACAAATAATTTACAGGGTTTACAGAAGGTAATGGTGAAAGACTTCTCCTGAAATATTATTCCATGAAATGCTTTACTTTTTGAGAAAACATTAAAACAATATAAACTCTTGATAGCGAGAATTACAGATTTATTTTAAACACATGTCATGACACGGCGAAACGTGCGGAAACAAGAGTGGGTTTTCCTGTTATTTTCTCCGGACTCTGATGACCGATTGAGCCTAAATTTTCACAGGTTTGTTATTTTATATATTATAAGTTGTGATACACGAAGTGTGGGACATGGACAATACTGTTTACCAAAAGTGTATAATGGTTTAACGAAGAGTGATTGTGTAAACTCTTAACCGTTGAAACGTTTAACCGTCACAGGCGTAAGGTAAATTTATCAAGAGGTTATCCCTAAAGTTTGCTGAACATTGTTCCTGATACCTTCCTTTAAGACAGCATTTCATATCAGCTTTTTGTTTGACAAGAATGCAATTAAAATTGATCTTCAGATATCAGGATCACTATTGCTGAGTGAGATGCTGATTCCAGTATCACTGACAGGATTTGTGATATCACTATCACATTTAGAGGGACTGAGAATTTGATATGGGAGTGATCATTTCGCACGGACATTTACCTTGCTGTCATTTGCTGTTCAAGACACAATTTAGGGCCCAATTTTACAGAGCTGCATAAGCAGAGAACTGTGCTTAAAGGCACTGGACATATTTGGTAATTGTCAAAGACCAGTATTCTCACTTGGTGTGTCCCAACAGAATAACAAATATGTACAAATGTTGGCTCAATTGCAAGAAAAAAGCTTACTGCACAAATTTGCTTCTGGCTCAAAGTTTTTCTTAGAATAAAATATTTTAGTTAGAAATTACCTCTGATGAACACATTCCCTGATTGAGTCGAGGGAACCTTTTCCCAGACATTATGGTTTTTTTTCAACTAAATGTAATTCATAAATACCCCAGACAGTTTTGCTACTCCTATTGGTGGAGAGCGTGCCACGTGGGGGTGTTTAAACGATTGATATTGATTAGCTGGAGTTGTTTATAACCGGCTGGCTTCCTCGTGTTGGCTGGCGAACGCCAATTATCATGCGCAACGCGCACTTCATAGCTATTAGTAACAGCGCGTAATCTATTTCTAAGCGCATGCGCGTTATCTATTTCTAAGCGTGCGTGCGTACACACAACCACCGCGCATCAAACAGATCCTTCACAAAGTTTTTGAAAAAAATACTCTAAACCTTGAATTTTCAATTGTCAAAGTGTCTCTAATTGTATTTTTAAAAAGTTTTTTAACAAAAGGGCATTTATGAATGGGAATAAAATAGTAGTGACTTGTTCGTAAACATCCTTTTAAAACTTTGCAGGATTGTTGCCGTGCGATAAAGGGCCTCGCCTTCGGCTCGGGCCTTTATCACATGGCAACGACCCTGTCGGTTTTAAACGGCCGTTAAAGAACTCGTCACTACCCTTTTATTCCCTTATTTCAAATATCACCCTGACTGTTGTACAAAATCTCCCTTATATTGTAGGGTGCTACATGTAATGTTGGCAGCTCTGTGTTGAACTTTAAAAATATTGTCAGGGAATTCAAGTGAAATACCAGGGACTGTCCTCTACCATCCACAGTGTCCATCACACAGATGTCACTTTCATTTTACACCTGGCTAAACTTTAACGTGGTTAAGCGTCAATCAACACTTGTACAATAGTAAATCAAACTCTAATCAATGTAATGAAGTCTATCAACCCGTGAAATTTTGCCCTATTTTGTTCAGATGTTCAATATAAACAGTTGATGCATCCGGTGTAGTTAAACAAAATCAGTTTTCATATCATTTTATCAGGCTGACCAGGAAAGTGGTTAAAAATTAGGAATTTGATCTTGGATTCTGCATTGGTTTGAATCATGTCTGGGCCATTTCGACACAGAGTACGGGTCATACTGACCCAGAAATGGGTCGTGACCCCACATGACCCGGATCCGGGTATATTCTGACTCAAAAGTTGTTTAGAGTGATAAGAAGTATGGTCTGATTCTTCGGTCTTGTGGAGGCAAGACATTTGATTTCCTTGGTGAAGGGCACCTTTAGGTAATTTAGTACTGGAACATTTCAAGGGGAACGAAGGCAATGACCTGGGCATGGAGGTTATTGCCCTCGCTGCCTCTGTTAAAGCAAACAGGCCTGGTGCCCTAATGGATAACCCAATAACCGCTTGTTGACAGGGTTGTCAGGTAATTATTTTAGGTTTCATTAAGCAGAACATTTATTGGTGGTAGTATAGCCAAAAACAAATTTACGCAGTCAGTTTCCCTTGTGGTTTATTACTTTACATTTAAAACAAAAAAGTTGCAACCCCTTAAGGTGATTCCTTGGCTTCCTCAATTGGGTGTGGTTACTGGCTAGATGGCAGGCAGTGGTTCAGGTGGTATGGCTTCTGACTGGCACCCAAAACAACGATATTAAAAAAATAGGGAGACCACCAATATAGGGCTAGGTAGCTCAATTACCCAGCCAGTTTCCCTCCTTCTTTGTTTGAAAAAAAGAAAACAAAAATACATGTAAATTAATTTCCTAAAATTTTATGTGTTTCCTAGAAATTTTAAGTTCCCCTTTTTCATGTGGAAGTATGATATGTCTAATCATAGAACAATTAGGTCTAATTATGAACAGTTCAAACATGAACATGAATGTAGGAATGCAGTTTATGTACTAAATGCTAAGAAGGTCTGAGTGACACTGTTTGTGGTCATAGACATTGTTCCATTTCCCTCATAACATGTAGCATGCTAGCCTAGGGAAATCCGAGGTATGGTATAGCAAAACCGCCTAAGATACGTTTACTTAGAAGCTGCTTTTGAAATGTAATATCACGTCAGTGCCTGAAACCCTGATAGTCATACTATAGTTTAGTGTAAGATCTGATACGCATGCTAGCTGTGCGCACACTGATACTATCAATCTTGAAAAGGATCCGGTGATGTCACTTGCAGAAGAAAGCTCGGGGGAGATAACTGTCATATCAAATCAATTGATAAAATCTTGCTAATCACAGACACTGTAGTTTGCGTGGAATTTTCCACCTTTTAAAATGTAGTTGCTGTTTTGTGCTTTCAATGCCTAGCAGATATTAGTTTTTATGTTCTGTCTGCTTCATTTGAGAAACAGGTATCTGGGGCATAGTTTGAAAGTGTTGGAGGTTTTGATTAAAAGGAAATTAGAATTGTAGAGGTTGTGATTTACCTCTGAAAGGAAATGTGCCTGCATGTACTTTAAAAACTCCTGGGCCCGAATTATATCTGGGTCACCTGACCAAGCAAATGGTTGATAATGGAATTTTAGCACTGATTCTGCATTAGTTTGACCAATTTCTGGGTAATTTTGACACAGAATGTGGATCACCATGACCCAGACATGGGTTGGGGGCGGGGCCTGTATTGGGTCGGTTCTGACTCTGGAGTTTTTAGACAAACTTTACATACATTATACAGTTCGACCATTTATTCTTATAAATAGAAAAATAGGAAAAATGCAAAAACAAACAGCAGCATAGGGATTGCCCAAAAGCGAACTACAATGTAAATCACCATCCAAAAGAGCAATCCTGTATAAAAAATGGACATTAGAACATACAAGCATTAAAAAAAAAACACTGTATACACATGTTGTTATTGTACTTCCTGCGAATGCGATACGAATGTTGACGTCACAAATTCACAACGAATTTCAAGCAGTTCCACTCTGCTCAACTCACTTGCGAATATCGCTGCGAAAGGAGGGTTGTGACGTCAAATTCGCTTTGCATTTGCATTCTCATGAAGTATGAACCGGGCTTTATACAGCCTTTGATTAAGGGAATCAATGTGTGGTGAAGAGTTTTTCAACTAGTGGTTTAAACCCGTTGAGGCCTGGTTCTTGATAATTTTACCAAGACCAAGTCAAGGTGAATTATCAAGAACGAGGCCTCGGCGGGTTTAAGCCACAAGTTGAAAACCTCTTCAGCACACATTGATTCCCTTATTAGAACACATAAGCATTTTAAAAACACAATGTATACTCTGTGCAAAAGAATTTCTTGCACCGTAGGCCTACTAATCATTATACATGTACATTGTACATTGTACATTGTGAAATTACACTGTATGTTAGTAATATAGTCTTATACAGCCTTTGATTGCTTTTTCATACTTAAAAGAGACCTACATGTAGATACCAAGTGACATCAAACCGTCAAAATGAGAAAACGAAAACAAATCAAGTTACTCAATTGAAGCATCTGAAGCTAATGGCATTTCCATTCATTTATAAACACAGTGGGATGAAGATATTGATCCACTAATACTGGTTGGATTCACTTCTTGCTTTTAGTTCATAAACCAGATGTCTTTTTCCCCCAGCAAATGACTCTCTGCTGAAGATAAACAAGTTGGACCAGAAGTTCATATCATTTATTATATTATTATTAAAGTTTATTGTCACATGTAAAATGTATACAGTGAAATGCATTTTGGTTTTGCGTGTCTAAAATGAGAGCACGCAAAGCCATGTCGCAATGCAGCGGCGCCATCCTGAAACGGCCTAGGTCTTTCTGGCCTGGGTCTTTCTGTTTTAACAGTATCATATCAAATAGACCCCTGAACAAAGATATTGACAAAATAGGGAGACTGTCAACAAAGGGCTAATTACATTGTGTAGCTCAGTTGGTCATGTTTGGTACAGCACTGGCACAGAAGTTCGTTGGTTCAAACCCCGTTATAGACAAGTGTTCTTTGTTCAAGCCCGAACTACTAAATCGTACTATGTCCATCTTCCAAACCATTTTAGTATCTCTTGATACAGACCTTTAACCCTCATTCATAAATACCTCTGACAGTTTTGCTATTCCTTTTGGTGGAGAGCGCATCATGTGGGGGTGTTTAAACAGTTGATAATGACCAGCTGGAGCTGTTTATAACCGGTTGTTTTCGAATACGTTTAGTTGCATACTACGCGCACGAATGCATATCCGAAAACTGTCTCCGTCTTAAAAATGCAACACACGTATGGAGCTCAGGGACGTCAGAGTTTCTTTATTACGCCTCCTAACCCAAAAGGCATTTATGAATGGGAGTAAAAGAGTAGTGACTCGTTCTTAAACTGCTGTTTAAAACTTTGCAGGGTCGTGGCCGTGCGATAAAGGCCCTGGCGCCTTCGGCTCGGGCCTTTATCGCATGGCCACGACCCTGCCAGTTTTATACGGCAGTTTAAGAACTCATCGCTACCCTTTTATTCCCTTAATTATAATCCACTTTATGAAAATCAACATCCAAATGCTTGGTGTCTGATAGTTGTTTGGTCTGGTCCCAGGTAAAGATTTGGTAGTTTGGTGATGAGAGACCACATCCTCAAAAATCAGACCAAACCATTGTGAGTATCTATGAAGACTTCTGACATACAATAGGGTTAATAATTAATATAAAAGTCAAACTAATGTACATGTAACTTTCGCAGAATTAACCAGGCCCGATGCTTCATTTGGTAAAATGCACCTCTAATGAGGAAATTGTTAGTTTCTATTGGATCATTTTTAAGGGGCACCAAGGCATTGACCATGGGTCCGTTGCCTCTGAAGTATCAGGCCAAACCTATTGCATTGTACCTTGAAATTGTCAGCTTTAGTCTGCAAAAGGTTCCCTTGATTCTGGTGTTAGTCATTGCATACTGTACAATATTTCAATCCGAACTTGTTAATTGGAAGTTTGCACTTACATATGTACATTGTAGTTTCACATGAATTGGGGTTTAACAAATAAAATGTAATTGTTTTCTTTGTTTAACCCCAAATCATTTAAATTTTAACAGTCATTTTCCCATGTGGTTTATTATATTTGATACTTTTACCTTGAATGTAGGATTGTCTTTTGCCATCAACAAAAAGGCAATTTTTGTTTTGCTCTGTTAAGAAAATTATAAATTTGAAATCAATTTGACCAGTTTTTGTTTTGGTTGATTCTTGACAGTACCTGAGACTGAAGAGCAACATGGAGTCTTCTCAGTGAGCAGCCATTACCAGCAAGATCAAGAATTATTCCTGGTAAATTCAAAGTAAATGCATTGTAAACAAGTCGCTGTTAAACTTCATTATTCATAACATGTCTTAAACATTATTTGTAAATTACTTCTCACTTGAGACTATTGGTCCTAGCAGAACACAAAGCTGGGATTCAAGCCTGGAGTTTCATCTTGGATGGGGCAAGGCCATTTTTTATTTTGCAAAGGTCCCTTTCAGTGGAAACTTTCATTGATTATCTTAAAGTCTGTGGGGACTTTTGAAGGGGAAACAAGGCCAAGACAAGGGGCAACAAAGGCCAAGACATGGG
Organism: Asterias rubens; assembly: GCF_902459465.1. NCBI lineage: Eukaryota > Metazoa > Echinodermata > Asteroidea > Forcipulatida > Asteriidae > Asterias > Asterias rubens. Next base: position 450,933 of record NC_047077.1, on the reverse strand, counting down.
GCAACCAAGACCATGGCCTCCGTGGCCTTTGTGCATTTTCAGGCTCGTGTTTATGAACTACAAGTCTGTAGGGAACTTATGAAGGGGCACCAATGCCAAGACAAGGGGCAACAAAGGCCAAGACATGGGGCAACCAAGACCATGGCCTCCGTGGCCTTTGTGCATTTTCAGGCTCGTGTTTATGAACTACAAGTCTGTAGGGAACTTATGAAGGGGCACCAAGGCCAAGACAAGGGGCAACAAACGCCATGGCCTCCGAGGCCTTTGTGCATTTTCAGGCCTGTGTTAATATAAACCACACAGTAAGTTGTGTTATCAGACTGTGTTCCCTAAAGGCAGTGGACACTATTGGTAATTACTAAAATAATTATTGTCATAAAACATTTCACGATTACGAGTAGGGGAGAGGTTGATAGTATAAACCACTGTGAGAAACGGCTCCCTCTGAAGTGACGTAGTTTTCGAGAAAGATGTAATTTTCTACAAATTTGATTTTGAGACCTCAAGTTTAGAATTTGAGGTCTCGAAATCAAGCATCAGAAAGCACACAACCTTGTGTGACAAGGGTGTTTTTTCTGTCATTATTATCTCTTAACTTCGACGACCGATTGAGCTCAAATTTTCACAGGTTTGTTACTTTATGCATATGTTGAGATACACCAACTGTGAAGACTAGTCTTTGACAATTACCAATAGTGTCCACTGCCTTTTTAAAGTAATTCCCACCACGCTTAATGCATCAAGACGCGGGAAATATGGAACACCGTTGGATTTTCCTGACCTACATATGTAAACAGAGACATCTGACACCTTTCAAGTCACTGACTTCCTAGTATCCAGCACGCTACACGCTACCTTACTGTAAAACTCACACATTCATCCATTTATAACTTCAATGTTTGATTAGCTAAATGCTGTAAGACAACCTTGATTGAACACGACATAACTATGTTGATAGATTACCACATTTCAATGGCATTACCCCTCCTATATTACTGTGAATGCCATTTTGCACACATGTTAGTGATAATGGTTGTTGTTCTGTTCACAGTACGACATTCAAGTGCAGCCTCATTTAAATTTGTATTGAGCATAAAATGTTCAGAAAAACAGCAGGAAATGTATTTCGTAACCTCGGATTTCGGAACTATTTAAGTCATTAAAAAGTGATTTAACACAAGTTGCCTGAACTTTTCGTCAAAATAAGCCTTGACAAATGAAGCTGTTTCAAAATAAAAAAACATCCAGCTACTTTTGCATTGTGCCACGGACAAATGCACAAAATACGTGTATTCCCCAAGTTCTGAGAAAAATTTCGGTGGGATTTGAACCCACAACCTTTGGAATAAGAAGCTGCTATTTAAAATACAAAATGAAATCGGCCAATATTATTTGATCCTATCATAATTAAAGACCACATCACTTGATAACCTTACACTGTCCACTATCAAAATATCCTACATGTAATAATTGACACCATGGGTGGCACCGTGTTGTCACATACATGTATAGATACAAGAAAAGAATCAAATATTACACCAAGGGGTGTTAAAAAAACACAAATTTCTGCAAAGACAATTACATTGGAGATATTTTAACACCGAGTTTTAAATTCTCTCCATGCTATCTACATTAATTTGACAACACCCCTGGTGTAACTTTTGACATCCAGTGTTTGCAGTGTAGGCCTACATGTATAGTTGCTGCATAACAACTCAAGCTAAAGCAACCTTTTGGTTGCAAAGTCTGTATTCCATAACAACTATGAGTTGCTTGAGCCAGAGTATTGTATTTAAGTTTATTTGAGCTTTTAATTATGTTTGTTTGTTGTTTTTAATTTGTTTATTTGTGTGTGTGTGATGGCCATATGTTATTGTTTCAGTTACTTTTGTATATCCTTGTTTTTCGGTAACAATTCTGAAATGTAATTTCAGTTAAATGCATTATTTTAAGAAAAGCCGTTTTGTAATTTTAGATTCGAAGCAAATTATTTGAAGTTTAATCCAACATTACTAGTACTAAATGCTGTACCACTGTCACTCAAATGATAAGAAGCGGCAAAACTTATTAATTAATTATTAGTCAATGTTTTTATTTATTTTTTATTCAAAGCGACTCGGGAGTGCAATGATTTGTTTTAAGTATTATTACAGCAATACCTTAAATGCTGTACCTTTGTATGGAGTTTAAGATTAGCAACTCTGCCTAAATACCCACGAAAATTCCATTCATCTTTAATATCGGTCAGAGAGACGAGCAATTTGTTGGAGAATTCAATTAATCTTCCAGTCCAGTGTTTGAGTGGCGGTGATCAAGCTTGGTCTCAAGAGAAATTTAGTAAATTTGACTGTTGATTATGGTCTTTCTAGAACATCTACACATACGTTGTATGGAAAAGGATTCTGCTGATTACAGAAGTATGCACAAATGCTGATTATAGGCAGAAGGAATGTATAATCTTTGAAAATCGCAGAGTCATCTTTTTGTGTAATTGTTCTCTCTTTGAAAAAAATATTTGTAGTTATAATTGACCACCGATCAGAAGCAGACATGCTATTCTTCCTACTCTAGCCAGATTTTCAAGTTTTTTTTGTTGGCCTTTGCTAATACAAACAAAAATTGTGATTAAAAACCCTGAAAAGTCCTTTCTAGCCTACACAATAAGGTTGTGACCTTTATGTACATTTGTACACATGGTCAGCCCTTGTCTTAAAATGTCCTACCTTTGCTTACCAAGGACCAAATATTATGTCATGAAGAAACTTCAACAACCAAGTAATATTGTATATTTATTTTAACTTATACACTCTAAAAAGGTCTGGTTCTGAATTGACCAGGATCCTGGTACCGTGGGGGCCTGACTCTTTTCCGGGTCAGTATGATCGGGAATCAGTGTCAAAATGACACAGAAATGGGTCAAACTGAAGTAGAATGACACAGAAATGGGTCAAACTGAAGTAGAATCTCGGCCATCTCTCTGATCCTGCAGGAAGTTCCTTGAGAATAATCCAATCTTTCTATGTTCTGATGACCAAATTTGACACTCTCCCTGATTAAAGAGCCTGTGTCCCTATTATTTTGAATGTAATGGACCCTTCCCATGAAATATGCTAATTACATTTACGCATGCGTACAGACCCTGTTGGTTGGCAAACGCCATACAGTTGTGCACTAAGCAGACGCGCAATCGCGTCTGCGTCACGCACCCATTAGCCGTGTACAAAACAGCGTGATGTTCCCTCATTTTGCCAACCAAAACGTTAGTGCGCATGCGCTATGTGCAATTTACATATTTCATGGGAAGGGTCTATTGTAATTACCTCCCTGATTGATGTGCAATATCTCTCTGATTGCACATATAGGCCTTGTGCATTGACGTCATACAGCCGCCATCTTAGTGGAAAAACGGTGACGAAACAGTCGAGACGCATAGATTTGTACGAGCAGCTTACAGTATTGGCCAATTAACAACCTCCTTTTGACCTCTAGGTGAGGGCGCCCTACTGAAATGACGTCATGTGCAAAAGGTCTATTGGCAGTTCTGCAAAACCCAATTTTTGACCAGTTTCTGTGACAAGTCTGACCCCCAATTGGGTCGGGCCTAAGTTTGTACAGTGCATAAATGTTGTCTTCATGCAAGTCAATTTTGTAGCTGTAGTCTTTATTTGTCCTTAACCAATTTCACTCACTATTCATTTTCTAAGGGAGAAGATTTGAATCAAGAACTTGAAGATAATGTATGTAAGTGTATACTGCTCAATCTTTGTGCATGTTCTCATTAATTTCATAAAGTGTTATACAATGTATTATTTTGTTATGTTGTTGTTTTCATTTATTTTATCATCTTACTTACTTTATATTTCATTAAGTTTGTGTCTTGTGTAATAAGTTTCATTTATTTATTTGTTTGTTTTAATTTGATGGATTGTGTTTTAAGTTTCATTTATTTATCTGATTTAGTTTGATGTATTATTTTGGAATACATTGTCATTGTAACAAATCACACCATCTTAGCAATAAACAAACAAAGTCATTGGGTCTTGCCCCATGATGTGAAACTGAGTTGGAAAAAAAATGTATTTTGATCTAAAGACACTGGACACATTTGTTAACTGTCATAGACCAGGATTCTCACTTGGTGTATCGTATCCCAACATATGCATAAAATAACAAACTGTGAAAAATTTGACTCATTTTGGTCATCAAAGTTACAAGAGAATACTGAAATAAAAAAACACCCTTGTTGCACAAATTGGTACTTTCAGATGCCAAAAAAAGGCCTCAGGCCTGTACCCTTTGAATATTTGGGTGAGAAATTACATCTTTCTCAAAAACTTAAGAGGGAGCCGTTTCTCACCATGTTTATTACTATCAACAGCTCTCCTTTACTCAATGCTAACACTTATTTTGAGTAATTACCAATAGTGTCCAGTGCCTTTAATACTCATTAGAGTTCCTTGCCCTTTAAACAGTGTCAATGGTTGACTGCTCACTGAGAGTAAGTGCATACAGGCTATGGTGCTGCAGCGCCCCAACAATAATTACCCGAAAAATATCCATTAACACCATCATCCGTCTACTAGATATGAATGTTGTGTTTAGATTTTCCGAATCATTCCAGTCTGGTGCAGGTGACAACCTGTTAAATGCTTCATTTACTAAAATCAGTCAAATGCAACTACCACGGTGTTAAGTGCTGTTGACTAGTCTAGCAATAGCATAATTAAAGTTAAAGGCAAAGCATACTCTTGTGTCAGGAACCGTTCGATTGTTTCACTCCTATGCAAATATAGACAACAAAAGTAACCTGTACAAATTTCATTTCAAAAAGGTGGTATAGTCTTTTTGAGAAATCGCCGAAAATCTGGGGAGTTTTTGTCCACGCAGGAAGAAAACCGTAATTGGAACACATCTGAGAGAACTTTCATGCATGAAGCGTTTCTCAGATTGATAAACTTTTGAATCCCCTCAACCTATTCTCTAAACCACATTGTTCATTAGGGAACCCTTTCTCAAAATGTTATACATTCTCAGCAGCTGTATGCTTCTTACAAGTAAGTTTTTATGGTGATTCTTTTCTTTGGGAAATTACCAAAGCTATACCTCCCTTTAATAATCATGAAAATGTTTATACACATTGTACGTGGTTAATTTTGATACCGACTGTTTCGTGTTCTGCATGCACGATACCCTTATGTTGTGAGTATGCGTAGTGGTAAACAAGTGCTCGTAAACCATCGGCCTGTTCTGTGCTCGTTAACTGAACCAACATATACTCTTGGACTCAACCGTGATGACATTAAATTTATTGGCAATTTTCTTAAACCTCCAATGTAAACATAATGGGCTCCAACTGTTTGCGCTTCGAAAAACAGCGCGCGTAAAAATGTAGAAATTAAATGTCTAGTGGCATGCGTAAGTATTGTAAATCAAAGCTCTGTTTTTAATGTACTGTAGGTTATTTACGTTTATTAGTATTAACTGTACATCGTTTAGATTAGCCTTCCTGTGTTCTTTCATGGGAAGAACTTTGATTCTTTGTTTTAAATGACAAGCCTTTTAATTAAGAACTTTGTGAAGAGAGTTTAGAGATACACCAACATCAATTATAATTGTTCAGCCGCTCCAAGAAGAGTTCTAAACTGATTTTGGCGGTCAACCCTACCAACTAGTTAGGTTAACCACCAGAATTAGTTTACTGTAGCCCTCACCTTGGAGAGGCTGTCACCAGGGGGCACATAGCCACCTAAGACTCCTGGGTCTGAAACAGTTATCCCCATCACAGTCCATAAGGATGTAGGCATGGGTATCATCCACCTTCCCAATCAAAGACGATATTACTCAATATCGTCCTTGTTAGGAACTTGTTATTCATTAAAAGCCCTATTTCAACCCCTTCTTATAAACGTATTTGAATTTTTATTCCGTGGATCAACCTCTCCACATTTTGTGTAACCCCTTCTTATTAGACTTTGAGTCTAGCCACAGCATTCTGTGGATCAACCCCTACTCATTAGATATTTGAATCTTACATTATGTGGATCAACCCCTACTCGTAAGATATTTGAATATAAATTCTGTGGATCAACCCCCTACTCATTAGATATTTGAGTCTTACATTCTGTGGATCCCCTTTCTCAGAAAAGTTTGAATCTTTCTGTGTATCAACCTTTTTCTCATAAGATACTTCCTTGATTCTTTATTCTGTGGATCAACCTCCTTTTCATAAGATTTTTGTTTCTTTATTCTGCGGATCAACCTCCTCATAGGATATTTGAATCTTCGCAACAGCATTACGTGGATCAACCCCTTCTCATAAGATGTTGAATGATTATACGTTATGTGGATCCCCTTTCTTACAAGATGTTGAAATTATACATTATGTGGATTCCCTTTCTCAGAAGAGTTCGGATCTTTCTGTGGATCAACCTCCTTCTCATAAGATACTTGTTTCTTTATTCTGTGGATCAACCTCCAAGATATTTGAATATTCGCTACAGCATTCTGTGGATCAACCCCTTCTGTGGATTCATTCTGTGGATCTCTTTTTTTTCCATATGAGTTGGAATCCTCTTGCTGTGCATCAACCCCTTCCCTAAAGAAATTTGAATCTTCATTCTGTGGATCTCCTTTCTCTTTAGATTGTTGAATCTTTGTTCTGTGGATCAACCCCTTCCCATAAAGAGCTTGAATCTTTGCCACATCATCCTGTGTATCTTAAACGGTGCATTTATTTGTTTTGAATACCGTTGATTGTTTTCTTGACATTTCCTTGTACCCACGAGATGACCCCGTCATCTCGTATTTATCCACCAATGCTCTTCCCCTCTTTGATAACACCCACACCGCCTGATGTCTGCTATTTGCTTTCTAAACGTTCCTTTCCTTCACGGAGGAGCGGGTTCCAGATCGATCGGGATTGGAACAGGCCGCTTCCGAGCGCGTCCACCCCGATGATCTGCCCCAGCCGAAACACGCCAACCGTTGAAAACAGTTCCTGGCATTCGGAGTTTTGTATATACTCCTCAAACTGAACCATGTGCGTAGAGCGACTATAAATGTTGACTGTTAATTTCGGAAATTGACAGCTGTTTAATAAATATTGCATAAATTGTGCCATGGTAGATTTATACAAGGCTGAGTGCCCAGAACTTCCAACATGAACGTACTTTCATAACTTGTGGTAAAAGAGCCCCCCCCCCCCAACCCTCTTAGAACTGAAGCTGATGTATACATTAATTATAAAATCTGTGTCCGTCCATTTGTCATATCAGTTATATCACTTCATGCATGCGTACCCTTCATCAAGCATGAGTAAAGTGACCTCACTTGTCATGCTTTTAAATACTAAGGTATAATTTCCATATCGGGTGATTGCACTTGCATTTCCTGTGTGTGTAGCGGTGACCAGTTCAAATCCGTACTAATAACCCATTGGAAGATTGAGTCTGCATTGATTTGCCAATCCCTGATAACGCGCTTCCCCAATCCAAACCCGAGTCCCCAATCCAAGCCCGAGTCGTTGGGGGGGGGGGGGTGTTAACCGCCGTGACACATGTGTCATTGAGCAAGACACTTAACCATTGCTTCGTCCTTCGGATGGGACGTAAAGCCGTTGGTCCCATGTGTTGTGTAACGCATGTAAAATAATCCAGTGCACTTATCGAAAAGAGAAGGGGTTCGCCCAGGTGTTCATGGCTGTGGGTGATGTTGGGTTTTAGAGTTCATCACTACAATAACCTATCTTTCTGAGAGTTTGTATATACTCAGCGCCTTGAGTACTTTGTTGGGTAGATACGTGCGCTATATAAGACTGTATTATTATTATTATTGTAGAGCAACATTGTGGGTTTCCCCAAGTGTTGTCCATGATCCATCTCCTTTTAGCTTTCCTGTTAACACCCCACAATATCAAAACACTCCACAAGTACAGTTGTAGGTCCTACCTAAACATCACCTGCAATGTCTATTTTTTCTTCTTGCTGTAGCACAGCCAAACTAAAGATTTACTGACCCATTTGAAGCAGCGTTTGAAGCTTTTAGATGATTCATAAAATAATTCAATTACTGAATAAAAAGTACCAATAATAGCGTAAATACCGTCAAGATAATATTGACTCTACCTGGCGTTTTTGTAATTAGATTTGTCTCCCTTTTAATTATGTGCAAACCCCCAAGTCCATTGTTTTCCACCTATTGTTGATTTGATTGTTTGGTTGTACTCTGGAAATAATTGTAAAGTATGCTATACAGGCCTATGTGTTTAGTGGTTCGACTGGACATCAGTTGAAAGCAGCTTTCTTTCTGAGCTGAATTTCACCCAGTGTGAATAAAGAATGAATAAACAAATTAATTAGTATAAACCCTTGTGATGGACCTCTCGAAAACATCGAGAAATCGTCGAAGATGTTTTCCATGATAGCTGATTTGTTATAATTTGGCAAATGAGTCTAGGTTTGCGTTCTTAAACAATAGGATACTCAACGAGTAATACGGTGTACCGACAATTTACAATAACAAGAGCTATACAAAGAAATTGGCGCGTGTATCGGCCTTCAAACGAAATAGGGTTCTAGGTTGTTTTCTGGATATTTTTTCTTTTTTTACTTTCAGTTAGTTAAATCATAGAGGTAGTGTATAATAGGAAGGGACTGCATCTACAGTCTGCCCAGCAGGTCGCCGTAGATAATGTTACATCCCCGGGAGAAAAATCAGACGCGGTAGAAGGCTACCGGTCAACTTCTGATTTATTATTGGACCATTATCAAGCAATTATTGGATGAAATAAAGAAGGGGAAAATCGGGCCCGCTGTATTACGACGGTCGAGCGAGAACGATGACCGACTTAAAGGCACTGGACACTTTAGTTAAATACTTAAAATAATTGTAAGCATAAACTCTTACTTGGTAACGAGCAGTGGAGAGCTGTTGATATTGTGAGAAACGGCTCCCTCTGAAGTAAGGTAGATTTTGAGAAAGAGGTAATTTCTCACTCAAATAATAAATGACTACAGGCCTGAGGCCTTTTATTTAGGCATCTGTAAGCACACAAATGGTATTCTCTTGCAACTTCGACGACAACTTGAGTTCAAATTTTGACAGATTTGTTATTTGATTGATGCATATTTTGGGATACACCAAGTGAGAATACTGGCTTTGACAATTTCCAAATATGTCCAGTGCCTTTAAAAGTATTTTACTTATTCTCTGCATTGTACGGGACGTTTCCCACCCGCTCTCTCGTTGACAGTAAATAAAAAGCTAATGTCCGTGGGCTTCCCGCCGGCTGTATTTCGTTTTAGCTTTAGAAACCTATAGTCCAAGCCTGTCAAAGACTTAATTAGAGAGAGATAGATTTATTTTTATTTTACATCATAATCTGTGGAGAGTGTTTTACTGTTCAAAACAATATGAAACTTTAGACTTTGGATTCTCAATACAAAACTGTGCAAAGACAACTTTGTATTGTTTTCCACACAGAGAGATATTTGTTTTTCTTTTACCTGATAATCAATAAAGTGTTTTAGTGTTAAACAAAACACCAACGACAACAATTAAGTTATAGGCTTTGAATTCTGACAACTTTGTATCCGCAAAGAGAGATATTTGTTAGGCTTTCAAAATTGTACAAGTCAACTTTGTATTATTTTCCACACTGATATTTGAAATGAGCTTTTCTGTGAAAAGGGACAACATGTGTGTTTATAAGAAAACAAAAACAACAAAAGCAAGAAAACACTTTGCGACGTTTCTCTAAAACGTCGGTTGGGTTACCCTTGTCTTTCCGGGAAAATCATCATCTTGAATGAATGTATTTTTCCAAAAACACTTGCTTGGTTTCAATACAATAACGAAGCGATCTGTGTAAAGGCCCAACCGTAAATCTATTTAAAACGTACGTATCGTATTCGTGATCTTGTGGGACTTCTGAAAATAGTTTGTATCGACCATTCCCAAGTTTCTATCACCGCTGAACAAAAATTGTGTAAAATAAGGGAGATCGTACGTGCGGAAACCCCTTTCGAAGTATTTTCCAGCGTGTTCTTGATGTGTATTTTGAATGCCCCGCAATTCTTGCAGCAAACACCTGCGCCGTGTTTCTTCGCGATCACGCCCGTGGAAGTTTAAATGAAATTCCACTGAAGTGACCCCAGTTATCAGCTATAAGAATCTTTCCTTCTGTCTGTATACAGCATGCACCTTCTTTACATTGTTTGGGAGACCGGATATGAGAAATCTCCTGGGCTAAAGGTCCTGAGGGCATGTTTAATATTATTCACATTGTATATAGGGTCTATATAAGGTAACATTGCTGTAAACAGTTTCCCCTTGTGTAAGTACATATGCATTAACATTACATAAGCATAGGATTCGAACTGCCTCTAGCTACCGGGCAATCTCGGTAGTCTAGTTGGTAAAGACACTGCTCTAGAATTGCATGGGTCGTTGGTTCGAATCCCACCCGAGTTATATGCCTGTGATTTTGTTTTGCAGGACTCGGGAAAGCACTGAGTATACAATGCTTACACACATCGGTGTATGGGTAAAACCAAAAATTAATATTACATTCAATCGGTGTCAACAATTAACTTGAGGTATTCGAGAACCACCCGAACACGAATCGTCTAAGTTTGTTTTCTTCTCAGTGAAGATTCTAAGCAAGAGAAGTTCATCAGACGTGACACTTTTCACGATGAACATTTTGTACTTTTACTTGTGGCATGTCATGACCTAGCAGTTAAAAGCACCGGATTCAAGCTCTGGTGTTTCTAAGCAGTAGAGTGTGGATGCAAGTCCCAGTCGTGACACCTGTGTCATTAAGCTAGACGATTGACCATGATGCTTCGTCCTTCGGATGGGACGTTAAGCCGTTGGTTCCGTGTGATGTGACACGCACGTAAAATAACACAGTGCATTTATCGAAAAGAGAAGGGGTTCGCCCTATAGAGTGTTCATGGTTTGATTGACAGCATATTGCTACAGAACCTTGTTTTAGCCTTTACATTGTGATATCTCATAATGCAAAGGTAGTCCCACATACCTTGCATGGAAATACTGTTAGTAAAGCGCCTCTAGCGCCACTTAGTGACGGATACGAAGTCATTCTTTGTTTTATTATTTATTCCACATGTGCATATAACCGTTAACCGTTGGGTGCTGGATAACAATACATCAAAGGTTAATATTTCAAAACCTAAATTTAAATCTTAAACCGATTTCATTTTTAATTTTTAAATTTTTAATTTTTACAATCAACGTACTGACTTTACTGCGCTTACAATCTGTCTAAGATTGGAGTGAATACCTATATGGATAGATAACTCGTCAAAGTTGTTTTCCCCAAAAACCCATTGTATCCGTTTCGGGTATCAAATTCACCACAGTGCAAACAGAACGATGAAAGTATGCTGCAAAGGGTCCGGTACCTTATCTTACCCGACAATGACCGTCACATTGGCGGTGCAGTAGGCGTCACTTTCAAAGAAGTGTACAATTTTTTCTTGGCCACACAGTTAAAGGCACTGAACACCTTTGGTAAATGTCAAAGACCAGTATTCACCCTTGGTGTATCCCAACATATGCCAAAAAATAACAAACCTGTAAACATTTGGGCTCAATTGGTCATCGAGAGATAGAAGTTGCAAGAGATAGAAAGAAAGAAAAAAACACTGATGCATTACTGTATGTGTGCTTTGAGATGCTTTATAAAAGGGTTCAGCTGAAGTAAATTTTATTAGTTGAGTGAAAAGTTACCTCTTTCTCAAAAACTACGTTACTTTCAAAGTAGCCGTTCATATTGTTGTATCAACAGCTCTAATGCTCGTTACCAAGTAAATTTGTATGCATATAGTTATTTTGAGTAATTACCAATAGTGTCCAGTGCCTTTAAGCCCATCTTGTTTTTCCAAGTACTAAACAAACTTCGGCTAAAGGTGAAAATACCCCGACCTAGGTTTTCCTGAATTGAGCATCATTCATGATTGATATTGCGCGCGAGAAAACAAACAAAATAGTGCAGAGTGTGAGCAGAAGTAGTGCGCGCGAAAAGGATGAGCTCACACAATGAGCCAAAATGAACCCAACAACTTGACCCACTTCCACTGTAACAATAAGGTAGTTACACTTTCAGATTGGAAAACTGTTTACGTTATTTACGCTTAGTTGAGAAATCTGGCCCAGTAAGACTCTCCAATAATACAGATTCATCGGTCAAACACCAAAGATTATAAGAGTCGTGCGCATCCCAAAATGAAAACTGCCCATCCACTCTTTCAATGAAGAAGCAACAAAAAAAAGCAAATAAATGAGCTTCAAGCTTCAGCGGGCATGATTCATCTTTTTTCTTGTATATATAAAAAAGCTCCTGGGCACCAGGAGACAGATGATGAAGATTTTGGCCCAATTTATTCGAACTCAGCCTGGCCCCCGGCAAATCCTGATCCCTCTCCGTTACGGTTAATTGGTCCGAGGGTCTTATTTCCGTCTCCCCTCCGTGACAACTTAAGACAAATTTGCAATCGGAGACCGACACTCGGGCTTGCAAGATTACATTTGATGCATGTCCAGAGAGAAAAAAGAAAATGTAGGGCGGATGAATTTTTTCAATTTTTCGCTCACTATAAATTAATAGTATTGCCCTGGTAACGGTTTCAATGGAATTGCACCCAAGTATCCAGACGCGAAAGATTAAGATTTCATAGCGGTGTTTTTGTACGGTCAGTTGACAATGTTTTGATTTCAAGAAACTGTAATTGAAAACTGCAGGCCTTTCTACTACAATTTCACTTGCCATTTAAAACAAATATTACAACCACTGTATCGTATACGGCATGCACTTACGGAATTATACGATATAAAACAGATAACATCTAAGGCAGTGAACAATATTGGTAATTGCTCACAATTTTTTATTAGCATAACACCTTACTTGGTGACGAGTAACGGGGCGAGGTTGATAGTAATAAACGTTGTGAGAAACGGCTCCCTCTGAAGTGACGTAGTATTGAGAAAGATGTAATTTTCCACGAATTTGATTTCGAGAATCCGAGACTTAGAATTTGAGGTCTCGAAATCAAGCATCTGAAAACACACAACTTCGTGTGACAAGGGTGTTTTTTCTTTCATTATTATCTCGCAACTTCGACGAGGTACACCAAGTGAGAAGACTGGTCTTTGACAATTACCAAAGGTGTCCAGGGGTCGATTTCACAAAGAATTAGGACTAGTCCTAACTTAGGACTAGTCATAGGTGATATACAAAATGTATGGGTGGTCCTCAAGTTAGAACGAGTAACTCGTCCTAACTCGAGATAAGACTAGTCCTAAAACTCTTTGTGAAATCGACCCCTGTGCCTTTAAAGATGAGCAAGTTTTAATCTCGACACTTTCTTCCAAAGTTAAAAACACTGAATTATCGTTAAATGCTCTAATCCATGCAATATTTAATGAATGATCCATAAGGTTGTTAGAAAACTGTATGCCTGTCTTCAACCAAGACAGGCCATTTGAGAAACTCGCTTCCCACCATGCGCTAACCATAGACGCGTTCTGGTCTTCAATAATTTATGTACAAGCCCATGTAACAAACATAGAATTGACCTGGATCCCTATGTCATCCGGAAATTTGTGTGAAATTGACACAGAAATGTTTCAAAATAACGTTTAATGCGAGTTAAATATCTAATTCTCTAACCACAATCTGTGTCAGCCTGACCTGGAAATGGGTCAAGTTGGACAATTTTTACATGGGAGTTTTTTGGGTGATGCTATACTAAATTTTGATGATGTGTTTCATTTAAAGAGGACAATGTCTTTATTTTTTTCTATTTTTTTTTTAAAAGTTGCCCTGAGGCCGACGGGTTTCTTTGGCTCTTAAAAGAGCCTATGGGTTGTTGTTGGCCCTGAAAAGAGCCGTGTGGTTTTGTTGGGCAAATCATGTAAGATACAATCTTAAACCCACTGAAGTCCAGCTCCTCCATCTACCTGGCCTCCTTGAAGATTAGCGCACCACTGAGCTCTTGTTTTCAAATTTAGTTGGACAAAAATTATTGTATGTCATCCAATTGAAATAAACATATATCTGGAACGCCTTCATCAAGTATCCCCATTCTTTCACCATTGTAAAGATAAATCCATGGCCTACTTAGAAATTGACATTATTTATTTCAAGATTGTGCTTGTTCTTAAAGGCACCGGACACTATTGGTAAATACTGAAAATACTGAAAGGTTGATAGACAAGAAAAGCCCTTGTGCTAAGGCGGGAAGCCTGTGATGTGTTCACAAGATTTTGTATTTTCATGAATTCATGATGTTGTAAACTTATCCCTTTGCTTTACAAGTCACTTAAACAATGTAAGCTGCCCCTTTCCATCGTAAAAACTCCCATGTCAGTAAATACTGAAAGTAATTGTTAGCATGAAAACTTACTTGCTGGTAACGAGTAATGGAGAGCTGTTGATTACAAAACATTGTGAGAAACGGCTCCCTCTGAAGTAACATAGTTTTTGAGAAAGAAGTAATTTTCCACGAATTCGATTTCAAGTACTCAGATTTGGATATTTAGGTCTCGAAGTCAAGCATATAAAGCAGACAACTTCGTGTGGCAAGGGTGTTTTTTCATTGTTATCTCGCAACTTCGACGACCAATTGAGCTCAAATTTTCACAGGTTTATTATTTTGTGCATAATGTTGAGATACCCCAAGTGAGAAGACTGGTCTTTGACGATTGCCAAATAGTGTCCAGTGTCTTTAAAGTAATAGTTCCCCTCCAATTATTGCGTTTTTTTATGACTCGCCCGCTATATCTTATATAGGCATTTATCTGTCGCAATTATACAAAGAGTCGTTTCACGTGAGACATACAGCCTGCATTATTATGTGGAAATCATGCATCTTTGCATATCCATTAATTTCATTGGCTTGTAATTTATTGTTCTCTGATCCTTTGAAAGGAACAGATTCTCTTTGATTTACTTTCACTTAAATTTCCGCTTGGTTGTATTCTACTTTGGATTTTGTTGGATTTGTTAAGTGGGACATTTTCATTACTACAAGCTGATGGCCGGTGGTAGTTTATTTCCTTAAACCAGAAACGTTTCATGGAACTGGGCAGATTTAAAACCAAATTGGAAATTTACGAGCTATGCTTTATAAGGTCTTGGGCAAAACTTTTTCACCCAGAATTGGGGGAACTTGTTTCAATTATAAACATACAAGATATGCAAAATGCAAAAGCACAATAACATTTGTTTTTTTAATTATTAACATGTAGGAGTACAATCAAAATTTCCCAGTTCTGTTTAAGGCTTTAACTGAAATGTGTGAGTAAATAAACTCTTCAATTAGTATTTGCTTTCCTTCATTTGAAAACTAAACCACACAAATTGTAACCATCCTGTTGGATGAAAATAGTTTTTTAGGACACTGTGGGTTGTTTAAATGGCAGCGGTTGAAATAAGGATACTGATGTACAAATTCCTACCAAATAAACCAGGTTTTCTGGTTTTATCCAATATTTGTTATAAACATAAAATCTTATTCATAAATACCTCAGACAGTCTCGCTATTCCTATTGGTGGAGAGCTCGTCACGTGGGTGTGTATAAACCTTTGTTGATGACCGGTAAAGAGTGTTAATTCATGGGCGTGACACCCGACCTTGCACCTGTTCTTTTAAGACAATTTCTTCATTCCTATTGGTCGAGAGCAACGGCTGAAACAGCATTCCCTTATAAGGAGTTGTTTACCCGAGGGCGGCGGAGGGCTTTACCATTTCATAGCTGGAGGGGTGTTATGTTGAAAGAAATCATTTAACAATTATAATGTTTGCATTTATTTTACTTTTTGACCAAAAAGTGATGATGTTTTTGACCGAAAAGGTATTTATGAATGGGAATCAAAGTGTGTTGAATCGGTTTTCAACTAGTGGTTTAAACCCGCCGAGGCCTGGTTCTTTATAATTTACCTCGACTTCGTCTCGGTAAAATTATCAAGAACCAGGCCTCGTTGGGATTAAACCACTAGTTGAAAACCTCTTTACCACACATTGATTCCCTTATTTAATGACATGTTCTGGTATCCGAAACCAACGAGGCATCTTCCCTTAAAGTCCGGTCCCATGCCTCACTTGTTTTTCTCGTCTTCCGCCCCCACTTCCTCGATATCACTAATGACGCCCCAACCCTTGTAAACATGTAGTGGCGCTCCTTTCACATATAATAGGTTTTTTTCCTTCTGCTTGATGGCTATGATGAATAACCATCCTTGAATCTCGTACTATCCTAGTAGACCAACAACAAGCGATGAGAAGGTACCCTCGTGGGTGCACGAACAACCCTGCCGCCTAGGGGGACTCTTCCCCGAGTCCCACCCTATATAAGATGAAGCAGCGCTTATGCTCGGCGCCGGTGGTCTCGTAATCTTCGTCCCAGTTCGTTGGTTTTCACCCCGGGTCATTTACTCGTACTCGCTGCCTCAGATTTGCTCTGCCGTGTTCTACACCCATTTAAAAGGCACGAGGTTTTTGACAGATAAAATGTTATCCGAAGTCTTCTTTGGTCATATTTCAGTAAAAGTACACAACACTATACCGAAAACAACGTTCATTTGATGAGATTTGTGTATTTGCTCCCTCCTATCTTGTGGCAGTAAAAACAATTTCTGACTTGTTTGGTCACACTTCGGCAAAAATTTTGAAAACTATTTGATGACATTTTTGTTTTGCTTCTATTGAAGACAACCTATTCACCTACTTCAAATTTATGATTGGGAAACATTTTTGGGTCTAATATGCATTCGTCTAAGTACTCTCTTAATGTAAAAGAGTGAAAAGGCACTCTTTGAAGAGCCATATGGGAGGACAACTCTTTTTCGAGTGGTCTTCCACTCCTTTAGATTGAAGTTTGCATCTT
Source organism: Asterias rubens (assembly GCF_902459465.1). Classification (NCBI taxonomy): domain Eukaryota; kingdom Metazoa; phylum Echinodermata; class Asteroidea; order Forcipulatida; family Asteriidae; genus Asterias; species Asterias rubens. Next base: position 434,022 of record NC_047077.1, on the reverse strand, counting down.
TTTGAGTTATTTTAGTGAAACCACTCTAAAAGAGTGAAATAACCGCCACTCTTTTTGAAGAGCCATATATGAGGGACAGCTCGAAATGTAAAGAGTGGTGTTTTTCACTCTTTACATATAACGAGTATAAGACCGATATTTGTTGTTGTTTCCCAATAAACATACTGAATGTACTGTAAATCAATTTCATTGAATAAGTACATGACATCTGTCTACTTACTTGATAGGAAAACAAATCTTATTTCTTCATCAGGGGTGAGAGTCATTGCTGACAAAAAAAGTCCGAAACTAAGATCCAATTTTGGTATGTTGGAATAATAGCATCTCCACCTTTTGTATAACCCTCGTGCGTGGTTTATAAGTTCAAGGAGCTTCTAGTAATAGTAGCCTCATAGAGAAGTAGTTCAAAGAACATGATTTCTTTATAATAGGCCAAACTTTTGGAAAAAACAACAGCTGATTTTGTTGACCAGCAGCTTACTTAAAATATCTGAAATTTCTCATCCCTGTGTCCACTGAATATGCCGTTTCTATCCGAGATGTTTTTGCGAATCGCATGGAATGTGTTTTGTTGAAAACATAGCCTGGGTCGAAAGCATTGACATCCCTTTGCACTTCCGTCTAGAAAAGTTTTAAATATATGAACCCGTTTATGAAAGTTTAATAGGCCTATAATTTAAAATAGGCGCGTAAGGTTTTCAGAAAACTGGTCCGAGCAAACTTTTCACCGAGGTGTATTGAAAAACGAGGCTGTAGCCAATTAAGATACAACTACAACAGATTCCCTTTTGCTCAATCTATATTCTCTTTATACCATTCTTAGAAATTGGAAGGGTATGGTATATAAATCGGGGGCAATTATTGCCCAGGCAATCAAACCCTAAACGAACATGCGGGCTGCAAGTGATCTGTCGTTCCAATAAAAAAGCATCTCAATTCAGTGTGTAGTGAGTGACAAATGCACGGCCTGGGGTGCTGTTATGAGCGCGTGATTGTCCGCGGGCATGACGGGTTCGAAAGCGCAGCCCCACCGATTGGTAGTTCGATGACACGGCCAGGGAAACACTGACGGTACTTGACAGGAAACCAAACAGTTGCCATTTTTCAAGCACCCTTGCTGCTTTCTAAGAAAAATTATTGATAATCGATCAGAAGTGACAGAGATTGTGTAATTTAATTTGAATATACGCTCTGCAGGCTTTCGCTTCCATTGGTCAGCAGATGCCCGTAGGTCGTGTCATTTCACTTTCATGCACGAAGGTGTTTTTTTTTTTAGGTCAGGATGATTCAATTAATTGCTTTCTTAATTACACATTTCTGGTTATTGCCTTCATTTTTTCAGGATATTGTAGGTCATTACTGCAAAAATGTGGCCCAATGCACTCTGCGTAATGTTAGATTTAATCTTCGTTGGAAAGGTTGATAGACAAGAAAAGCCCTTGTGCTAAGGCGGGAAGCCTGTGATGTGTTCACAAGATTTTGTATTTTCATGAATTCATGATGTTGTAAACTTATCCCTTTGCTTTACAAGTCACTTGAACAATGTAAGCTGCCCCTTTCCATCGTAAAAACTCCCATGTCAGAAATTACATGTACCCTGACCCGTGCCTGGGTCAGTGTGACCTGGGGTCAATTTCACAAAGACCTCAAGACTAGTCCTAACTTAGGACGAGTCCTAGGATATATTGAAAACTTAATGCTAGTCCTAAGTTAGGACGAGTTATTCGTCCTATCTCAAGATAAGACGAATCCTAAATCTTTGTGAAATTGACCACAGCAGCCGATTTCGCAGCCGAGTTGGGACGAGTATTAAACTCGTCCTAACTTTGGATGGGTTCAATGCGTCCTTACCTATATGGATACGAAACAACACCTGTCCTAAATCCTAAGATTAATCCTAAATTAGTTTGGTGAACTTGATGGCCGGATATGTATCAACCATTACCCAGAAATTAGTTAAATTGGCGTATAGAAGGTGAGCTAAAGCAACCTCGTTCCCAGGGGTGATCGATCTCGCCGCGCCATTTTGTCCCTTGCTCGATCATAACCCCTGAAAGTGTAGCTCCAAAATATCCGAATATATTGGATGTTACAATTAGTCCTGTGGTTGATATGTTCTGTGTTGCGCTGTGTGGAAAGTTGTAGAATACAAACCGTGTATATTAATTCAATTTCATCAATGTGCAATTTTCAATGTGTCAATTTAGGGGAGTGGCTTAACTATTACCAATTTGCCTCCTATTTAACTTAAATTTTTTAACGAATGTAAAATTGTCGTGATTCAGCCTTTGTGCTGCGGGACAGTTGTTTAATAAACCATTTTATCTATCTATCTATATATCTATCTATCTATCTATCTAATAATAATAACCAATTCTTATATAGCGCATTTCACAATAACCGTATCAATGCGCTTTACATTAGTGCCCTGGTCATAGGGCCAATAACATCCCTTTTAATGTTTCTCAGCTCCCTTGGGAGTATACAACCTGGGCAACAGTTTATATCGCTCCAAAGGCTTTTTCATTCACAATATCACCTCTTCCCTCGCAGGTACCCATTTATTCCCCTGGGTGAAGAGAGGCAATTATAGTAAAGTATCTTGCTCAAGGACACAAGTGTCACGACCGGGATTCGAACCCATACTCCGGTGACTGCACCAGAACTTGAATATGATGCTCTTAACCACTCGGCCATGACACTCTAAGCGTCACTCTATCCATCTATCTATCTATCTATCTATCTATCACCATGTGCATATAGTAGGTGAGCCCTTGTACTTGATGAAATATTCCAAGGACCAATTATCACGCTTGCTCTAATTAAATTTGCTTTCACATTGTCTCTTTGTGCTGCCATTTCCTGATCAACCATTGATCAAGGCAGCACACACTGCACACACTGCTCAACAACTTAAGCCAAACTCCAACAATCAACTATGTAGTGTTGTCATCTAATTGTTTTTGTGTTAATTTCTTTGTTTCACACTCACTCTGGAACGCTGATGATATGCTGGTGGATTTTGCAAACACTGTTTCATTCATAGTTAATACTAATTGCCTACACATTACCACTGACGGCTTCTAAAGAAGGGCCTTTAATTAAACACAGCCCGCTAATTAAACAATCACAGGGTTCAGTGACCCTAATCAGGCTAATTGATTGTCAAAGACAATTTGACCCAATCAGCTCTTCACATCTACAGTGTGGAGGCTAGTAATTGGTTAGCAAGGTGAACACGCGACCTGTCGCGTGTTGTGATTCGTGTAATTTTCGTTTTTAGATATTTATCCATACGACTAGACACTTTTAAAGGCACAGTTATCTTTGGTTGTTTATAGGTCTATCTGTGTTTATAGGTCTTTCATTTTTGTTCGCGATCGGTTTTTAGACCCAAAAGACACAAAATCGAATGCGATGCAAAAATTAAATTCGTCAGTCTTCTTCATTGACTGTATTTAAATCCTGCTTAAAAACCCACCTGTTTTCCTCACGTTTTTGTTATTAATTGGTTGTTCTTTTATTTTATTTTTGTTAGTGCGCCATGAGCGTCAGTCATGACGGATACCGGCGCCTTATAAGTTTTCATTATTATTATTATTTATGATATTACTAGTTTCGGAATCCAATCTACATCTTCACAAGACACCATTATGGATTTTTCTCCTTTTAAAAGCGAATGAATTCTTAGTAAATTTCTATTCAGAACGGCCGCAATATTACCCTTTGAAAATTATACATTTAGGTCGCATACAACAAAAAGCAAGGCCGCGGGATGCGGGATTTAGTTTGAGACTCAGTATTGTAATTCAATTGGGTTTAATAGTTTGTGTCATATTTAATTGATTTTGGGGAGAGACATAAGGAAGAGATACCTAAATGCATAGGCCTATATAGAATGAATGATAGCAAAATGGTTAAAGACACTGGACACCTTTAGTAATTGTCAAAGACCAGTCTTCTCACTTGGTGTATCTCAACACAAAATAACCTTTGAAAATTTAAACTCAATTGGTCATCGAAGTTGCGAGATAATAATGGAAGAAAAAAAACTTCGTTACGCGAAGTTGTGTCCTTTCATATGCTTGATTTCGAGACCGCAACATCTAATTCGGAGGTCTCGAAATCAAATTCGTGGAAATTACTTCTTTCTCAAAAACTACATTACTTCCGGGAGTCCTTTCTCACAATGTTTTATACTCGGTAAATCTCTCCCCATGTTACCAAGAAAGGTTGTATTTTATATAAACTATATTGAGTTTTTACCAATAGTGTCCACTGCCTTTAAGCTGCTAATAACTAAGATGGGGGGGAAAAAAAACAGATAATGTTGCCAAGGAAATGTATTTTCATCTCAATTTCTGAAAATAGTACGCACCGTCTACGGCAGCCTTTTTCACATGTGATCATATGTGATAAATTAGATTTTAGCTTGGGTCTGCTTCAGTTTGACCCATTTCTGTGTCATTTTGACACAGATTCCGGTCTCCACGGGACCCTGATCCAGGTCAAATCTGACCACAAGAGTGTTTTTGGAAACATGTTTTAAGCTGCTTAAAGTAAGCGATGATATAATCCATATATTAATATACCTGGGTGAATTATTTTCATCTACATTTCGGGAAACTTTGGCCTGTATGCATAATCTTTAAACGGGGGTCTTGATCATGGACATTTGTATCGCACAATACGAATCAGAATACATATTTTGTGATATTGTTATTTGAGACCCATACGTTATGTTGTCTCAAATAATAATTATGACTTACCGAATAGACCATACCACTAGAGAAGGGAAATACGTATTTGAGTTAAAAGAAAATGATAAAAATACAAGAGATGTTACACATTTTTAACCTTAAAAACCTTTTCAACCTTAAAAACCTTTTCAGATCTTGAATCTTCATTTGAACGTTTTATGATGTCCCTATGTTTTCTTTTAATGAAACTGAAAATGATCCCCGCGTAGCTCAATGTTGCTTCGTGTAGTAGACTGTTACGGATAAAGCAAACGACTTATGTATGACCCTGAGATTTCCGTCAAACGGAAATACCAGATACTAACCGAAAAAGATTTGCAATAATTATATTCATACAATACATACACAAGAGAGCATTTGTAAAGCAACGTTTTCATCAAGATCAAAGCGCTGAAAATATAAAACAAATGGAACTAAGCTACACCATACTACATCTGATAAATTCATTTCATTTATTTATTATTGATAACCAACAGCGGATAGCCGCCACTTAGAGGTATCATAATAAAAAAAAGATAAAACTATGAATAAATGTATAAATAGAAAAGTTAAAAACGTTATTATAAACATATAAGAAAACAACCAAAACAGACTCACTTTGGCACGCCAACGAAACCCACAGAGCGATTATTAAAACAAATATCAGGTTAAGTTTTAAGAGTTTTTTTTTAAAATGGCAAAGAGAATATAGACCAATGGATCAGACTTTGGACGTATATTACTCATGTTTAGCTCAGCATTAAGCCTTTTAAAGCTGACCCTGAACAATCAATAGGAAAGAAATGCAAATATTTTGAAGCTAAGCAGAGCTACCCGGCATGTAAAACAAGAATGCACTGGCATTTCAGAATGCAACTAGATGCAATGCTAACCATTTTAGTCCGTGACAAAATCGAGGAGGAATTTTCTCATGGCAACATCTATTGGCCAAGAGATACTTTTGAAACACACTTCGTGAAATGTGTTTCTGGGTGATAGTCTTATGATAGTTATATTAATTTTGGTTTTACCCATACACCGATGTGTGTTAGCACTGTGTACTCAGTACTTTCCCGAGTCCTGTGAAAAAAATATCACAGGCATGTTACGCGGGTGGGATTCGAACCCACGACCCTTGCAATTCTAGAGCAGTGTCTTACCAACTAGACTACCGAGGTTGCCCGGCAGCTAGAGGCAGTTCGAATCCTATGTTTTGTGATAGTTGTTTGTATATTTTAGTTTCATTTTCTATGTTATTGTTTGGTTATCACTCATAAGAATAATAACAAAGCAACCTTACTCAGTAAGAAGTACAACCGCTCTTGAGAACGTTTTTACTATGAAGTAATGAGGCTGTGTGAAAAGTTGTTCTGTACTTCATATTTAGTAAAGCTTTCATAACAGAAAAACAAATAAGCAAATCCCTAATTTTAAAAGAATAAACATTCTGTGCATGCGGATAAGCGTCATGGTTGATCGATGCGTACTTTCTGGCCAGGACGGAGTGCAATCAAGTATCAAAATGTAATTTATCAATGTTTGCTTATAAAGTAAACTTGTTTAATGTCATTGATTAACTTGCCGTATCCAGCAATTTCCTTTTCACGCGACTGTACCGGACTGCAGAAAAATAACCGTAATTGTTAGATATACATTAACTTCGGTATACTTAAAGACAGTGGACACTACTGGTAATTGTCAAAGATTAGTCTTAACAGTTGGTGTATCTCAACATATGCATAAAATAACAAACCTGTGAAAATTTGAGCTCAATTGGTCGTCGAAGTTGCGAGATAATAATGAAAGAAAAAATACCCTTGTCACACGAAGTTGTGTGCTTTCTGATGCTTGATTTCGAGACCTCAAATTCTAAACATGAGGTCTCGAAATCAAATTCATGGAAAATTATTTTTTTATTGAAAACTACGTCACTTCAGAGGGAGCTGTTTCTCACAATGTTTTATACTACTAACCTCTCCCCATTACTTGTAATCAAGAACGGTTTTATGATGATTTTTTTGGGAGTAATTACCAATAGTGTCCACTGCCTTTAAGCCTTGTCCATGGGAACTGTAACTGTGAATTACAATTTGGGTGATATGTTGTTTTGTGTCACTGTAATACTGACGTAGTAGGCAACATTACAAAGAAATATACAATAACAGGGACCTATAGTTGATCTTGTTGAGAAAACAACCAAAAACTGTTTGTCAGATATTCTGTTGCTATTATAGCTTGGCATTTATATCCCCTTGTTTAAGTTTGCCGAGTTCCCTTGGCGGGGAAATCATTCTACATGGTTGTATGCTTTGTGTTTGAAAGGGCAAAGGGCACCATGGTATTTTCTCATTGGTATAAAGGGCACCCATGAGGAAATTGTAAATTTCTAATGGAGCATTTTAAGGGCACCAAGGCAATGACCAGGGGGCATCGAGTCAATCGCCTCCGTTGCCCCGTGAAGTATCCGGCCAACAAAACAAAAAAACACGGTAAATATACAAATAATTAATAGTAAATAATAAATCGTAACTTTAAAATCTATTTAATAAATTGTGGTTTACCTTGATACAGTCCCGGCAGCATGGTGTATCCCACCCACTTGCAGGGTTTACGATCCACAGTGGGCGGGTTTGGTGCTATCTCAACGAACCAAATGAAGCATACAATATGATGCTTTATCAGGCAGAAGTGCAGCCTCTAAATATAAGTACCGTACCCAACCGTTGTCAGCAATTTTTAGTTAAGCATGACACAAAATAGCTACAGTGAATAAAGATAAGTACAACATTGTTGTTATCAACGTTTGACTATTACTATTGGAGACAAATACACTCTTAAATAAAATGTGATTGACATGTTGTTGTGGCTACTTGAAGTCGCTGTTGATTAAAAAAAAGACTCTATAAATTGAACACACCTTTTCTTTAATTAATTAATTGTTAATTTATTGAACTTATATTGTGCTCTCTCCTGGACCAGCCTGTTCGAGAGCGCATGACAAAAACACTCCAGTAAGAAAATTAAAATAATGAAAATTAATCCATCTGAAAGCAATCGAATGCGTAAATTACAGCAAAAATCCATAAGTTACATCAAATAACAGTCAGTAAAAGTTACACCAAACATACATAACAGACCGAAAATACCCCACAGTAGCAAGCATTGTATACAATGCTGTGATAACAACTAAAGTATATATAAAGACCCAAATAAGCACCTCATGGATAATAACCATCCATCAATCTGGGGCATCAGTATAGTTTAGCTGATTTTTTATTTTTTTTATTTTTTTTTCAATTGAACCATCTTTCGCGTAAGGTTTTGAAGTTGTTAGAAACTTGCGAGGTTTCATTCACCCTAAAATTAATTTACTGCCGTTTAATAGTGACCAAATCTATTCCGTTTCGCGAATTTCGGTTTTTATTAAAAGCCTAAAAACCGCAGCTTACTCACATATCAAATGAGTTCAAAGTGAAGGTCTAACTAAAAAGTGTATATATGAAGAAAAAAACTAACTGCAAAATGAGTGTAGAAAAAAAGAGAAGGAAGAAGTAAAAACAATAGACACAGTACTAACACAGTACTAACAAGGCGAGCCACCGTAAATTGTCTCTGCTTATATCGACCGTCTAAAGGCCCTTCCCGCGGGCTACCTCACACTCCACCGAGTTCGGCCGTCTTCTAATAAAAGAAAACAAATTATAGAATCACCAGAAGTTAAGATGAGGATAGAGGGAGAACTGAAATGAAATACGGAGTGTTATGTACTGCTCCAAGGTGACGCTGTGTTAAAGCAACGTGATAAATATTATAAAAATAATGAATGTTTATGAGTGTAATCAGGTTCAAGATGGAATGCTCCCTTCAAAAAGGCAAAGCCGAGCTGGATACTACAATCAATCTTTCAACAAATGGAAATAATTATTTCAATTGCAAGATCAGAATGGAAAGCATTCATTGGCATAACATCTAAGTATCTGTGTCATTTGGCAAAGAATAATTGAGAAATTGTGAAATATTTTGTTATGGCATCCATCTCGACTGCTGTGATTAGCGCTTGCACGCGCGAGTAGCGAAAATGCAGGGTGCATGTTATAGTACCAAAATGCACGTTTAATGTATTAGGCACCCAAAAGTACAGAGTGAATAATCCCAAAACGAACAGTGAATAGTACCAACAATGCACAGTTTCTAAATTAGGCCAGTTAACGAATTTGAATTTAGAACGCACCGTGACCAACAATCGTCCAATCAAATTAATATTATCTACTTTTTGCTAGTATAAACAGCTTAGAAACGATGACTGTGTGATCATACGACGTTTTGCACGGACACGACGCGAACGGTTGTTCAATTTTTATTTGATAATATCCGGATATTTTTTGTAAAATTTCAGTTTGTTTTTTTTTGTTTTGAAAACCCTGGATGGAATTAATTGTATTCCACAGTTCAATGACAGATAGTATCCCTCAATATATACCCGTCACATCGTGTCTGTTTGTTTTTCATAATAATACGCGTACAATTGGACTGGGTCGGCAACTCGCATCGTAGTGGACGGGTCCAGTGATGCGTTGGGGTTTCCTATCAATATTTACGGCATCGGGAAAGTTCAATGTTTGGGTTGATATACCGGAATGTTCTTGTGGTGAAAGCAGAGAAGAAATTATCAACACAAGCTGGTTTTAAGGTTTTCTTCCCCTTCTTCCTCGGGACTACTTAATTGAGTTGGCTTGAACTTTTCTTCCGTAATGTTTGGCAAGAGCATTCAAACGGCAACAAAGTTATATCGAGATTTTTGTTCAATTTAACATGAAATCATTTCTGAAGTAACTTTGTCATGGGACTGCATGGGGCAGCTCTTTAGCCCATCAGGGCCCAATTTCATAGAGATACTAACCCTTGTTCAGCATAAAAACTAGCAAAGCATAACCACATTATGCTTACCAGAATGAGGTTACTGGCCAAACTATCCCGTCACATAAAGTTGTGACTGGTATCCTGCTTATATCTGCTTAGAATTGTTCCCATTCGTCCAATCTTACACCCGGGTGTGCAGTTTAGAGTTTGCATTGGACATGAAACCTTTTTTCCAAAATATAAACCATGTGTGGGAGAGGATAATTAATTATTCATATTTATTTTATATGCGTAGGGGGGGGGGTTCCCCGACCTTATTATTTTGTTAAGTATAATTGGAGTGGCATGCGTTTTTTTGAATACAGGCCTTTCCTGTGTAATATGACCATTGAAACAATGTCTAGGTGAAATTCGACGTTGAAAAGGCTGCGGTATGATTATGGTGTTGCATTATGTGGATTTGCATTAAATTGACATTGATGTACAGATGAAAGTAGATACACAACTTGAGGCAAAGGTTCAAACCAACTTGTATTTATCTAGTATTTATTTATAGAATCAATTCATAATGTGTTGATTTTAGCTGTGTTGCCGTGAAAAAGAACATCGCTAACTTAAAAGGTTAGAGTCCCTCCTACAAACGCCTACACCCACAAAAAGGTTGTTTTCTTTTTCTTTTTTTACACTCACCGCGATCTTACATGTAACACTATCTCTTTTTCAACCACGCGGAGAGAGAATCTACGCTTGGTTGGTCTCTCGAAGAACAAGTCTACTGAAACAAATCTGCCAGGGAATAAAAAAAGAAAGAAGCAAATCCCTAGAATACCCTGAAAGTCTGTTAACATTCGTTTTTTAATAAGAAGCTAATCGTTTAAACACACATTGAGTTTCTTGAGCGTAATCAAGTGTTCATATTCATGGCCGTTTCTTCTCAGGGGAAGTGAATATTTTATATACACGCTTGTTTCGCACTTTAGGGTGATCGTGTTTGATTTGTAGCGGCCGCAAAGACTAAATAAAATGGATAACAAATTGACCGGGCGAGTTCATCGATGTGGCAGGCTATAGTCGATCGTATAAATATTCTCACTGGTTGTATTGGCTGGTAAAGTATACGGTGTGATTAACCGGACGTACCTTGTCTGGAAATAATTACTTTGGTATAATTTTAATTAAACTTTTACTTTTGTTAAGAAACTTCCGTAAATCAGCCCCAGTCCACACCCATTAAGACACCAAATTTGTCTTAAAGACACTATACACGTTTGGTAATTGTCAAAGACCAGTGTTCTCACTTGGTGTATCCCATCATAAGCATAAAAAACAAGCCTGTGAAAATTTTCGGGCAATCGGTCATCGAAGTTGCGAAAAAATGTGGAAAGACAAAAAACCTCAATGGACGAGTTTTTGTGCTTTCAGAATAAAAGACTTCTAGCCAGAAGTCTTATAATAACTTAGTGAGAAATTACCTCTTTCTCAAAAACTACGTTACTTCAGAGGGATTCGTTTCCCACAATGTTTTAATGCTAGTTACCAAGTCAGTTTTTAAGTTTATATTGGTTTTGAGTAATTACCAAACGTGTACCAATTCCCTTTAAAGACAAAGTAAACCTTCGGTTTGTGGAACCGTTCGAATCTGAGAAACGTAACTGATAGCAACGCTTCTCAGATTCTATTTTTTTTTTAAATATTACTTTGAAGTAAAATGTTTCTCAAAATGATTATACTTCAGAGACCTGTTGTATGCTTCTAACCAATAGTTTGTATTGCCACTAATTTTAAGAAATATTAACACGTATGCATATAAGTTAGTCATTCCTTTTAAAATTTCTATTGGACAAGATGTTTGCTTACATATTACACTTCTTTACAAATGTAGTTAAACTGGTTTTCGCATTATACACGTTAATTTAATACTTGGTATATACAAAACACGCGCATAATTTGCTATGCTTACTTAGTAAATTGACTTCAAACATTCAATATTGACCCACGTTGAATATAGTACAGTTTGGAGTTGCCAAAGTACGTGGAGTAACGGTAACCATTAATTCGCTCTGCTGCTCGCCCTTAAAGGCACTGGACATCTTTGAACAATATTTTCACTTGGTGTATCCCAACATATGCATAGAGTATACAAACCTGTGAGAAGTTGGGCTCAATATTGGTCATCGAAGTTGCAAGAGAATAATGACAGAAAAACACCCTCGTTGCACGTTCTTAAAGATGCATAATAAAAAGCTCACAGCTGAAGTCTTTTATTATTGAGTGAGAATTATACCTCTTTCTCAAAAGCTATACGACACTTCAGAGGGAGTTGTTTCTCGCAATGTTTTATTTTATCAACAGCTCTCCATTGCTCTTTACCAAGTAGGTTTTTTGGCTAAAAATGTTTTGATTGCCTATAACCAATAATGTCCATCAGTGCCTTTAAACTAATGTATGTTTTTAAAAAACTATTTTATGTAATTCCTGGTTGGTGTATGTACTCTTTTGGCGTCGTCGTCTCCATGGTACGCCACCTTCCCGCATGTCTGCTTTAATTAATTGCTGCTGTTAATGGTTGCCTAATTGAGACTGACTCATTGTCCAACCGGAACAATTAATAAGTGGAGCCTTGTCAAATAGCGTTTGCCGCCATGGACACCATTAATTAAACTAGATTGAACCCAAATGCTTTTTATGATTTAGGTTATTTTTTGTACAGAGAGGCGTTATCTTGCTCCAGATCCGAGTACTGGTTTTATAGTCATTTTCGGAAAGGTCGAGTTGACCGTCAATAATTAATAGCTGTATATAGCAATTAGCATGATTATTCAGGAATGAGAAGTTTCATACTTTTTTTCTAAATCTGACTTTTTAAGTTAACCTGGTGAAGGAAGTATCAGACATGCAACTTTTCAGCTGATCATCTGATTTCTTCTTTTCAAAACAGTGCCATAGAAAATTAAAAGATGATTATCGGAACCGATGTGTGTATTTGTTTTATGGAAGCAGTGTGCGGACGAAAGTTTCCCATCGCAGCAGTCATTACAACAACCTGTCTCCAATATACATTTATATGTATGCTGGAGGACGTTAAACTATTAGTGTTCTTTGATCAATCCATCCCTTTCCAAACTGTTGCCCACACCGATCTAATATCCTACAGAGAGTTTAACTTCAATTTTCCCCCTCTTCATTTCATTGCAGGTATGGTCTGAGATTCGATGATTTCAAGAGGTACACGTGCAGTTGCAATGATGGTAATCACCAGCTTATTGGTAAGTACCATGGCTGTATGGTTGTGTTTTCTTCTTTCTTTCTTTCCTTCTTTCTATTAAACCTTTATCATGCTTCCTCCATCTTGGTCATGTTCCTCGTATCGAATAACAATAGTGGATGCTATGATCATTTGACAAAGTAGGAACCAGACTATTATTTCGTCTGGAATGGAGTAAAATCAAGATGGCCACACCGGGATAAAGGTCTATTGGGTTGGCTTGTACGATTTCCTCGCACCCAAAATGATTCTCTAAGTTCGGCATAATGTAATTTAGAGTGTGCGTCTTATGGCTATATAAGTGTCATTAGTAAGACTACCATATACATGTATATGTATTATTCATCATAAACCACTCATTAATAATAAATTAACCGGTATATAACAATAATGGTTGGTTCGTACGATTTCCCCGTACCCAATAATGATTTATGCTCGGCGTAATATGGAACTAATGGTTCACGGCTCATCCATAAGTAAATTGTTAGCAAATACACCAACATCGTTTAACGTGCTTGTAACCATATTCTTGGAATAAACCTTATCAAACCAATGTTGTAGAATCCATTTAGTTCCGGAACAAAGAATATTCATTATGATCGTTTTTAAAGGCAAGTTTACTTTTGGTTTTTGGAACAGTTTGTCTATTGTAATCATATTTCAAAAGGTGGTCTCGTTTTTTAGAAAATCCGGAGGAAATAATATCCACCCAGGGCAGAGAAAAACCCCCAAAAAAAAGACAATCTGTGGAACGTATACACACAGAGGAAAGATTACACAACTTGTGTAAAATATTACCTGTTTTAGATGTAGTGGGCGAACACCATAACTATTAGGTAAAACTTTACCCAACAGGCGTTGGGTAATATCTTGCTTAATAGCTGTGTAAAAGTTTACATAAATATTGGGTAGTTTTCTTTACTGAATTGTTGGGTAAACCCACTCATGTAAAATATTACTTAATTGTGACGTAAGACTTTACCGCTTTACAATGTAAATAGTTGTGTAAAACTTTACATCAATATTGGGTATTTTTTTTTACTGAATTGCTGGGTATAAATCCACTCATGTAAAATAATTACTCAATTTGAAGTATAGATTTTACCGATTTTTAATGTAAACTGTGTGCCTTTAAAACTGGTAATAATATACACAATGCTTGTGTTGAATACTAGCAAAGTGTTATTTCATGGAGTTTAGGGCTGTAATAAATGGACACATCATAAATACTGAGACTTGGCGACTACAACATGAATTTCAAGATAACAACTTTTTAATAAAAATTTAATGGTAATAATATTAACAATCCAAAACATCACATGTGCAAAATGGGGTTTTCTGTATGTTTCATAATCAGTCAACAATTTCAGTGAATTTAAAAAATTACAAAAAATCTACCTAATTGGCAAGGTCAGAATAAATACTTCCAGGCTAACACAGTTTAAACTGTAAGGTTGTTCCATAAATCAAAACTATCACAACTATCACATCTCTTATGATTTTGATACTTTATTGCAAACAATTTGTGCAAGAACTTCTTTAACTACAATGCTTCTGGAATGGTCAAATTACATTAATTGGCAAGGTCAGAATAAATACTTCCAGGCTAACACAGCTTAAAGAAGAACTCCAAGGTCAAATTCAATTTTGGGTTTGAACAATTTGTATGGGGAATTATTGGTTTATCCTCATTGTCGCTAAGCAATCAAAACGGTGTTGAATTTGACATTTTGACAAATTTGACAAAAACTGGAAGGGTATTGAATACAAATTTGAATTTGACCTTTGAGTTCCTATTTAAACTGTAAGGTTGTTCCATAAATCCAAACTATCACAACTATCACATCTCTTATGATTTTGATACGTATTTGCAAACATTTTGTGCAAGAACTTTCACTGCACCACCCGAGTTTCTGAAAACCAATTTTTCAAGATTCTTGCAGTAAACAACTGGAATCGTAGTTCAATTTTTAACAGATAGCTTAATATTTATGCACAATTTTTTACCCTTTTGGTAATGTTTGTATAAAAGTACAAGCTCCCATTGGGAACAATAATCAGCTCTCGAATATTTTTTTGTAAGGATAAAATGGACACAATAGCTTTTCAAGGCTTTTATCTGGCTCAATGCTCAAACTAATTAAATGCGAAGGCGTTAGTTTTCGACAATATCATCAATCATTAATGATGAATAAATACAGTTTCCTTTGTGCTTACTAATTAGTATGAGCTAAATTATTTCATCGAAGCTAATGATGATGAAATAATTTAGCTCATACCAATTAGTAAACACAAAGGAAACTGTATTTATTCATCATTAATATTGATATTGTCGAAAACTAACGCCTTCGCATTTAATTAGTTTGAGCATTGAGTCAGATTTAAGCCTTGAAAAGCTATTGTGTCCATTTTATCCTTACAAAAAATATTCGAGAGCCGATTATTGTTCCCAATGGGAGCTTGTACTTTTATACAAACATTACCGAAAGGGTAAAAAATTGTGCATAAATATTAAGCTATCTTTTAAAAATTGAACTACGATTCCAGTTATTTACTGCAAGAATCTTGAAAAATTGGTTTTCAGAAACTCGGGCGGTGCAGGGACTAGAGGGTTAACTACAATGCTTCTGGAATGGTCAAATTACATTAATTGGCAAGGTCAGAATAAATACTTCCAGGCTAACACAGCTTAAAGAAGAACTCCAAGGTAAAAATTCAATTTTGGGTTTGAACAATTTGTATGGGGAATTATTGGTTTATCCTCATTGTCGCTAAGCAATCAAAACGGCGTTGAATTTGACATTTTGACAAATTTGACAAAACTGGAAGGGTGTTGAATACAAATTTGAATTTGACCTTTGAGTTCCTATTTAAACTGTAAGGTTGTTCCATAAATCCAAACTATCACAACTATCACATCTCTTATGATTTTGATACGTATTTGCAAACATTTTGTGCAAGAACTTCTTTAACTACAATGCTTATGGAATGGTCAACATTAATCAGATGCATCATGAGATGAACAGTAAGCCCTGAACTCTCGAATAGTGCTGCTCTTCACACCGCCTTTGAGTTCAAACACAACCAATTCAATGAACACTTCTCCTGGTAGCTCAAGTCGAAGACAAAATGTGTTTTGAAACACACATCCAGTGCTTTCACAAGGGATGACTGTTCAAATGCATTTGCTCAAAAATTACGAACACTTGCTGTGGAGCCAGTGCAGACCCACCTAGTATCAGCATGGTTGCGATCTGGTGTCCCTGTTGATGTCTTTCAAATACTGGTCCAAACTTGTGTTTTCCTGCATAAAGGGGAATAATATTAAACACAATAGGTTAAATTTCAATGGGGGTGCAGTACAAATTGTATGACACGTGTATATTGTCTGTAATGAACTTAAAGTATTGTAATATTACAATTAAACCAATTTTGCTGTAAAATAATGATTTAATCTGATTGTCTTAAGGATGGGGTACACACAATGTCAGATTAAATCATTATTTTATATCAATAGTGGTTTAATTATCATATTACAACACTTATAGATCAATAGAGACAATGTTCCAGTACTGCAATGTATGTGCAATACAATTTGTACATGATGTACATGCACATAAATTTAAAAAAGTACAAAAACAAATTGAAATAAAATAAAATAAATAAACAAATACATAGGGGCTTAAAAAATAAACAAATCAACAAAAGGTTCAATGATGGAGACTTGCAGTTCTGGAATAAGGTGATAGGATCCCAGGAGGAGAGATAATTTTGGTGCTATATATGCAATCCCACATAACAGTAGGCTACCTGAAAACTTTGATTTTTCTTGATCTTTATCTGATTTTTCTTTTTGTTCTTTTTCTTTCGTCCTTTTTTTTGTGTGTGGGGGGGGGGGGTGAGATTTCTTGAATAATTCCTTTAACAGGTTAAAATAAACAAAGGGTAGATGTGTTTGTGCGATTCCCCTCTCCCAGAATTTGCATTTCAAGTCAGTTGTATCATTTGTCAGTATCTTGTAAAGACAAAATGTTGAAAAGTTATTTGATTGTTCTTCTGAACAAATGAGAGATTAAAGTTAGCCCAATCATTGGCCTGATGCACCGTGGCTGTATGCAGTGGTGGTGCTTTAACACAGTGGCGATGTACATGTGTACAATGGTCTTCAACGATGCATGCTGTACGTGTACTATGTGCACAATACGGGGACCATTGATCAGACCTACGTATGTATTTGTGATATTCAAGTCACTGTTCAAAAGTGTTGTCAGTCAAAATATGACGTTCAACTGTCCCTTTATCTGTGCTAACTCGTGCTAACGAGTCGTGTATAGTCTATCACTACAGATAATAACATCAATACAGAAATATGTTATAGTACTTACCTTCAAACGTCTCAACTAAATGAGGGAAGTTCCACTCAAGAAGGTTTTTTTTTCATGAGATCCATTTCGTTACGTTGTGTGTGGTTACACTGTGGTACTGCAGAGCGCGACCCCAGCAGACAAGTCACACGCTGCGTATTTTGCACAATACTTGAGTAAAATATCGTGGTTTACTAAACACCATGTAAACTTTTACAACCAGTTCAGTAAAATTTGCATAATATGTGTTTAAATTGCTAAGTTATGTAAACTATTAGTTTTACTAACTATTTGAGTAGTTTTTTATTTACACAAACATTTTGTTTAAATTTTTCATTAATTTTTACTTATGTTAAGTATTTTTTCACTTAACACATTTAACATAACTTTTTTTTACCATTCTTTTTCTGAGTGTAGACTGTAACACTTCTCATATTCAAATTTGTGGCCTAAAACATAGTATCTTCTAACATCACCACACTTCGAAATGAAATGTTCCTCAAAATATTCCTTGTTTATACTTTCTGAAGCTGCTGTATAGGGTTCAAACCACAAGTTGTTATTGCAATTAATTTTAAGAGGAAAATTATGTTAGAAAGAAAATGGCGCCTCTGATTTGTTATCTTCCTCCACCCTAGATAATTTTGATAGAGATCTTTTCCCTAACGTGCGTGTTAAGGCTACGATCATGTTCATGAATATTAATTTTGTTTTTTACCCATACACCGATGTGTGTTATAGCAATGTGTACTCAGTACTTCCCGAGTCCTGTGAACACAATATATCACAGCCATATTACTCGGCGTGGGGTTCGAACCCACGACCCTTGCAATCCTAGAGCAGTGTCTTTACCAACTAGACTACGGGTAAAAACTGTATGGGTAAAAACCAAAACTATTATTCTTTATCCCCTATGCAAATTTAACATCTATTATATGTTCATGAATGTTTCAGCCAAACATCAAAAAGCTCTGCGTGTAAAATCTAGATCTGCCATAACTTCGTGTAGGTAAAAAATGTATATAGGCACAGCCACCCACAGTTGCCTCAATAATTGGCGAGTTTTGCGAATGAACTGAAAGGGCAGATTATGATGTACTTATGGCTAAAAAAAAATTGCTTCCTGGCGACGAAAGCCGGAAACTCTTTGACAAGAAATCTGTGTGGGAGTATGTTAAAATGCACCATGAAGGGACTCTGTTTTCGACCTGTGAAAGTCCAACCCCACCCTTAATACTCTTCTCCTCATACTTCGCGCACAGGAATCAGAAGAGAAGTCTTGGCCGACAATCACCGCCCTGTCGCCTGTTGCACTGTAGGAACCCTTGGCCAATGGCAATCACGCTAATCCCCGTGACGTCACGGCCGTCTGTGGTGCCCACTCTCCCTCTCTCTTCTTTGCTATTTATTCACATCCCTTCTTCCCTCTCTCGATCCACACTGAAAACGAATGCAATCTCCTCAGTTACCGTCCAGCCTTGCTTGAGTACGCCCACGGTACGGATTTACTTACAAACCGAAGGGGGTTTGTGTGGCTCCTTCGCCCGTCATCCTGGCTCATTCTCCGGCGGGATAAAGACTGTCTGTGCGCTCTGTAATTGCTCCGGGGGTGAATGTGATTGCAAGACAGGTAAGTGGAACTGGAGAAAACGTCTCTTTTACTTTTTTTTTTTTCTTTTTTTGTGTGAGTGAAATTGTAATGTCTGAGGCTGATAGCCAGGCGGGCAACAACGTCTTTAATGCGTCTCTCGCACGTGCTGGTACTTGACGTGGAGTGTGCTAGTTTGATGTGTCTTAGTTACTTTTCCACTGCCGGCGACTCGGATCGGAGCCCCGATCACCCCAGTAAATCAACCCTGCCTTCCTTGGCTGAATCACGGGATCGATCATTATCATGTTTCATTGGGATTCTGTCACTCCATGAGAGCTATTAGGTTCTGATCTGAACCTCTCCTTAAACCATCACTCTGGTCTTGTTGCACTTGTTTTATGTTGACTTGAATTGGTAGCGCTGGTATGTAAATCTGGAGGTCGTTGGTTCAAATCCCGCTCGAGTCAATTGTTCTTTGTTCAACCCCAAGTCTTAGTTTCCCTTGTGGCTTATTATTGACTTAAATACAGTGGACACTATTGGTAATTGTCAAAGACCAGTCTTCTCACTTGGTGTGTCTAAACATAATGTATAAAACAACAAACCTGTGAAAATTTGAGCTCGATTGGTCGTCGGAGTTGCGAGATAACTATGAAAGAAAATAACACCCTCGTCACACGAAGTTGTGTGCTTTCAGATGCTTGATTTCGAGACCTCAAATTCTAAACTTGAGGTCTCAAAATCAAATTTTTGGAAAATTACTTCTTTCTCGAAATACGTCACTTCAGAGGGAGCCGTTTCTCACAGTGTGTTATACTATCAACCTCTACCCATTACTCGTTACCAAGTAAGGTTTCATGCTGATAATTGTCTGGGCTATATCCGGGGTCCAATGTAGTTCTAATTTAACAATCAATTGAAAACAAGATAAAAAAATAAACACCACCACCACCACCACCACCACCACCACCACCACCACCAACAACAAATAAACAAACACTACAACACAAACAAATTTCCACTTTTGAACTCGTTAAGTCTTGAGCCAGAAAAAAACCCCGTGTGATATTAGAAATGCGGTAACAAATCTCGGATTCAACTTTTGTGGCATTGAAAAACTGTTATGTAGTCTTTTTACAATTAACTACATTACTTCAATGTAAAATGTTTCTCAAAATGCTTTGTACTAACTGCGACATTTTTGTATTGACAGATGGATTGTCTAGTTGTTTAGAAATATGTTCAAGAGTGATTACCAAACGTATACTTTCGTTTTACCTGCTGGTTATATGGCATTCAATCTAAACAGAATCTGCAGAGATGTTATAATTCAATATATGTCGTAGGATCCACCTTTATCTTGTTATCGACTATCCACTGACATTTCACTCCATCTGTCATGTGTTTTTCTTTCTGTGGAAATATCTGTTTGTGCCCATACTGTAATATAAAGTATCTTCAAATTTAGTTTCCCAGCCTGTAGGGATTGCAGGCGATCATATTTCACTGCAAAAATAATACCCAATGTACTCAGGCAGGGTCTGTCAATGCGTCGTTCATAAAACCTGTGACCAATATTCATATCATAGTTACTTAACCATTTAGCCACTGTACCGCCCAGCGGCCTATAGCGATACACTGTATAGGGTACGAGGAAACCTCGCTAGCTTGTGTTTGTAGAAAAAAAAGGAACATCAAAAGAAAACTCGATAGTCATAAGTAGGTCTACGCATTTGTTAATATATCTAGTTCTTATAGATGGTTATTAATTCTCCTTTCACAGTTGACTTGTCGAAGCTAATGATGATCAAATAATTTAGCTCTTACGAAAAAAACGCTCATTAGTAAACAGGAAATTGATCATTATTTATGATGATATTGTCGAAAATTCACGCCTTCGCATTTAATCAGTATGATCATTGAGCCAGACAAAAGCCTTGAAAAGCTATTGCGTGCATTTTATCCGTGCACAAAAATAATCGCCATAAAAATTACCGTAGCCGTTAAACGAGAGGCATTTATTGTTCCCATGAGAACTTGTACTTTTATACAAATATTACCGAAAGGGTAAAACATTGTGCATACACATTAAGCCATGGCTATCTTTTAAAATTTGAACTACAATTCCAGAAATTTACTGCAAGAATCTTGAGAAATTGAATGTCAGCAAACTCGGGCGGTGCAGGGACTAAAGGGTTAAAGACACTAGACATTGTTGGTAATTGTCGGAGACCATTCTTGTGACTTGGCGTATCTCAACATGTGCATACAGTAACAAACCTGTGCAAATTTTAGCTCAATTGGTCGTCGAAGTTGCGAGATAAAAATGAAAAGAAAAAAAACCTTGTCACACGAAGTAATGCACTTTCAGATGCTTGATTTCGAGATCTCAAATTCAAATTTTGAGGTTTCGAAATCAAATTTGCAGAAATTACTTCTTTCTCGAAAAATACGTCACTTCAGAGGGAGCCGTTTCTCACAATGTTCTATATACTATCAACTTCTCCCCATTATCCGTTACCAAGTAAGGTTTTATGCTAATAATTATTTTGAGTAAATACCAATAGTGTCTTCTGTCTTAAAAGGCGGAGTATCCTTTTTACACTTGCCTATTCACACTTGTGTATCCAAACATACGCAAAAAGTAACAACCTGCCATGTGAATGTTTTGGCCCAATTGGTCATCGAAGTTGCAAGAAAAAAATGAAAGAAAAACACCCATGTTGCATAGATTAGCTTGCTTTATGATGCCTGAGAAAGGAAGCCTTTCCTTGTTGGTGAAAAAATTACCTCTTTCTCTCAGCCGCATTACTTCAAAGGGGGTCGATTCCGACAATGTTTTAATATCAATAGCTACCCAGTGCCCATTACCAAAATAAGTTTGCATTGCAAAAATAACGTTGCCATGGTTGTGCGCTTTACTAAATTTGACATTATTAACTGCTATGAATTAAAGGCAGTGGACACTATTGGTAATTACTCAAACTAATTATCATCATAAAACCTTTCTTGATTACGAGTAATGGGGTGAGTTTGATAGTATAACACATTGTGAGAAACAGCTCCCTCTGAAGTGACGTAGTTTTCGAGATAGAAGTAATTTTCCACGAATTTGATTTCGAGACCTCAAGTTTAGAATTTGAGGTCTCGAAATCAAGCATCTAAACGCACACAACTTCGTGTGACAAGGGTTATTTTCTTTCACTGTTATCTCGCAACTTAGAAGACCGATTGAGCTCAAATTTTCACAGGTTAGTTATTTTATGCATATTATGTTGAGATACACCAACTGTGAAGGCTAGTCTTTGACAATTACCAATAGTGTCCACTGCCTTTAACTACTTTACTACCATGGCAATTATTTGAATCACTTTTCACACGACACCACCATCAATACTTTACAGAGCGAAGGCGCCAAAGTTCGGACACCTTGTGGATGTGATTTGGGATTATTGTTTTTTTAGTTTATCAGCAAATCAATGTTCGTCTTTTTCTTAAAGGACAATAACCTAAATTAAAAAAATGTGCCGTGTAATAATATTGTTAATAAACGATGTAGTTAAGTTTGTTTTAGTTAAAGCAAAAAAAAAAAAATCAGTTTATTATCCGCAATGCACATCCATGGTTGAAATTAAAGTTACATGTGTTTCACGCGGATTCTGATCACGCGGATTGACTTATCGTCAATATCCGTCACAGTCGTCAGTTGACATAAATTGGTACAGAATGGATACGGAATTATTGGTTATCAGTGTTGTGTGACACTAAATGTACATATTGGTTCCTCATCCGTATTGAAACCTCTGATTGTAAAATGAAATGAGTGTGTACACCTACCAACACTTTTTGTTTAGTACAATGGGCGACCTCAATGGGCTGTATTGTCAATATCACAATCGGGTAGAAATTCATTTAGTTTTGAGAAACAACAATGTTGTTCTCATCAGTCCGCTGTGTCCCCGTTAGATATGCCCTTTTCCCATGCTTCATTCCAGTACTTATAGCCATGAGCAAATATCCTTTTATCAAACAAATATCAAACAAATATCAAATATCGCAACTTCCAACAACAACAGCGACAACTTATCAACAACAGCAACAACAACAACCATACCAACAACAACCCTATTAACAACAACATCAACAACTTATCATCAACAACAACAATAACAACAACTTTATCAACTTTAACTACAACAACAACAACAACAACACCGACAACAACATGACAAAAATATATATATAAAAACATCAACAATAATACAACAATCTAATAACAACTTGGTAAGTTCAGCGGTACCCGCTGTCAAAAAATTCGAACATTCAAAGGAGTCGAACTGCCTCTCTACCGGGCAATCTCGGTAGTCTAGTTGGTAACACACTGCTCGTGGGTTCGAATCCTTCCCGAGTAAATATGCGTGTTTTTTGTTTTCACAGGTCTCGGAAAATTACTGAGTATACAGTGCAAACACACATCGGTTTATGGGTAAAAACCAAAAATTAATATTCGTTATCCCCGATGCAAGTTTAACATCTATTAAACTTGATAAGGGATAAACATTTATTTATGGGGGAAAAAAGGAAAACAACATTGAGGTATTCCTAAAATCTGTTAAAATCTGAAAGGCGAAAAGGCTGTTAAACCCACGCATCTGTGCGTTGAAATACGAGTACTGTGTTTGTACTTCTTCAAGGTCTTATAGTTAGGCAACACTTATGTTGGTATCAAGATAAACATGTATGGTCTACGCTTTCCGACAAAAGCACATTGGCAGAATATTTATATTGATTGCTTATGCAAAGGGAAAAGCTTGATGGAATCGGACTCATTGGTTGGTACGGTTCAACGTGTATGGCTTGATTCCTCCTGTGGAAGTAACCGAGACCTTTTTGGTTGGTGTACAGATTTGACAAAACATGCAGCGGTGATGCTACCTTTATGCCAGTCGCCCACATCAGAAACAGATACAGTTCATGCGTCTAGCTTTCAATGGGGGTAATTCTATCTTTAGCCCGGTAAAGACTGTTTTCTCCATTGGTGTAATACGCAAACATCAGTCTAATTATACGGCATTCCTTATAACTAGCGGACCCGTCAAGCAAATAAGCACATTTTCCCCCTAACATAATGTATTGTAGAAAAACATCTATAGTGACTTTGATTAGCCTTATGTGCGGCGCCTAAGTTAGCCCGAACCCTAAATGTAGCCTGGCCTAAATGTAGCCCCAAACATTAGGTCCGGGCTACATCTAGGTACATGATTGGGGCTATATTTAGGTCCGGGCTACATCTAGGTATATGTTTGGGGCTACATTTAGGTCCGGGCTACATCTAGGTACATGTTTGGGGCTACATTTAGGTCAGGCTACATTTAGGGCTCGGGCTACATTTAGGTGCCGCACAGCCGTACATACAGCGCTGAGCATTAGATAAACCAACAATGTACAGGGGTTATAAAAAAGCAGTGCCGCTTCTCGCAATTTTGTATACTACCAACCTCTCCCCATTACTCGTTACCATGTAAGGTTTCGTGCTAATAATTATTTTGAGTAATTACCAATAGTGTCCACTGCCTTCTAGCACGGCCCTTTTTATTCTCACTGGGTGCTCAAAAAACATCTGAAACAAAGTTGAGATGATGTACAACAATTCATGGCCTCGTTGATGTCTTGATCACTTCATCTTGTCTTATTTATTTAAAGAGAAGATTAATAGAGGGTTTTTTTCGTGAGTAAATATACCTGCAGCCTTGATTTACCGCTAGACAAAAAGACAAATGAATTTAGAGGTCCCATGGGTGAAAGACTCCTTCTTTCGGAACGCGTAGATAAAATTGAGTTTGCAGATCATCAATTGTTCCTGATTTCAAAACAGAGCTGCGGGAATAACCCAAGAATATCACTCGAATCCATTAATTCTGATTGCAGTTATTTGACCCACTTTCGGATACATTCCTATTTACGGATTAAAACGAAATAAAATACATGAAATATTAAGTAGTGGAAATGTTATTGTGTCGGCATAGTTTGACATAAATGCGGTGTTACTATAAACGGAAATCACAAAGTGAGACCATGGTGAGGAGACGTCCTTATGCTATTGTTCCACCACTCATTTTAAAATAGGAGCGGCGTAGCCTATATTTAGTTGTCTTTGAAATATTCATCAAAATTTGCACCAGTATCACAAGACCTTACTTTTGCCTTCCCTATATAATTATGACAAAAATCTTGATTGAATTGACAATAACCTTGGTGTGTCATTCATTGTGTAGTGTACATTAAAAGGCAAAGTGGTGGCGTTTTTAATACAGGCCTATCCTTGTATGTTGGACGTGCAATTTGACTGCCCAAAACTGCGAGACTGTCTGGCGGTAGAGCGTGTGCACTTGAAAAAAAGGCATGTGTAACATTCACAATTTTGCCGGACTGCGATTTACTTTTCTCTAAAGTTACGAGTAAAGAGCCTATGTTGCCCCTGGTCTTGACCTTGGTGTCCCTTTGTCTCATAGACTTTCAGAGTTTCCAGTGGAAATGCCCTTTCAAAATGAAAACGGCCTTGCCCTTTCAAAATGAAAACGGCCTTGCCCTTTCAAAATGAAAACGGCCTTGCCCTTTCAAATGAAATTGCAGGCCTGCATAAAGAAAAAATTGGCAGGAAACATGAGTCAAGTCGTTTCTGCATTATTTGTATCGATGCTGCGTAAGTATCAAATTTTCTTACAGGAACACGTTGCCTTGGATCGGTCGAGTTGGTCTTTGAAAAGCGTTTGTTACCGTTTGTTATAAAATGCATATGGGTAGAAAGATGTTGCAAAAGTAGAATACAATGATCCACACAAATATGCCTCGAAATTGCGTGGTTTTCCTTTTACCTCGTCGACTATTAAAAAACACGGTCGGCTATTTATTGGAGTCAAATTTTTGACTCCGATAAATGGCCGACCGTGTTGGTTCGCGTAGTAAAAGGAAAACCATGCAATTTCGAGGCAAACTTGTGTGGTTCATTGTATTCTACTTTTCAAACATCTTTCCAATCATATGCATGTTATAAAAAAATGATTACAAGGGATTTTTATAGACCAACTCGTCCAATCCAAGGCAACGTGTTCCTTTAAGCACCAGAACTACTTGTAGCTCTCATATTGATGAAAAAATCATACGGATACTTGGATTGATAATTTCCCTAATGGCAGGTTGTACTTTTTTTGTAATTGCTCCTCAGATTAATGACCATAAAAACCTAATTGTTAAGAGTGCTGTAGAGCTATTGGACGCCGTAGACCTCCGATACGTTAATCCGGAGGTCGCAGGTTCAACTCCTGCTCTCGTCCATTTTTCTTTGTTCTGCCCCAAGTCACCATTGAAAGTGTTAAGATTATGTTGTACATTTAAAAAAAAACAGTATACTGTTACGGTGAAATAAAAGCAAGACAATTATGAAAATATGTTCCTTTCGATATCAACAATACTGTGCAGAAACCATTAAACAAAAACAAAACAGCAGTACCATTGCATTAATGTTGCCGATTTTGATAGTTTTGACGTAAGCCCTTTTTTTACAGTTGAAATTACGTTAGACAGAAAACTCTGCTTAAAATTTGTTGGCTGAGCAAGAAAAAAAGAGGTACCAGTCACATTCAATGATAGCTGTTAACCTGTTTAGAGTTTTCTGTTCTAAAGTAAGCAAGTTAGAAACTGGGCACTGTCCTGGTAGGATGGGACACCATGGGAACACAGCTGACTAATGTTTAAGAGTGGAACGTTGATGTTGGTTTGCCTCATTTTAAGATCAGGGTTATGTCACTGTTTTATCCCCAGGTCTTACCATGAAAGTAGAATGGTCTTATCAAATCATGGTCTGGTATTTAGTTTAGTGCTACTTAACCAAATTATTATCATTCAAAAATGGTAATGGAAAAAACCCCACAAACTAATTGCGTAAATTTTCCAAATTCGTTACGTCTTGTCATTACATACCATAGGGCAAAAGGACCTTTATCTATAGCTCCATGGTTATACATAGTTACACCATGCTGTATGGTTACACATTACACATGTTTTTTTACCCACCTCCCAAGGTGTCAAATGGACTTTTAATTTGCGCACATTTCACGCTTGGATAACAGCCTAAAGTAACCCAAAGTGGTAAAAGTGGATTAGACACAGCAGGTTGCACAAACCCTTGATACGCCCCTAATCCCAGTCAACCCGATTCAGTGGAAGAGATAACACCCCTTCCCCCTCATGTAAAGGGAGTGTATACTTTTGGTTATTTTCATCATGGAGGTAGAAATGTTTTCATAGACTAGTATCCTCACTTGGTGTATCCCAACAGATGCATTGAATGGATGGATGTAGCCACAAACCGGGTAAATAAACTGTGACTTCACGAATACGAGACATTTTTGTAGTTCCAAACATCTGCAGTTCTGTCAACTTGCGTGCAAACGTGGGTGTAGTGCATGCACATTTC
Organism: Asterias rubens; assembly: GCF_902459465.1. NCBI lineage: Eukaryota > Metazoa > Echinodermata > Asteroidea > Forcipulatida > Asteriidae > Asterias > Asterias rubens. The sequence goes on along the minus strand of NC_047077.1, from coordinate 406,727 downwards.
GAGTGTCTTCCGTTCAATATTGGATTCGAGTCGTAAAAGTGAATTCGATTTTGAAATGTTTCCTTCGTATACATAATATGCAGTACGCAATGAAACTATAGCTGGAAGTGCCCCTCGTTTGATTGATCAATGAAGTGCATCTGGTTGAGTGGCATTCCGATAACAGGAATAATCCAGTAGACCCTCTTTTAAAGTTGTTAAGGTTCTATAGGGCTCACTGCATCCATAAAGTTACATTTGAGTGAACGTGTCATGGCATCCGTACAGGAGATAAATCACTCAGTGGATCGTCCCTTCATTCCTTATCTTGCATTGCGTGAATGGTGCGTACAAATAGGCAAGGATTGCAAGTATTTCAATACATACTTCAGATCTCCTCACCTATATTGTCTATTTCCGTATAACTGTTAGATTAGCGGGGACTTTACTGAAATCATAAAGCTTTATTCTAATGACACTATAGACTTGTAGAAGATTCGTTTGGTTACTGCTGTACCGTACGACATAAATAAGTCAAAGAAAGGGGTTGTTCTAAAACCCCCTCGACCCACGACCCACGACCCCCTGGACCATCGACTTTTGCGCGATCTTTTTTTTTGTACACCGAAATTGCCACAGTTCACAACCTCAGCCAATCACACACACAATTGTGTATGCTGACATCGACTACCATGCCTCGCACATCACAACAACACAGCGTACGAGACACGTAGTATGCACGAAGCAAACTTCGCGTGATTGGCTGCCGAGATCGGGCCTGTGACAATTGTGATGTACACATAAAAAAACGCGGTATTTCCACGTGTATCTCTTGGCCGATCCGATATTATCATCCCAACTGGGAACCTGCGTGTACCGCCCGAGTACGATTACGGCCAATTCATTACGTGATGTCCTGTGTACTATGGTACTACTAGTTGCTCCAAGTGGAGCTCAATATTGTAGACCCGACCGACCAAATGGCCACGCGGACGTGTTTGGGGTCCCCAATCGGTGTGTGCACTTGTCGTGCGGAAGCGGAGAGTAAATACTCCCAATTATGTGTGGCTGATGCGGATAAATACCGCAGTCTCAGACTTGAAGTCAAGCCTAGTCGTGGAAGGAAGTTGCGTCGCGGATCACACACTGTGAATTCTAAATCGGGGACTTAATTCTTGCTCGGCCGTAAAGCGACATTTTATGAATTCGGAATTGGGACATTCTTCGAACACGGGGCGGACGTCGGAGAGTCGTGGGTCGAGTGGGTCGAGGGGGTTTTAGAACAACCCCAAAGAAAGTCATCAATTTTACGCCTGATGGGCAGCACTGACTTATTTATTGAGCATGTATTTTCGCTTTCATTTCGTAAATAATCATACTGCGTGCTATAATACGTTTACTTCATTATGACTGAAGAGAAAGATGCTGTTTTGCTCTCGCAAAAGAAGAAGACGTTAAACAGACAAATTTCGTTTTCAAGGATATTGCCCGTCAATCTTGGTAGAGCTGACAAAACAGTCGCAGACAGTGTTCATGTCTATGTGATCAACCATTATAGTGAAACAAGAACCATAAATTTGGGTTTAATCCGTTTGATAATAAAATGGTGTAAAAAACACGTAAAAAAAACCCACAAGTTTCAGCATTATTGTAAACACACTAAAAAAAATCAGCTTTTGCGTGTTTAAAATTTAAGGGTTTTCAAGTGCCTTCTCGAATTTGACTTATTTTCAGAGGGGAAATAATAATTCACATACAAATGGTTCCATAGTTCCATTCACTAAGCTTGTAATTACACATTAAAAATGGGTAAGCTTTTTAACTGTAATTAAACAACTGTATGAAACATTGAGTTAGCTTTCGGACTATGATAAATAAACAATTTTACCATTCGGTGTAATACCTTCAAGGAAGTACTTATCTATATACGGTTCGTATATAGTGTTCCGGAATATAATTATCTAAACCATAATTAAATCGAGAGGTTAGACATGGTAAGAATAGCAAATTCATTTGAAAATAAACCCCAATTTAGTACACCTGTAGCTAATCATTAAAGCAGGATGATAGTACCGCTTTAAGTGGCACTGTTTTATATAATTATCCATCAGCCTGGGTTATCTTTCAACATTCCTTCAGATCTTAAAAATCGATTGAAAAGAAGAAAATGATATCAAATGATGGACCTTTGTGCTATTTTTCTTCCATAGCATGCAGTTGCTTCTTTCCTTTTTCAATTTCTGGCCCCGGGACATCGATAACAATTTCCCTTATCATAGTCTGGCCCGATCATAACCATTAATGATAGTGATTGTTCGTTGATGTAAACGAGCCGTAATACGTCTGTCTGTCTGTATGATTGGCCAAGGCGTCCCCTTTTGTTCACTAGTGGCGCCTGGAAAATATCCCTAAATGAAAGCATATGCCTTGGGGCCGGCTAGACAGATCAAGGAAGTTCGTTCAACTCGATGTTTATAAAAAGAAATGGATATTAATACAGATATGTAGCAAGAACTCGCTATTTAGCTTACCGCAGAGATTATTATTCTTGGTATTATTATGGCCCCGAAATATGTATAAGCTTCCTGTTCAAGTTATAAAGGCCAGCTCACTAAAGACGCCAATTAAAGCTCACCTGTTCCAGCAGGCTCACTATGCTTAAAGGCACTGGACACTATTGGTAATTGTCAAAATCCAGTCTTCTCACTTGGTGTATCTCAACATATGCATAACATAACAAACCTGTGAAAATTTGAGCTCGATTGGTCGTCGGAGTTGCGAGATAACTATAGAAAAAACACCCTTGTCACACAAAGTTCTGTTCATTCAGATGCTTGATTTCGAGACCTCAAATTCTAAACTTGAGGTCTCGAAATCAAATTTGTGGAAAATTACTTCTTTCTCGAAAACTACGTCACTTCAGAGGGAGCCGTTTATCACAATGTTTTATATTATCAACCCCTCCCCATTACTCGTTACCAAGTAAGGTTTTATGATAATAATTATTTTGAGTAATTACCAATAGTGTCCACTGCGTTTAACTGTGCATCAGCACCTTAAAGGCGCTGGACACCCTTGGTAATAATTTGTTAGAGAACAGTAGGCCTATTCTCACTAATTGGTGTTATGCATAAAATAACAAATCTGTGAAAATTTTGGGCTCAATTGGTTATCAAAGTTGCAAGAAAATATATAATGAAAGAAAAAAATTACTATTAGTTTGTGCGCTTCAGATGTTAAAAAAGGGCGTCAGGTCTGAAGTACTTTAATATGTGAGTGAGAAATTACATTTGCTCAAAAACTATGTTTCTCACAATGTTTTATCAGCTAGTCATTTCTTGTCACAAAGTAAGTTGATGCTAACAATTATTTTGAGAAATTTGTCAAAAGTGTCCAGTGCCTTTTAAAGTATAAACTTTTGATTTTGGCGCTCTATAATACATTACCTTCCCTTTAAGAACAATTTTAATATTTTCGTAGAATGTCACAATTTAGGTAATCAAACTATATTGTTGAATATTGATGGTATTATAGTAATAATAGTTTAGTAAACTCTGGCTCGTTCGTAAAATAAATTAGGAAACTAAAATAATATCTTGCAAAATATTTGAATCACAAATTCAAAGTAGGCTCTAGAGTTCGTTCCCACCCCGTGGCATAATATGATACACGCCGTAACAAAGCGCCTCCGGCAATATGTAGAACGGAAAGTATTCAGTTTCAACTTCCCGTAGAAATCAACCGGACAATGTCAAGGGTGACAATGGGGGGTAAATCACTGTTCGTGTTTATCGACCCCTCACACCATCCGAGCCCGAGGGGGGGTTATTGTTTCGCTGTAAATTGAGTCTTTCTACCCGAATCACACTTGAAGAGCGAGGTTTTTGGTTCTTTCTTTCATAAAAATATAATCGAAAAAAAAAAAAAAAAAATCAGACAGCCAAAAAGCTACCACTACGGTTGATATATGCTTTTAATATTGTATCTTCCGCTGCAACTTGTTTGTTCTCCTGAAGATGAGCAGAGTATAGTGTTCGAAACGTCGAGACCGAACCGCCTCTTTCCAGAGCCAACACTCCCTCAAAAGAGATTTTACACGTCCGCAAGTCTACTATTCATATTTATATTCATAGTGAATCTTCTTCTTCTACTATTGTTGTTGTTGTTTTCACATACTTGACGGTTATTAAAGTTCAGCTTGTGAAGACGGGCCATTTGGATGCCTTTGTGGCTGATTTTCGAAAAGCATTGATGAACTGTATAAGAAGGGGTTCATTCAGGGTGAGGTTGTGAATGCTCCTCGCTATATAAACCAACCCGGCGGATAGTATTTCATGCAATATGGGTCATCGAGCAGCGATCCTTTTTATCTGAAATTGAAGGGCTTGTATAAGGAGATAGTTTAGATGCGCATTGGTGCCTTCCGCATATTGAAAAACCCATACCCATCACAAAATAAGTATAGTTTATCCGTAATGATCAACTTGCTACGCAATTCAGTGTGGTACATAGTTAAAGACACTGGACATTATTAGTAAATTGACAAAGACCAGTCGTCTCACTTGGTGTATCTCAACATATGCATAAAATAACAAACCTGTGAAAATTTGAGTTCAATTGGTCGTCGAAGTTGCGAGATAATATAGTGAAAGAAAAAAACACCCTTGTCACACGTAGTTGTGTGCTTTCGGATACTTGATTTCGAGACCTCAAATTCTAAATCTGAGGTCTCGAAATCAAATTCGTGGAAAATTACTACTTTCCCATTACTTGTTCCCAAGTAAAGTTGTATGCTAATGCTTATAACTATTTTGAGTAATTACCAATAGTGTCCATTGCCTTTAAAATAAAGTCTTTTTTTCCGGTAAAACACCAAAAGTTTATAACTGACACTAACATTTGAATCTTGCAATGATTATGCCACACCAGTGAGAAAACTAAATTTAACTGAGTAAGAACAATTACAGAATATCATTTTTTATACTTCTCTGGGGATAGGGATTTTTGCCTGACCCTGCTCCACAATATACAGATTGCAAGTGATCGGGACCCAACACCTGTGACCCGATATGGCCCGACGCTAAAATGCCTCTAATTGTCAATTGCCATCTGCCCGCCTCAACATCGGTTCAAAGATTCTGTTTTTCCCTCCTACAATTAAACACATAACCAAACTTTGCAACACAATATGCTACCATTACCCCATTCTAAACATAAATACTCCATAACAACCCCCGTTCGATTTCTTGTTTGTGCTTAGTAAGTTTTACCCCATGATGAAACGTTTGGTAAAGTCATATCGTATTTTAGTCGCGCTTGGGACCTTGCAAATATTTGTTACTATAAGCAAGTTTTCAACCTTTTCAAGATAAAATACTTTCAAATTCCATTCAAATGAAACGCGTGTTATAGAACTATAGAATTATGTTGATCGTGCTTAGGTCCTTGCAATTTGTTAAAAGGCAAACTTGGTCATGCTTTTTAACCCATCTAACTTGAATGGAAAACCACTAAAACCCCTTTTATAGCAATCAGCAATAGTCACAAAGGAAAACGTGTCTGCTTTCATGTTTTGAACGAACTGCACATCCCATTTCCCTAATACCTGTTTTCCAACTCAAAGAACAATTTGATGCCTTATTTCGAACCAGGTCTTCGGAAAACCATTCACTGCGCTGAAATAATCTCCATTCCAAGTAAAATAAAGTCGCAAAGAGGATCGTCTTTTCTTACACAGTGTATATAATTAATAGGAACATTCTCCATTGTCCGTGAATTTTCAATGTAAAGTCACAAAGAGGGATGTCTTTTCTTGACAAAGTTATGAACATCGCCATTGTCCGTGAATTTTTAATGTAAAGTCACAAAGACTATATGTAATGTCTTTTCTTACCAAAAAGTGTTTAGGAAAAAATATAAATTTTCCTGGAATGTTTAATGTATTTATATAAAGGAAAGTCGCAATTAGAGGAATGCTTTTTCTTGACAAAGTGTATAGGAATTTGTAATGTAAAGTCACAAAGACTATGTAATGTCTTTCTTACCAAATTGTGCATAGGAATTTGTAATGTAAAGTCACAAAGACTATGTAATGTCTTTCTTACCAAATTGTGCATAGGAAAAAATCCTGGAATTTGTAATGTAATAAAGGAAAGTCGCAAAGAGGAATGTCTTTTCTTGACAAAGTGTATGTTAGGAACATCTCCATTGTCCGGGAGTTGTTAATGTAAAGTCACAAAGAAGGATGTATATTCTTGTCAAAGTGTTAGGAACTTCTCCATTGTCCGGAATTTTTAATTAAAATTAAAGTCGCAAAGATGTCATTTCTTAAAGTGTGTATGAACATCTCAATTTTCCGGGATGTTTTCAATGGAGTGATGTTATTGCCGTTTTGTGAAGCACCTCCTAATACTTGACCCCGTAGCCACTCCCGTCCAGAGAGCTTAGTGATACCATCCTCTCAAGTCTTGCTCTGAGAACCTCCATCTGAGAGGAGACGAAATACTGACCCATTTCTACGTCACCCACGAATAAAACCTGTTAAATTCAACCCAATCTAACCTATAAGTAGAGAAATCAAATCTGATGCCTACTCGAGAATGAGAGACTTTCGTAACAGGTCCAGGGCCAGGAAATACAACCGCACTCTGCAATGCTAGACGTACTCGTACTTTGTTCAAACCGTAATGGTATGTGTTATATACTTGTGCTGAGTGTGAGATGGGTGATATCAAACGCTCGTTAATTTCGCGGATGGTGTTCTCACCCAGTAGGCTACTCTGCACTTTTGTTGAGAATTTACACCGTGGGATATCAATTAGTAGTCAATCAAAGGTACCGGTAAAACAGGCAACGTTAAAACGAGAACTTTAACAACAAACAACAAAAAGCTTTGCAGATGATGATACATTTCAAACTATCACAAAACTATGTCACTTAAAGGCGTTGTGTGTATACGTTTGGTTTTATAAACCTTTAATTATATAAATCCTGTATAAATATAGTTGTATACAATAATATTTATCTGTGGAAATTTCGTTTCCAAAGGTGGTCGCATATTTTTTTTGTGATATCAAAACTCTGGTCCAAGCAGGAAGAATAATCCCTTCACGAATACACATGTCTGAGAAATGTTTACTACAACGCATTCTAATGTTACAATTTTGGGGGATAAAAAGTGATATCCTTTTCCAAAACCGTAGTACTTCGAAGTGAAATATTTCTCAAAATGCAAAGCATCTGTACTTCTAGCAAAGTAAATGCTGATCCCTATTTGGCCAGCTGCTGCCAAGGATGCCTTTGAAGAACGGAATTTCATGATAGTTTGAAATTTGTCATCATCTGCAAAACTTGTCGTTGTTTGCCTGTTCAAAATCCAAACAAAACATAAAAACATAAACTCCTCCCCACTCAAAAATAAACCTACAACCCACACGTCCTCACGATTTACCTTGTGTGAAACAAAATTAGATTATGCCTGTAGGTGCGATTTCTTGTGTGAGCATGATGGCCGAGGTGGCCAATATTGAACTATTCCGATCACATAATCCTTGGGGGTACTGCCATCAAACAGCCTACAAACGCGATAGGTTGTATTTAATATAATGACCCCTTTTAGGGAAATCAAACTGTTCTTCCTCCATCTCATGAATCGGAGAAAGCTCTTTTCCTGATGTTGTCAGTGCCCCGTAGCCCAAGATCGCATCTTATCTATGTCTGGTAGCGTTCAGATGTACAGTACGTGTCGAAACTAACATCACACCGTCGCGAAACACTCACGTTGGGTTCTTTGACTTTTTACTGTCCGTGAGAGCGAGAGCGTCAAGTGCTGGATGAACAGTTGACGATCGCTCCTCCTTGTCAAGTGCTTTGGAAATTGTCGATCAATGCGGTGGCAATTATCCTGGCTTCTGTTTATGTCGAAATCACCGTGGCCAAGTGGTTAGACTTGCTGTCGCAAGGTTTTGGGTTCGAACTCCCCCAGCTATAACCGCTTCTTTCACCATGACTAGAATAAATATTGTTGACTAGTTTCTGGAGTTACAATTTCTTGCTTTGTGCAATTCATAATCATAGACATTGAACCAATGTGTGTATGAGAGAGATTGGCGGTTGCAAGCTTGTTGTTTAAATATCCCCCTGTGGGAGTTTGCTGAGCTCCCTTGATGGGTAGATCATCTAAACAAACAACAACACAATACATAGTGTAGTGTGTCTTTTGTACGGAGTTTTTACAAAGTATTATGGCCAAAATGTCATACTGAACTGCTTATAAAAAATTATATCTTTGTAAGGACATTGATAGAACTTTTTCAATTATCAAAATATTTGACGAAATTGGGAGCCCGCAGACATCGGCCTATAAGAGCACCTGTACGTAAATCCTGAGGTGGTTGGAGCAAATCCCGCCCTTGTAAATTTGTGTTTGTTCAACCCCAAGAAACTTGTCAACTCTACATGTTGTGTTTATGGCTATTTACACTACTTCAAGCCAGACCTTTTGGTTGTTATTATGAAAATGTACATTTGCCTGTTTGCATTTCTTTTATAACGTTGGATTACAATTGAGGAACATTATTGGATTCCATATGGGCTGATTAATCATGACATGTTTATACCACTGCCTGGATTTTTAAACCTAGGCACTTTGTATGAAAATGGTTGCTTTATTGTTGTTGTTGTTGTTGTTGTTGTTGTTGTTGTTGTTGTTGTTGTTGTTGTTGATCTAAGCTATCACAGCAGGCAAAATAAAGATTTTTCCGCTATGCCCGTTAGTATAATAAGCAAGTAACCTTTTATATGCGACATATTTTGATTAAAAAATACATTGAAAACTATATTAAAAAACATTAAAGCTTACAAAATTACAAATGCAACAACAACAAATTTAAAATACGATTGCAACAAACATAAATTGCTTTTAATTTAAAATTGCTCTTTCGCTCAAAATAATTAGGCTCCACTCGAACGTTTGTTATAATTGCAAAAAAAGCTAATAGATTACAAAATTACTTAAAAGGTCCAAGTGCGAATTTTCGGAGAGTGTTATTTCTAAATCAGAAGTTCCCTGATATTACAAATAATGCTGCACCGTTATCGTCAAATGCATTGCTATTCTTAAGTGTGACAAAAAACAGAAGCGGGTGCGACTTTAAGTGTATATACGCCAAATATTTGTACAGCGCAGCCCCAAAGTTTGCAGATGAGATGCATGAAAACACAGCCCATAGCCTCTCTGTGACGAAAACAACCTTTCATGGCAACCCATGCAATCCTGTCCCGATTCACAAACATAAGAAATGAAGAGACAGACAGAGTAAGAAAGCAATTTAAACGAGCACATTGCACTATGCAACAGTTGTACGGACGTCGTTGACAGTCCCATGACGACCTCTTATACACGTCGAGGGCCTTTTAACTGAACCCCGGAACGTTCTCCGAATTCCTCACGGCTTTATACAGAAGGGGTGGGGGGACGAGCGGAGAAAGAAGGGGGAGAGAGTTGTACCACAACTTGGATCCCTATATGTATTAAAGTGTCTGTATACGTATAATGACTCTGAAAATTAATGGCAGTGGACACTATTGGTAATTACTCAAAATAATTATCATCATAAAACCTTTCTTGATTACGAGTAATGGGGAGAGGTTGATGGTATAAAACATTGTGAGAAACAGCTCCCTCTGAAGTGCCATAGTTTTCGAGAAAGAAGTAATTTTCCACGAATTTGATTTCGAGACCTCAAGTTTAGAATTTGAGGTCTCGAGCATCAGAAAGCACACAACTTCGTGTGACAAGGGTGTTTTTTTCTTTCATTATTATCTCGCAAATTCGACGACCGATTGAGCTCAAATTTTCACAGGTTTTTTTATGTTATGCATAGGTTGAGATACATCAAGTGAGATGGCAATACAAACTATGGAAAACATATATCAATAAGAAAAACACCAGTTGCTAAGAAGCGTTACCGGTCGGCTTCTAAAATTATGTGTAATATTACATGGATGATTCTACCTTTTCACGTATAAAGGACAACTTGTACGAATACACAGCACCATTAAATTAAAGGAAAGGTTTACGTTCGGTAATCACTCTTAAAAGTAATGGCAATGCAAACATACTTTGTGTGAAGTATAGTAGCTTTCGATAGTATAAAGCATTACTTTGAGGTAGTTTAGTAATGACCAAAATGTTTTTATCCCCAACAATTTGAATCTGAGAAGCGTTACTGTCAGATACGTTTCTCAGATTGTGTAATACCAATCACGGATTAATCTTCCTGCATGGACATATTGTGAAGGCTCCCTCTCGTAAGTATGGCGTTACTCACTCGAGTATTTAAAGAGTTCAAGCATGGAGCCCTTTTTAGCCATCTAAAAGCACACAAAATTTGTGCAACAAGGGTGTTTTTTCTCTCATTATTCTCTTACAACTTCAATGACCAACTGAGTCAAAATGGGATACACCAAGTGAAAATACTGGTGTTTCACAATCATCAAAGGTGTCAAGCTCTTGATTTCACCAACTTTTTCTCTCCCATGCATTGCACTGTTTATTGTAAACTTAAGATTAATCCTAAGTTAGAACTAGCTCTCGTCCTAACTTGAGATAGGATCAATCATAACATGTGTTTCGTGAAATCGGCTGCTACCCTTTAACGAGAAGCTCTGTATGCGATGTTTTTATGTAAGGATATTACAAACTTAAAGGCAGTGGACACTATTGATATTTACTCAAAATAATTATCATCATAAAACCTTTCTTGATTACGAGTAATGGGGAGAGGTTGATGGTATATAACATTGTGAGAAACAGCTCCCTCTAAAGTGACGTAGTCTTTGAGAAAAACATTATTTTCCACGAATTTGATTTTGAGACCTAAAGTTTAGAACTTGAGGTCTCGAAATCAAGCATCAGAGGCACACAACTTCGTGTGACAAGGTTGTTTTTTTCTTTCATTATTATCTCGCAAATTCGGCGACCGACTGAGCTCAAACTTTCACAGGTTTGTTATGTTATGCATTTGTTGAGATACAAGAACTATGAATACTAGTCTTTGACAATTACCAATAGTATTAACCCTTTATGAAATCCACCACTGTGCCTTTAAAGATGCTATGTCAGATTTTTGGCCGATTTGACCCAAAAATTTTGATTTAAAACTCAAAAGGTTATTATGATGGGGGTTGAGAAAGTTACAAGCTTTCTTTTGAGCCATTTTTCGAAACAGTCCGCCAATTATTAGTAGCAGTGAAATAAAGTGCTCAAAATTAGTTTTTGTCGGGATCCCGACAATATATCACGTGACGAATTCTGATGTGTTTTGTAAGAAAACTTTAAAATTTTAGTTATGGTTCCTGACCATTAAAAGTAAAAGTTAAACTTCTTTTCGTTAGAGCGGGTGATACTCTTTGAAATACCATTCACTCAAAATAAAACTAGTTTTTAATGTTTGGGGCCAAAAATCTGACATAGCATCTTTACCGAGAAGCTCAGTATGTGATGTTTTTGTATACAGTATCAGTATCGATCGTGGCGTGTATGTCTCCGCGTGGGAATAGTAATTGTCAGTGTCACAGCTCTCGTCGCCTAGGGGTGATAGTGTAGGGGGCTGAGGGTTCTATCTGTCCGTCTGCCATTCAAGCTGACTTCTCGGCACAGATTTTTTGCTAGGTCTAATGTCGTGTCTGTTACGCGGCGCTTCTGTTTTTCAGTATAATTTTAAAGGCAGTGGACACATTGGTAGTTACTCGAAATAATGTTTAGCATAAAATCTTACTTAGTATAGAGTAATGAAGAGCTGTTGATAGTATAACATGTTGTGAGAAACGGCTCCCTCTGAAGTAACGTAGTTTTCGAGAAAGAAGTAATTTTCCACGAATTTGATTTCGAGACCTCAGATTTAGAATTTGAGGTTTCAAAATCATCCATTTGAAAGCACACACATTCGTGTGACAAGGGTGTTTTTTCTTTCATTATTATACCTCGCAACTTTGACGACCAATTGAGCTCAAATTTTCACAGGTTTGTTATTTTATGCTAATGTTGAGATACACTAAGTGAGACTGGTCTTTGACAATTGCCAATAGTGTGCGTTGTATTTAAGAGGTCTCTTTTTATGGTCATCCTTTCTTTGATAATCTGCCGAGTTCTATAATCTGCCTTGTATAATCAACGGAAACAGTCACTCTTTACGTAATAATGATTATATTGAACATTTGTAGTGAGCCATGTCTGTCAATGATGTCACTCCTGGCGCCAAAAAAACAAGAACTCTGCTAATACACAATGACACAAGACAACCAACATATTAGCTTTTGGTACCTCCGTAATCATTGAGGAAGAAATATCACATTTTGGCCGCAGTGTAAGTTGTGTTAAGTTCACCGAACCCCTTTAACACGTAATTATGATTGGCTTCTAATATTAGAAATTGTCTAACACTCTATATACGTGTATCCCGCTCCAGTAAGTGTTGGTGTTTTTCTTCTTCTTTAAACCTGAACTATTTAAAACTGACCAAACACTTCCTCTTATTGTGGGTACTGTACAGATAGGCACTACTCGTCATTCAATGCCCGAATACCTACATACAGTATAAAAACTTCTTTGTATTGTAGTGCATTAATTTAATCAAGATATTGCCAACTCAATTTCGGATTTCAATAGAATGTCAGAGTTGGCATTCTCTGTAAGGTTCTTTTGGGATCCGTTTCTACATAGAGAAAAAAAAATCGCGGAAAAAACTCCTTTGATGTTAAAAAAAATGTCAAAGCGATTCGTTAAAGGAAGAATCTTAGGTCGGCATGGGAACGGCCTGGCCATTGTGATAAATACTCACTTCTATTGGAGGAGCTTCTTTATATAACGACACTGTGTCTAAAGAATTCACTGGGATGGGAAGACTTTATGCTCAATATGTTTACACAGACCGCAATTCCAAATGTGGACACTACATTTTAGGGTGGAAATGCATAAAACTGTAGTTAATTTTGGTTGACAGTACTTATTTGAACATGTCTCAGGAAAGCAGGTTTTGGTAAAGGGTGCTTAGCACAACATTGGTAACATTAAACAATATAATTGTGTAAACACTTGCACCTACTGGTTTATTATATAGTTGTTCAACACTTCTCTCGAATCAGTTTTTCTAAATACAAGTTTTGATAACGCGAGTGCAAAAAATCACGATGTCTGAAAAAAAAGGTGACAAACGTTCACATATTGCTATTTCACTTGTTTTGGGTTACATAAAGTGCTCTAAAACTCCAGTGTTTAACTTGCATGTGAAAGCACCTTAACGGTGTAATGTCACCAACGGAACTGCAAAAGCTAGGGTATATAGTAAAATTGACAGCATCTTATCACATAGGCCTGCCAAAATAGAATCAAAATTGACACCTTAGGGTATTAAAAAAGCACACATTTCTGCCAATGCAATTACTTTTCTTGGTATTCATTATTTTGACAACACTCATGGTGTCAATTTTAACACCCCAGTTTTTTGCAGTGTAATTGGACACTGCAATGGTTTCCTATTGGCCCACTCCAAATTGAATGTGTTTAAATTGATTTGATGCTTCTGCCCTACTCAAACTCAATATATAGTGTCAAAAGGGCATTCAAATTGGCTCCACTTATTACTAAGGGGGCGGTGGTAGATTCTGCCAGGATGTTTGTGTTAATGTTTACCACTCCTAAAAACCTTCACAAATTTATCTGAAGGCGACCTTTAAAGAAGAAAAACGGGCTATCAGAAAAAAAAGAACAGACCAACAAAGAGACTGGTTCGTAAATGGATTAGCGCTTATTTTGGCGAGAAGTTAGTATTCAAGCCCTACGAGGGTGAATAGAGATTTCTCCGCCACCGCATGTGCCGCAGGCAAAGCATGCAACAGTCTCGCTCAGTCCCAATAGAGAAATAGATAGTAGCAATCAGGGGAAGAGATCGTTCTTTTTGTTGCTTTAAAGTTCCTGCCAGAATCCAATGACATCTTCAATTCATTTAAATACAAAAGCGTGGTATATAGTTGTAGTCGTTGACAGCTTAACAAATCGTAGATATGGCTGGAGGGGTTAGAGTGTTGCGCTGATGGGACCATTGTGTGTTCGTTCCTGGTTTGATTTGTACCTAAGGTAAGCAACAAATACGCTGTAGAGTTTTACGTATATTTCATCCAGCGAATATCTCAACGGCATTTATTTTGTTCCACATTTTTGACAATGGGATAAAACTTAAAGGCAACTTATACCTTCGTGTTTTTTAACCGTTCGATTGTTTTAAATCCATATAAACAGGGGTCGATTTTCACAGGACTAGTCCTAGGAGATACTAAAAACTTAATGCTAGTCCTAAGTTAGGAAGAGTAACTCATCCTAACTCGAAATAAGACTGGTCTTATTTCTTTGTGAAATCCACCCCAGTTGACGTAAAACTAACATGTGAAAATTTAATTTCAAACGGGCGTTATATTTTGAGTTATCGCTGACAGTCCGGAGGAGCAGCGTGCAGGATGAAACATCCCTAATATAGGAAGACACAATCTGAGAAACATTAATGCAGTAACGCTTCTCATATTCAAGTTTTAGAGCATACAAACTTAAGGCAGTGGACACTATTGGTAATTGTCGAAGACTAGCCTTTACAGTTGGTGTATCTCAACATATGCATAAAATAACAAACCTGTGAAAATTTGAGCTCAATCGGTTATCGAACTTGCGAGATACTATATGAAAAAAAACCCTTGTCACACCCTTGTCACACGATGGTTGATTTCGAGACCTCAAGTTCTAAACTTGAGGTCTCGAAATCAAATTCGTGGAAAATTACTTATTTCTCGAAAACTATGGCACTTCAGACGGAGCCGTTTCTCACAATGTTTTATACCATCAACCTCTCCCCATTACTCTTCACCAAGAAAGGTTTTATGCTAATAATTATTTTGAGAAATTACAAATAGTGTCCACTGCCTTTAAAGGCCCTATCTTTTTACATTATAGGCCTATCCAAATTACTCGAAGTGAAATGTTTCTCGAAATAACTTTTCTCAGATTCAAATTTTGAGGGATAACAAAATGATAGGGAAGTTTCCGTAAACACATAATTTACGGAGGTGAAATGATTCTCAAAATGCTTTATGCTATCGAAAGCTGCTGTAGGCTTCTAACCACAAGTTTGTATTGCCATTAAGTTCAACAATGATTACAAAACGTATACCTGTCCTTTAAAGGCAGTGGATACTATTGGTAATTACTTAAAATAATTATTAGCATAAAACCTTACTTGTTAACGAGTAATGGGGAGAGGTTGGTAGTAAAAAGCATTGTGAGAAAAAACGGCTCCCTCTGAAGTGGAGTAGTTTTCGAGAAAGAAGTCATTTTCCACGAATTTGATTTCGATACCTCAAGTTTAGAATTTGAGGTCCCGAAATAAAGCATCTGAAAGCCCACAACTTCGTGTGACAAGGGTGTTTTTTCTTTCTCGCAACTCCGACGACCAATCGAGCTCAAATGTCCACAGGTTTGTTATTGTATGCATATGTTGAGATACAGCAAGTGAGAAGACTGGTCTTCGACAATTACCAATAGTGTCCACTGGCTTTAAAGAGTAACTTGCGTAAGAGCAACTTTTAACTTGTCATTGCGCAATCATGCCATAGTACACCGTACACACAACTGCACCTTTATTTTTCTGCAGGCTTGATTCAGTACACGTATCTATTCCATGCACGTAGGTTAAATATGCACACCTTCCGCGCTGCGTACATGACAAGTCTAGCATGTCAACAGGTGAAGTCAATTGACAATCGGCTATTGGAAATAGACTACAGCTGATTACTATAAATCATTTACCGCTGATCAATATAAGTCGATTACTGTACTGATTACTGGAAATCGATCACCACTGATTAGTATAACTCGAATCGGCCAATGAAGTGGTTCTTTAAAAAGTAACAACCATTGTTTTCGTTGAGATTGTTGTAATGTTCCCACTGGTATTTTGTGTATGTTTCCTCAGTTAAACAGTTAAACTGACGAATCATTATAATTTCCTCTAACTCTACAATAAATAAAACATCTGGCGATAAAAAATGTCGGCAATAAGCATACTTGAAATTTTGAACCACTGATTGTGGCATGGTTTTCATGTTATTTGGAAACACCCTGTTAAAAGGGTTCAAACTTTGGACTTCTGCGTTTCTAATAAGTTAAGTGTTGAAGAAAGTGGGTGCTTATTATTTCAGTCCCTGCAAGGATACATTGCAAGCTTGTATTTATCCAACTAATGGTTTGTAACTGTCTTGTTTTTAATATCACCTACTCGTTAAAAGTACCACTGGTTACTTTTTAACAAGTCTGGCACCAGACGCTTCTCAATTGGAATGACTAATTGATATTATTGGCAGACTGTGGCCTTGTGGATGGCAATATGTCAATAATCAAGATTGCTTCGGAGTGATCTCCCGAACCATTTCTCCCTTTTTTTTTATTTATGTGTGTTTCAAGGAATCATAGTTCGGACTATGCAATTTCTTTTAATGGCTTAAACCGGTTGTGGGACATACTGTTCAAGTGTTTGCTTAAACTAATTGCGTGTCGTGCGTCGTCGGAATATATCATTGCCTTCCCTACCCCATCCCTAGATGGGTAAACGAACAATACGAGTGAAGTGTTTAGCCGTTATGTAAACACAGCCGATTTTTATTGAGAGACATTCGCGTGGGGGGGGGGGGGGGAGGGGGAAGAAACAGCCGATGCAAAGTTAGCTGGCTAGCCCGTCAGATCAGTAGTTCCCGGGATGTCTCGCCTAAACAAGTGGTGTCATCCCCCCCTCGAAGGTGATCGGTTAGCTTGGTCCATCAGAGATTGCTTTTTTTTTTATTATAATGGTTCATCTTCCCACGTGAACCGGCGCCGTTTGCCCCCAGAGCACAATGTCGCCTCCGGGGTATACTATTGAACGGATGATACCCAACAAAAGTGTCACCACGGCGAGGTGGTTTTTGACCCGCAACCACTTAGCAACGCTCTCCCCTCAATCCGCCGTAAATCCTCGGCGAGTTTTTTGCAAACAGTTCGATTTAAAAGCGATTCTGCTCATGTATAAAAAGCACACAATCATAGGCGGAGAATTTGGTCCCAGTGGAATACTGTCTGTCTGCAGTGTATTACAAATGAGCAGCACTTGCGTTTATTTAGGAGCAAATCCATCTACACGTAATTTACACTGCACCACATGTCCTGCTACGAAATGTTTGGTAGAAAACATGAGGCCCTGTATTTACAGGTAAATGAATTGAATCACCTAATTGAAAGGTATCAACTTGTTAGACAGAAACTGGTTTAATTTTACGCTGTAAAGGCTAAACGATTGCGGTGTGAGTGACAACTCTTTGAAAAGTCAAATTTTAAACGGTGTGACGTTATTACAGTGTGTTAGAGTTAACTTTGACAAAGTTAACAATTTAACTTTTTTCATATTGTTAAGCCAGTGTACACTATTGGTAATTGTCGAAGACCAGTCTTCTCACTTGCTATATATCAACATATGCATAAAAGAACAAACCTGTGAAAATTTGAGCTCGATTGGTCGTCGGAGTTGCGAGTTAACTGTGAAAGAAAAAACACCCTTGTCACACGAAGTTTTGTGCTTTCAGATGCTTGATTTCGGTACCTCACTTGGTGTATCACAACATGCATAACATAGCACACCTGTGAATATTTGGGCTTTGACAGACCGTTTTTCCTTCCATCCTCAGTTTGGTCACACTGATTTTTTATTGAAGAGAAACAAGATGGCGGCACGAAAAGGCTACGCAAAGTTGAACATAAAAACACAATTTGCTGTAACTAATATCGTTTGTTTATTAAACGATAAATCCCCTCCCGATAGTCCTGGCCGATTTCCAATACCTTCCGCCCAGGTAGTACCTAAAAAACACAGCTCATTTCAAAACTGAGATGTCTCCCAAATTCCGAAACCTACACACCGGCAGTAAAATAATAGCAAGACAAAAAGGAACATGTCTACATACAGCAAAACACAAATATACAAATTGGTCACCGCAAACCGAATATACATTGTTATTTTTTATCGTAATGTTTTTGTTCCTATACTTTTGTAACCCCTCATGCAGGTGTATTTGGTTGTTGAGTCATTCATCAATTTGAGACACACCGGAGTTGTACCAATGCTAAGAATATCACCATGAGACCTACACCTCTGCTGATCACCTTGACTCTACTCTGTAAGTACCCTTTGCACAAAAATCAAAACCTATTGTAACAAAGCTTTTACTTCAATAATAATAACAACAACATCGAAGTCTTTTCAGAGCGCACGTATCTACCAAACAAGTTACTCAATGCGCTGAGTATAATATACAAACTATCATAAAGTTAGGTTATTGCAGTGATGAATTCTGAGACCCAATTATTTAGCACCTTCTAAGGGTTTACAAGGTGCTACTGTGCATACAGCAGCCACAGCCAGGAACACCGGGGCGAACCCCTGTCTCCAACTTTCCCATGGAACCTGACACAGCCTGATCCATTTCTGGGTCAGTTGACCCAGAATCTGCATCAAAATGAAGAAAAGGTCAACATGACACGGAGTCCGAGTCAAACTCTTATTATTTTAACCGTGCGTTCCGGGTAAATCTGAACCGGATTTTCCGTTTTCTTCCATTGGGCTGTGTACAAATAGTGCCGGCAGGAGTTCCATGTTTTGTGGCTCTTTTGTAAACAGTCATGTGATAGAGATCCTGGAGATCCTGTAGGATCCAGACTAAAAGCTGTACTTTTTAATATCGAACTGTTGGTCTTAAAGGGACTGTACATGTTTGGTCAAAGACCAGTGTTCCCACTTGGTGTATCCCATCATAACCATAAAATAACAAGCCTGTGAAAATTTGGGCTCAATTGGTCATCGAAGTTGCGAGAAAATGATGAAAGAAAACAACACCCTTGTTGGACGAATTCGTGTGCTTTCAGATAGGAAGAAAAGACTTCTAGCTAGAAGTCTTTTAATAGTGAGAAATAACCACTTTCTCAAAAACTACGTAACTATGGAGGGAGTCGTTTTCCACAATGTTTTATACTATCAACAGCTCTCAAATGCTCGTTACAAAGTTAATATATGTTTTGAGTAATTACCCAACGTGTACCTTCCCTTTAAAAATTGTTTATATATTTGTTATTATAAAGGTATAGGCCTATGGTTAAAATGCATTCTATAATGCTATTTCACCTATGCTCTAGATAAAAAACAAATTATATAGAGTTCTTCGTGTCGTCATAATCTTTGCACTTTACACACCCATACCAGTTATAACCACGAACTGTTATTAGATTGCATCAATTATACCTTAATTGCCATTGCGTGATCATTAACAATTAAAACCAATTTGCGTTTTACAATTACCCATGCACTAGGCTTTTACGTCCAAGTATATCAAATTGAATTCATCCTCGTTCCCAGAGCACCGTCCGATCAAGATGCTCACCGCTCGCTCCCCTGCGGGTCTTTCCGCATCATTCCGATGTAACGGTCTTTAAAGCGGTGTCATCTTATGGAATGGCCGCCATAAAATATCAAATTGCAAAAAAAATAACTCGGCCACGCTGGTTATAAAAAACGCACATCATAAACATGGGTAACTTTACTTACAGTTGTAAATACCTTACATACTAGTAGACTGTGCAATATAATACAGCTGGCATCGTAAACAAGCGATTTGAACAATTTATTCAAGTACACTTAAATATCACTCACTAAATAAACCAAACATAAGAAACGACGAAGACGCGAAATAATTTATATTTATCAAAAAAAAAACACTGCCTGTTTAGCAAAAATGTAGAATAATAAGCCTTAATACAAAATAATAGGCCTAACGAATAAAAAAAAAACAGACAAACCTTTATGAAAATTATAAAAGTAACAACGTTTGTTGCTTATTGATGTGTGTTTTTTATTTTTTATTTATGCACATCTTGGAAACTTAAGCAAATAAAATAATTTTGCGAGAAAATAGTTCAGACACTTTCAATAGTTTCAATAAATTAACTCATTTTCAAGAAGTAGAACTCAACAACAAAATAACTAGATGCGAAAAACTTTGATTATTTTAAAGATACAAAATCTTAATTCAGGTGTCACCGGATGGAAACTCCTGACACATTGCCCCATTTCTATGTTCTATTAAATTGTTTTCCCACATCTAAACTGAACCATCCAGCTGCGCATACTGTTTGCAAATCTTAATCATAAAACGACTTGTGATCAATTTCATAGAGTTACTTAAAGGCAGTGTATACTTATGGCAATTGTCAAAGACCAGTATGGTCACTTGGTGTATGCAACATATGCATAAAATGACAAATCCGTGAAAATTTTGGACTCAATCGGTCATCAAAGTTGGACTATAATGACAGAAAATACATTGCCTATAAATAAAAGGTTTCAGTCTATTATTTATTTGAGTGAGAATTTACCTATTTCTCAAAAACTATGTTACTTCAGAGGGAGCCGTTTCTCACAATGTTTTATACTATCAACACCTCTCCATTGTTCGTTACCAAATAAGTTAGGATGCTTACGATTATTTTCAGTTATAACCAACAGTGTCGGGGTGGATTTTACAAAGACCGTTGGACTAGTCCTAGGAATAGGACTATCCTAGGAGATATTAACAACTTAAGGGCAACTCGAGACAAGACTAGTCTTAACTCTGTGTGAAATCCACCCCTCCAGTGCCTTTAAGTCGAGAAACTTTCCAATTTCCCAATACATATTTGGCTAGTTATACCATGGAGGAAGAAGTTACAGTGAGAACCATCTTCACGCAACACTGCCTGCCTTGGTCAACGCGCGCCGTAAGGATGCCCCCGTCACAAATCCGATTTGAAATGCAACCGGTTCGTTTAACGGGTGTTACAAATTACGGGTGTCAGATGTGTTCACATTTAATAAATCTGCAATCCCAAACGAGCAAATTCCCCGCAGGGCATCAACGTCGCAGGGGGAGTATAGACCCCAAAAAGTTGAAGCATCGTGTAAAATAACATGCATATTATATATGCCTGAGTTAATTTTCAAAGGCCTAGGCCTATATGGCGTTGAAGGCAATACCTTTGGTTTTTGGAACCGTACGATTGTATTAATCCTAAATAAAACTAACGTGTGTCAATTTTATTTAAAGACCCAGCCGTCGATTTCACAAAACTCTTCCAAACTTAAGACTAATAGTATGACTTAGAACTAGTCTCAACCCTGCACTGTAGCATGCAGACCTTAAGATTAATCCTAAGTTAGGACGAGTTACTCGTCCTAACTCTTTGTGAAATCGACCCCTGGACACCTTTTGTAATTGTTAAAGACCAGTCTTCTCACTTGGTGTATCTCAACATTTACATAAAATAACAAACATGTGAAAATTTGAGCTCTTCGGTCGTCGAAGTTGCGAGATAATAATGAAAGAAAAAAACACCCTTGTCACACTAGTTGTGTGCTTTTGGATGCTTGATTATTTTAAATCTGAGGTCTCGAAATCAAAATCGTGGAAAACTACTTCTTTCTCGAAAATTACGTTGTTTCAGAGGGAGCCGTTTCTCACAATGTTTTATACTACCAACCTCTCCCCTCTACTCGTTACCAAGTAAGGTTTTATGCCAAAAGTTATGTTGAGTAATTACCAATAGTGTCCACTGGCTTTAAAAGGATGGTCGCGTTTTTGAGATATCGCCGAAAATCTGGAGCGATTACGTAATTAGGAAAACACAATCCGAGAATCGTTAAAGGCAGTGGACACTATTGGTAATTACTCAAAATCATTTTTAGCATAAAACATTACTTGGTAACGAGTAATGGGGAGTAGTTGATAGTATAAAACATTGTGAGAAACGGCTCCTCCCTCTGAAGTAATATAGTTTTCGAGAAAGAAGTAATTTTCCACGAATTTGATTTCGAGACCTCAGATTTAGAACTTGAGGTCTCGAAATCAAGCATCAGAAAGCACACAACTTCGTGTGACAAGGGTGGTTTTTCTTTCATTAATATCTCGCAATTTCGATGACCGATTGAGCTGAATGTTTAACACAGGTTTGTTATTTTATGCATATGTTGAGATTCATTAGTGTCCAGTGTCTTTAAAGGCAGAACGCTTCTCATATTTACATTTCGGGCCATCAAAAGTTATATATATTTTGTTCATAACCACATTTCTTCAATGTGAAATGTTTCCAAAAATGCTTCGTGATTCCGAAAGCTAAGATATAACCAACCATATACCTTCCATAAATGTTTCATGAACATGTCGTCAATTTCTGCTTGGACCTACGACTAAAGAAACTGTTATGACACGTTTTTTCCCTCTCTGCAATGTTGCCTAATTATTCCAAAGAGATGACAACAACTGGGAACATTGTTTTTCTGGTTTTAAATGGGTAGCAACTGGGATCTGGTTTTATTGAACTAACAATCTTAGGCCTTGCTCAAAAAGATTGATTTCCTCAAGTGTGATTATGTTTTCTTGGCGATTAGAACTTGAACTAACATACTGTAATGCTGTTAACCCCGCTTTACAATAGAGCGAAATCAATTCGGTAGGCAGACGTTATAGACAGGTGAGAGTGATGGACACGTTTAATATAGGCTCCACATTAATCATTCTATTTTTGTGATCCAGCTGTCACTGGCAGAAACGTAAGGGTTATTGACAACAATAATACGGGTCGATTCCACATAGGAGATATAAGAAACGTATATGGCTAGTCCTAAGTTAGGACGAGTAACTCTTCCCAACTCGAGAATAAGATGAGTCTTAACTCTTTGTGAAATCCGCCCCAGGGCAGTTATAACCCGGAATTGGAATTCACAATCTGAGAAGTGTTTCTATCAGATGATCAGATTCAACTGTTCTGGGCATAAACAACTGATATCTTTTTACATAACACATTACGTTGAGGTGAAATGTTTTTTAAAATGCTCTACTATCGAAACAAAAAATAATAATAATAGCATGCATTTATAGCGCTTAATACCAGGTTTCTAAGCGCTGAACAAGAAGTGTATGATAACCAAAAAATGACAGTTGAAAATGGGATGAATAAAGTAGCAGAAACTTAACAGCTTAGGTAGATTTAAATAAGTGTGTTTTGAGAGCGTTTTTAAATGATTCCAGTGTAGTGGAGGCACGGATGTGATAGGCTTCTTGAACCAAAAGATATTGTTGCCATTAATTTTATTAGTGATTACCTAAAGCACCTTTCCTTTCCAGCAAGTTTTGAAGGCCGTTTTGGGGAGTGATTACCAAACCTATATTTTCCCTTGAAATCACTTTGAAAAGTTGTGTCCGTCTGTAGAGCCACGATCTCATCGAACTGTCTACAGATGGCTTTCACCTGTGACAAAATATGTCGAAGTTGTTTATTTAGAGTGTAGAGAGTGCTTTCTTATCGCCAGTCTCTGGGCAGAAGCCCGGAGATGTTTTCGAGCGCGAAGTGCCATCTTCTGGTGCCGTACGTGGGTGCATTTTCACCCCCGCGTACGGCACAAAGCATCTGCCCCAAGACCCCGTAAACAGTCAAACGCACAAAGAACCTGTCCCGACGTCCTCAAGGTCAAACAAACTGGAAGAATTAATCATTTATCACCAGTAGATTACGTATAATTTTATAAAGGAGGAATCATCTAAGCCGAAAATGGCATTGCAATAATTTCAATTCACATTTCTCCTTCAATTTAACAATTTCACATTTCCATTATACTTCATGGCACCCGTTCATGGAAATGTCTGAACAATAATTATACGAAGAACAGCAGACATACTGTTCGAAACGTCCAGACCACACCGGCTCGTTTCAGAGCCAACACTTTTCCAAAAACGAAATTTTATGCCAGTTTATATTTTGTAATTTCCCCCCACTCACATGAGGACCCCATCTTTTATAAAATTGCACCAAATCAAAATTCCCTTGCTCCTTTTTACCGCAAGACAGTAAGGAAAATGCTACTTGTTCGGACTAAACAAAAGAAGAAAAGTGACCATTAATCAACACCAATACACTCAATCAGCCTACAATCCTTGTTTTCTTCGAAAAAAACATCTAAAGTGACGCAAAGTGATTAACGTTTTGTCATATTTTGCCCGGGGCACCCGAGCTATAAAGTTTCGTGATTCTGAAGTCCAGTTTCAATGTTGACATTTTGAATCTCCCTAAGGTATTCCTTGGTTGCCTTGTCCTGCTTCGTTATGCTCCATAAAGGAAAGGCACGACAGTGTTCATAACGAACTGTGACATTCATATAATCTAAAAGTTAAAGACACTGGACACTATTGGTAATTGTCAAAGACCCGGCATAAAGTAAAAAACCTGTGGAAATTTGAGCTCGATTGGTCGTCGGAGTTGCGAGAAAACTATGAAAGAAAAAACACACCCTTGTCACACGAAGTTGTGTGCTTTCTGATGCTTGATTTCGAGACCTCAAAATTCTAAACTTGAGGTCTCGAAATCAAATTTGTGGAAAATTGCTTATTTTCTTGAAAACAACATCACTTCAGAGGGAGCCGTTTCTCACAATGTTTTATACTATCAACCTCTCCCCATTTACTCGTTACCAAGTGAGGTTTTAGCTGATAATTATTTTTAGTAATTACCAATAGTGTCCACTGCCTTTAAAGCGCTGGAGACTATTGGTGATTACTCAAAATAAGTGTCGGCATAAAAACTTACTTGGTAACGAGTAATTGAGAGCTGTTGATAGTATAACACATTGTGAGAAACGGCTCCCTCTGAAATCCCCCGTATAGTTTTCAAAAAAGAAGTAATTTTCCACTGTTTTTAAATTTGATTTCTAGACCTCAGAATTAGGGGTCGAAATCAAGCACCTGAAAACAGTCACAACTTCGTGTGGCAAGGGTGTTTTTTCTTCTGTTATTATCTCGCAACTTCGACGACCAATTGAGTTCAAATTTTCACAGGTTTGTTATTTTGTGCATAAAATATTGAGCAAGTGAGAAGACTGGTCTTTGACAGTTATTACTAAAGGTGTCCAGCGTCTTTAAAAGGGCTTTAGGCCTTGTTTTTTTTTTTTTTTTGCGTGAGAAATTACCTAACTTCAGAAGACCTCCCCCCTTTCGGAAAGAAAAAAAACAACAACTGTGAAATAAAATCCTGCTAATTGGCCGTAAGGAATGTAATTAGAGAATCCCCGGAGAGGGGACGACCTTACTACAGCAGAAAACACAAATATGAGTTTTTGTGTCCATGGGTTTGTAGACATTATTGAGAGCAGGGAAATTGGACCCGTGTGTATTGACAGGGTTGCACCCCCGGGACTGACTTAACAAGGTAACTGCGATTTGAAGATAACCCTGGAATTCGCTGTTGCAGTAAAAAATATAGTTTCGTACTAGTTTCCACTGGGGTGTGAAACTGGGTAATAATGGCAAAACAAATTAACAAAGTTGCGAGAATACCAAACTCCTTTGTAGGGAAGAGTAGAGGACTTCTCTTTGTTGAAATTTGTTGTTTTCATAATAATACAAATAGTAGGGTCTATATAAAAAAAAATTATGACAGGCAAAGTAGTTTGCTGTTTTGATGTTGGGCCTTCGACATTTACGTAAGTTTGTGTGAAGCAATGTCGTCTTTGCTGTTCCGATATTTGATATTAAGACGTAATATCGTTTAATAGAAAACTGTTTATTTCGACCGTCAATTAAACTTTAAGATCAAGGAGACGATTTATATATTGACATTGTTCTATTATTATTTTTATTGTGTTGGTTGATGTCTATTAGACAATAACATTTTCATTAAAAAAAATTCAATTTAGTTATATCTGACCTGTAATTTCCCTCATCTTCCGTCCTTGCATGTTAGTTTAAAGTCAAACTATTCGTTTTCATATCAGTCATTGTGTTTTTTATCGGGCGATCGGCATTATTATTTGTGCTGTTCTTTTTTGGCACTGTATCAACGTTTCTGAAAAGTACGTTCTTTTGAAATAATCTGTCCCCGCCAAACTGCTCATTTTATTAAACCTTCACAAGCGCAGATTTCTATATATTTTAAATCTCCTGACAATAAAAAAAAAAGAAAAAAAAAAGACAATATAACAAACCTGTGAAAATTTGAACTGAACTGATCGTCGAAGTTGCGAGATAAACCACCCTTGTCACACGAAGTTGGGTGCTTTCAGATAAATTGCTTGATTTCTGGACCTCACAATCTAATTCTGAGGTCTCAAAATCAAATTTGTCGAGTTACTTCATTCTCGAAAACTACTTTACTTCAGAGGGAGCAGTTTCTCACAATGTGTTCAACAGCTCTCCATTGCTTGTTACCAAGTAAGATTTTATGCTAACAAATATTTTGAGTAAATTACCAATAGTGTTTAGTGCCTTTAAACGCGTCAAGCATCTAATAAATTGCCAATTTGAATAACGAAACTCACACAAGTTGCTGTCGCACTTCTGACCTATCCAGTCTGTCTTCCCCCACCCTCTTCACAACACACAAAAGGTTAATCTAATTCGAATCCATGCCTGGGATATACAGTTGTTATTTCAGTCGAAACATTTTCTCCTTCTATACACCCCCTCGTGCATGCTCCGTTGGTTTGGGGCATTCTGTCTCAGTCTCACCATAAAAACCATCTCCGGTTCGTGTGCTTTCTACAGTTTATTTTCCATGAAGTCTGCCTCCTAGCAGAGATAGGGGTTTACCCGCGGCAGAGATAAAGATGGGTCTTTTTTCTTCTTCCACTAAGAAAACCATTCTTCAGCCGTTCATCTCTCTAGACAATCGGGCTGGTTTTTTAAGCGTGTTTGCCGAACAAAAAGCAGATGATATGATCAGTGCTCCCCTGGGCGCCGTAGTCAGGGTTTTCCTTTTTTTTATTTTTTTTTATTTTTTTAATATTATTCGTGAGTGATGAGATGGCTCAAATATCAAAACAGTAACTAGACGGGATGAGGGTTTTGGGTGGCCAGAGGGTGCTGGATTATTAGTTTCAGACACAGATGCTTGGTAAATAGCCTGGAAATATATGACACTGTATTGATTGGTAGTAGAGATCATAATGGTGTTACACATGACTATGTTGTTTAGGCCGTGCCAAGCTAGAGACATTGTCACTGACGGGTTGAAAGTATAGGCATATATGGATGGATGTTGACCGAAATTCCCTGAAGTGGTTGCTAATCTGGGAAATCTTGTTTTGGTACTTTATTATTGTTGGTGTGGAAATGTCATCATCGCGTTCTGATGTGCAAAGTCATGTGTGATAAGTTAAAAGATACTCTCTCTTGCTATGATTATTAATAATATACTAATAACGAAATTTAGGCATAACATTTGGAAAATTCTGGCACAGCAAGAACAAAATAAAATGGACAGAGAAAGCAAAACCACTTGGTATAGAGTTGGTACTTTTCTCAGATCGGTGTATTCTGATTAAGGGAATCAATGTGTGGTGAAGAGGTTTTCAACTAGTGGTTTAATCCCAACGAGGCCTGGTTCTTGATAAATTTACCGAGACAAGTTGAGCTAAATTTTCAAGAACCAGGCCTCGGCGGGTTTAAACCACTAGTTGAAAACCGATTCAACACACTTTGGCTCCCATTCATAATACCTTTTCGGTCAAAAACATCAACACTTTTTGGTCAAAAAGTAAAATAAATGCAAAAATTATAATTGTTCAATGATTTCTTTCAACACAACACCCCTCCAGCTATGAAATGGTAAAGCCCTCTGCCGCCCTCGAGTAAACAACTCCTTATAAGGGAATGCTAGCTGTGCGCGTCGCGCGTCGCGTGATGTGGCATAACTGTTTCAGCAGTTGCTCTCGACCAATAGGAATGAAGAAACTGTCTTATGAGAACAGGTGCAAGCTCGCGTGTCACGCCCGTGTTTCAACACTTTTTGCTGGTCATAAACAAAGGTTTAACACACCCACGTGACGCGCTCTCCACCAATAGGAATAGCGAAACTGTCTGAGGTATTTATGAATACTGATTAGTTTTCCTGCGTGGAAATAAGCCACTCCAGATTTGTTTGTGATATCTAAAAAACGCTACCACCTTTTGAAAATGAAATTTTCACAGGTTGATGCATTGTATTATCTACATCTTATAGTACTAATGATCGAACGGTTCCAAAAACCAAAGGTTTACTTTGCATTTAAACAATGATATTGGTCTAAGCACTGATTTGGTGTAGGCTTGGCCCTATACTACCAGTGCATGGCTTTAAATAATGAAGTGCGCTGTTATGGTTGGAAAGTGTTACACCTAAATCACATCCATCAAAAATCGAAACTTATAACCAATATCTAAACAACCCACTGATGTCAACGCTCTAATTCCCAGTTATTACAGGGCCCTTGGCAATCATCGAAGGAAATAATAGCACAGCCTAGCTCAATTAAGACCAATGCATCAAGTTTGCAGCAAACATTCAAGTGTTACTAATCTGCCCAAGAAGAAATCACAACTATATCAAATGTTCCACTAAGCCTTCCACTGAACTGCACATCGCCACCGCGCGTCCTTTGCACTAAATCCCAACGGCTGTTTTCAAAGACGCTTCATCGCCACGTGGAGAGGTGTAATTACAGATAATTTCTGACAGTCTAATAAGCAGCTAGCTATAACACCGCTTGGGGTTACTGTTAACCAACTGCTATCAAATAACTGCTCCCCCCCTAAAACCCTTGCAGCGTGAAAATGGGGTCTTAACAGGATCAGTGTATGCTGGTGATTCGATTGGGTGTTAAAGGTGGAGGGTGGTTGCGCTGTGTGTGCCAGAAACAGCTAATTTGTGACACTTTTTTGTTGTGCTAGCTCAACAAGAATCACAGCTTGCAAGCTGCGCTCTTGAACTTATTGTGTCAAACTTATATTAAGTCTGCGCTGATTTTGAAAGTATAACAACTTTTACTTGAAACTACTTAGTACATTGTTAAACCTAGGTGTTCGGTTTAGTTTATAACAAGTTTTGCTATGAATTATTTTTTTTATAAGTTTTTATGCTAAAACTAATGTAGATGGAGGTTTTGTGCATATTTACAATCAGTAATGTTTTTAAAAACTAGTGAAAAAAGTGTGTTTGTTTTTTGGGACAGTTTAAAAATGTTTACTATAAATTGGTTAGTATTTTAGTTATACATAATTTTAAAACAATTGAAGAAAAAGGTGTTCGTTTTTGGAAAACAAATGTTTATGTAAATTGTTTATATTTAAGTTTAATACCATGTTAAAACTCATGCACTCATGCAACAAATTATTTTTTTCTTTTAATACTTTGAATTTGCTTCATTGCATTTTTTTGTCTGGTTCCCATTTGTTATGTTTGGTTTTTTTTTTTGGTTTTTTTATGAGGTTGGTTTGTATTGTTTTAATTAATACCCACAAGTGTGAAAATCCTGTTCGACAAAGTTCACTGGTAAAGTATCCATAGTGCGAAAAGCGCAACAACTATCCCATTTTGTTTATTGTGCTGCTTTAATACAAACGCCAAACTAAATCTCGCTGTTAAATTTGTTTTTTTTGACCAAACAGGCTGTGCTGTGCAAACAGATGGGAGGCTACGCTATAAAGACGAGACAACTTCTTGCGAAAACGAAGACGATTTTGAATGTGAGCAAGGCATATGCATCGATCAAAGTCTCACGTGCAACTTGGCCTACGACTGCGAGTCTATGGCGGATGAGACAGTGCAACTATGTGGTGAGAAATTGTTTTGTAGTGAAACCCTTTAGAAAAAGCATCCTATGTTTCGCTTAAAAGGAAGGTACACGTTTGGTAGTTACTCAAAACAAATATTAACTTAAAAACTGACTTGGTAAAAGCATTGGAGAGCTGTTGATAGTATAAAACATAGTGGGAAACAAAATTACTCCCTCGGAAGTAACGTAGTTTTTGAGTAAGAGGTCATTTCTCAGTAAAATAAAAAAGACTTCTAGCTAGAAGTCTTTTATTCCTATCTGAAAGCACACAAATTCGTCCGACAAGGGTGTTTTTTCTTTCATAATTTTCTCGCAACTTCGATGAACGATTGAGCCCAAATTTCCACAGGCTTGTTATTTTATGCTTATGATGGGATACACCAAGTGAGAAGACTGGTCTTTGACAGTTCCCAAACGTGTACCTTCCCTTCAATCTTTGCTGTGCTTGTTGAAGCCCTTTCTTTTAGAGATAATATTATTATTATTATTATTATTTATTCGGCCAAGATTTCAACAAACAGTACAACATACAATATTACCGTACTAAAGAAATATAACAGTAAAAGAAACAACGAATGTAAACTTATGACACCTAGAACAATTGTAAACCAATGATTGAATGAGACAGAGCACTGGCAATCAAGCAAGACAATTATAAAAACAGACAGGACAAGCCCATTCTAAGATGGCCAGGATTAATAAAAGTGAACCTAACCACTGTGACTCGAAAGCCTATCAATCCAATCTTAAAATAGGAATAGAATATTTAACAAACATTTAAAAACAGTAAAGTTAAACTTTGGAAAATATAATAAATATTAAGAACAAAATAAATATGTATATGTTAAGAAAAACCTATTTATATGTAGCAAGATTATTTGGAAGTGCACATTTGAGTTTAAAAAAGCTGACCTAAAAACAATGAACAAATGAGGAAATAAAAATATAGAAATTAAGAAAAGGGCTAATCTTTATCAACAGATAAATTAAAAACTATTTGGAAAAAAAAAAAGTTATAATGATACTAAAGGGGTGCACTGTTGGTTTAGGTTTATGTCTATACATACAAATTTACCCAATAGACCTTTCCATTGTTGATGAAACAAACTGCGCTGGTTGACATAGAGACAGCCCAATGAAAGCAAAACGTTCAGTGTTAACAGATGTTCTAACCAAATTCAACGTTTATTGCAAACCTTCAATGAAGTAAAATATCTCTCATGATTGGTTGCTTTGTATCCAACAAATTCAACCTTTTGTATGGATATTTGTGTGACATTGTTACAAACTGTGGCCATCTGTTTTGGTTTTGCATTGATGGCTTTCCATAGTTTTCCACCCGAGAAGACCCTTTAGTTGAACCTGAAAGAGTTCATTTTCCTTGGGTTGTGCCAGCCATTGTGCAAAAAGCGCCAACCTCTACCCCGTAGTAGGCAGTGAATTCGGATGTACCTTTGTCCAAGATTTGGCAGAAAAAAGGGTACTCCTGCCTCTCAAATTTCATTTTGCTGCTAAGAAACGATGCTTATTGTGCTGTAGCTATTTTTATGACTTGTGTTTGTGAATGATTTTCAGGATGTCCAAACCCAGGAGAGTTCCGATGTCAGAATTCGTGCATCCCGTTGGAGAATCGCTGCAATGGAGACTGTGACTGCGACGGGGAATGCTCTGATGAAGTCCTATGTGGTATGTGTCCATTTCTTAAAGGGCAGGCTGTTTCGTCATGATCAAAGAAGGACCCAATTTCATAGCCTGCTAATACCCGCCGAATTTGCGTTTACAATCCCCATTCTGCAAGAGTAAAACTTCTGCGCTAGCTGTGTAAACGAAGAATGTCTATATTACTTGGGGTGCGCACGAAAACGAGCACAAATTCCCTGCTTGACCTGTGAAATTCGTGGCATAAGGGCAGAATTCCATATTTCCATCTGCGCAGATTCTTTTCTTATGGTCAGCAGAGCCATGAAATTAGGCCCAGGCCTGTGGAACTATGCACTTCCGCCCACTAAGTGCATGCGCACGCCCTCTCTACCTATTGTATAGAGAGTGCACATGCGATTGCAGTAAGTAGGAGAGATAATTCCATACACAACCACGGGCCCGCTTTAATAGTAACGAAAGGGTCCCTTTAACTTCTAATCTGAATGTAGTATAATTTTGTCCATAAACTGCTCGTTGCCACAGATGTCGATTAACTACAATTACCCCTCGTTTTACAAGATTGCTGGGACTGGACAAATGACTAATTCTTAACAAAGAAACACAAAGCAGAAATGAGATTCTGGACTTCAGAATGTACTCTTAATAAAGCTGAACCTGGGACTGGTCAAATTAACTCTTTTTAACAGGAACATTAATGAAGAGTACAGTTTAACAGTGAAACACAAAGCAGAAATATTTTTTCCAACTGCTCTTCACCACAGTCCTCTATTAACTGCAGTTAATATCATTATAACAAGAATACTGGAACTGGCCAAATTACCTCTTCATTTATACAGGAATATTGTTGTAAGAGTAAAGCTTTAACAAGGAAACACTAAGCAGATATGAGATAAGCAGAACCTCTTTTTAACAGTGCTGTTTATTACAAGGGTTGCGACTGTACCATGCCACTGGTCATTGCCTTGGTGCCATTTAAATACTCCAGTCGAAATTTACAATTTCTTCATAGGGTGCATTTTACTAGGGAGAAAATGCTTTGTATCCTTGCTCTTTTAAAATGTACAGGGCTGCTGTATATCAAAATTGTTAAAGGGGAATCGTTAAGAGGGGTGAGTGAACTGCTCATAAGGTAGCATGGGGCCACTCAGAACTGGTTTAATGCATGAGAGGGCCCCCTGAGAACGTTAGGTTCCAGACTCTCTGGCGTTCTTCACTGGCACTTCAACAAACTATGGACATCCATTAATGAACATTAAGCCATTGAAAAAAGGCAGAATCTCAAAGTATGCTCATTTTGTTGTAAATATACCAGCGCAGGAATATTCCAACTGTGTGTTTAGCTTGAAACAACAGTGGGTGCACATGTTATGTGTTTTAAAAGGTGATGTAGATTAATTTTTTTAATAGTCAAAGAAGTGGGCGAGACATAATTAAAGAAGACAAATAATCAATATTTAAATAAAGATAATAAGTTGTAATGGATACAGAGCAAACATACCTGGGGGCATTTAACTAGGAGCCAAAAAGGCTTGTTTTGAAATGCCTGCTGACAAACACAAAACGAAAGAAGTTACAACAAAAACAAAAGCAACAAACAAACTAAAGTTTACAATTTAACTCAAAAAGCATAAAACCATGAATTATTTGATAAGATGAGAAGACTATAACGCTTATTTTTTGAACTAAGTGGAGTGAAATTGAGAAGAAATAACTAACTGGTGAGTTGTGTCTACAACACAGCAAATTTAAAAACCTGCAGAATGTAAAATGTTTCAGAACCTTTAATCCGACAAGTTCTGACAAATTATGGAAGCATTTTATTACAAATAACATTCTTGCACCTCCCGAGTCCTTCCTCCCATCCAGTAGAGGTGTGGGAATATTTTTTTCTGGCCGGCCCACGATCTTCACTTAACTGTGTGTACCTCCATCCCTTCCTTTTATTCAGCCAGCTTTGAGTGCTTGGAAGGATTTGTCAAGTGCGACAACCACTTATGTGTGTCCAAGTTCGACTGGTGCAACTTCTATGACAACTGTGGAGACGGATCAGATGAAGCTCTGTGTGGTTCGTAGCCATTTTGTTTCCTATGTCGTTTAAAGGCTCTTCCTAACTTTGGATTAATCTTAGGACGAGTTAAGTTGCGTAACCGTAGATGTTGGGATGCATTGAACCTATCCTAAGTTAGGATGGGTTACTCGTCTTAACTTGAGATAGGATTAATCCTAGCAATTTGTGAAATCGGCTGCTGGACACGTTTGATAATTGTCAAAGCCCAGGCACTTGGTGTATCCCAACATATGTATAAAATAACAAATCAGTGAAAGTTTTTACTCAATATTTCATCAAAGTTTCAAGAAAATAATGAAAGGAAAAACACCCTCGCTACACAAATTGATATGTTTTCAGTTGTCTGAGTAAAGGCTTTAGGCCTGATGTCGTTCTCGAGATTCAAATATTTAAGTGAGATATTACCTCTTTCTCAAAAACTCAAAAACATGCATCTGAGGAGGTCATTTCTAACAATTAAGTTATACTACCAACAGCTCTCCCCTGCTCATTACCAAGTTACTTTTTATGCTAACAATTATTTTGAGTAATTGCCAAACGTGTCCAGTACCAATAGATGAATGTTACCAAAGCGGGTTTAGAAGGGCAATTTACTTGGACCTCTATAGACCGTGCACGGTCATGCAGGTATTCAAACATTTGTGTGACCACGTTGGTCCCTCATTGCTTTAATGTGTGATGGAAATGAACTCGCGCACTTAAACGGGTCGGGATGCTCAAATACCGCAGGCAAGACTTGCACACTCAACTGGTGGCATAATGGAAAACATTGAGCCCTGCTATAGACCTTTATCATGGTGTTGCCATTTTGATTTTCAAATCTCTTCAATCTGCTGCATATAAATCATTTTCCTTAGCCGCTCAAGGACTGTGGAACCATCTTCACATCACCATACCCACCTCAAATTCACTGCCTATTTTCAAGACAGCACTTAAAAAACGTATTTTTCCTTAGTTTCTGTTTATTTCTTTTTTGTTAATTCATTGTATTATTTGCATTGCTATTGTTTGTCTAAAGCTCTGTGGTATAAATGAAATGGCGGAATATAAAAACACTTTGTATTGTATTGAATTTCTCAAACAACCAAATTAAGAATTATGAGAAAAGCCTCCCTCACGCGGGAGCGATTTAGCAAACACACAAAAATTCACCATGCAATATCTCAAAACCCATATTTTAAATAAGTTGTTGCTTTCAGAACCACCCCCCAACTCATTTAGAGATTATTATATAACACCCAAGCAGATCCTTGCCATTTGATTGGAGGATTGTCCGTCACGTGATAGCAAATAAAAGTACCAATACACGCTGAGTCACTCACCGTGCTTTTTCGTTCCATCCGAAAAGTACCATTGCACGCTGCCAGCGTGCAATGGTACTTTTCGGATGGAACGAAAAAGCTGAGTAAAAACATCGCTGCGTGCGCGTGTCGTAACGCAGCAGTGTTACTGCAAGGCATATTAGTAAAATTACTAGCATTCGGCTTCTACAATTAAAAATTGTAGGCCTACGCTTTGTTTGTTTTGAAAGTTGTATCTTTCAATCAAAATGACAAAGATCTACTTGGATGTTATATAAAACAAATAATGAATGTTTTTCATTCGTGCAATGGTGCGAAAATGTTCATTCGTTGAAAGCTGGAATGTTCCATTCAACTCGGCTCCGCCTCGTTGAATAGAACATTCCATCTTTCAACTCATGAACATATTCGCACCATTGCACTCATAAACATTCATTATGTGTATATTATTACATGGTCTTACTGCAAACCTTACTGTATTGTTGTTATTATATGTATTACATTTACTTATGTGTTCGTTTGTATAGATCTATCTTGTTGTTATTGCTAATTATTTTTTGGGCATAACCTATTGTGTAATGTACAGACAGGAGACAATGTTGGGCGACGGAGTTTACCTGTGACAACCAAGAATGTCTCAATTCCTTCTATGTTTGCGACGGGGTTGAAGACTGCCTGGATGGGAGCGATGAAAAGCAATGTTCTGAAAGTTAGTATAAATGGACCAATCCATTAAGCCCCGCCCCATTACGTATTGACCAATCACAACCGATTGCGCAACCAAAAGTCCGACAAATTAAGGTCTGACTTGCGTGGGCGTTGTCTTGGCGCGCGCGGCAGAGTTGTGCGGAATGACATTGGAAGGGTTCTTGCTCACACGTGCCCCGTGGGCAGAGCCTAATGGATCGGTCTATTGCAACATCACAATTGGGTGTGCACCTCACTAAATAAGCTCCCATAGCATACAGTGCAAAATGCTAAATGTACAAAAATACATGAGTAATACCTGGAAGTCTCACAGCTTTTTACAGAAAGGGGGAAATTATTCATTGACTCTTAAACTTGTATCCTCTGCTCAATTTGTTTTCGGGAGTCCCTGGGCTCGTCAAGTTATTCCCCCAAGTCAAAACATCCCTAAACCAGTGTAATTTTCCAAACGTTCCAGCATCAATCTTGGAAAAATTTCCCTACACCTCTCAGCAAATAGGACCAATTGTCTAGGGCCTATATTGTCATCCAAAATGCATCAAGTTGGAAGTCAACAACCCCCAGGTCACAATTTGGCACAATTTGTACACTGAAACCTATTTTTGGAGCTCTCAAAACTGCCTTTATTTAGCGTGCGCACCCTTAGTCTCTGAAGCCACAGTTCTGGCTATTATCAGTATATGGCGCCACCTACAGTTTGTTAACAAAAAACTACACAACTCTGACTTGACTTAGTGTTAACAGCGTTCACTTTAAAGTGCTTTTTACAAGTAGAACCATGGTAGAACCAAGTTATTCCCAAAAACTTATAAGCTTCAGCCAAAAGTTTTGATTGGCAGTGGAGAGGTATTGGAAACCTCAGAACCTAGCACAGGCTGCCAGCAATCTGGAAGCCTGCTGCAAGAACAGATGGCTCCACTTTATCAGAGGGTAGGGCTGTATGTCTGTACAATTTTGAAAAGAGTGAAAACATTTTTTAGCCCCACAACCCCAAAAATGCCTAACTCTGACCCGACTTAAGCCCGGTTCATACTTCTTGCAAATTTTGATGTGAGTTTGAGGTCACAACTCTGTTTCTGCAGCGATATTTGCAAGAGAGTTGAGCACAACTCAACTGCTGTGAATTATTCATTGCGAATATGAGATGTCAACATTCGTATCGCATTCGCAGGAAGTATGAACCGGGCTTTAGTGTTAACAGAGCTCACTTTTAAAGTGCTTTTTTTACCAGTTGGGGAGGTAGTACTTTCTGCTCTTCAAGTACAAGCCAGGCTTCTGATGGATTATACCCAATCCTACATCCGTATGGACTGTAAAAGGGGGTAACCCTGTTTAGGCCTAACGGCCCCTTAGAAAGAAAATTTGATTGTAGCCCACACCTTGAGGTGGCCTTCAGGCCTTGTGTGTTTGGTGACTTGCATATTAAAAAAAAAGTGATTTCCACAGACTCCTAACATCATTCCTCCACATTTGACCCACACAGGTGACTTTGCGGACTGCGGCGACGGTACGCGAGTCCACCGGCATAACTTCTGCGATGGTCACCCAGACTGTGTCAACAACGAAGCAGATGAAGTGGGATGCAATTGCACTGATGTAACGCAATTCAAGTGCAACATAGGCAAATGCATACCCAGCGCTAATGTTTGCAACAAAATGTGCGACTGTTTGGACTGTGAAGACGAGTTGGACTGCGGTAAGCACAAACTTAAAAAACAACAACAAAAACAAAAAAATCCCCAAAACCCAATGATATTATCATCATCATAAATAATTGAAATACAGATAAAAAAAGAATTTAATTAGACTAAAAGTAAACACTTGTTTAACGCATCTTTTAATTTTGACACAGTGAGGTGCATGTGTTGTTACTCAAATGAAATAGGGGTTGAAAAAAGAATTGACTAGAGTGGGATTCGAACCAACGACCTCCGGATTAATGTGCCGGCGCTCTACCAACTGAGCTATCTAGCCCTATATTGGCAGTGTCCCAATTTTGTCAATATCTTTGTTCGGGGGTGCCAGTCAGAAGTCATACAACCGTTAACTGCCGTATAGCCAGGGATCACACCCAAATTACGATACAACCTGGGAAGTGGCAGCTAGGGGATCACCTTAAGGGGATGCGGCTTTTTGTTTCAGATATCAATATAAACCACAAGGGAAACTGACTGGGTAAATTTGTAAATGATTTTTGGGGTTGAACAAAGAATTGACTAGAGTGGGATTCGAACCAACTGCCGGCGCTCTACCAACCATTCTATTTCTCCTATTATTATTTTTGTTAAACATAATGCAAATAATATGATTTCTTTTGTGCAGAGGACTGCAATCTAGAGGATCATATATACTGTCCGTTCGAAAAAAAGCCACCGACGTGTCTGAACAAAAAATTCATTTGTAACGGTGTTTTTGACTGTGAGTGGCCTGCTGACGAGGTTGGATGCCGTGAGTATTCTTGAATTAAAGAATTTTGATACCTTTGTAGATCAAGTTTTTGCTCATGACATGAATACCTACTCACTGTCAAAGAAGATGTATGTAATATAATTACCTGTATAAGTTGCAGCTTCATTTTAGTCGTCAGTTTTTTTGAGAAAAAAAAGTTAAAATCACAGTGCAATGTTTTCAGGAAAGTCGTTTAAATCATTCCTTTGGCAGGCTGATCAAGAAATTGTGTAAAATGGACTTTATGCCGGATTCTTTTAAGGAGAATGTACGAGAAAGTGTAGATTCGTGGATAGAATGTACGAACCGAGTCACAAAATTTTTGAGAATATTGTAAAGTGCTTGCAACATTATCAAGTACAACGTTTTTATTAAAATTATGTTGTTTATTAAAGTAAATTGTTTAACTGACAAAAATGGTTTGGGGGCATTGAAATGTAACCTGTTTTCAGCTGAGTTTTTCACC
This sequence comes from Asterias rubens, assembly GCF_902459465.1. Lineage (NCBI taxonomy): Eukaryota > Metazoa > Echinodermata > Asteroidea > Forcipulatida > Asteriidae > Asterias > Asterias rubens. The sequence goes on along the minus strand of NC_047077.1, from coordinate 368,360 downwards.
TGATGTTATGTTTGATGTTATTTTTGGAAAGCCAGTCATTTTCAAGTTGAACTAAAACTTCAGTTTGTACCCTCAACTGTAGATTCGTGATGAATCTACAGTTGAGTGTAGAGTAAAAATAGTCTACACTTTCAACAAAAGTGTCGTCACAGAAATAGTTTAATGGTTATTTGCACCACTGTTCAGAACCACTTAAATACCAAAGATGGACTTTTCAATTTTATACACAGTTTACCAGGGCCGAATTTCAAACAGCTTTTTGCGCAGAAAATACTGCCGGACAATTTGCCTTGCAAAGCAAATATTGAGTGGGGCACCAGCCACCCAATGCATGCTTAATTTAATTCTGGCTGGTAACCCGGTTCTGCTATGAGCAAAACCGTTATGTGTATATAGCAAAGTTTTGTGCTTACAAGCTTTATCAAATTAGGCCCAGATATTGTAGCTCCTCCACCTTTAAAAGTTTCAAATCCAACTTTCTGTATGTTATTAATTTTGCTTTTTACCCATACATCGATGTGTGTTAGCACTGTATATTTAGTACTTTCCCGAGTCCTGTGAAAAAAATATCACAGGCATATTACTCTGGTGGGATTCGAACCATGACCCTTGCAATACCAACTAGACTACTGGGACTGCCTGTAGCTACTGGGCAATCTCGGTAGTCTAGTTGGTAAGACACTGCTCTAGAATTGCAAAGTCATGGGTTGGAATCCCACCCGATTAATATGCCTGTAATATTTGTGCACAGGACGCGGGAAAGTACTGAGTATACAGTGCTAGCACACATCGGTGTATGGTTAAAAAACAAAATTAATATTCTTTATCCCCGATGCAAATTTAACATCTACATGTATTATGTATCTTTATGTTCTCTGAAACACATAGCTGGTTCTGGTGCCCCAATGGATTGTAGAGTTACCTGTGGTGAAGGGGACGGACGCTGCCTGTCAGTTCTCCGGTCAGTTCTTGAGGAACAAAACATGTGCAGTAAGTACAAATGTCATCAACTATTTTACAACATTGTTTGTTCCTTTGTTCATTCACCATAGATCTTGTAATTTCGCAGGTTCAATGTTTTTTCATTTTTTTTTTTTTTGGGGGGGGGATTGGAGTATTTTAATTAATTACCAATTAACTGTTTATGCTAACAATTATTTTGAGTAGTTACCAATAGTGTCCATCAATTTGAGAGGTTAAGACTCTCCGTTATCTACTTGTTTAAAAAATGGGGGAAAAATGGTGCCTTTAACAGTATTGTTAAGTTTGTTTGTTGGTTGGTGCATTTGTTTGTTCGTTTGGTCACCATAGATCTTGTAGTTTGGCAGGTTCGATGAGAGCTATTTTAAGTGTCGTCATCATGGGTCATCATGTCAGTAGCACCGTTGGGGTTTGAAGATTTTGCATTCCATGTGTTATAGTCTGGATGATTCCACACACTAATCAGTTAGATTAAACACGTTTCTTTGATACTATATTTTATACTAGTGTCGCCACCAGATGAGTGTCAACCGCATGAGTCTCGATGCAAGAACGGTGACTGCTTCAATTATACCTTCAGATGTGATGGAGTTGGAGATTGCTATGACGGATCAGATGAGGAAAACTGTGGTGAGGATTGATCATTAATTTGCAAGGAAAAAAATCAAAGTGGGGGGGGGGGGACGTAAATTGATCTCATAGTTACAAGGAAGGTGCGGGGGAATCTTTTGCCTAGATTAGGTTTAATTAGGCCTAGACTAGTCCTAAGTTAGGCCTAGATTAGGTTTAAGGCCTTTAAAGGCACTGGGTTGGATTTCACAAAGAGTTAGGACAAGTCTTATCTCGAGTTAGGACCAGTTACTCGTCCTAACTTAGGACTATCCATGCAATTTGTATATCTTCTAGGACTAGTCCTAAGTTAGGACTAGTCCTAACGTTTGTAAAATCGACCCCAGGACACACTTGGTAATTGTCAACATATGCATAAAATAACAAATCTGTGAAAAATTGGACTCAATAAGTCATAGAAGTTATATTAAGTCAAATTCAATTCAAAAATTTCAATCATAAATTACTTCTTTCTCAAAAACTACGTTACGTCAGAGGGAGCCGTTTCTCACAATGTTTAATACTATCCATTGCTTGTTACCAAGTAAGTTTTTATGCTTTCAATTGTTTTCAGTTATTACTGTGTTCAGTGCCTTTAACGATGGTTTCTATTTGTATTCCTCACAGAGTCGTTTGAATGTCCAGAAGACAAGCGAAAGTGTGCAGGAGGTATTTGCATTTGGGAGAACCGGTGGTGTGATTTTACACCGGACTGTTATTATTACAAGGGGAGACCAGACTTATCAGATGAGAACAATTGCAGTAAGTATTTTCATGTGTATTCTGATTGTAAGTTTAATTTAATCCTTCATTAAAGTTTAAGGCTGGCTCCAGTGTCAAATTCATGATCTATGTGCATGGGGTCTCCTCAAACCTCACTTGATTCTACTCCCTCATGCAAAGTTTAAAATCACACTTAACATTTTGTCATTCTCTTACAGGAATGAATAGTGCATTCGCACAAAGTTTTAGTTCGTTTGCACTATTGCAAAGCAGAGGTTTTTCTTTCTTTCTCAGTTAGTTTTTTTTCTTCGTTTAGGTATATAAATAGGCCAACTTCTCTCACACTCTTCAGTCTTCTGACGATGACCAGAGCAAGCTAGTCAAAACTTTGAGAACAATTAAAAACTCACTCCGTGGTAGTGAAGTTAATAACGAGATGTTCCCTCCATCCACGAAAGCAAAAGTTGCATTCCTGGTTTATTTTCTACATTCCGACCCAGGTAGTAGTTAAAAAGTAGGACAGTCCTTTTCAGAACAGAGAAGTCTCCCGAATTCCAAAAAAATTTGACTGGTAGAATATAAAGCAAGACAAGTTCTCAAAAACATAATCTACCTGGCAAGTAGATACACACATGGTTATTATAATTTGTGTTTATTCATTGATTGTATGACAGCGCTTTGTAACTTTTGTGAAAAGCACTTTGTAAATATTAATTAATATTATCATTATTACCACAAATCAAATATGCACTAATTGTTCTTATTTTTGGCAAGTGATTTCATACAGTTTCCCCTTATGTTTTAGCCCACAGAGCGTGCAACGAAGACGAATTCCGCTGCAAAAATGGACAATGTATTCAAGCCTGGCGACGCTGTTTCGCTGATGTGGATGACCATAAATATGGATGTGTGGATCAATCACATCTTAAGAATTGCCGTAAGCAGTTATAAAAATTATAATAATAATTATATTTTGTAGTTATTGATCGCTAATATCAAGTTATCTCTAGGCGCTTCACAAAGTATATTAAACAATCTCACAAGTCAATTAAATTAATTACAATAGACTAAATTGTCTTATTCTAAGATTAACACAACCTAGATAATTATATGCTCTATACACATATTAAAAAGAAATAAATTGTGATTCAATAACTTGACGACAATACTTATTCTTATCTTTGTGAAAACAGCGGTTAGCTTGGTAGGATTCGAACCTGCAACCTTGTGATTGCAAGTCCTGCAGTCTAACCACAACCATAATGAATGGACTAAAGAAAATAAAAAATAACCCCTGGCCTCAATTGCATAAAGCCTGTAAGCACAAAAACTTGCCAAGCAAAGAAAAGTATATTGCTTAACAGAAACAGGTTACCGGCCAAAATTACTTTAAGTTTACATTCTTGTGACTGGTGCCCCACTCAGTTTTTGCTTAGCAAAGAAATTTGTCAAGCAGTATTGCCTGCTAAACAGCTTTATGAAATTTAGCAAAAATAAAATTGTTGGATTTGCTTGTTTGTTGACATTGCAGGTGATTTTGAGTGTTTGAATGGGGCTGTCAAGTGTACTCGATCCCACTGTATACCAGAGACGTTGATCTGTGACCGGAAGATTGACTGCATTGAGTCATGGTCAGATGAAGCATTGGCCGCATGCTGTGAGTTTTAAGATACAGGTTTTTTCTTTGTTTGGTGATAGTTTTGTTTATAATATGTGACAGGCTCTACAAAAATGAGTCGCTTGTCGCACAACCCACTTTCCAGTACAGGGCTGTTGAGTGATGGAAGGGTGAACAAAAATGATTTTTAATTTTTAATTTTAATGTGGTTTTATGCTTCAAATTTTCTTCAATAAAAACTCTCTTTTTGATTGATAAAGGTAAATAAAACCTGTTCTTTTTTATCATCCCTTGGACATCAATAGTTGATGTTTTTATTAAACAGGCTGTTTCCACAGTATGGGTTATTTTCAGATTATGGCATAATCTTTTATTCAAAAGGTCATAACTTTTGAACCAACCATCACACGAGTGTGTAAGATATGTCAGAATGAAGCCTGTGGTATACTCTTTACAGCCGTGTATAAAACCCAATAAGTTAATTTCCCCCCTTGTGACCCATTTTCACATATTGTAGTTCTTAAAAAAAATTATTTATGCACATTTCAACAGAAATTATCTCTGCCCTTATAATAACAAATAAAAAAAACTGGTATTTAACCTTACACACCGATGTGTGTTAGCACTGTATACTCGGTACTTTCTTGAGTTGTGCTAGAATGTAGGATTTGAACTGCCTCTAGCTAGTTGGTAAGACACTGCTCTAGAAAAGACCGATCCATTAAGCTCTGCCCTATTGCGTATTGATCAATCACAACGCAACGAAGGTCCGACATATAAGGTCCGACATGCGTGCGCGTATGCTTGGCGCGCGCGGCAGATTGTGCAGAAAGGCATTGGAGAGGCTCACGTGTTCTTGCTCAGGAAAGTACTGAGTATACAGCGCTATACACACATCGATGTATAAGGTTTAAACAAAAATTGATACAACTATATTATTCCCGGGGCTCTTCTACCAAAAGAAATAAACGTAGGGCATACAGAACGTTTAAAAGGAATTTCGAGATAGAGCCATACCTAAGTTATTTGTACAATCCTCAATTATCGTCACTGCTTAACAAGGTTTAGGTGCTCAGCACATGAATTACAAGTTGAGGTTGGGAGATATACTGGTGTAGAATTTAAGGATCGTATATGTATGCACTGCTTAGAAGATGTTGAAACGAAATTCATTTCATTTGTTTTTGCCCAATGTTTACTGCATTGGGAAAGAATATTTTTTGTACGATACCATTGGTCAAAGATACACCGATTTTAGTATCTGATAATGACAAGGTTATTTTCCTTATGAGTTCTCAGAAAACCATTATGAATTGTGTTGCGAAGTACATATTTTCTGCTTTTATGTTAAAGGAGACCAAAACATAATTTAATATTTTGTTCTTGCTAACCTCTCCTTCTTTGTTATATTATAAGTTTAAATTTTGTTAACCCAGGATATGGGGTTTGTTCCGTTTTTGGAATAAAATTTGATTACAATACAATACAATTGTTACCATGTTCCAAACAGTTCAGGAGTGCTCTGCTGATGGATGCAACTGCTCCGGACACATCCAGAACTGTGAAAACTTAAACTTGAACAGTATTCTACTTGATCCTGATCATTATGACGTTAAGGGTAAAACATACTTGTGAGTATGACGTTTACATTCTTAAAGGCAGAATATACTTCAGAGTATCAAAGATCATTATCGTTGGTATCTATTTGTCAAAGATCACTGTCCTCACTAGATGTATCCAAGCAAATTCATTAAATATCAAACCTGTGATAATTTGAGCTGAATTGGTCACTAAAGTTGCAAGAAAACCATAGAATAACAAGTACATACTTGTTTGCTTTCAGACGCCAGAGAAAGGCTTCACAAAACTTTGGGCTTAATTGGTCATCGAGTTTGATGTCCAATCATGCCCAAATTTTTGCAGGTTTTTTATTTGATGCATATGTGAAGTTGCAAGAAAAGCAAAAAAGCAAAAACACTCATGCTGCTTAAAATTGTGTGCTTTCAGATGCCAGAGAAAAACTTCATGCTTGAGGCCTTTCTCAGAATCAAATTTTCGGTTGAAAAAATGTCCTCTTTCTCAAAAAAACACATGACTTCAAAGAAAGGTTTTATCAACAGCTTGCCAGTGCTCTTTACCAAGTAATTTTTATGGTCATTAACTTGTGTAGCAATTAAAAAAAAGTACAACCTGCCATGAAGCAAATCATTAATCCAAGTATTCATATAATTTTATCATCATCAAGAGAGAGCTATCCATAGTTCTGGTGCTTAAGACAATTTGATAATTACGCAGCATTGATATGAATAATGCAGAAACGAGAAGATCGCCATTTCCACCCAATTATTTCTTGATTGTTAATTTCTATTTGATGTATTTTGTTTTAAACATATTTGATGTTGGCATGTGCAATTCAGTTTTTTAACTGCGAGACATATGTTTTAATAAACCATTTTTAAATCGCATTGAAATGAATATGAAAGCTCACCGTTGGTAGGCATAAACTGTACGGAGACAGATCAGTATGTAATGACAGCTAGGGGATTGTGTGCTTTCAGATTGTCAAGATATTCCTCAGTTTTACTTACTAGCGTTGCCTAATATCTGGACATGTGTGTCTATTAATATACACTGTTCTTCTTGCAACAACGAAAGGAAATAAACTAGACAATTCAATTCAATTTCACAGTATTGTTTTTTACAATTCTTCGCACATTATTATTTACAATCATTTATATTTACAAACATTCTTAGTATCAAATTCAGTTGAGTCTTCACTAGTATATGTACAATTTCACGACTGCTTTTCAGTGAAGACTCATTCAGTTCAGTTGGTCAATACTTTCAAGTCGTCACAATTTTATGTACAATCACGATATAATTATCAGTTGAGGACTTCCAACCAGTTCAGTGGCTACAGTAACAATAATAATAATAATAATAAATTTAATAATAATAAGACTTGTAATGCGCACGTATCCACCCTGCTGGGTGTTCAAGGCGCAGGAACCCTACAGTAAGCCTGCTAGAAAACACTTCATGCCTGAAGCCTTTCTAAGATTTCAAGAGTTCTCCAGTGCGCTTTACTGGAGTATGTTTTCATGGTCATTAACTTGTGGACAAATAACCAAAAGTACACCTGGCTTTCAGCCCTGCATTGATATCTGTAAACTCAGTAAATACAACCATCTCCACTTTCAGTAAATTAAATGAAACTCAGTTGATAAAACATGCAGTCTATCCTCATTATCAAGAGCACTGTTTATAAAGAGTTTTTGCTTTATAAAGATGACATTCTGAAGCCTAGAGTCTCATTTCTACTTTGTGTTTTATTGTTAAGCTGTACTCTTACAACAATGTTCCTGTAATGAAGAGGTTATTTGGCCATTACCAGTTATCTTGTTATAACGACAGTCGACTGCATCCTCACTAAATACACTGCAAAAACTCCAAGAGGGAAAGAAGATGGGCAGAGTACATATTTGAAAATATAAAGTCCATGGGTTATTTCAAAGCCAACACTCCCTCAACAGAGAATTATTACATGGTTGTACTTGCAAGTTTACTATTGTTTTTAGTTAATTCTTACGTTATTATTTGCCGACATACGATTCCGTTTTACTTATAGGCAGTGGACACTATTGGTAGTTACTCAAAATAAATATTAGCATAAAACCTTTCTTGGTGACAAGTAATGGGGAAAGGTTGGTGGTATAAAACATTGTGCGAAACAGCTCCCTCTGAAGTGCCATAGTTTTCGAGGCAGGAGTAATTTTCCACGAATTTGATTTCGAGACCTCAAGTTTAGAACTTGAGGTCTCGAAATCAACCATCTAAACGCACACAACTTCGTGTGACTATAGGGTGTTTTCTTCTTTCATTATTGTCTCGCAACTTTGATGACTGATTGAGCTCAAATTTTCACAGGTTTGTTATTTTATGCATTTGTTGAGATACACCAACTGTGAAGGCCAGTCTTTGACAATTACCAATAGTGTCCACTGTCTTTATGAAGCTTTTTTTCTTTTCACTAACTTGTAGTTACCTGGCTGGCAACCATTTAAGTTTTCTACTGGAGAATGAAACAGCATTGGCGGGAGTGAGAGGAATCATCTATCTGTAAGTGTTACTTCACTTTATTGATCATGTTGTGGCCGAACCAATCAGTGTAACGGACTGGTGTTCTGCAAGCTCTGGCTACATTAGCCCTATTGACCCATTTCACCTGACGTCATCAGCAGAAAAATCGTGAATGCGCCATACTGGTGGGCAATTTCACTGTGCGTTTTTATATTGACTCTATTCTGCGCGTTATGCAGTGAATGTGTGCATTTTAGGCGACGCGGCGTTAATACACGTAAACCTAACTGCCCACCAACATGGTGAGCATGGCATTGGTCACCGCGTGTGATACGCGTGCAAGGGGTCAATATAGGACTCTTCCTCTGTACACAGATACAGAGTCCTATCTACATGTATTAAGGCCCGTTTCTGGGGCGGAAAAATTTCAAAGCTTTATAACTCAAATCTTACCTGCAACAAGCCACTAATTTAAACAAATTCACATTCTATGGCGGCATACATTTTTCTGCGGTGGGTTTTGGTCCTCATATATTCCTCACAAACCCGTCATTTTCGTGAAATAATGCAGCTCCCAACGTTAACAAAATTCCTGTTTTGATCGTTTTCTCACAGTGTGGTCTGTTGCCCTGCATTTACAGAGTTGCATAGTACACATTCATTTTAAGTAACCATGTTTAACTGCAGAAAGGTGCAGATCTGTGCACAATCAGTGTATGGGTTCGAATCCCAGTCATGACACTTGGCGTATCCATTCTGCCGTGTCTTCATTGATAGGATTTTAGGGGATGTACTTCCTGTACAAGAGCAAAAGAGTGTGTTCAAATATGGGAACATTTGGAGGGGGGGGGGACACAACCCCTGCCACATACCTGGCATGGTATATGACAGCTATGCTTAAAGACAGCTATGACAGCTATGCTTATAGATATATATATATATATATCGAAGTCTTATATAGCGCACGTATCTACCAAACAAGGTCCTCAAGGCGCTGAGTATATACAAACTTTCAGAAAGATAGGTTATTTCAGTGATGAATTCTGAGACCCAATTATTTAGCACCTTATAAGGGTTTACAAGGTGCTACGGCGCATTAAGCAGCCACAACCAGGAACACCGGGGCGAACCCCTACTCTTTTCGATAAGTGCACTGGGTTCTTTTACATGCGTTACACAACACATGGGACCAACGGCTTTACGTCCCATCCGAAGGACGAAGCAATGGTTAAGTGTCTTGCTCAAGGACACAGTGTCACGGCTGGGGACAGCTATGCTTAAAGACCAACAGGTTTAAGGATTCCTTTCTCTCTAGTGCAATTAAGCTTTTTACCAGTAGATGGTCGATATAATTTGGTTCACTCTTTTTTGTTGTATTTTTTACATGCTCCCCACATCTTTATATCTTTATATTTGTATATATCTGTAAACTGTAACTTTGTTCTTGTTGTCTATTTTTGCTATGCCTTTCTTGTATAAATTGTATAGTCTCCTTTACACAGGGAAGACAAATTTCATGGTTACCAAAAGTGACCCATTATATTGATAAGATTTAAAACCACACCTTCTTTTCTTCTATTCTGCAGAGATCTATCGGATAATCAGATTTCATTTATTAACAGCGAGGCCTTGAAGAATGTACCGAATCTCCATTCATTGTAAGTTCATTGTTCAGTCATATTGATGGTTGTAGGAAAAGCGCAATGAACAGGGGTAGTAATGGTGCTAGGCACTTCAATAATATTTTGATTAATGACGTTTTTGATTGGAAATTGCTTTTTTTGCCGTTAACGGTGGTGTGCTCCTGAGAATTTCAGTTGACCAGAAATCCAACTATGGGTAATCGTGATTGTAAACTATCCTGAAAATGATAGCATTCAAAACTTTGCCATGGTTGGCCTATTTATAAATGATTGACATACAAACAGGCACAACTTCCCCGCAATATTTTTTTTTAAATATGATGAAACACTCATTACATTTCAATCTAAACAAATTTTCATACTTCATGAAAACTTCCAAACAATTACACCACGCATCATCGAGTTCAACTTCCCGCCTGTATTTCCCGCTTTCATGCATCACCAAGCTAATCCGCCGCCCAGTACTTAAGCAGCATGTAGCATCAAAGTCTAGCATTCTCCAGAAGACGATCAGAGCATACTGATCGAAACGTCGAGTTAACCAACGGTTTTCAGAACCAGCCCAACTCATTTAGAGATACTCATTACATGTATTACCGCAAACCCTTCTATATTTCCAAACAATACAAAACCAAAAATATTGATTTAAAGAAGTAACCATCAATGCATTTTTACAAGGCAGAACATTAATAAAGTATGGAAGCGTCATCTAGAAGACGTTGCTTGTGGTGAGATGCCTGAGGACAGACAAACATAACATAAACAGGAACAAGAACGTACGATAGACATGTCCCAATTTCATAAAGCATGCAAGCTCAAAAATCTGCTAAGCACAAAAAAGAACACTTTTAAGTGGCTTTGTATAGGTTACCAACTGTACATTCCATTCCTCTGTTTGGTACCCCACTGATTTACTGCTTAGCAAAGAAATTTGCTAAGAAATTTTGCTAATAGCAAAGAAATTTGCTAAGCAAAATTTTCTTCTAATCAGCTTTGTAAAATTGGGCCCGGGTAGGATAAAAACAGAAATGATTCAAACACTTTTCCATTATACTCATTGTGTTTTTTGTTTTATTCATTCCAGAATTCTTGCAGACAACAACATTACTGTGTTACAAAGTAACACATTCTTCAACACATTCAAGATTAAGATGCTGTAAGTATTTTTATATCAGTGTGATAAATTGAAATATTTTGGATTAAAGACTCTGGACACTATTGGTAATTGTCAATGACCAGTCTTCTCACTTGCTGTATCTCAATATATGCATAAAATAACAAACCTGTAAAAATTTGAGCTCGATTGGTCGTCGGAGTTGCGAGATAACTATGAAAGAAAAAAACACCCTTGTCACACAAAGTTGTGTGCTTTCAGATGCTTGATTTCGGGACCTCAAATTCTAAACTTGAGGTCTCAAAATCTAATTCGTGGAAAATGACTTCTTTCTCAAAAACTATGTCACTTCAGAGGGAGCCGTTTCTCACAATGTTTTATACTATCAACCTCTCCCCATTACTCATTACCAAGTGAGGTTTTATGCTAATAATTATTTTGAGTAATTACCAATAGTGTCCACTGCCTTTAAACAAAGCAAAATTTACTGATAAAATCATGTTTTACAAAGTAAATTTGGACTGCCTGGACATTGTTTTAAAATGTGTAAGAAATTTTTTATAACAAATTGTATATAAAAAAAATAAAAGAATATAATTTAACATAAAATCTGAAATATTTGTAACAAGGTTTAACTTTTTCCAATTTGTAGGAAGTTAAACGGCAATAAAATCACAACGATTGAAGACAAAGCATTTATAGGACTCCGAGATTTAACGACTCTGTAAGTATAACAAGTAAATCATTTGTGTTTATGTCCTTAAAATAGTTTAAATGTTCGACGGTCTTCCCACACAAGGTCCGGGGATTGTAAGTATTAACTTGATAAGTGAATTCACATCACCAGTACTGGTTCAATTCTGCATTTTTATTTTTGGCAAGTTCCTCAAGTGCTATTGAAAATATGTGACCCGCTCTGTGAAAATGAGTCAGATGTAGGCAATTTCAGGAATTGAGTTATATGCATGGCTGGAAAGACCACATCATCAGCAGTAATTCGGTATGTGTCTAAGCTTTGGGGTGTATCGCGTTGCTGAGTTACTCCCGTTTGAAATTAGCCACTACACCATTTTTTTGTGAAAAACGAATTACAAGTAAAATGATATTTTAAACTACCATTGTGTGCAAAAGGATACAAATTAGACACAAGTATGATCACAAAATTGTTGTATTCATAGCTTTATTGCCTGAAAGTTAACCATGCAACTAAAGATCTTAAAAAGAAAAAAAACATGTTTTTTTTTTACATTTTCCACATTAAACTGTCCATAACTTAATATTGCATTGGGCGACATGTGACTAATTTTCACAGAGTGGGTCACATATAATAATTTCAATACACACAGTAATTAGCAATTTGGAAAAACATGTGGAAGCCTTCGCTTTTATGCATAGAGAAAATACGTTTGACGTCTTGAATAGCGAACACAATTTTGCAAATTGATTAAACTTTTTTATTAGACCAATGCCCGGTTCATAGTTTTCCTGGAGCGTATTGATTATTGCATCATCAAAAGTATGAACCGTTATACAATTTTTGCGCGCTGGGACAGGGTCCATGGTGTTTTGTACACCGTGGGGGGGGGGGGGGGGGGTCGTAATGTACACCGGTAAGCAAAACTCGTGTTCACCTCATGGAACATGCGACTTTGTATCACACCACGTGATTGGTTCTCAACCAATCAAACTTCACAATTTGTTACCGAGGTGTAACAATCTTTATTGAACTGTTTATAAAATGTTGTCGACCCATACCTTAAAACACTCTAACTCTAACCTTAAAACAATTGCCTCTCCATGGCTAGCTATTGTGTGACACTGTATTGCAAGTTACTGAAAAAGTTGTATTCGTGCAACCAAAAATGTTTGATTGTGTGTATTTGATATTTGAGCCTATGTTTATTTTTGAACGTTTTAGGGACTTAAGTGGACAAAGCATTACATCGATATATAATGGAGCATTTGAAGGCCTCAGCAATTTGGCATATCTGTAAGTATTCTTATAAAACATTTCACTTTGTAAGCAAAACCTTTCGTATGCAAGTTATAAAACCTTTTATAAGCAAGTTGTGTTTTTTTATGTATTGTTAATAATGTAATTGTGTTCTATGTAAATATGAGTGTATTCGTTATCTACTTATTTTTTTACTTTTAATGTAAAGCCAATTTTTTAATTGTTTTTATGATGCAGACAAGTACAAATATCTTTATCTTTTTTTTCAATTTTTAGGAGAATACATCAAGGGAGTTAATTCTTAGGTATATTTGTTGATATAATGTCTTGTATGTTTGACTAAAATGTATTGCCTACAAGTGAGCGCTTAACTTTGAAGGTGTGGGTTCACATGGACACATGTTTGACACTTTTTATTTTTACTGTTGCTTTTTCTTTTCCCAACAGAAATTTATCTGGAAACAACATAAAAGACATCCCTCAAAGTGCATTCTTTGGACTGAACAAGCTGTTAGTTTTGTAAGTTGAACATGTGTACAATGTATCAGTTATCTGTTGTATTCCCTTGTCACCGAACAATTTGTTGCATTCTGACCTTGAACTGTCTTGAGGACAGAATTTTGTTCTAGACCTCCCTCTCTAGTAGACAACGACATGAATGTTGAAGCACCCTATTTTGTGGCACCAAGTGTGTCAACTCGCTCTCCGTGATTTGATCACATTTTCAGTATTTTTGGACTTCCTGCTCAGCATTGTGTTGTACATGTATGTATACTGTATAAGTACATCAAGAACGTTGTTGCTTATAGGGCGAGGTGCTGGTAACCTCTCACTTCTAGTATTTTTAATCGTGGTTTGCTCCTGGTGGGTGTGTTAATTTTAATTTGTTTACCCTTCTGGTGGTTTTTAGACTGCCTTTTCTCTATTTAGTGTTGTTTTTAAAACATTGTATTTTAGTGGAAAGCGCCTTGAGGCCTGGCATAAGGTGCTATATAAATGCTCTTGTATTATTATTATTTATTATTTATTATTTATTATTATTTATTATTATTATTATTATTATTATTATTATTATTATTATTATTATTATTATTATTATTATTATTATTATTATTATTATTATTATTATTATTATTATTATTATTATTATTATTATTATTATTATTATTATTATTATTATTATTATTATTATTATTATTATTATTATTATTATTATTATTATTATTATTATTATTATTATTATTATTTGCCTGTGTCTCCTCCTCAAACTGAACTTGGCTAGACTTACTGCATAATAATAATAATAATAATACTAGTGGCAATTTGTAATAGTGGCAATTTATAATACCACTCTTGGTGTGCCATCTTATAATACTGGGTTCTAATAATAATAATAATGATAATAATGCATTTATAATGCGCCATCTATCTAGTGTACAATACCCTATTCCGAGGCGCAGAACAAAAAAACAATACATACAACAAAAAAGAAATGTAGAACATAATACAAAATTATACAATGAATAATCGACTGTCAAGACATGTAACGAGCTAAGTGTAAGAGGATTTAAATAAATGAGTTTTAAGCAAGTTTTCAACCAATGGAAGAGAACTACAGCGCCTGATGTTATCAGGTAAAGCGTTCCAAAGATTAGGAGCACAAGCGGAAAAGGAACGATCGCCATATGATGAGGAAGTTCTAGGAATAGTTAAAAGGAACTTAGCAGAAGAACGAAGAGTGCGAGAGGGGGCATAAGGTACAAGGAGATTTGCAATATAAGACGGAGTCAAGCCAAACTGAGATTTAAATGCAATAAGTAGAATTTTGAATTGAATTCGTTGTCGAATGGGTAGCCAGTGAAGTTCCTGCAATATAGGTGTAATATGATCATGTTTTTTAGATTTTGTTAAAACACGAGCGGCAGCATTTTGTAAAAGTTGTAGTTTGTGGAGTTGGTGTTCGGTAACTCCGTATAATAGGGAATTACCATTGTCAAGGCGAGAAGTGACCAAAGAATGAATGATAGTAGCAGCAGTTTTATGTGATAAGGTTTTTCGAATGGTATTAACAGTTCTTAAGTAATAGTATGTCGATTGACAGATTCTGCTGACATGTTTGTCCATGGATAGTGTGTTATCAAAAATAACTCCCAAATTACGCGTTTTTATCACACCTCTAGGGTGTATCAAAGCACTCTTGAATTATGAAACCCTATATGTAGCACCTTATAATGATAATAATAATATAATCGGTTTTATATAGCCCTTTTCACACCCAAAGGGCTTCTCAAAGCGATTCCAACATTATTACCCCTGGTCACCAGGCCTTAACTCATTCCTTAAACCATCTCAGCTCCCTGGGGAGTATTGACTCCTTGCACGCACGTCACATGTGGCGACTGTGCCACGCTCACCATTTTGGTGGGCAATAGGTTTACGTGTAATCTCACTGAATAACGCACAGGGACACTGCCCACCAAAAAGGTGCATCAAAGATTATTTTGATGATGACGTCAGGTGAATTGGGTCAGTATATGTTTATAAGGTGGTACGGCACATTCAGCAGCCACTGCCAGACACACCGGGGCAAACCCGTCTCTTCAGCAATAAGTGTACGTAGCTGGGTTCTTTTACATGCATACACAACACCCAGTACACAGCAACTTACGCTAATGTTGTAAAGTACGGCAGGTACTAATTTTTTAATTTTGGATTTACCCATACACCAATGTGTGTTAGCACTGTATACTTAGTAGTTTCCCGAGTCCTGTGAAAAAATATCGCAGGCTTATTACTCGGGTGGCATTCGAACCCACGACCCTTGCCATTCTAGAGCAGTGTCTTACCAATTTGTTTTGAAACAATGTGTATGGGAAGAATGTCTCCTAATACAAACACAAAAAATAGTCAATGGCCTGACGCTTTGATTCTAGGAAAGTCTTTCTCGAAGGCTAAAATTTATTTTAACTTAGTTTTTTAATTTTTGTCTTTCGTGTTGCAGAGATATTTCCAACAATAGTCTAGATTTCATTCACGACAGAGCATTCTACGGTCTTCCGAATCTACAAAAGTTGTGAGTTTCATTTCTTTTCTTCTCTAGTGTTTTACTACTTACGGTATGTTTGAAATATATACAGTTTTGACAATAAGCAATAGCTGATTTCGCTTATTACAATTTGAAGGACAAAATGTGTTCAAATGCTGAAAATTGTGAATGGTTTTTCACTGTTTTCTGCTGGCAACATTTATGGCAACATTTTCACACAAAACATGAACACTGGCTTTTTTGTCAGCTCTACCAATCCTGTGTAATACCTTTTTTTTTAAAGGGAAGGTACATGTTTGGTAATTGTCAAAGACCAGTCTTTTCACTTGGTGTATCCCATTATAACCATAAAATAACAAGCCTGTGAAAATTTGGGCTCAATTGGTCATCGAAGTTGCGAGAAAATGATGAAAGTAAAAACTCCCTTTTTGGCGAATTTGTGTGCTTTCAGATAAGAATAAAAGACTTCTAGCTAGAAGTCTTTTATTATTTTAGTGAGAAGTTACCTCTTTCTCAAAAACTACGTTACTTCAGAGGGAGTCGTTTCCAACAATGTTTCAACACTATCAACAGCTCTCCAATGCTTGGTACCAAGTCAGTTTTTAAGTTAATATTTGTTTTGAGTAACTACCAAACGTGTACCTTCCCTTTAGGTGAGGATTATTTATATAAAATGTATTTTTAACTAATTTAATATTTTCAGTTCTACCCAATAAGTTACACAGATGCATATCGCTTCTGTTGTATGGCAAAACATGTGGAAGACTGCTGTACCCCAAGCTTGTTTAAATATTTATTTTTAACTGGTGTGATAGTTTCAATTCTACAGATATACAGATGCATCGCTTCTGTTGTATGGCAAAACATGTGGAAGACTGCTGTACCCCAAGCTTGTTTAAATATATATTTTTAACTGGTGTGATAGTTTCAATTCTACAGATATACAGATGCATCGCTTCTGTTGTATGGCAAAACATTTGAAAGACTGCTCTAGACCTTTATCATGCTGCGTCCATCTTAATCATGTTCCTTGTATCAATTAACAGTAATGAATGCTAATAACCATTTTGCAAATTGGAACCAGACTATTATGTTCTTCCAGCCTCGGTTTGGTAACATTAATATCAATGGGAGATTTTCAAGATGGCTGCAGGTCTATAGACCTTTATCATGCTGTCACCATCTTGGTCATGTTCCATGTTTCCATAACAGTAATGAATGCTAAAATTCAGTGCGCAAACATGGCACCAGACTATTATTTCGTCCAGTCTCAGTTTGGTTACAATGAGTTGGAATGGAGTAAAATCAAGATGGCCACACCGTGATGAAGGTCTATACCCCAAACTTGTATAAATATGTATTTTTAACTGGTGTGATATTTTCAATTCTACAGATATACAGATGCATATCGCTTCTGTTGTATGGCAAAACATGTGGAAGACTGCTACCCCAAACCAGACGAGTTCTCTTCTTGCGAGGACCTGATGGCCAACGTATTCCTGCGCGGCTCTATATGGGTGATTGGGATCATTGCCTCTGTGGGTAACCTGGTGGTGATCATGATGCGGATGAACAGCAAGAGGGATAACAGGGTAAGTGTTGATCTGTAAACTCTCCTGATGATGACTAGAACAGGCTAGTCGAAACATTGAGACAAATTAAGATGTAACTCCACAATGAAGAACTATCTCCCTGGTAGTAAAGTCTTTTCACCCCAAACCTTCCACAAAATTAAGAATTTTTGTCGCCCGCGGTTAAAAGCCTTTTGAGGCATCAGCTTCCTCTTTAAAGTGCATCACGCCTTAATTTTACGCCCTCCAGACCATTGCGCGTCTGCGTTTAAACCAGCTTTTAGTAGTTCCACAGTCGGTCGTAGATTTACAAAAGGGATTTCAACAATTTTAAGATCAAATAAACATCGATGTCCAAGAGGTTTACTTTTGTTCACATAATATGTAACCGAGTATGTGTATTTGTTTGAAAATCTAAAAACAAATTAATACAAGTTGTACTGATTATTTTTTATTGTTCAGATTAGTCATGAGAAAAATTTAAAGCAAAGATTTGATTCCATAAAAATAAAGTTCTTCGTTTGACATGCTTTCTGGTTCTGATTACACACGAGACGACTTGCACAGTCTATTACCAATAACCTGCCTTATGCACCATCATGAATCTGCTGATAATAAGGTTTTTTTTTTCCTGTGAATGTTGGGACTGATAACTTCTTGCTGAGGTTTACAAAACTAAGTGAAAGATCTACATTGAACTGTCCTTGTTCTATCAATTGTTTGAACATCTGTTTTGTCACTGAATATGAAAATTGTGTGTGTGTCACTAGCCCTCACAATGTGTGCATGGTTCACTGAGCACTGTCAGCTAACGCCTTGATATATATTCTTCTTTTTTCCCTTCTAATCTTGGGTGTCGGTTTTAATCAATTAACCTAACCGCTCTGGTTTTTTGGGGGAGTTTTCGCTAAGTTTTTTTTTCTGTGTTCTTGCTCATAAGCATGACATACTATGTCACTGAAGCATAGTTTGTTCCCTTTGATATTTTACTATTGGTGTGTGATATAGCTAATCAGCGCGAATATAAATTGAGTTTACCAATGTGGCAGGCGGTTCTGTCCCCCCAAACGGCAAACTGCGCGCACAAACTTCTTCTGGTAGCGCCCTCTTTTTAATCCACCTCCTTCAGCCCATAGTATCCCAAATGGGGATAGGATAGGGGTATAGAATTCCCTATCACATCTGCCACAATTGCTATTTAAACTATAAAACTGACTTTGTAAATATCTAAAGTAAATTGGAACAAACCCGAAACCTACTGTATAGTTTCGCAACGGTTTGAGAACCTTGTTAGGACAAAGGGGTGGGGAATAATTAGTTTGGAAACAACACTGCAAAAGTGTCCATTAACTATCCATATTGGACAGGCGCCTGTTCAATATTGAATTTATTGGCACTGCAGCAGTTTATACCTGGCAATATAATGGAGTACAGGTGTTGCACCAATTGAATGACAAGAATGGCCGTGTGTGTGTGTGGTATATATACCAGTAATGATAATTATTGAGACAGAGATAATAACAAATACGGTTCCAGCATGACAGAAGTCCATTATTTGTGTGTGTACGTTTCTCTGTGTTTCATTGCTCAACAGAGCCCCTTGTGTGAACAGTACCCTGATATGGTTGGGCCAACTTGGGTAAATATTACCAAATCAGTTCTGGTCAAGCTTGCCTGTTGATTTTACATAGGTTTAAAAAACTTTCAGGGTATAGACCCGATCACAACGCGCAGCGCACATACACGTGCGTCTCCTGTCCGCCATTTTGTGTCAAAACAAGCACAAAAGGAATGGACTCCCCTAAAAAGGCAGAAATGGTAGACCTGCATTGTTCGGCGGTGCGTAAACGCGTGTACCATCCTTTTGTGCATGTTTTGACACCCAAAATGGCGGACAGGAGACGCGCATGCAATGAGTGTGCTGCGTGTTGTGCATTGGGTCTTTTGGTACGAACCACTGGAAAAAATAATACTCAAGATATTAGTAGAGCATTGTGTAACCCACTGTCGAACCAATTAGTTAAATTATGTTGCCCCATTCTAGATTATTATGTTACTGTTCTCACAGAGGACAATACTTTGCTTTATTAACATAACTTTTATTAACAATGTTGTCTGGCGTTTCTGGCGGATCCAAAGTCAGGGTAATGAAATGCAGGGACCATGACAAGCAAAAGAATTTTTTCCCCAACAATTTGTATGGATTGATTCTGTTTGGAACTTTGTCCCAAATGCTGTAGCTCAGATGTTAAAAGCCAAGTTTATTATAAGAACCAATATCTTCCCCCAATTTGGGTCGCCAAAAGGCATGTAAGCATGCAACATATCCCCAACCCTGGGCATGTAACAGTTTTTTCTTTTTGCAGGTACATGTACATGTTGTAGAAAAGTTTTTTGCTAGACTAACCTCTTGGTGTTTAACTATGATGATAAAGCGGGACGCGAAAAGTGTTTGCTAAACAATGGAATCGTATTAGACCCCTTGCATCGGTTGCATCTTTGATGTCGAACAATGGAAACAAGTGCATGATTAGTTTTGTATAGACAGGACAACGTTCCTATGCGTTGGTTTAAGGTGCACGTCAGTATTGATCAGTTGCTTAGTCCAATTGGTGTACAAAAACTTACCCAGACAAATATCATAACAAATATATTCAAATGAAATATTACGTGTCTTTTAGCTAGTTTTCGTGGTGACGGTATCAATGTTATAATTTACAAGCAAATATTGACAGCAATTAATTGTGAAAGTCGGCTAACGGTTACAAACCTTAAACAAAATATAAGCAAAGTATTTTACTTATTTGTTCATGACTAGGTCCACTCATTCTTGATCACAAACCTTGCCATCGGTGACTTCTGCATGGGTGTTTACCTTCTCATCATTGCAGCCGTCGATGCCTACTATCGCGGCTACTACATCCTATTCGATGAGCACTGGCGCTCGTCTGGTCTCTGCCACTTTGCCGGCTTTCTCTCCACTTTCTCTAGTGAGCTGTCTGTCTTCAGTTTGACCATCATCACCTTGCACCGTCTGTTCTCAATCCTCTTCCCGTTCCGTATTAAGGACATGGAGTTCAGCGGCGCGGTCCGCGTTATGGTCATCACGTGGTTGATGGTGATCTTCCTCTCCGCGTTTCCTCTCGCCGGCTTGGAGTACTTCGGTAACTTCTACGGTCGGTCCGGGGTCTGCCTCGCCCTTCACATCACCCCGGGAGACTACCCCGGCTGGGAGTACTCAGTCGTCATCTTCCTGGTGCTCAACTTTGTCTCCTTTGCCACCATCGCTGTGTCATACTCTGTCATGTTCGTCGTGGCCAGGCGTACGCAGAGGGCCGTGAACCGGTCGCGCGACGCAAATACTGGGGACGCAATGGCGAGACGGATGACACTGATCGTCATGACAGATTTCGTCTGTTGGATACCGATCATACTTTTGGGCGTGGCTTCGCTCGGCGGGGCTTACATCCCACCTCAGGTAAGCCACTCAAACAACAAATTAACTATTTGGAAAGGATAATCTAACTTTATTGAACTCAAAATTTTTCAGATATTAATGGTGACTGAGTGGAAAAGTTACCTACTGATAAACTCTCTTTGTTCATACCCAAACTATTTAAAACTTGCCCAGTCACTCCGCCTTGTTACATCCCATTAAGGTGATCCCCTTTCTGCTGTTTTCCAGGTTGTATCATAAACTTTGATGTGATCCCTGGTCACATGCAGCTAACGGTTAATGACTTTTGACTGGCTCTCCCGAACAAAGATATTAACTAATAGGGGAGACCACCAACATAGGGCTAGATAGCTCAGTTGGTAGAGGGCCAGGTATGTTAATCCAGCGGTCATTGGTTCAAGTCCCACTCCAGTCAGAATTTCTTTGTTCAAAACAAAACATTTAAAGTTTACCTCGTCAGTTTTCCTTGTTCATAACTTGGTACTAATAAATTATACGTCTTTTAACTGGAGACTTTCGGTGATACTAGGTTGCAGTAGACTTACCAGGTAAATACATTGTTCTCTGAAGTGTGCGCACCCTCAGAACTACATAAACAATGGACATTTACCTGGTAAGGCTGCTGCCTCCAAGCCTTTCAATGTCTCCCAGTGCCGTTGCACATTTGTTGATGCATCGTTTTTGTTATTGCAAGTTATAAATTTGAAATATAAACATAACCTGTTTTGGGGGGAAGATAAATTGAGTTACTGAATTGTTAAACCTGAAACTTGAAAGAGCAGAGAATTGAGAGAACTTTTCCATATTTTGTTTTCCATTCTTAGGTATACGCTTGGATAGCTGTATTTGTTCTTCCAGTCAACTCAGCAGTGAACCCGATGTTGTACACCCTCCTAACCGCCCCATACGTCCGGCGAGTACTGAGCAGAGCTCGCACCTCTCTCAACATATCCCTTGCTACTATGACCACAGACATGAAGCAGGCTAACTCCACTGGAGGTATTACAATTAGTTAATTCCTAGGAACCACTAAGGCTTCTAATCGGCACTTGGTTGTTTCTGTTTAAGGAACTCGTTGCCTTGGATTGGACGAGTTGGTCTATAAAAAGCGTTTATAACCGTTTGTTATAAAATGCATCTGGTTGGAAAGATGTTTTAAAAATAGAATACAATGATCCACACAAATTTGCGTTAAAATTGTGTGGGTTTCCTTTTACTTTGCGAACTAACATGGTCGGACATTTATGGCAGTCAAAAATTTGACTCACATAAATGGCCGACCGTGTTAGTTGACGAGGTAAAAGGAAAACCGTGCAATTTCGAGGAATGTTTGTGGCTCACTATATTCTACTTTTACAACATCTTTCTACCCATATGCATTTTATAACAAACGGTTATACAAACGCTTTTCAAAGACCAACTTGTCCGATCCAAGGCAACGTGTTCCTTTAATATTTTTTTGTTCTATTTCCCAATTATTATTGTAGCGAATGATGTTTAAAGCTTTTCATGTTCAAGTAATAGACCTTATGCACATGACGTCATTTCAGTACGATTGTTTCGATTGTTTTGTGACCGTTTGACCTCAAAGATGGCGGCTGGATGACGTCAATGCATAAGGTCTATTATGGGAACTAATTTATTTTGTACATTTTTTGGTGAGATGTTGCCCAATTCAAAAGGCCACGGACGGCCACTTCAAGGTGAGGGCTACACTGAACTGATACTGGCAAGGAGGGCAAGGCCACTTTCATTTTAAAATCCGAAAGTCTATGAGAAACTTTTGAAGGGGCTCTGAGGCCAACACTGTGGAAACGGAGTCCATGAGGGCCATGCCTGACCTACTCCTGGGGCTGAAACAGAGTTACCCCTTCACCTTTCACAAGTCCTCAGTGATTATCATTTCTTCCCATCTCTTTAATATTTCGAATCCAGTTTATTTGCAGATCAAAGTCACTTACTTATAGACCTTTATCATCATGCAGTCTCCATCTTGGTCATGTACCTCGTATCAAATAACAATAGTGAATTTTTAAAACCATTTTGCAATTAGGAACCATACTATTTTGTTCTTCCAGCCTTGGTTTGGTAACATTGATATCAATGTGAGAAGTTCAAGATGGCTGCACCATGATAAAGGTCTGTTGCCCGTTATGCCGCTGTTGGCATGTAGGGCAGCAATGAAGTTCCGATCCACTCCTGTCTGTTTTTGACTTGTTTCTGGATGGTACACCATGTTTGGTTGAAGGTCCTCATTTCAGATCAAAGTCAACTTTAATTATTCACACAAAAAGTTACTGTGAACTTTTGCTTATTTATCTTTTGTGCAGAGCGTCCGAGCAGGCTACAGACGACAAACGGTCGCAAAGGCTGGAAGAAAGGGACAAAACAAACCCAGTCTGATGCGAACAGAAACGCTATCAAACTGAACGCAGTCACTTCGCAGTCAGACACAGAGCCTGATGAGCCAACCAAGGCTGAGGAGTTCACCCTCCTACAAGGAGGGGTCAAAACAACTGATGTTGACGAAGAGATTCAGAAGAAAGGACGAGTCAGAGGCGAGGTTGAGGCGGATATGGACGGGTTTGTCCGAGTGCCGGTTGTAGAGAGTGAAACGGAGGACACCATCCATCTGAATGTGTGAGGTGCGGTCTTCGATTAGAAGCCAAAGATTCGTCAAGAAATTGGAGAACTGCGAATGTTGCAATGGACCTGCAAATATTGCAAATTGCTTCAGATGGAGAGGGACATTAAGAACGGGGGTGTGACCACCTGATTTCAGAAGATTTATATAAAGGTCAAAAAGTTTTATTTTAATTGGAAGTATCTATCCAATAAGCAAAAGAAAGAGACAAAGAATGGTTGAAGATGGATGGTAAAAAAGACCAAAATTCAGAACTTTTTCTAAACTAGTCAAAACTTTGACTGCATCTTTTTGGGGCCAGTGGTGCTTGGATCAAATCATATTGTTTACATCAATTTATTTCATTAAATTAATTGGGTTTTTTTTTCAGTAAACAGTGAACTGCATACATTTTAGGAATAATTAGGTAAAATGGACACAGGATCTATTTGTCCTAAGATTGATTCTTGTCAACACAAACTAAGTAAAAAAAAAAAATGAATAAAACAAACATAAAAAAGATGAAAACTTTGTCAGCCTACGTGTTGCCCAATTGGTGGCTTATCTGACATTATTAATGTCGAGTGACTATGCTCAGCACCAGCAGTATGTTGCTAAGTGCAAGGATGTCCAAGTTTTGCAGATATATAATCTACACCCGTTGCTTACTTTCAAATATGTTTCGCATGGTCTTGAGTTACCATAAAACATGTCAGCTTGTGTACAATATTCTTTAAACTGTGAACTTTGAGTCAGAAGCTTAGGAGCAAAAATTGCTCGTTTAAGGCTTAGTCAATCTGCAGCGATAACAAAAACGTGACGATCACAGCGCTAAGAGAACGCATTCTATTGGTTGAATCGCTCCAAGCAGAATACGCCCACACTCATTCCGACCAATCGAGCATTGTTAACATTCTTGTTTTCGTTCTCGTTATCGAGGCATGTGTGACCAGGCCTTTACTTGCTAACAAAAGGCCTATAATTTTGTGTGACAGACCGGTGTGCGCAATGATGTTGTCATTGGGAACTTTGTCCCCCAGGGTGTGTCCCCTATGCGATAAGCAAATATGTGCTAAAGATTCAAAAGAGGGCGCTATCAGACAAGTTTTCCAAATGAATCGCCGTTTGTGGAGTCAGAATCTGCTGCACGCCGTATTCAACGCGCGTACAGAAGGGCGCGCGTGTCACTCTCACTGCAGTCCCGTCGCGTTCTTGCAAGAAGCATCACCAGTGCGCCCTCTAGTTCTTATATATAACTCTATGACTGCAAACTGCCTTACAATTTGATGCAGGCCATTTTTCGTATCATTTTATTTATAAATACATGTATATATGAAAACAACTTGAAATATATATATGTAAAATAAAAAGATGGAAGGTAAAAGAAACAGACCAAAGTGTGAACAAATGGTGAACAAAAGTTAAAGGTACATGTACATGTACATTCATAGTTGTAATTGTAAAAATGTAAATGACATATTGTGTTTATAGTGCATTACTCAAAATATATCCACATGTACATTGTTGATATACAATAATTATAGGTTTATTATACATGATGTACAAATTTGGGCGAAGTTGGCAGTCGTTGGTTGTTTCTTGTTGAAAATAATTGGTAAATAGTCTACTTTTATAGCGATGCTAGGTAAGAAGTGTTGTAAATGAAAATAAGAAACGAAATATTTAACAGAATATTATGCACTATGTTTTACTGGCACGATAATTAACGGAGTCTGCCACTTAAAGGTTTTGGTAGAGCTGACAAAACAGTCTCAGGCAGTGTACCGAAAGTGTATAATGGCGTTAAATACAGAAGGAAATATTTTACAGAGAAAATGGTTCAAGTATGAAGTCAACAATCAGAAGGGGCCTGAAAATGAAACAATTATGTTTTTTATCCTTGTATAATAACTTTTGAAGTTTCATTTTCACTAGTGGCTATTTTACATTGGCCTCCAGTTTCAGCAAAACTTAGTCATTCATTAGAAATAATTATGTGGCATACTTGTAATGTTTTCGTATGGTGGTTTTGTGTGAGTGATGTGTGTGTATGTTCAAAGTGTATGGAGAGCTGAAGAGAAGTTTATGGAAGCTACACAAACTCAACTTGGCTCAATTTCATGGCTCTGCTTATTGTAAGCAAGAATCAGCGCTTAAAAAGCAGGGAATTCCGCGTTTAGGTCAAGCATATTTCACTTGTCAGCAGGGAATTTTTACTTGTGCGCGTGCATACTCCATATGTTATTAGGCATTCTTTGCTTGCACAGCTAGCGCAGAAATTCGGCACTTGCAAAGTAAACTAAGAATGGTGATTGTAAGCGCAGAGCTATGAAATTGGGCCCTGATTCAACGCACACGCTTGTGCAGCTCCGATAAACTTCGCTTGTTGTAGTTTTTCACTTCGAACTCCATAACATAGTTGAAAAGCCAGTGTGTGTTGCAGTCGTGCCTATAGACCTGCACATAACGTCATCTCAGTAGGGCACCCTCACCTACAGGTCAAAAGGAGGTTGTTGATTGGCCAATTCCTGTGCGCCGCGCGTATAAATCTGTGCAATTTGATTGTTTTGTCACTGTTTTACCTCTAAGATGGCGGCTGGATGGCGTCAATGCATAAGGTCTATATATAAGTTGCAATAGACACCATCTTTAGCATGTTTAGGGGCAAATTGCATTTTGGCTTGCAGGCGCCCAGTTTATTTAGGCAGCCATGCTGTTTACTGACCAAACAGGACAGGATGGTAGTCCACTTGCAGCTTACTCTCCAAATCTTGCCGGTACCAAATTGTACTCCTGGGTGGAGAGAAGTCATTATGATTAAGTGCCTTACTCAAGGACACAAATATTGCATGCATGCTTTGCGTATACGCGCTCATGGCTTCAGATGAGAGAACGGAGCTTCAAGACAAATCCAAAGCCGAAGCCGTCGTTTCGAAAAGGGCTATAGAGCAAGGAGAATAAGGGGAAGTTTGTTTCTTTCATGCATTTTGGCAATGAAGACCTAATTGGTTCGAATACGCAGGAGACTTGCATGGTCTATTATGAAGTGATCCCAACAGTTAGTTACTGCATGCGCGTGCCCTTCCTTCCGTAACTATGCAATGGCCTTTCAATTATGCTATAGAGTTGAAAGTTTGAAAGTAAAAAATTGCAAATGTAGAAATTACGAGAGTAGTGGAGAGATGGGTTTAAGGCGATGGCGTTAAGGTTGAGAGTTGGTTATGGAGAAGTGGTATGCTCAGAGTTTGCGTAGGAAGGACATGGTGGTGTAGGGTGGTGAGAGAGATTGGGCTGAGGTGTTGTGGTGAAGGGAAGGTATGACAGTGGGGAGAAAATGATGTGTTTAGTAGACTCATTATAGTGTTATTGTGGTAGCCCTTGTTTCACAAGAGAGACGCATATCTGCTTAAAATAGTTTTGCTGGTGGTCTGCAGAAAAACTGTGTGTACCTTTGTGTTTCTTAATATTAAGTCATGAAAGAGCTCAACTTTAAACGTAATATACAAAGTGATGGCTGAGACAATTATTGGATTGAATCTTTCTGTATTTTGGTATCACATATCTCCCATGTGTAACTAATCATTTTTCAGAGAAAAACATTTATTGGGATCTGAATACCTTGCTAAGCCAATGATTATAAAAAGTCATACTCTTTTATCAGTGTGTCTGAACTGTTGCCTCGTAGGCTGTATTGAGTGAGATTTGGCCAATAACTTCTTTTTGAATGGTGGTCAAATTTGTAATTAGACCTACTCAGTCTTAAAACAGATTCTGGTGCCTGTGAGACCTGACCCATTTTTGGGACAAAATTACACCAAATCTGTATCAAAATAACACAGAAATTTGTCAAACAGACGCAGAATCTGAGATCCCATCTTTCAACCACTTCCAGGTCAGCCTGACCTAGATCTGGCCCGGAGTTTGGGGTCCTTGGAGACCTGACCTATTTCCAGGTTAGCCTTACCCCCGAATTGACCCTGAGTTTGGGTTCTAGGTGAGTGAACCTTTTTCACGTCGGCCTGACCCCGAGTGAAGGTCCTAGTTTTAGGGGACCAAACCGTTTTCCAGGTCGACCTAGCCCTTAATTGACCCCGAGTCCAGGTTCAATATCTGACCCATTTCCAGGTCACCCTAAGCCTGAGCCCAGGTTCTAGGGAACTTGACCTATTTCCAGGTCAGCCTTACTCTCGAATTAACCCTGAGTTTGGGTTTAGGTGACCTTAACCTTTTCCAGGTCAGCCTGACCCCGAGTCCAGTTCCTAGTTTTAGGGGACCAAACCTATTTCCAGATCAGCCTTGCCCTTAATTGACCCCGAGTCCAGGTTCATATGTTGGCCATTTCCAGGTCACCCTGACCCCGAGCCCAGGTTCTAGGGGGACTTGACCTATTTCCAGGTCAGCCTTACCCCTGAATTGACCCAGAGTCTAGGTTCTAGGTGACCTGAAATATTTCACTGTCAGCCTGACCCATAATAGACCCTGAGTCTATGTCCTAGGTGACCCGACCCATTTAGGCGTCAGGCTGACCCGCAGTGTGTCAAAACTGCATGGGAGTTTGACTTGCATTTTGCATCAGTTTGACCTATATTCCTGGGTCATGACACAGATTGCAGGTCATACTGACCCAGATATGAAATTATGCAGGCAACATTGGACCCAGATCTATGTCAACTCGGACCCTGGCGTTTTTAGAGTGTATGTGCTCGGGTTGGGAGAGGGAGGGGTACTACCGCCATGATGGGATCAGCATTTCATTCTAGCCCGCGTCTATTTTGGTGCTAATTTTGACACTATGTCTGCCCCTACCATGGTGAAAACCGCTCTTTTTAAAACCAATTCGCATTTATTACAGTTTTTAGTCTATTATAGTAATTACTTTTTAAGGATGCTAGGTCCGATTTGACCCGAAAATGTAGATTTCAATTTAACAAAGTTATCAAGCTTCCAATTTGTCAAAATACGTTCAGAGAAAAAAAAAAAAAAAGGTTTTCTGGCGAAAATCGGGCCTTGCAACTTTATTATGCCATTATAAAAACATAATCATTGTTTTACATAAGTTAATAATTGCATTTGTATGAGTATATTATTTGATTCTGGAAGACAGTTTGTGAGTATAAGTTGTGAGTAATAATATGCAAGTATGAATATTTTGTGTGTCAAAAAATGCTTCCTTTGTCATATCATCGACACAATAATCAATATCACCGTCTTTTTTCATAAATTGGTCAATAATCCACATTCTTTGTCGTGCTTTCGATGTTCAGTTCGATGGATTTGAGGTTTGACACTCACGAGATTCTGAATTTTGTACAGAATTGTACTTCGTATAAGAGGAGGAAAAACCACATGGGCTTAATACAATAAATTCCGCTTTGCGCACGAGTCCTCTTTCTTCCCGTGAAAGGAAACGTATACCTGTGGTTTTTGGAATCGTTCGATTGATTTAATCCTAGCCTATATTTCGATGAACCTTAAATCCATAACCCCTACCCTGTGAACATTTTATTCCAGAAGGTGATAGCATTTTTGAGATCCATCGCCGAAAATCCAGAGCGCGGTGTCCACGCAGGAAGAATAGTTCGTTGAACACAATTTGAGATCTCAAATTCAAATTTGGGGGATGATGTTCACAACCAAGTTTTCCCAGATGAAATGATTCTCAAAATGCTTATGAATGCTGCATGCTGTGGGCCTACTTCTAACCAGGTCAGTTTTTATTGCCATTAATTTTAATGAGTATAAGTTTTTTTATTTTGCATTAATTTTAGGAGTGGATGCAAAACGTATACACATTCATTTTAAAATGGATAATAAACAAATTATTAAACAAGTTTTAAAGGCATGGGATACTAATTATTAATTGAATGTCACTTGATATTATCTCAACATAATGCATAAATTGACAACCCTGTAAAAAATTGAATCAATTGTTCGTCGAAGTTGCAAGTGAATGATGGAAGAAAAACACACTTGTCGCACAGGTTGTGTGCTTCGAGACCTCATCTCCGGTGGTCTCGACTTCAATTCAAATATTTTAGTGAGGAATTACTTCTTTCTCAAAACTACGTTACATCAGAGGGAGCCGTTTCTCACAATATGCCTCAGTTTCCCCGTACCCATATTGTGTTTGTGGCGGGAGTCGGCTTGCCTCCCCATAAGATGGTTTGCTGCTAGCTATGGAGGCAAAACAATGTTTCCAAACGACCAACATTGCTTTGGTGATGTACGGAAACTCAACTTTTTCCCCTTACATTTTCAAAGAATCTGACCAACAACAAACCTGTAACCCAAGTATATGGCTCCCCTGCCCTCATTAGTAATCAAGAAATATGGGCAAGGAACTGCATGAACGTCAAAACATGTTAGAAGCGGGTGGCATTTTCACATGATTACTTTTGAATAGTTTGATTTTCACAAAGTTTAGAGAAAAAAACATGTTCCTTCGTTAAACTGTAAAAAAATGGTGAACTCAAAAAGTTCATTTTGGGAATATTTGGTGTTTCCTATGTATTGTAATAAAAAAGTATAAGGTTAAGTATTGCCCAAATCCAGAACCCCCACACACTCTACAGCTCGTTTTTTGGTTCTGTTTACTTCATCAACCATCAGAGCATCTGGAATGCAACTTTTTTTTTCTGAGGCCCTTAAGCGGGTCCCGGACCCACGGCGTAAAGGCTTCGCGCCCCGCCATTGTTTCGAAGTGCCCCCCCCCCCGAAACATTGTGCCCCCTATAAATATACATCAGTGGCTGCGCTGGTGTCCGTTGTAATTGCCATTTTTTATAAAACACGCCTTATCAAGTTCTACAATCCCGGCCATATCTCGTTGGGCCCCGTGCCCCCTTTCATTGTTGGTTCCAATTGCCGACTGTGTTCTGAGTTACAGTCAACATTGAGCGGGGGCGGGGGACAAATGTTTTGAATGTGAATTGGAATGGGAAGTGCACAGGGAACTGATGTATATAACGTCAGGAAAGGGTGGCCCAAGCATTTTGGCCGGGAATGTAGCTACGATTACTCGTAATGAAATTACACTTTTCACATTTTTAGAAGATTGTGTCCAATGTCGAGTAATTCCCCCCCCCATCTCCCCCCCCTCCTCCCACCCCCCCCCATCCTCCCACCCCCCTCCTCCCACCCCCCTCATCCTCCCCCATCCTCCCCCCTCATCCGCCCCCCCCTCATCCGCCCCCCCCCCCCCCCCCCTCATCCTCCCCC
Organism: Asterias rubens; assembly: GCF_902459465.1. Classification (NCBI taxonomy): domain Eukaryota; kingdom Metazoa; phylum Echinodermata; class Asteroidea; order Forcipulatida; family Asteriidae; genus Asterias; species Asterias rubens. Next base: position 337,723 of record NC_047077.1, on the reverse strand, counting down.
CCCATCCTCCCCCCTCCTCCCACCCCCCCCCCTCCTCTCACCCCCCTCTTGCCCATTGCCTTTTTATATTGAATAACACATTTTTGTTTGTTTTTTAAATGACAGTACAAATTATGTTATTTTTTACAAGGGTCACGGGTGCTATAATCATTGGTTATCTATTGTTAAGACTTTTTTTAGAATCGTTTTTCCACCTACAAAATAATCGTAGACAACAAAATCCAAACATTAAGAATGGTCACCGTAATTTGTGCATTGCGCCCTCTCTTGTCGATACAAAATATAATGAACTTTGACAATCACGTGCGTGTGGTGTTGACTTCATGTCATGTGTCGTCGGTTGTCTGCAAAAACTACGCATGGTTTTGGGCTTATTCTGCTGTTGAGGCATGGTTGGTTGAGGTAAGTGAACATTAAGACGCAGTGTAATGCATTGAAATGTACAGCGGTAACAGTAGGCCTATAAAAGTATAAGGTGGTGTATCATCAAATTGGTGTTAGTCAATAATTAGTAACAATGTGGTTTATTTTTGTGTTTTTGTACAATGTTTGTCTTACTCACTCAGTCTTACTAAGCCCCACTTAAGTTGTGTGGCCAAGGCTAGTTCAGCTATGGGATAACTTTCCGTATGGCGCCACCACTTTTTCACTCATTTTTACAAAAAGGGATATATCAATCAGGTAAATTAGATACTATATTATTTTATTTCGAATGAAAAAGTGGTGGCGCCATACGGAAACTTTTCACGAAACCGAAATAGTCCTAGGAGTATGTCGATATGCTACATACTGCTCAGTGCTACGGTTCTTTTCATTATAATACACACTGGTACATAAAATGCAATTACATACATGTGCCTACCTGCCTACAGTACAATCTACATGTATGCATTACTGTTAAATTCCGGCAGGTGTATGTATATGTACACAGTATATAACTGTATGTACAATCAACAACCAACAGCAGAGCAAAACTTAATATTATTATCTCAGGATGTGGATAAATCCAATCTCTTTGTGGCCGATTTAGATAGTGAAATGCACTGCAGGTATATCATGCATAAAATAACAAACCTGTGAAAATTTGAGCTCAATCGGTCATCGAAGTTGTGAGATAATATTGAAAGAAAAAACACCCTTGTCACACGAAGTTGTGTGCTTTCAGATGCTTGAGGTCTCGAAATCAAATTCGTGGAAAATTACCTCTTTCTCGAAAACTACTCCACTTCAAAGGGAGCTGTTTCTCACAATGTTTTATACTTTTCATTACTCGTTACCAAGTAAGTTTTTATGCTAATAATTATTTTGAGTAACTACCAATAGTGTCCACTGCCCTTAAAGCAAGACACTTAACCACTGGCACTTCGTCCTTTAGATGGGACGTAAAGCTGTAGTGAAGGTCCCGTGTGTTGTTATATAACAACTATCAACGAAAAAAACAACAACCTGTATACACTTATCGTAAAGAAAAGGGGTTCGCCCCGGTGTGTCTGGCAGTGCGATTATGTTCAATTATGAAGGCTGCACTTGAAAGGAAGAAGAAGAAGAAGTATGATTCTCGTTCAGACACAGTACTAAAGTCGGTTTATGGTTCAACCCGATAAGAGTTCAACTCTGTGTGTCTGAACGATTCGGTTTACCTTTTAACACTGTGTGTGGACAGAATAAAAAAGACCACATCTGATTTAAAGCCATTGGACACTTTCGGTAAACAGTATTGTCCAGGGCCCACACTTCGTGTATCACAACTTATATATAAAATAACAAACCTGTGAAAATTTAGGCTCAATTGGTCATCGGAGTCGGGAGAAAATAAGGGGAAAACCCACCCTTGTTTCCGCACATTTCGCCGTGTCATGACATGTGTTTAAAATAAATCCTTAATTCTCGATATCGAAAATTGATATTGTTTTATTGTTTTCTCATAAAGAAAAGCATATCATAGAATAATATTTCAAGAGAAGTCTCTCACCATTACCTTCTGTAAACCCTGTAAGTTATTTGTTAATCTGTGAACTTTTAATTTTTTTTCTGTTCCTAAAGTGTCCAATGGCTTTCACTCACAACAGAGGACCCATTGACCTCCGTAATCATTACGTAAACACACGGTGACCAATGAACAGGACAATAAACCAGATGTTAGAGTAACGAGGTCGCATTTTCTTTGACCTCTTATTAAACCAAAGATAAGCCGCATCGGGTTTAACTCAGTTCTGTCTAAACGCAAGGGGAACAACTTTTTACAACAACCTCAAAAGTTTAAACTGGTTCGGGTTTAAATAACTTGGTACGCTGTCTGAACATACATGTTCCCTATCTGACTGAGTGATTCCATCTGATAATCTGCCAAGTTATTTATTTTTATCTGACCATGAAAATCTACACAACAAGAAAACTTATCTGCAACGCCACTGCGGATTAGAACGCAAGGGAATGACTTTTTACAACAACCTCAAAAGTTTAAACCGGTTCGGGTTTAAATAACTTGGTACACTGTCTGAACATACCCTATCTGACTGAGTGTTTCTATCTGATATAAATCTGCAAAGTGATTTATTTTTATCTGACCATGAAAATCTACACAACAAGAAAACTTATCTGCAACGGTAATGCGGATTAGGCCTAATAAAAATAATGTTTAGTTTCTGGTAACATTCTCTGAAAAGTGTGGAGCGGTACATGCAGGTAGGGGAAATGTTTTGTTTACAATAAAATTATTCTGGTTTGAAAAAACTCTTCTGAGTAACAGAGCGGTATGTGAAATTACCAAACGCATATACAAATAAAAAGTAATTACACTATTAGTTTGGTTTATTTGCGTTGCGAGTACAAATAATGATACAAAAAGTGCAAACTAACAAAATGTTACAACTGTTAGACTGCAAGCCAGTATGAATGGTGGGTAGAAATTTATTTATTTAGCCACATTTTGGTCAAATCTTTACAGTTGAAAGGTTTTTGCACAGTCGGGTTATCGGGAACAAACAACAATTTTTATTAGGCGAAGTGTAATAATAACATTTTCTTGTGATTCTTGTAATGTAAACACTAGGGGGCCTACAAGTGGAAGTGTCGTGGCCGAGCGGTTAAGAGCACCGATTTCAAACTCTGGTGTTTCTGATCAGCAGAGTGTGGGTTCAAATCCTTAGCCGTGACACTTGTGTCCTTAAGCAAGACACTTAACCGTTGCTTAGCCTTCCGATGGGACGTAAAGCCGTTGGTCCCATGTGTTGTGTAACGCATGTTAAAGAACCCAATGCACTTTTCGAAAAGAAAAGGGGTTCGCCCTGGTGTTCCTGGCTGTGGCTACTGTATGCGCGCCGTAGCACCTTGTAAACCCTTATAAGGTGCTAAATAATTGGGTCTCAAAATTCATCACTGCAATTACCTATCTTTCTGAAAGTTTGTATTATACTCAGCGCTTAGAGTACCTCCCAGGCGAGATGATCATGAATTGTTCATGAATATTCATGAATAGTTCAATAACATGGTTGTTCATTGACATCAGTTCATGAACTGGCCATCAAAGTTCTTCATGATGCTCATGAACAGTTCATGAATGTTCTTGAACAACAAATGAGACAATTGGTTGATGAACTTTTCATGAATTTTTGATGATTTTTTCATGAACATTGCATTCATTGTAAACCATGAACGTTCATCAAACGTTCATGATTCCTGTTGATCTGCATGTGACTATTCATTAGCCTATTAAGTTCATAAGATGCAAAGAAAGTTGAGACGGACTTTCATGAAAATCCATCAAATGTTCATAAAATGTTCATGAATTGAATGGGTTCAGTGAACTTGGTTCAAAAATTACTGTGATGAACTGCTGATGAATAATCATGGACTGATCATGAAGTTCGTAAAAGTCCACCAAATGTTCATTAATTGATTGGTGAACCGTTCATGAACTTGGTTCATGAACTGCTGTGATGAACATTTTATGAACTATTGATAAATGTTCATGAACTTATCATGAACGTTCTTGAAAGTTCATAAAGTCATGAACTTCATCTCGCCTGGGTTTGTTTGGTAGATACGTGCGCTATATAAGACTTTGATATTATTATTATTATACAATGTGCTCCTTGCAAAGTGTCAGTTTCGTAAAGAAATAGGGAGAGTATCAGTGTGCACTTGTAATGCAGACCTGATACTCCTCCATTGATTGCCTCCATGCCCTCGGTCAGTTCCTTGATGCCCTGTAAATGCTTCAGTAGAAATTTACAATTTCCTCGTAGAATGCCCTTTATCGAGGAGAAAATGCCTTGGTGTCCTTGCCCTTTCAAGAACGAAGCATACATGCCCGGTATTGCCTCAAGCGAATCTAGCCCCCTGCTTTTATTTTGATTTCAAACTCTTCCTTCTCTGTTTCCCTTTTCCTGCCGAATGACATTTTTTATAAACAAACTCTGACATTTAGTTTCCTTGTTTTGGTTGTCACTTGTATTCTTTTTTTTCCAGTTTAAATGAATATCATGAACAATGTACAAGACTCCACTCAATTAAAGACACACACCATTGAAAAAGTACGGAACTATTTTGAGTGTGTGTATGACGACTGGTTATTAAAGATCCAGACATTGTACTTACTCAGCACGAAAGGAAGACAAATTTGCTTCTCATTTGCATTCGCAGGAAGTATAAACCAGGCTTTAGTTTACAAACCACTGGCCTCTGATTCGCTGTCTAGTGTAAAATTAAAGCCCATTTGTCCTTCTTATTGGTTTTAGGTTCCCATGATGATCAAACCAATCTTATCGCTCTTGGCTTTGTGCCTCATCCACCAAGCAACAACCAGACCACTCCTGATGAATCCGGTCCAAACCAGTCTATACCAGTTTTTTCAGGACCAACCCAAATCTAATGGTTTAGGATGTGATGCTTGCAAGCTTGCAATAAGTGCAGTCGATACTCTCTTGGAGATGAATTCTACTGAAGATGATATCCTTGCCGTCTTGGTGGACATTTGTAAAGTGGGGAAAATTGAGTCAGCAAGAGTTTGTGAATTCATTGCACCAGAGTTCAAGGTAAATTTTATCATCTCTTAAAATTTAATTTTGCTTGTCGTGGCCGAGTTGATAATGGCACCGGTGTCATCGTCTCAGATGTCTGGTGTGCTCAAAGTTCCAGGTGACGTCACCGGTTTTTTGTTATCATACGAGTGCTTTTTCGCCTGGCAATGCACAACCCTCTTCTGGCTTTCAGAAGAACCTTCTTTGTAATTCCTGTTTCTCAAATACTCGATTATGTCGTTGCTTTTTTCACAATACTGTCGTGGACGCTCCACTTGTTCATCACACGATTTACTTGTGTACGCTGCCATGACAGCACGAGCAAGACAGTCGACTCAACCCGGCACTAAAATCGAGTGCTATTAATAATAATAATAATAATATCGAAGTCTTATATAGCGCACGTATCTACCAAACAAGGTACTTAAGGCGCTGAGTATATACAAACTTTTGAGAAAAATAGGTTATTGCAGTGATGAATTTTGAGACCCAATTAGTTAGCACCTTATAAGGGTCTCCAAGGTGCTAAGGCGCATTAAGCAGCCACAGCCAGGAACATTAGGTGAACCCCTTCTCTTTTTGATAAGCGCACTGGGTTCTTTTACATGCGTTACACAACACATGGGACCAACGGCTTTACGTCCCGCCCGAAGGACGAAGCAATGGTCAAGTGTCTTTTATAAGGACACAAGTGTTACGGCTGGGGATTTGAACCCACACTATGCTGATCAGAAACACCAGAGTTTGAATTCGGTGATCTTAACCGCTCGGCAACGACACTTCTATTTAAAGGAGTTGGTCTCATACACGAACGTATGTACTTCGAAACATAGCTCCTCATACATTGCAGGAGAATACTGAACTGTCTAAGCATCAGGGCTCAATTTTAGCTGCGTGAGCAAGATATATTGCATAAAAGTGTCCTGCTAATTAAGCAAAAATAGACAGGATTCCAGACAAGGGTGTTACATGCCACAAGGTATTTTGGGTGTTAACTGTTCTGCCATGTCTGGTAAGCAACTTTGTTTTGCTTAGCTATTTTTTCCACAGCTCTATGAAATTAGGCCCAGTTCAAATTTTTATTCCCTCTGTTTCAGGATGAATTGTTTGGAGTACTCGTTGGTCATTATGCGACACCAACACAGATTTGTGGATCCTTACTTGGCAGTGACTGTGGTGTACCGTATAATCCAGATGCACTGTGGAATATCACTCTGCCCAAAACACCTAAGCCACCTGTTGTCGTTCCACAACCACCAAAGGTATGATCTAAATATCTTCCTCCATCGTTTAAAGGAACATTACAGAATTGGTTTTGTATACAAAACAGTTGCTGGCAGTGTATGTAATTTATGTAATCCACCATTAGACATTAACTGACAATCCTGTAGAAGTTTGAGATAGATCAGCCATTTTTTGGGTCACAAGAAAGCAGTGAAAAAACCGATTACACATTTTGCATGACAACGATTTAAAAAAGTATAAATCTTCGCAACTTTCTCAAATTCAATCTTTCCAAAACTTTTCAAATCAGTTCCTCTCCACATCTTCGCAAAAAAATTCCCATCCAACACATTCAGATTGGCAATACCCTGGTCACACCTAGCACAGATGTACGAAATCTCTGCGTGCTCTTTGACCAGTGCATGAACCTAGAAAAAAAATGATCTCTCCACCCAGGGGTATATGGGTACCTGTGAGGGCAGAGATGGTTCTTGTGATTGATTATCTTAGTACGCTCCCGAGGGAGCTGAGAGTGTTTAAGGAATGATTCAAGGCCCAGTGACCAGGGGTAGTAATGTGGAAGCTCTTTGAGACATGTTGTATAAAGTGCTATATATAAAAACCGATTATTATTAGTGATATTTTATGATTTAAAATTAACCCAGTCCGTTTCCCTTGTGGTTAATTTATCATTTCAGAAAGGCTTGCCAACGATGAATGTACTTCATATAAGTGATTTACATTGGGATAGAATGTACATGGAGGGAACCAATGCAGAGTGCGGGGAACCACTTTGCTGTCGCTCTAATGACGGACCACCAGGTAGTATTGACGTTCTTAAAGTGACTAAAGCGAACATAAGAATATAACATGAAATTTGACCTGACTAGTCTTAGGAGAAATAGTGTTTTGAGTTTGAAGATTTGGCTTTAATTTGAAGCTTTTATCTTGCAAATTGAAATTATTTCTTAGTGATTAATTTTTTATTCCCGAATTAATGTACATACATGTAAGACTCAAAGTTATGACTTGAGCTTTGACATAGGACCTGACACTTGATCTTAAAGACTTGAGACTTGACCTTTAGGACTGTGACTTGACCTGTGGGACTTAGGCTTCACACTTATTGGTTTAGTTTCAATGTACTTTAAAAGGACTTGGAACTTGACCTTCAAGACTTGTGACTTGACCTGTGCGGCTTAAACTTTACAGTATTCTTGACCTATACTGTATGACTTGCAACTTGATTTATAAGACTTTTAATAATAGCTTGAAGTTAGACACAAGAAGTCCCATTCAATCCTCTAAGCAGAAGAAGTAGTCCTGGCCAAGTTGTTATCTCTATCCCAGGTAGTACTTGATCGACAGGACAGTTCTTTTCCGAACTATATAAGTCCTCACCAGCAAAGTTGACATAAAATGGTGTATGGGTTAAAACCAAAATTAATATTCTTTATCCCACATGCAAATTTAACATCTATTATCTATTTTATCGTCGCCGTACCCGCTGCCAAAACATAGAATTCAAACTGCCTCTTGCTACCAGGCAATCTCGGTAGTCTAATTAGTAAGACACTGCCCTAGAATTTCAAGGGTCGTGGGTTCGAATCCCACCCGAGTAATATGCCTGGGATTTTTTTTTCACAGGACTTGGGAAAGGACTGAGTATACAGTGCTAACACACATCTGTGTATATGGGTTTAACAAAAAATAATTAAATTCTTTATCCCCGATGCAAATTTAACAATCTATTACAGTCATATTACTTGGGTGGGATTCAAACCCACGACCTTGAAATTCTTGAGCAGTGTGTTACTAATTAGACTACCGAGATTGCCCGGTATTAAATCGATTCAAAAGGTTTACAATGAACTGGTCTTATCCGACTCCTCCTTTCATTTCAGCTAAAGGGGTACCCGGAGCAGGCAAATGGGGAGACTACAGAGGGTGTGACACCCCAACAAGAGTTGTGGAAAATCTGCTGGAAACAATCGCCCAGACACACAAGGTAAGTTTGGTTTTTATTTATTTGGATAGTGTATGAGTAGGATCCAGTTTTACCATGCATCACCGAGCTATATTTCCCGCCTCTATTTCCCGCCTTCGTGCATCACCAAGCTAACTTGCATCAACAGTACTTAAGCAGCATGAAAGCACACAACTTCATGTGACAAGGTTGTTTTTTCTGCTGGAAACAATCACCCAGACACACAAGGTAAGTTTGGTTTTTATTTATTTGGATAGTGTATGAGTAGGATCCAGTTTTACCATGCATCACCGAGCTACATTTCCCGCCTCTACTTCCCGCCTTCGTGCATCACCAAGCTAACTTGCATCAAGTGTACTTAAGCAGCATGAAAGCACACAACTTTATGTGACAAGGTAGTTTTTTCTTTCATTATTATCTCGCAACTTCGACCACCGATTCAGCTCAAATTTTCACAGGTTTATGCACATGTTGAGATACTAAGTGACAAGACTGGTCTTTGACAATTACCAATAGTGTCCAGTGTCATTAAGCAATACAAAGGTTAATGGTTAAAACCATTATACTGCTTTGTCCTTAGGATGGGGCGTAAGCCATATGAAGGTCATGTGGGTTGTGTATTCACAACAAATAATTCAGTGCATTTATCATCAAGAGAACGGGTTTGCCTTGGTGTTTATAGCATGTTCTGGCAGTGATATGCAACACGTCCCCTTAGTTGCCTTTGCTTTTTAATGGTTGCTTTTTTGTCTCATAAAATAATTCTTAACAAGCTCCACCAAATTTCATAATAATGGCTGTAGCGCACCAAAAGTGTCATTTGTGACAGACATACACATAATATACCTTTATCATGGTGCAGCCATGTGGAGATGTTACCAAACCGAGGCTGGAAGATCTAAATAGTCTGGTTCCTAATTGCAAAATGATTATTAACATTCATTATTGTTATTCAATAAGAGGAACATGACCAAGATGGAGGCAGCATGATAAAGGTCTATACATTATTATTTTTATATTATTATTATTTCATTTTGCACAGATTGATTTAGTTTACTTAACTGGTGACATTCCAGCGCATGATGTGTGGAACCAGACACGTCAAGATCAGACTAGCGCCCTCAACGAAACAACGCAATACTTGATGAAATACCTCCCTGGGGTACCAGTTTACTCTGCACTTGGCAACCATGAAAGTTCACCGGTTAACAGGTATATATATATACAATGTAAAGTAGTAGAAGTGTCGTGGCCGAGCGGTTAAGAGCATCAAATTCAAACTCTGGCGTTTCTGATCAGCAGAGTGTGGGTTTGAATCCCCAGCCGTGACACTTAAGCAAGACACTTCACCATTGCTTCGTCTTTCGGATGGGAAGTAAAGCCGTTGGTCCCATGTGTTTTGTAACGCATATAAAAAAAAAAACATAGCACTTATCGAAAAAGAGAAGGGGTTCGCCCTAATGATTACTACATGCACTTTGTAATTAATGGTGTTTATAAATGATTTTGATTTTGAAACAGTTTCCCACCTCCGTTTGTGACTGGTCATAACTCTATAACATGGCTGTATCAATCTATGGTGGACTCATGGGTGACTGACGCTAAGTGGCTACCTAAAGAAACAACATCTACAATTATCAAGTAAGCCAGTTACAACATATGACATTTGTCTGTTTAACTTTTTGTTTGTTCGTGTGTTCGTTTCTTTACCTTGCTGTATTGTCTTTGGAGCCAACCACTTCCTCATGTCAGAACTAATCAACTGCTTTGTCACTATTGTAGTAATCGTCATCAACACCATTGAATCAAACAGTTATTTGGAAATGCCTCACATGCCGATTTCATCATGATAGAGTTGTGCCTTTACGATTATTTTCAAAAACAGTTAAACAAAAGTCTTTAAAGGAATTGTATACCTTTGGTAAACGCTCTCAAAATTAGTGGCCGTAAAAAACATACTCGTACTTGGTTAGAAGTCAAGCAGCCTTCAAAAGTATGAAACATTTTTAGAATCATTTCACTTTGAAGCAAGGTGGTGACGAGCAAAATGTTTGAAAGACTCTTGTGCTGTCTGTTGATGAGACATACACGATAGAGGTAGCCTTTTATGAAACAGAAACTGAAAGGAAATGCATATTGATTCAACAAAGTAAAGTGTTTGAACTACGGCAACCTAGGATTCGAACTGCCTCTAGCTGACGGGCAGCCTTGGTGGTCTAGTTGGTATGACACTGCTCTAGAATTGCAAGGGTCGTGGGTTCGAATCCCACCCGAGTAACATGCCTGTGATATACTTTCACAGGACTCGGGGGAAAGTACTGAGTATACAGTGCTAACACACATCGGTGTATAGGTAAAAAAAACAAAATTAATATTCTTTATCCCCGATGCAAGTTTAACATCTATTATACGGCAACCTTCTTTTATTTGGTATTCTGACACATGAATTGGACATAGTTCAAAGATTAGGGCAAATCGTTTGGTATGTTTTACACCCATGAGGGAACATTCATGTGTATAGCCCACACTCAGGGAACTTCACTGGCTACCTATTTAGAGAGCAGATCCATTCAAAACATTCTAATTCACTGTCCTGTTCCTTTATGTTTTCTTCAGTCCACACTTGACATCACTCATTTGAATGTTCCCTGTGCAAACAAACTTCCGTGTTGAAAAAACATTCAGTGTAGATTGACTGAAGATTTGGAACAATCTTCCTTCTGTTATGAGGGAATCTGTTTATCTCCATTTCTTAAATTTCTTACGACTCTATCTGTGTTAATTTCTATTATGTGTGCTTTGATCTGGGTGGAATAAATTTCAATTGTAATGTTATGTTAGGAACATGGCTGACCGATCATATGCTGTATTAGTTGACACCAATGTGCATGTGTGCATGTATAATGTAATTAGCTAAATTTGCTGATTTGTATTGGCTCTATTTGGGAGTGCGTATCCCATGTATTGAAAAATCCATCTTCACATAATGTCAAATGATTTTGCATAATGCATGTTGTAACCTATCTGCGAAAATGTATTTGTAGCCCAACAGAGGGCTTTGAAACAATGTAGCCTTCGCTAGTGCATGCCTCCTAACAGCTTGCATGTCGCTATACGCAAAAACGTATCAACCTTGCGCCTTAGTCTTATCGCAAATCACGCATTGCCAACATCTTAACAGAGCTCTCGATTAACAATTTTCGCCAATCACATTCCTGGACGGAGGGAAGCAACCATGGATTAATCTCCTGCGCAAGCGTTATATAAGCATGTGCATGCAATTCACCCATTCTTCAGACATCTGATCATGATTCCGTGCAAGCCCAAAGACAAAAAGAACTTCCAGATTTTCAATCTGAGCTCAAACAAAATGGAAACTGATGCAGAGATCATCCTTTCCTAACAGGTAGGATTCATACAGTTATCGTGTTGAATTTCTATTTAAATTTTTACAAATTATCAAGCACCCGATTTTTATTTCATTTTGTTTGAGTTTCCTTTCGCCTTTCCACAATCTGTTTCTCATCCTGCATGCTCCGCTCTCATTAATTCCTTTTCTTTCCCAATTTAATTTTATGTATTCATTATTTTATGATTTAAATATCTAATTGTATTTTTGTTAACATAATTAATTCATGTACAGAATTTTGTATTAATATATTTTTACTTTTTGTTCTGATATTATTTTTTTTTAAATAATATTTTGCCTTTTTGTTGCTTTGTTGTTCATTACTTTTTTTAATACTTATCAAGGTCAAGAAAATAATGCAACAAATAATCATATTATTGTTCACAAAAACTATTATTTTCCGCTTTAGTTCTGAACCTTAATGGTTTGCAAATTTAAAAAAGAAAAAGTTAACTGGATGTTGTATTCTTATTCTTTACGTTTTGTCGATGAAGGAAAGTTTTTATTTTCATTTTTCATTTGAAAAAGAAAGGAAAAATTAAATAAATCAATATACCATGCCAACGAAGCTCTCTCCCGTGCATGATAATAACAAAAAAAAGATCAAACATCTGAAGATAATTCTTCTGCCCGAATTTCCGAAAAAGCTTGTCTGACTCGAATAGCCACTCCTCCCTGGTGCCCACTTTAACTGGTTCACGGGGCAATTGCCATACTAGGGCTCAGTTTCACAATCATGTAAGCACAAAAACTTGCTAAACACATTTTACCTTGCTTAGCAGAAGCAGGTTACCAGCCATCATTTCGTGAAGTTTAAATTGTTGCGACTGATGGCCGACTCATTTTCTAAGCTGTGTTTTCTGCTAAACATTTTTATGAAATTGTGCCCTGCCATACCTGACATGCCACTGGTAATGGTTCCGAAAAGAGCTGAGAATTATTCTCAATGTTTTGATGAGTTCGCTCTAGTTGGTGTCAGGAAACAATTTGATCATTTATTAAATATTTGTGTTTTTTTTTTCTGATTCTAGGGGTGGATACTACACGGTACCAGTCTATCCGGGTTTAAGAGTCATCTCATTGAATATGAACATGTGTAACAATCAAAACTGGTAAGTACCTAGACTTCTACTCACAAAGATAAACTCTCTTAAAGACAGGTTTTTAAAGTTTTTTTTAATGATAAATGCAGTAATTCATGCATTCCACACTAACTTGTTGTGCAAAGAAAACCCTAAGTGGCAGCACATTTGTTTGTTTGTTTGTTTGTTTGTTTTTATTTCCATTTGTACAACAACAAAATTACAGGAATAATGGTTACAAGTAAATAAATAAAGATATAAATACTAAGTTAGTACAAATGGGGGTTGCAACCAAAGGAGGTAACCCTCCTGCATTGGAGCACCCAAACTGCTGTAAAATAGATGCTTCACTGGTTCAAGAAATTACAAAGAAAGTTAAAGTATCCCTTAAAACGCACATATTTAGAGAATAACGCACCCCCGGGCAATGATAACATCTCTTAATAAGGCATATATTATATAATTAAAATATGAACTTGAGTACAGTGGCATCTCACACTAATGCTTACAACTTGCAATTATTATTCACCAGTTCGCTTTGTTGGACCCAATAACATGCAAAACTCCCCACACAGCCTAATACAGGCTTATAACCTTGCATTCAAGCTGACTTTTTAATTTGTTCGCCCTTGACCTTTCAATTCTAACCTTGTGCTATTTTGATCCCCAACCTCTGACATTTCTTAACCTCTGACCTTTCTTAACCCCTGACCTTTCTTAACCTTTGACCTTTCTATTTAACCAACAGGTGGTTGTTAGATAATGAAGTAGATCCAGCTAACGAGCTCCAGTGGTTAATTGATGTCTTGCAGAAAGCAGAGGATGAGAATGAGTTTGTTCACATCCTAGGTCATATCCCACCAGGATCTGGTGATTGTTTACCACAATGGAGCTGGAATTACAACCAAATCATTAACAGGTTGGTCTCATTTTCTATTAACGGTAAGGTACACGTTTGGTAGTTGTCAAAGGCCAGTTTTCTCACTTGGTGTATACTGACATAAGCATAAAAGAACAAGCCTGTGAAAATTTGAGCTAAATTGGTCATCGAGGTTGCGAGAAAGTGATGAAAGAAAAACACCCTTGTTGGACGAATTTGTGTGCTTTCAGATATGAACAAAAGACTTCTGGCTAGAAGTCTTTTATTATTTTAGTGAGAAACTACCTCTTTCTCAAAATCTATGCTGCTTCAGAGGGAGTCGTTTTCCACAATGTTTTATACTATCAACAGCTCTCCAATGATCGGTACCAAGTCAGTTTTTAAGTTAATATTTGTTTTGAGTAATTACCAAATGTGTACCTTCCCTTTAACATGTAGGATTAGAAACTTTGCATGGTGTGAATACAGTCAGATGAGGTTTGCAGTAGCATGTGTAAAATTGCTTTCAAGAAGTGCGGGTTCTGAAAAGAAGCGGTGGTTGACAACTCAACTTATTATTTAATAGCATTTAAAGTTCTTTTATTAACTTATAAAGCCATTCATGGTTTAGCACCCATGTACATTCAAGAACTCATTACCATGAAATCACTCTCAATCAACCTACCGTCGCACCCATCAAGGAAATCAAGGGCTACCTGAGGTGATCGGGCATTTGTATACGCCCCTCCTTGTCTCCCTCCTTGTCTTAGACAGTCTTCTTCACTAAATGTTTTTAAATCTAAGTTAACTTCACCCATTAAATTCATTCTTGCTCTGTTTGTGTATTTTTTTTCTTCTTTGTTTTCTCTGCATTTTGTTTTTCTATTCCTTGTAATGGGCAGTAGAGTATATTTATATAGGACACTGCGCAATATAAATGTCCCTATTATTATTATTTTTATTATTATTATCAGCAGAGTATGGGTTTGAGTCACGGTCGTGACACTTGTTTCCTAAAGCAAGACACTGTAACCTTTCAAGGCAGTGGACACTATTGGTAATTACTCAAAATATTTATTAGCATAAAACCTCACTTGGTAACGAGTAATGGGGAGAGGTTGGTAGTATAAAACATTGTGAGAAACGGCTCCCTCTGAAGTGCCATAGTTTTCGAGAAAGAAGTAATTTTCCATGAATTTGATTTCGAGACCTCAGATTTAGAACTTGAGGTCTCGAAATCAACCATCTAAACGCACACAACTTCGTGTGTCGAGGGTGTTTTTTCTTTCATTATTATCTCGCAAGTTGACCGACTGAGCCCAAATTTTCACAGGTTTGTTATTTTATGTACATGTATATGTTGAGATACACCTACTGTGAAGGCTAGTCTTTGACAATTACCAATAGTGTCCACTGCCTTTAATGCTTTGTCCTTCAAATGAGACGTAAACCAGTTGGTCCTGTGTGTTGTGTAATGCATGTAAAAAGAACCCAGTGCATTTATCGTAAAGGGAAGGGGTTCACCCCAGTGTTCCTGGTTTGATGGGCTGCATATTGTGCCACAGCACCTTGTAAACCATTACATGATGCTATGTAAAGGAATTGCTACATGTATCATACTTCAAAAAGCTCCTCAACAGTCTCAAAGTACTGAATGTTGAAACGCCTTGAGTGCACTGAGTGAAAAATAATGTGCGTGTACATATAAGATAGGCCACTGTTTTTATTACTATTATTATATTAAAACAAGACAGCATTTTGGCTGGTGCAGAATTTGCTCTTTGTAATGTATTGACCCATTTGTTGAAAGTAAGTGCTTTTAGACGCCCCCCTTGGGTGAAATAAAGATAATTGCATAATCTGTTCTAGCATAATTGTAATAGCTAATTCAGTGGAGGGTTGTGCTCTGGGCCAAAATTCATAGAGCTGCTGATGCAGAAAGTACTATGCCCCTGCTAAAATATAGCATTGACTGCAGCTAACTGCCTCTAGCCACCGTGCATTCTCGGCGATCTAGTTGGTAGGACATTTACACTAGATTGACAAAGGTGGTAGGTTCGAATCCCACCCAAGTATTATGCCTAGGTTTTTTTTCACAGAACTTGGGGGAAACAGTACTGAGTATACAGTGCTTACACACATCAGTGTAAGAATAAAACCAAACAGTATTCAGAAAATACTACTTGAACAATTTCTGCTAAGAAAGATTAGCATGATACCAGCCACAGATATACTTTTGATAATTACTTCAAAAAATGAATGACCATCAAAACTTAGTAAAGAGCACTGCAGAACTGTTGATATATGTAAACAACATTGTTAGAAATTACCTCTTTTGACATGTTTGAAGTAATGTAGTTTTAGAGAAGGAGGTAATTTTTCACCTCAAAATTTGAATCTGAGAAAGGTTTCAGGCATGAAGCCTTAATCAGGGATCTGAAAGCACACAAGTCAATGCAACAAGGGTGTTTTTTTACTTTCATTATTTTTTGTGCAAATTTGATGACTACTTGAGCCCAAACTTTCACAGGTTTGTTATTAAAGACCAATTGCATCTTGGTCTTCGACATTTGCCAAACCCTGCCTTTAAAATTGTTAGGAAAAAAGCCAATAGTAGTTGATTTTTCTTTTTTAAGAGTCTTATTTTAGTTCTTGCTTTTCTCTTCCAGATATGAAAGTACC
This sequence comes from Asterias rubens, assembly GCF_902459465.1. Lineage (NCBI taxonomy): Eukaryota > Metazoa > Echinodermata > Asteroidea > Forcipulatida > Asteriidae > Asterias > Asterias rubens. Next base: position 321,459 of record NC_047077.1, on the reverse strand, counting down.
ATAAGAGGACAGTTTTTTGGCCACACCCATAAAGACAGTTTTGAGTTGTTTTATGATGAGAAGACGAAACGTCCAACAAGTATGTTGTACAATGGTGGCAGTGTTACCACCTACTCAAACATCAATCCTAACTATAGAATCTATGAGGTAGATGGACATTACCTCAATAGCTCATGGGTAAGTTCAACTTTGACTAACCATTACCCTACCAGCTCCTAGTTCAACGTTGACTACCCCCTGCATCAGTCTTCTAACAGCTCCTAGTTTAACATTTACGACCCCCTGCCCTAACAGTGACCTAACACTTAAACAGCTCCGAGTTCAATTTTGACCACTCCGTGCCCCTCAGCTCATAGTTCAACTTTGATGACCCCTGCCCATGCCCCATTACCCTATTAGCTCCTAGTTCAACTTTGCCTACCCCCTACCCAATTACACTAACAACTCCTAGTTCAACTTTGCCTAACCCTGCCCCATTACCCTAACAGTTCATAGTTCAACTTTGACTACCCCTGCCCATGCCCCATTACCCTACCAGCTCCTAGTTCAACTTTGCCTACCCCCTACCCAATTACACCAACAACTCCTAGTTCAACTTAACCTAACCCTGCCCCATTACCCTACCAGCTCCTAGTTCAACTTTGACTACCCCTGCCCATGCCCCATTACCCTACCAGCTCCTAGTTCAACTTTGACTACCCCCTACCCAATTACACCAACAACTCCTAGTTCAACTTTGCCTAACCCTGCCCCATTACCCTAACAGTTCATAGTTCAACTTTGACTACCCCTACCCATGCCCCATTACCCTACCAGCTGCTAGTTCAACTTTGACTACCCCCTACCCAATTACACCAACAACTCCTAGTTCAACTTTGCCTATAACCCTGTCCCAGTACCCTAACTTGGCACATTACAAACTTGTGTGTATTGGTCTTGGGATCCCCCGAAAGCCTATTATACATGTATATGAACCATCTCATGTCTAGAAAGGGACTGGCTTGTGGGGCTTTTGTGTTAAATAAATTAACAACAAATATTAATAGTGGCTTAGTTTATAGCATGCATATCCGTCACTTAGTGACACTCAAGGTACTTCAACATTCAGTATTTTTCTGCAAGGTATTTTGTGGAGCTGTGTTTGTTTAAGTATGAGACCTATTCCTCCACATATCACCATGCAATGGTTTACAAGGTGCTGCCATTGCTTGCTGTTTGCTATTAAAACGAAATTGCTTGATAAATAGATGCAATTTATTTAAATTAAAGGCAGTGGACACTATTGGTACTTACTTAAAATAATTATTATCATAAAACCTTTCTTCATTACGAGTAATGGGGAGAGGTTGATAGTATAAAACATTGTGAGAAACAGCTCTCCTCTGAAGTGCCATAGTTTTCGAGAAAGAATTAATTTTCCACTCATTTGATTTCGAGACCTCAGATTTAGAATTTGAGGTCTCGAAATCAAGTATCTGATTGCACACAACTTCGTGTGACAAGGGTGGTTTTCTTTCATTAATATCTCACAACTTCAACGACCGATTGAGCTAAAATTTTCACAGGTTTGTTATTTTATGCATATGTTGAGATACACTAAGTGAGAAGACTGGTCTTTGACAATTACCAATAGTGTCCAGTGTCTTTAATCTAGTGATCACATTGAAACTGAAAGGGTAAATACAAGAATTAATTGTTATTATCTGGTATTCTCATTTGCAGGCTGTATTAGATCATTCCACATATGTCATGAACATAACTGATGCAAACCTCACAGATAAACCGATATGGAAACTGGAATACACAGCAAAGGTACGTACTACAATTTATCTTTAAATAAACTTGAATCTTCAATTCTGATTGGTCAATCCATAGCAACGAGTGTGAGCTATATAAATCTGTATTACATGGCCCATATTAAACACTGTTCTAACATGCTGTTTTTTAATTAAATGCAATGCACTATTTTAAGCAATATGTTAAAGACACTGGACACCTTTGGTTATTGTCAAAGACCAGTATTATCACTTGGTGTATCCCAACATATGCACAAAATAACAAATCTGTGAAAAGTTTGACTCAATTGGTCGTCGAAGTTGTTAGAGAATAATGAAAGAAAAACACCCTTGTTGCACAAATATGTTTGCTTTAAGATGCATAATAAAAGACTTAAGCTTGAAGTCTTTTAATATTTGAGTGAGAAATTACCTCTTTCTCAAAAACTACATTACTTCAGAGGGAGCCGTTTCTCACAATGTCTTTAAATACTATCAACAGCTCTCCATTGCTCGTTACCAAGTAACTTTTTATGCGAAACATTCTTTTGAGTAATTACCAATAGTGTCCAGTGGTGCCTTGAAAATTGTTGGAAGATATATTCATTGTTACATATGTGCTCCTTTAATACTGAAAACTTAATCAAGTTTGTGTCCCATATCGGCCTTCAGCCTCGCTCGGATGGGACCCAGAAGTGTATATTTTTCTGTATGCCACAGGCGCTTGTGTGAAGAAAAAAATTCTATGCTTATTGTGTGAACAGATTATTCGAACAATAGGTTATTAAGTATTTGCTAAAAAATACCTTTAATGTTATAATATGGTTGGGTTGGCATAGTGGTATCTGTCCTCCCCTTCCATCACCAGGACCTTGGTTCGAGTCTTGCTAGGGGGCATTATGAGGATTGAGTTTACAGTCCCTACTTGACTGTGTGGGTTTTCCCTGGATTAAGTGTCTGGGTTTTCCTCCAACATCTAAAACAGAAACTTCTTTCATTGTCTTGGCTAGTACAATGATTAAGTTCGTTTTCCGAGAGTTCTTTACGAAATGGGGTTTTCTCTTGAATATTTTCCTGTTTTTTTTTTCTGGGGTTTTCCTCCCACATCTAAAACATAAACTTTTTTCATTGTCTTCTTTCCTTGGGGGTTATTGGCTTGTACAGTGATATGATTCAGTTCGTTTTTCTGACAGTTCTTTGTGAAATTAAATGAAAAGGGGTTTTTACCCTGGAATAATTTTCTAGGGTTTTAATTTCTTGGGTTTTCCTCCCACATCTAAAATAGAAACTCGTTTATTGTCTTCTCTCCTTGGTGTTCTTGATAACATTCAGTGATTAAGTTCGCTTTTCTGTGAGTCCTTGGTGAAAAGAAATGAAATGAAAAGAAATGGAATGAAACAAGCAAAGAACCTCCTAAGGGCCTTCCAATATCCATTTGATGACCATATTATTTTTGTATTTCTTCTCTCCTTTTATGAAACATGCTTTTCATTTTTGTTTCCCAGGCTGCCTATGGTCTAAAAGAACTACAGCCCAGGGACTGGAATAAACTTGTAGAAACATTTCAAACAGATGACAAGATGTTCAACAAATATTACAGGTGAGAACAAACTTATCGGTTTAACTTAAAGACATTAATGTTTTGTAGACTGGGGATAAGTTTGGGGAATAAAGAATATGTATATTCAATACTTTCCCAAGTTCTGTGAAAAAAAAAAATCACAGGCATATTACTCGGGTGGGATTCGAACCCACGACCTTTGCATTTATAGAGCAGTGTCTTACCAACTAGACTTGTTGAGATTTGTTGTTGAATTTGTGGTTGTTTTTTCCTCCTGTTTTCAGATACCATTACAAGTTGAACATACCTGGGCCTTGTGATGCTTCTTGTAAGTCAAGTTTGTTGTGTGATCTTAAATCTGCACGGTCCCATGATGATACCTACTGTAAGTAGGAAGGTCACGACAACTGCACCTTGACCTCGGGTCAACTCCGAGGTCAGAGGTTATGACCTCAGAGATGAAAATGTTACCAAAGTGATTTCAACGTAGAAGCCTCTGAGAACAATGTGCAAGTTCTGTAAAGGAAGAACAGAACTGGGAGAGAGAATTTTCCCACCGAATGTTGTGACCGAGGTACTCTTAGAAAATTAGCATGGATGAACTGCATTTATTTTCATTGAATGACTGTAAACAGTAAACACTTTCTTCCTAAAGACTTTCTTCTTAGGGTTTGGCTACTTTTTTTTGGCTACGTATTTCCCAAAACACAAACGTCCACAGATTTATATTAAACTCACATGGTTTAAAAATATTGATGGTAGAATGCTTCACTTCAAATTGTATGTGCTGAGGTGCTGTCGTATATGAGAAATGAGTAAACAATTTCACAAGAATTTTGTTTTTTGAGTGAGACAAAAATTATTGTAGCATGTACAACGGATTTACGGGAGTCTCCTGAAATTATTGCTCTGTGATTTTCACTTTTTCCCCAAAACACTTGACGACTTAATGAGGCTGAAACTTTTACGGGTGAATTATATTACATACATGTACATGTATGTATTCATTCACAGTGAGTAGGGATTCGTGCCATAGCCAACAACTTAATATTCAAAAAGTATCAAAACCCTTTAATATTACGGGTTGCAATTAAGAAAAACTATAATAGAAGCTATTATAAGTTTAATTGGCTGCATTATAATTGGAAGGAATAGTCCATTGCATGATGTAGTTATGTATGTGAAGGGTGCGCTCAGTTTGCCATTGGCAAACATGTGCAATGTGCCTATTATTATAATAAATAATATATTATTACACATAGCTGATTTTACAAACAGCCCAATTTCATAGAGCTGCTTAGCAGTAAATATTGCTTAATCATTTTCTGCTAAGCAGAAATGAGCAGGATACCAGTTACAAATTGCACATGTGCAGTGGTACTTTTGCTGGTAACACTATTCTTGTAAGCATAGTTTGTCTTGCAACTTTGGTTTAAAGGGGGTATACGTTTGGTAATTACTCCAAAAATGAATGACCATAAAAACTTTATTTGGTTAAGAGCACTGGAGAGCTGTCGATGCTTAAACACATTGTTGGGAACGACACTCTTTAAAGTAAAAAAAATGTTCGGAGAAAGAGGTTATTTTTTCACCCCAAAATTTGAGTCTGATAAAGGCTTCAGGCAAAGCCTTTTTAATTTGCCAAAGAATCAACAGTGTTGAACTGAATGTAAAGTATATATATTCATCGCCCGGCCACCACCTTGGTCATGTTCCCTGTATCCTATAGCATTAAAATATGCTAACATTCATTGTAAAAAAAGGGTACCAGACTATTTCTCCTTCCAGCCTCGGTTTGGTTACACTGATTTGATTGGGAGAAAAATCAAGATGGACGCACCATGTTAAAGGTCTATGAGCACGAAAGGTCAGTGACGTGTATAGGTTTATTCAAAGCTAAATTCAGTATTAATTATTAACTTCTATTGACTATTACCATGTTTTGTTTTATGTATGATTTTGTTTTTTATAAAAATGAATCTCTGCTGAAGTTAATTATGAAATTTATCAAGGAGTATGATATTTTTTATGAAATAAACATTACAAATAAACAAGAGAAAAGAACTTTTAGCAAAATGTGAAAGAAAATAAATTATTCCTTAATCTGTTTTGGAATGTAGTGGCGACAAATAAATGTTAACAATTAATTTATTGTAATACTTACCTTTATTTTGGATGATGCATTCAATGCAGTCTAATTTTAACTGAATATAATTTTGAACTATTTTATTTGTTTTGATTGTATTTGGTATATTTTTGTGTTGCTTATGAATATCAATCCAGTGATCATCATCGATATAAGTTTAACTAAAATTTAAATGTTCATACTATTCCATTTGATTATCGTTTGATATGTGATGCTATATATTTATAACCCAGAGAAAAATGCAATATGTTATAATTTAAATTTAAGCTACAATTTTTAATACAAATAAAATTACTCTTGATGAGAACTTATGAACTAAGTTTCCTGTATTCTTCTTTCGAGTCCAACACTGCTCTTCAAATGTTTTGACCAGGATTGGGCGCATCTCACAGCCTTCTCGTTTGCTGCCATCAGGTCCAAGGCAGCACCTCCTCAAGGGCTGGGCATCGTAGAAGGTGTGGCAAAGACTTGGCTAAGTGATTTCCTTCCCTTCATCCATGTGTTGTGTGGTGTAACGCATGTAAAAGAACCAAGCACATTGTAAACCCTTTTAAGGTGCTACAGAATTGGGTCTCAGAATTCATCACTGCAATATTACATGACTTTCTGAAAGGTTGTATATACTCAGCGCCTTGAGTACCATGTTTGGTAGATATGTGTGCTATATAAGACTGTGGTATGATTATCTCTGTGGGACCCCGGTTCTAATCCCACCTCAGACCAAAGCCGTGCATGTGGTTTGGGTTGTCAGTCCCTACTTAACTGATGGGTTGTCCCCCATTGGGGTTTTCCTCCCACATCTAAAGCTGGACATTTCTTCTTGTTTCATATCCATCCTGTTATTGGCGCTAGTTGTGCTGTTGGGTGTGCGCAAATTGGTGTCATCGTGGTCAATAAACCCCAATTTGTTCACGTTGTCTTGAGTACGAGGTTGATGACTGTTCCAGTCTGATAACCTGATTGATTACTTGGGTTTCTCGGTCATGATCATCCTTGTTCCCCAAGGAGCCGAGCAGTAATTTAGACCGCCCCCTTTCGGTATGGGATGTCACTGGTGATCCATCTCATTGATGTGGCTTTATTATATGTAACATGACAGTGTGACAAATAGTAGTAAATTATGCCGTGAACAGGATCCTTGGCTTTTCATTTATAATGTTGACGAGTTTCCTAAACCAACTAGGAATCCGTAAATGGGCGTCTTGAAGATGTCTTACGTCGTGAACAGGGTGCTTGGCTTTTCATTTATCATGTTGACGAGTTTCCTAAACCAACTAGGAATCCGTAAATGGGCGTCTTGAAGATGTCTTACGTCGTGAACAGGGTGCTTGGCTTTTCATTTATCATGTTGATGAGTTTCCTAAACCAACTAGGAATCCGTAAATGGGCGTCTTGAAGATGTCTTACGTCGTGAACAGGGTGCTTGGCTTTTCATTTATCATGTTGACGAGTTTCCTTGACCAACTCGGAATCCGTAAATGGGCATCTTGAAAGTGTCTAACGTCGTCGAACAGGATGCTTGAATTTCAGGCTGACCGGAATAAGATATAAAAGTTACACTTTAGGGCATGAAAATAATGATATCGCCATAGCAAGGGTCCTACGTTATGGCACTGAGTAATCGTTTCACACTACTATGTAGTGATTTTTATCATGGTTGCTATTTTCTGAGGTCTGGATCTCTGTTTAAAAAAGTAACAATGGTCCTTGGTTACTATTTAACAAAAGTTGCGTTCACACAACTGAAATTATGAAATTATGTGTTTATTGTCAAGGGTCCAATGTTAAGAATTGTCTGGTGCGAAAGGGTCTGAAAGAAGTCAAGGTTATGAGTATATTTTCCGTAATAACGTTATTATAATACAATACACAGAAGATGATACAAAATGCCTGCAATGTAATGAGCCAAGTATCTTTCTCAATTCATCATTACTTAATGGTCGAATAAATACATCTGGAGCTTTGCAATTTTGAATTTCGATATTTATTGAAAGGTTATGCATCATCAGTTGTAAGGAAAAGACAATTTTGGGGCTGCATATTTGACAAACTATGTTTGTGAGTTGGTTATTGGCTGATTTATTGTGCTTTCAATAGATAAGACAGTTGTATTAATGAATGGCATTTTTGTTTGTTGAAAATGATAATGATTTATCGAGTTTTTAATGTTAATCATCTACAACCAACTAGTGGTTAAAGCGATTGTAATCACTCTCAAAATAAGTGGCAATAAAAACATTCGGTAAGAATTCTGCAGCATGCAGCTTTAGTTAGTATCAAACCGTTTGAGAAACATGACTTTTTGACGTAATGTGGAAGTGTCGTGGCCGAGCGGTTAAGAGCACCGAATTCAAACTCTGGTGTTTCTGATCAGCAGAGTGTGGGTTCGAATCCCCAGCCGTGACACTGTGTCCTTGAGCAAGACACTTAACCATTGCTTCGTCCTTCGGATGGGACGTAAAGCCGTTGGTCCCATGTGTTGTGTAACGCATGTAAAAGAACCCAGTGCACTTATCGAAAAGAGAAGGGGTTCGCCCCGGTGTTCCTGGTTGTGGCTGCTAAAATGCGCCGTAGCACCTTGTAAACCCTTATTAGGTGCTAAATAATTGGGTCTCAGAATTCATCACTGCAATTACCTATCTTTCTGAAAGTTTGTATATACCTTGAGTACCTTGTTTGGTAGATACGTGCGCTATATAAGACTTCGATATTATTATATTATTATTATTATGTCAAAAGAAATATGTTTTTATGCCCCAACATTTGAATATGAGAAGCGGTACTGCAGTAACGCTTCTGTGACTGTGTGACTTTTATTAGGGATTAATCTCCTGCTTGAACATAATTCGCTCTTGACGCATAAAATTACCAGGGTTTTTGTTTCATGTATTGTTGATCGTTCAACACAAAACATTAACAAGTTTTGCCCTACAATCCTGTATAATACATTCAGTTCAAACTCACATTAATTTTCAAGGAGGCATCATCTAGAAGCCGTGGCTTGTGGTGAGATGCCTGAGGACAGACAAACAATAACATAAACAGGAACAAGAACGTACGGACAGAAACAATTCATTCCTGTTTTGCTGTGTTTCCCCGATTACCATTAGTGTATAAGGCTATCATGTTTTACTGCAACAGTGCCTGAGGATAGTCAAGAATTATACCATATACCGGATAAAACGATCATGTTACCGAAGCACTGTCGTGATTTAAGTGGGCTTAAATGTTTAAACGGAATTGGGGTCTGCTCCCTCTTATCTGATCTTAAGATTATTTCAAAATATAGGCCCACGGCTATAATGGACGATACGTTTGGTCGCTTGCAGGGTCTTTCATAGCCTTGTCGCAAGCTCTTTACGCAAGCACCCCGGTTTGAATTCACATCAGCTGGTATTTCATTTCATTACTTCTTGCCAGAAGTCATATAAAGGACAGACAAACACAAATTAATCAATTTTCCTTGCCGTGGGCAAAACGTGATGAGTGTAGTTTACGTGTATGTCTGTCGAGTACCGCACACGTGATGATTAGGACATCCTTTTTACAAAAGTAATTTCCCGAAGATTACCAAATTGAAACTGGCGGGAGGCCATTTTGTTTTTTCGTGAAGTCGCTGCCTGCAGTCATGCAGGATTTCTTGGTTAAGGTGTGATGTGTACTGTAGAATCTTCGGTGTATGTCTTTGTATTGATTATTTTGTCTTATGGTGAGGTCAACATTGCCATAATTGTATTTATTTGCATTTATTCATGGAAACAATATACAAATATTCATGGACCAACCTTCTTCAAAGGGAAGGTAAACCTTTTGGTAATTAACTCCAAAATGTTATGGCCATGAACTCTTAAGAGCTCGCTGGAGAGCTGTTGATATTATAAACATTGTTAGAAACGACCCCCTTTGAAGTATAGTTTTAGAAGAAGAAAAACTGAAACCACACAAATCTATGCAACAAAGGTGACAGTTTTTCTTTCATTATTTTCTTGCAACCTCGATGACCAATTGGGCCCAAAATTCCAAAGGTTTGTTATTTGTTGGGATACACAAAGTGAGGATACTGGTCTTTGACAAATACCAAAAGTATACCGTTTGAAGGCACTGGACACTATTGGTAATTACCCATTGTTAACATAAAAACTTACTTGGTAACAACCAATGGAGAGCTGTTGACATTATTACAAAACATTGTGAGAAACGGCTCCCTCTGAAATAACGATAGTTTTTGAGTCAACAAGTAATTTCTCACTTATATTATTTGAATTGATTTCGAGACCTCAGCTGAGGTCTCGGAATCAAGGCATCTGAAAGCACACAGCTTGTGCGAAAAGGGTTTTCTTTTCTTCCATTATGATATCGCAACTTCGACGACCGAATGAGTCAAAATTTTAACAGATTGGTTATGTTATGCATTTGATGGGATACACAAAGTGGGGATACTGGTTTTTGCCAAACACCAAAAGTAAACTCAAATATCCAAATTTTAACAGGTTTGTTATTCTGTGCATATTATGTTGAGATACACTAAGGGAGGAGACTGGTCTTTGACATTATAAACAATATACCGTACATCATTTAAAACTGCAATCTCATTCCCCTCTTGTTATTGTAGTGTGGAGCGTTGACATTTGAATGTTTTGATCTTCAATCAAAGACAGCTTGCACGCTCTACCCGCATCATTAGTGAAATTTATCCCCCCGTGGTCTTTAAAGGTAAGGTCATATTGATTAATTTTTCCTAACATACTGTTGCTTTATTAGTGGCAAATTATTTCGAAATATATAAAAGTCACATGTGAAAGTTTCTGCCGAATATCGTCGCTGCTTGCTGAGGAAACAGCAACAAACTCTCACGGTATTTTTACACGAACGTCGAATCCAACCACGTTTAGCCTCGAGGTTGTGAAACATTGGAATGCCATCATGCAAAAAAACAACAACATATGGCCACAGTTTGTAACAATGTCACACAACTATCAAAAAAATAGTGTTGACGAGTTTTCGAAACAAAGCAAACAATCATAGGAGATATTTTTATTAAATTTAAAGTATGTGACAAAAATGTTTAATTTGGTCAGAACATCTGTTAACACGATTGAATGTTTTGCTAATATTGGGCCGACCATGCCATCCAGGGCGGTTTGTTTATCAACAATGTAATGGTATTTGGTATTTTGTGATGACATTTTAGTCGCTGCTGACGTAATTATCAAATTTAAGCATCGATTAATCGGCCTAATGAATGCAACTTAGACGATGTTTTGTTGCACAGAGGAATTGTAATAATATTTGTTCTTCAAATGTTCGCCAAATGAGAAAGCCAACTTGCTATGAATCCATTCATATTTCTCGTAAAAAAATGCAGGATAATTGTTTTTCAGATCGGATAAGTCTCCCAAAAATCCGACAAATCTCCGCGGTAGTAGAACATGCATATTTTATGCAAGACAGTTCTAGTTCTCTAAAGAACAAATTCTACATGGCAAGTAGATAATACACATGCATACCGCAAACCAAATATATCTTGATACCTCACCAATGCAAGCGGCATCAAATCCGATAACATGTTAATATTTAGTTCAAAATGATACTTTATGCGGACCTTAACATCCTAAGCTGAAATTCCATGCCTTGTTTTGGGAGCACCAATGTTTTGGTATCATTGCTATTTAGACATTCCTTTACAATTTATATGAAGACTTACGGGATTTATAATATTGGAATCATCTCGGAGATGCTAGAGCTGTGACCAACGATGAGTCTCATGGGAGGATCAACGATCCGTAACGGTATACCTTACCGTCTCGGCTACGCTTCATGTACGCCGTTAGTTTCTCTGAATCTCGGGCATGATAACTGACATCATCGCGGTCAACATGATGACATAATTGCCGATAATGCATGTATACGTGTGCTAACTTAAATTGAACACACCTGGCTGGGGGATAAATCTTGAGAAAGGAGGAATTTTCTTTTTCTGGACTAAACGTAAACAACAGCTGAAACTTCCAATCGTCAACTGAGTGACGAATACTTAATATTAAAGTTTACTTCAGGTCATAGCTCCGGTTGATGTTATTATTAATACAAAGTTATGAAAACAAGGATGCCTCATGAGAGAAAACTTAATCAATGTATCTCGCAAGCCTGATACGACCTCACAAGGGTGTGTGGTGTGAACACACACTGGGGTTAACCCCGACTCTTCCATACGTGCACAACGCCAGTGAACGTATACAATGGGACACTTTCTGGGACGATAGAGGGCAGCAGACTTACCGGGTAAATCCATTGTTCTCAGAATTATGCGCATGTTCAGAACTACGTAAACAATGGAAATTTACCCGGTATGTCTGCTGCCACCTAGCGTTGGAAAGTCTCCTATTGGTTTTGGAACCATTTTGATTGTTTTAACACATGCCTATTTATTGTTAAACAATAAAACGAACCCAACACATTTCATTTCCAAAGTTGTAACATAAAATCTTTTGTAAGAGTCCACGAAGAAGAAGAATCCGTAATATGGAATACACAATCTGAGAAACGTTTCTGGTCATTTCTCAGATTAAAATTTGTGGGATAAAAACTGATAGGCCCTATGTTTTTCCTTAACCACATTACTTGGACGTGTATTTATTCTCGAAATGCTTTATCGAAAGCTTCTGTATTCTAACCAAGTAAGTTTATATTGGCATTGATTTTAAGAGCGATTACAAAACGTACACCTTCCCTTTAATGTCCTATCCGAAAGGACAGAGCAATCATAGTGTTAAAGTCACCTGGAAATAGAATTTCTTTTCTTTCAAACATAAGAGTATATGCTTACGAACAATAAAACAATTTGTTTAGTAATTGTTTGTCACGATTTATAATATGTTAAAAAAATATATAAAGTTGTTTGGGGGGCTGACTCCTCCTACCCCTTTTGTGACGTCAATCGAGGCAGGCTTTGCCAGCAATGCGTATAGTAAACACACGTGCAAAGTACATGTACGTCCAAGTCGTGAGTTGGTACATTTCAAAAAGTGTTTTTCTACATTCAGCAGCAATACACCTGGTCGGCATTGCCGGGAAAAAAAAACAAAAACACTTTTTTTGAAACGTACAAACTCACGACTTGGTCCGTACATGTACTTTGCAATTGTGTTTACTCTACGTATAACAGGCAAAGTCTGCCTCGATTGATGTCACGAACAGCGCCCTCTCGGGTCGGGGTCTACTCTTAAATTTGTAAATAACATAAGAACTGATTTTTTTTAAACCTTAGTTAACTGTTTATTCACATTCCACTCATCAAAACACATATATTAGTGGCAAAAGCTTTATTTTGAAAAAAATACCACTTCAGGGTGACTTTAAAGTATATTGATCAAGGACACAAATGTCACAACTGGGACTCGAACCCACACCCAGCCGATCAGCAGAAGCACGAATTCGGTGCTCTTATCCGCGACACAGCAGCCTATTTCACGAAACGCTATGACGAGTAACTCGTCCTATCTTATTATGGGTTCAATGCGTCCTAACTGCTATGGTTAAGGAACTTAACTCGTCCTAATTCTTAAGATTAATCCTATTAAGTTAGGAAGAGTTTGGTAAAATTGACGGCAGGTCGTTTTCTCATTCCAATACTGATAGACATTGAGACAAAATGCCATCTGTATGGAATCAAAGAGTTAGTGTTGTTCTCCTGAAAGAAATCAACTGTCAAAATCCAAACCAAATTCATTCACAGTTTACAAAATACCATAACATTTACTGGCATGACTTATTCTGATACGGTATGCAGAGAAAACAGCTTCTTGTGTGTGTTCTGAATTGAAGATGGTCACAGATGGCAGACTTTTCATGACGAATATGCACTCCAAACTTGTGTGTGTTCTGAATTGAAGATGGCCACAGATGGCAGACTTTTCATGACGAATATGCACTCCAAACTTTCCCAGCACGTGTACTATGTAGCTTCCAAGAAAACTGATTCACAGATGCTGGCCATACCCCGTTGACGTTTCACACATCATCGTGTGTTCATCTCGTACGAAGTGAAGCGAATTATTTTCTCGGTAAAAACAAGTCTCTTCACTCGAGTGTGATGTTTGTAATAAGTAAATGATCTAAGGCAATTTAAAATAATTCGCCATATTAAGGAATTTTGTAACTTTACGTGGAATGATTGGGATACAATGGTTTGCAGCGACACCTAAATCTTTCTGACAATTTTGGTGGTTCAGAACATTAATGAGTTAGCCATAATGTTTATATCCAGTTCACCAAGTACCGTGCACTTTTGAGAAACTGGCCAAATAAACAAACTGCCATGTGAACTGATGAAGTGAATCAGAATGATCGTTGTTTTATCGTTAAGGGGGTCTGGGTACAAACTCACACAGTTTGAGAATAATGATGGTTGAAGGCTTCCCTTAAAAATATTACTTGCTGATGAGGTGCGAGATAACTATGAAAGAAAAAACACCCCTGTGACACGAAGTTGTGTGCTTTCAGATCAGATGCCTAATTTCGAGACCTCAAATCCTAAATCTGAGGTCTCGAAATCAAATTCGTGGAAAATTATTTCTTTCTTAAAAACTGGGTTACTTCGGAGGGAGCCGTTTCTCACAATGTTTCATACCATCAACCTCTCCTCATTACTCGTTACTAAGTAAGGTTTTATGCTAACAGTTATTTGAGGAATTACCAATAGTGTCTTGGAGGTGTCTTGTGAATTTTATAACGTGCATTACGCCAGTTGCTGTTCAATCACTTATCATGCCTCACTTCACCCTGAACAGGAATTTGCACAAGCTTATCAAGCCCCATCCCAGCGGTCTTTGGTTAAACAGATAGGGAGCGGCGAAAGACAGATGATTCTAAGAATTCCGGGAACGTTTTTTGTCTTGGTTTCATGTACTTAAGAATTGTAAAACGAAGAATACGTACGAGGTGTCATTCGGGCATTGACCCATTTTGGCAGGTGACACCACTATGTACTAATGTAGATTGGCCTGTTATGTTAAAATGGTACAAAAAATGGCTCTCAAGACAGTATGGCTTTATCCTGTCACTCCGCATTGCATTACTGATGTTGCCTTGTGGACGCATTAAAGGCCAAGTATACCTTTGGTTTTGGAGCCGTTCGATTGTTTTAATCCCATATACATGTCATTATACAATCAAACTAACGTATGAACATTTCATTTCAAGAGATATTGCCGAATAATCTGGAAGAGCAATCCCTAATTGGAACACCCAATCTGAGAAACGTTGTAGGTAGAAACGTTTCTCAGATAGAAATGTTTTTGAATCCCCCTCTCTGTAACCACATTCCTTTGAAGGGAATTGTTTTTCCAAATGCTATACATTATCAACAGCTGCAGTGCTTCTTGCCAAGCTTATGTTTATTGTTACTATCATAATTTGTGGTGGTATACTGTTAGTCTACAATGTGCATCAACACAATCTTACATTTGACATTGGTGTAGCTTTCCTAAAAGGATTGCTGCTGTTCTGGAAAGAGTGGGTTGCAAGTCCACACAATCAGATACAAAACAGGGTTCAGTTCGGCATAAGGGGGAGGGGGTGCCATCATTTTAAAGAGTGTGGATGCATTTGCACCACTCTGCACTCCTTAATCTTGTAGTCCTACATAAGGATGAGTGCCAACATTTAGTAGTCCTAACGCCTAATTGTATTAGTGGATTTCAAAGAAATGGAGACAAAGCAGAATGTTTCAACACATCTGGATGTGATTTCTGCTGAGTGAGTTCTGTTTTAACAAAAAGAACAAACAGTTCAACTTGATGAAGACCTGGTTGAGTAAGAAATGTAAAAACATTGTAACTGAATTACGGAATGGATATATTCTATAGTGTGATTATCAATAATAATAATATTAATTATAAGTATATTATATATATATACTTATTTATTTATTTAGTTAGTTTATTAACTTACTCAAGATCTTTATACATGATACAAATATCAGCACGACGGCTGTTTTACATTATGGTCCTGTATCTTAAAATTGAGAATAAGAAAAAGACATTTACTTACAGTGAGAGTATGGTGACAACCTGTTTCTGTTTCTTAGAAACTGAATTATTAAAATTGCGTTCATTTGCATATTACCTACGTGATCTTGTGTCACATGATCTGTACATCTTGGTGCTACTTCAGTCACTGAAGCAAATTCCGGAGCCGAAAATCTATGTTCTCGTTCGGTACCCCGTCATAACGACAGTCATGAGATCGTGCACGTCGTTGGTCTCGCTTGAGCGCAAGTGGATTACTAGTCTTAATTTCAAGTCTGATATCGCGGTTAGTCCCTCTGCATCAGCCACTACAAAAACGCCCCACATTATTAGCTATCACCGTGACGCGCCCAAAGACGGGGGTTAATCTGCAAGAGGGTGCTATTTCATGCGATAATGTATTGGCTATTGGGTAGACTACTTTCAAAAAGCCATGATCACAGACTTGGAACCAAGTCTAGTGGATTACAGGAGCAGAACGTAATCATCACATCACCGTTTCTCCAAGCTGTGGCGGGCTTATATATAAGTCATAGTTTGTACACAGTGGCTCAGTCAGTACCTTGATGCGCAAGCAAAATCATCCCAGAGAGACTATTAGGGGCCCAACTACAAAGATGACGCCTGTTTGTAGTTATTGGTTGGCGCTAGCGAGCCTGAATTTCATGCTGATGACAGGAACTGTGGCACAGACAGAGTCACTGCAAGACTCGAGTCATCTCAGAAACACAGGTGAGTTTTAACCTTTTTGTTTTTGTTTAATTGTTCGATTGTTTTAATCCTATACATCTAAATGAAGATGTACATGTATATATAATAAAACTAAACATGTGAACATTTCATTTTAAATATCATTCTAATATCATTATTCTAGCATGACTTTAGTAAAGGTTATTTTCGAAACATCAAATCATACATATTAAACAAAAATATAAAAATATTCAATAGAATTGTGTTTAAATTAATACTAAGTTTATAGCTTGATAGTGAACCTACAAATTTAAATAGATTGTATACCTTTATTTTTTGGAACCGTTCGATGGTTTCAAGTTTCCTTATAAATGTAGACGTATATCAGGAATGCCTGAATTCAGACTGTTTATGTCGGCCTGATGTAGAAAATCAGACAATATTTTTTCCCACAAATAAAGAAATCCTGCCCATTGGATTGTTTGGAACTGGTTGCCGTTAAATTGCTTCTTAGAGATGCCTTTGGTGCATTTTACATATAATGCTGTCAGACTATAGGCATATTTGTGGTAGTTCATATTCGAAGAAGGTGTTTTTGTTATTAAAAGCTTTAATAAACATTAAGTATTAAAGGGAAGGTACACTATTGGTAAATGTCATAGACCGGTGTTCTCACTTGGTGTATCCCATCATAACCATAAAATAACAAGCCTGTGAAAATTTAGCTCAATCGGTCATCGAAGTTGCGAGAAAATTGTGAAAGAAAAAACACCCCTGTTGGACGAATTTGTGTGCTTTCAAATAGGAATAAAAGACTTCTAGCTAGGAATTTTAGTGAGAAAATACCTCTTTCTCAAAATCTATGCTACTTCAGAGGGAGCCGTTTCTCACAATGTTTTATACTATCAACAGCTCTCCACTGCTCGTTACCAAGTCAGTTTTTAAGTTAATATTTGTTTTGAGTAATTACCAAACATGTAACTTCCCTTTAAGTATTTTGTGAAAACAAAATATAAACTGAAAAACGTATACATTAAGTGGTAGGCATAATAGATTAATGTAAAAAAACAAATTAAGAGCTAGGTATAACAGTTTTGTTTGTAATTCAATATGCCCATTTTGTGTCTATTTTCAAACAGTACTAATTTCAATTAGTCACAATGACTGACTCTGCCTAAACACATGTAAGTTTAAGTACAACATAATTTAGCAAATGATTAAGAAATTTAACCAAAACATTTTTTTACGAAACACAAACAGTACTAATCAATAAACAAATATATTTGGTTGAGCGACATTTGTGCAGTGTGGGCTTTCCCAAATATCGTTTCTATTATCAATTTGATTTCATTCAAGTTGGTATAAAGATCGGATGTTAACCACACACAGTGTTAGAATGTGCAGTTCAAATCTTAAAGAAACACACACACAATGTCTATATGGGCAGACCAGTTTAACGGAAAAACAACTAAACTAAGTTCATGTCATATTGAACCCATTCAAAGAATTACATTGTTCACGTTATTGTTTACCCTGAGTTATACTTTTAAGTACAGGCTGATCTGTCAGACGTTTTTTTTTATGCGGGTTTACTTAATTTCACGTTCTATACACTTTCAAAAATGCCTGGGCAATGAAAACCTTGCGTATTTTTTAAATCTGTGTTCAATGATTAAACAAATCCCAAAGCAAGGTTGTAGATTGAGAAATTATGCTAATTTTAACATGAATATTAAATTCAGAAATATACCTACAGCAAAAAAATTGCAATCCGGAGCCAAGGCCCAAGCTGTATTTTTTATGAGCTAGGTCTGGGAGGGCACATCTTTTTTTTTATGACAGTTTTTTGACTTTTGCCCTTCCCTGGACGGCCTGTGCTTGTTTTATTGTTTTGCTTTTTTTTTGTCCGAAGAATTAAAATAAAATAAATAAATAAATAAAATAAACTCTTTTTGGTATCAAAAAAGGCCGTGAAGCCCAGCAGGTATATCCACAGTAACTCGTTGCTATCAAACCATACAACGACCATACAACCTACTTAAGAATCCCTGTGGTTACAACATATACTAGAATATCACCCCATAATTCCACTAATTAAAACTATATCCTAGGCTTTATGAAAGTCAGTATTAAGGCAGTGGACACTATTGGTAATTACTCATAATAAGTATTGGCATAAAATCTTTCTTGGTGACGAATAATGGAGAGATGTTGATGGTATAAAACATTGTGAGAAACGGCTCCCTCTGAAGTGACGTAGTTTTCGAGAAAGAAGTAATTTTCCACGAATTTGATTTCGGGACCTCAGATTTAGAACTTGAGGTCTCGAAATCAACCATCTACACGCACACAACTTTGTGTGACAATTATTTTTTCTTTCATTATTATCTCGCATTATCGATGACCGATTGAGCTCAAATTTTCACAGGTTTGTTATTTTATGCATATGTTGAGGTACACCAACTGTAAAGGCTAGTCTTTGACAATTACCAATAGTGTCCACTGTCTTTAAAACAACCATGCTATAGTTTCAAGGTTGTCTTGATACAAGTTAAGACTTCTTTATTGGTTTTAGCAGATCAATTCCCTTCATTTTGTTTCCAATAAATACATCGTACAACGAGCACTCTAACATCTATTGTTAAACTCAACCTTTGAATCTTAAAGGGAATGTATACCTTTGGGTTTTTAACCGTTCGATTGTTTTAACCCTATATAACTGTAGATAATATAAAACAGTAAATTGGGCGGCGTTTATGAGATATCAACGGAAATCCAGAGCGAATATTTCCATGCAGGAAGAAAAATTCAACTTGTTTTAACCGTTCATACACCATACGCCAAATTGCACATCATTTACAATAATTAAATAGTAAAAACATTATTATTATTGATATTATTATAATTATTAATATAAAAAGATATTAAAAAACACACATGAACAGGACTGGTGGAATACAAACAATGATGAACTGCAATAATACAAAAAAGCACAATAAAAACATAAAACAAATAGAAGGCAGGATAAAAACACGCCATCAAAAACACACGGAAATAGGACTGGATGAGGAAAACCATCAATAAGACTAGCAAAAAACAACGATAGTATTAAAAACATGGAATACTGCTTAACGAACAGGCTGTTAACTGAACGTTGGGGTAAAATCTAACTTGTATACTTATATAACAGTAGTTTGAGTCTAACACTATAATTTAAAGCGTGAACCTAAGTAAGCTCCCCGTGACATAAAAAAAGTGAATGTAAAAAAATATATATCAGTATAGTACTTGATCCCATGAATTATAAAAATTGTTTCATGTTTCCCCTGTTGATTCAAACAGCAAGGCTCTAATGAGGTTCACTAATTAAACAACCGCATTCAACATTGTGTCTAGACGGCTCATTAGTTGTTAATTGTCTACCCCTTCCGTCATAATCAGAAAAACCAATCAGCGAGCAACATGTTAAAGGCACTGGACACCTTTGTAATCGTCAAAGACCAGTATTCTCACTTGAAGTATCCTGTATCCTGACGAAATTATACGTACAGAAACAAATCTGTAAAAATGTTGACTCAATATATTGGTCATCGCAGTTGCGAGAGAATAATGGAAACAGCAAAAGAAAAACACAAGTTGTGTTTTCAGATGCATAATAAAGGGATTCAGGCTGAAGTTTTTTTTTATTCGAGTGAGAAATTACCTCTTTTTCAAAAACTACGTTACTTCAGGGGGAGCCGTTTCTCACAATGTTTTATAATATCAGCAGCTCCCCATTACTCGTCATCAAGACAGTTTGTATTCGACAATTTATTTGGACAACTACCAATAGTGTACAGTGCGTTTAAATGTAGTCAGGCCTAAAATCTTACTCTCTGTGTGGGATATAGATTACTTTGATGACGGAGGGTTATTTAAAGACCATGGCCGAATTGGCGTTTACAGCTAGATTTCCGCGTCATCCATGCGTTGAGATTAGGGCCAATTCCATAGCGTAACGGCCAGCTACAATAAAATTAAGAAAAAAAATGGTTTCCACAATAATATTTTATTTTAATTGTGACTGTTTTCTGCTTTCAGATGATTACAGCAATGCAACGGGAACCTGCGAAAATTACGACAGCCAAATGACCTGTGCCTTCAAACCACCCCAACCACTCTGTTTTTGTGATGATCTTTGTACAAAGTTCAACGACTGTTGTAAAGACCCTCCTGAAACTGCAAGCTCAAAGCCCGCTTCTTCTTTGCAACGTTTGACGGGAAACGATCTCAGGCCATCAAATGAAACCACCAGTGACGTATTTACCAACTTAGACTACCACGCATGCGTGGTTGTACCAACAGAAATAGCCGAGTTCACAATTTTCCGTGGGTGGTACACTCAACCATACGGCGTCTGGATGGTTTCCAAGTGTCCGCCATCTTGGAATGACGTCATCATCCGGAATCGCTGCGAAGCGCCCTCTGTTGGCGATTTTGATTTGATGGTTCAGCTTCCATTCGCATCACACAACAACAACATGACGTCATTTCGTAACATCTACTGTGTGCTGTGTCACAGTCTGCAGTTGTCAAGTGTGATGAGTTGGGACATCAAGATATCAGCTGCTGTCCTTCAAGATTGGAAAGCTGACAATTATTCCGTATCGATGATTGAAATTCTTAAATCATCACCCAATTTAGACAGAACCCAACCTAATATTCAATTCGTACCCACTGACTTAAGCTCAAGAGCATGCCTCCCAAATATCATTGACGCATGCCCAGTTGGGTATGACAACCAATTCGTAATCGGGCAATGTAAATCTTACATGAACGCTGCAGTGAACCCACTAACAAAAGTTATATACAGGAATTGGTACTGTGCACTGTGCAATGGTGGAATCGACCCGCAAATAAACATCTGTAACTCTTTCAGGTTGCTACCATCTTTGTTATTTACAACGCCTCTAACGGCAGTTATAGACTTCAGAGAAAGTGAGAGTTTACATTCCTACTTTGGTGAAGAGTTTCAAACTGCCTGTGAGGAGGGTGAGTTTTTAGATCCATTCTCGCTTCGCTGTCGGGTTTTGCAGTGTCCACTGGGATTTGGATATGAAGATGGGGTCTGTCTACAAAAAGCTTCAAGTGCACTTGAGGATGATATAACTGATAATCAAAACTGCCTCTCGCCAAGTTATATGGAAATTGAAGTGGTTGTTTGTGGACATGATGATGAAAACCCATGCGAGTCGTTGAGCAAATGTCTGCAAATGTCTTCACAACCCGATATTCCGATACACAGGTGCGTTTCTAAACTGGAAAATGTGCAAAAAGCTTCGGACTTCAACTGCTCCAGTGTGGTGCGCATTATCCAAACGGTAAACACAACTGTCCACAACTTGAGTGATGTTATAGAGAACATGTTTGGATGTCCTTTTATGGACACCGTACACCATCTGAGTGTAAAAATTGGCTGTTTGTCTTCATCCAACATCAGTTGCTATGACTACAACACTTCTGATGATAGTGACGTGTATTTGACATCTTGGAACAACTCGGGTGTTGTTTACGTTCGCCATTTTAATGGTCTGTACTCATTGGAGGAAACAGTTTACCAGATAACTTACATACAAAAAAGAAACAAGTCTTTAAGTAAAGAATACAAACTCGCCATCTGTGGAGAACCTATTCAGTTGAATTGCTCCTTGGTGGCATTGGATAGCAGTGACTTTGTTCTTAAAGAGGATGCACAGCGAACAGATACAAACTATCTCATCCTCGACACTGGGGGCGCTCTGGTATGTCACTATCTAGTCTCCATCAAAGAGCCAGGCGTGCATGGTTTAACCATAGTGACACTTATTGGTATCATTCTATCCATGTTGGCACTTGTGGCAAGTTTTATCACCTATCTGGTGTTTAAGACTATACGTAACCTACCAGGTAAATGCGTCATGTCACTTATTGTGGCTGTCTTCTTGAGTCAGTTCTTACTTCTGATCACAGGAGATGATGTTGCCAAGTCTGTAAGTAAAGCATCCTGCACCGTCCTGGCAGTGTTTCTTCACTACTCCATACTTGCAACATTTAGTTGGACCAACGCTCTTGCATTGTACCTGGCCAGGACTCTCGGACCGAAAGCTAAGCCAGCGGCCGCAACCCAGCATCGTAAATCCTTCTTGATGTACAGTATATTCGGCTGGGGAGCACCTTGCCCAATAATAATCATCTGCATCATCATCTACGCGTCATTGGATAACGCCCTCTACGGCGTGTCTGTCGGAGTCAACGGAACACGAAGTTGTTACATCATTGATCGATACGCCAGGTTATTGGCCAGTTTGATCCCAATCTGTGCGTCTCTTGTGACAAATGCTGCCCTTTTCGTCTGGATACTGACAGGGTTTACGTTTAGAAGGACCCCCTCTGCTAAACTTTATTCCAAGAAAGTTCAAAAGAGCCGTGCAAGAAGAGACGTTCTAATTTCTCTCAAGGTAAGCCCCTTTAAAAAAGAAGTTACAATAAACAACTTTCAGAAAACTGTTGACTTTAAATATTTCAGAATTAGGTCAGTTTAAAGGGGAACAGTAGTCGTGATCATAGTCGGCTTGTGGCTGGACATGGAAACTGGAACGCACCCAGTTTAATACTACTGCACGCGCGCGCGCGTTGACCGTCATCACATCACATATAGAATGTTTGGGGCCACCCACTGGACACTTTGTAATTACTAAACATAATGTGTTTGCATAAACACTTTGGAAACGCGCAATGGAGAGCTGTTGATAGAAACTTATGGAAACGACTTCCTCAGAAGTAACGTAGTTTTTGATAAAGATGTAATTTCTCACTGAAATTTTTGAATCTTAGAAAGACTTCCGGCCTGAAGCATCTCTCAGGCATCTGAAAGCACACACTTTTGCAGTAAGGTTTATTCTGTCGCTACTTTCCTGCCACTTCGATGGCTATTGAGTCAACATTTGCACAGATTTGTTATTTTATGCATACTATGTTGGGATAAACCAAGTGGGAAGACTGGTATTTCACCAGTTCCCTAAGGCCACGGTCAGTATTGCGTCTATGTGTTCAATTAAACTGAGTGAAGAGCTCAGAATTTATTGTCTGGCCACAGACTCCCTGTGATCACGACGACCGTGCCACTTTAAGTGGCGCTACTCAACACCGTGCGTTTTTATCAATATTATTCAAAATCTATTTTTGTAGATTGGATTTCTGTTGGCGTTCACCTGGATATTCAACCTTCTGGCAATCGCAGTGGACAGCGAACCCCTGATGTACATCTTCTGCATTCTAACCTCCATTCAAGGCGTTTACATTTTCCTGGCCTTTACGTTTACAAAACAAGTGAGGGCGCTATGGAGGGAAAAACTCGGGTTAAAGCAAGAGTCTACACCAGGCAGGACAAACATACAGAAAGGGAAGAAAGTGTTGTCATCGTCGCATGAGAAGAAAGATCTGTGTGGGAGGCATTCACCATCAGAGCATATTGATACAGCACAGTGACGTCACAAGTAATGAATGAAACTGTTTTTAAACATGAAGGCCTATGTCACATCGAACCATGAACAAAATATATTTATGATGGTATTTACCGTCTTCTATAGTTAAAAGTTAAATGTTCTTCCACAAATAAAATACTTTGGCTTATATATAAATAATAAACATCGATCCTGCAGTACTGTTCCTCAATGGCCAATTGACTTTGTCCTGAGGCATGGGAAAACAGGCCTGCAGCCCATTTTTCGAAACGCTAGGATTTATCATATATCGAGTGTTAAAAGACGAGTAAACGATCGTCCTAACGTAGGATTGGTTCAATAAGCATCATAACGTCTATGGGTACGGAACTTAACTCGTCATATAAGATGAATCCTTAGTTTAGGAAGAGTTTGGTTAAATTGATCGACAAAATGTAGCATATATACGTAACGAAATAAAGGTTGCCAGCCAAAACACCTATGTCACAAGTGGTGTCTACCACTGCTATATCCCGCTCGTTTCCGCAGTTTAACCTTTCAGAAACCTTTCAGGTTTTCTTCGACAGAGGGCGCTAGTTGCAAACTCATTTCCGTTCTACCCGTTTGTGCTGAGATAGTGGCTATGGCTGCAGCTGTAGCTCAGGGTGTTGCAATGGGCTTACATATGCTTCAACGGTTGTTTAAGTGATGATCAAGCCATAGCAGTAGTCATCGCTAACTCTGACACAGCATAAGTGCTGACTAAATTACTTCTTATAGCTTATACAGGCCTAAAACCGGCACTTCCATAAAGTATTGGAACTTTGCACAGGGCACCACAGCAAAAACACAGGGCACCACAGCAATAGCTGTTATATTGTCGTGGGTTTTAAGTATCTGTAAAATATCTTAATTAAGACCTAATAATGTTTGTTTTGTGCACATGCATAGTTTCTTTTTTGTTTGGTATTTAATAATGCTTTATAAAATCTCACCGCACATTGAATTGCTCGCCGCCTGCCACTCATTATAACCACTACAAATAAACCGGGAATGAGTGCAACCTTCAACAATGCTTTGAAAATTCCAATGATGTATTACACCACACTCTACTCCATTCCGGGATTATATTTTCTATATTTGCATTAGGGATTCCCATTCCTATTCGGCAAAGTTCAAGGATGCCAACGGACAAGGATGAACTAATTGTGAACTTCCGGTTGGCATAGTTACGGTTGTATGGGGTTGGAGTTATCTATTTGATCTGGAAGAAATCAAACATGGATTGAAATTCCTAGAATGAGTCAGATATTTATCAAAACAAGATTGTGGTGTTTTGAAATTCGGAATAGTATGAAAAGATATGCGGTTTTGGTTTGTTGAAAATAAACGATGACTGGGATTCACCTCCCTCTTTTGCCTCCAATCCCCGCCCACCCGTACCTATGCAGCAGTGATGTGTAAAGTACATATGATTTTTCAAAAATATGACGCATTTTTATTTTTTTATTTTTTTATCTTAACCTCAAAGGAAACTCGACCAACTCACAGAAGGGAAGTAAACACAAACGGTTGACAACAGCCAATCTCTCTCATATTGTTCAAACTTAGGTTTAACTGCATAAATCAATAAATTGTGATCCAGTAACTAGACGATAATACTTATTTCTAGTTATTGTAAAATCGGCTGCTAGCTTGAGGGAGTTGAACCCAAAACCTTGCAATTGCAAGTCATGCAGTCTTAACCACTGGACCATCTTGATCAAGTTAAACGGGTCAATTTGCCAAACCATGAATTTAAGCAGTTTGCTGGAAAATCATAATTTATAAGAAGTTTGCACGCTGTATCTTCAACTCGGTGGAAATCTGCATATTGTGAAACAAAATGAGTTACAAATTTGTACACATAGTTTTGTACCCACATTGGCAATATTTATTAATTTTCAACATTAGTGGCCAGTTGTAGTCATAAAGTGGTCTACCGTCGCCATGTTATCCTCAGATAAAGAGATTGAACGTTCAGCAGGGTCGTTGAACCAAAATCTGAGATGAGCTTCGGCTTAATGTATTTATAATTTAATAATCAATAACAATTGTGACGAAGGAATTCTGTCAAACCACAAAGTGGTAGTGCATTTTGTGTACACAGAAAGCAGATATGTTAAATTTGCATCGGGGATAAGGAATATTAATTTTGGTTTTTACCCATACACCGATGTGTGTTAGCACTGTATGTTTACTCAGTACTTGCCCGAGTCCTGTGAACAAAATGTCACAGGAATATTACTCGAATGGGATTCGAACCCCCGACCCATGCCAGGAGCAGATTGTGATTGTCTTATAATTTGCGATAAAACAAGCTTTAGTTGCTTTTTTCATTTGATTTGGCAAACCGACTTGTCATACTTATGACAAATTTAACATTTAAAACGTGCATCACTCAGTATGACCCGGAACTGTGTAAAAATGACCCAGAAAATGATCAAATTGACGCAGAGAAGCCGTGTTGAAACCCCATTTGTTAAACCACTTTCTGTGTCAACATGACCCGGGAAAGAGTCAGGCTGCATTGGACCCGAAATCCGGGTCAATTCTGACCATGGGAATGTCCTCTCTTCCCGCCAAAAGCATTGTGATGACGTTTAAATTTGAAGTGTTGATTGGTACGTGTAGGTAGGCTTTGCTTTCCACTGTGGGAGTTATAACCAGATGAAGTTTGCGGTAGCACCATGTGTAAAGCTCTTTTCAGTATTGGTTTTGAGTTGTCTACCATCGATTCTTTTCTGAACAAACACTACCCAAAGGACAATATAGTGCTACTGCAAACCCCACCTTCGTGGTACGTGTAGTTATCAGATTATCAAACAACCTTCTTTTGTCATTCTGACATGTTTTGACGGACAAGTATTAAACATCATGATATAACATCTCTGCGTATAGCATTCCAAACATTTAAATCCCGAACCCGGGAGACAAACTACAGTAAATATAATGTCTGCAATGTTTTTTTGCTGTACCGTTGTCAAATGGATTGTTTAATCTAAACCAGAACTGTGATCTTTGTTGTGAATTTTGAAACGTGACTCACAAATCGTTTTTTATTTATTTTTTATTTGTCGAGGAACTTCGTTCGTGAAACTTCTTTCAACACCTTTGTAAATACGTATATGTATTTAAAGACTTGTAAAGAAAAACAAAATGTGTAAGAAATCATGTACATACTTACAAAAACTCTGTTAAAAGACCTTATTTTATATTATATATTTAAAATGAAGATTCAAAATACATTTCATCCACTTAATCTATTATGTTTTATTTAAATAAATAAATAAATAAACAAGTAAAAGTGATTTATTTAAAGATAAATGTGAAAGTTATATTTCTACCTCCATTATTGAAGTTAACCAGTGTGCATTATTTTCAATTTTTTGTATTGATATTCAAATTATAACTGGTTAAACACTGCAATGGAAAAACAATTTGATAGTCAAGAGAGTTGAAGATGAAGAATGAATGGTAAATACATAAATTGACGGATTTAGAAAAAGAGTATGACATAATGGCAAAATGATATATTATACAAATAAGATAGATTAACAAAAATGAACACAAGTGCAAAATCTTTGCTCTTCGAAATAGAGTAATGGTGACAATCGTCTTCTGAAATCGTGACCTACTTCCTGATAACCCCTCGGTTTCAGTGTGGTTTACATACAGGGATGGGCGAGCCTCTGATTCCGACCTCGGTCGACTAGAGAGAGAGAGAAACATACTAGTAATGGTCTACACCCAAATATGCCCTCTGCTAGGTAAGTGGCAGAGGAGGCCCCCCAAAGTGCCTATACTTCATCACACTCTTTTCATTTTATAGGATACAGAAGTACATGTTGTACCCCCATAGAATCCTCCAAAGAATTCTTTACATCCCAACCTCAAACGAAGACACAATAGAAGGGGAAACACCATGCCACAAGGAGCACCAAATCATGACACACATACATGATGTATTAGTCAGTATCGGCAGTCACGTACCCAGACGTATTCTTCTATTATCATAAGTCTATTATTATGTTACGTAATAACATTATTGATGTGTGTACATTGAGGTTAGGGAGAGACGTACATGATTGTACTTTAGAGCAAGTTATGATTTTACTTGGAGGACAAATAAATGTTTCCTCCATGATTGTACGCAACCCGGATATGAAAAACACTGTTACAAACCAATGCAATAATTAATTTGACAAAATCTAAAATATATTTTTTAAGGGACTGGACACTTGGTAAATTCTCAAAATAATTGTTAGCATAAAAACACACTTGGTAACAAGCAATGGAGAGCTGTTGACAGTATAAAACATTGTGAGAAACGGCTCCCTCTGAAGTATTTATAGTTTTCGAGAAAGAAGTAGTTTTCCACTAAAATATTTGAATTTGATTTCGAGACCCAAATCTCGGAATCAAGCATCTGAAAGCACACAACTTTGTGTGACAAGGGTGTTTTTTTCTTTCGTTATTATCTCTTAACTTCGAGGACCAATTGAGTTCAAATTTGCACAGGTTTGTTTTTTGTGCATATGTTGAGATACACTAAGTGAGAAGACTGGTCTTTGACAATATTATCAAAGGTGTCCGTCTTTAATAGGGCTTGGCACATTTTTACAAGCATTCGAGATTCGAATAACTCTTCTCCGGGCCAAAGATCGGCCCATTACAAATTATTTTGCATTTTTACCATTGGTAATTTTGATTGGTAAGCATTGGTTTGCAACAGCTTTTTATATTTTCTCATATTTGTGCAACATATTTATTTGTGTTTGTTTATTGACGGAGGAAGGAATTCCATGGTTTTGTGTAGCGTATCGAAGCAGTAATATTCCAAGCGTATATAGCAACACTCAGAAGTTTGTCAATATTAATTCGACATTGTCTGTTTGTCGTTGCGCTTTGTGGTTTATTGATAGTTAAAATCACAACTGCTTTATAAAGATCGCCTTAAAATTGCAGATTTTATGTGCTGGCTGTGGCTAGGCTGTAAGAGTAGCAGTGACAACGTTGAAGAACATGAGCAATAATATGTAACCGAAGCCATTGGCAATAGCCACAACTATAGATTTGGACTACAGCGATCCATAATTTGATTTGGATGCAGCCTGTACCACTGTGCTGTAGCGAACGTGGTGCGTATTGACCCACTCACTTTGTAAAATTCAAAATGTATGTTTATCTGTTTCCTATTTCCTAGGATACCAGGATTCACCCACAGTGTATTATTACAATTTTAGTTTGAAGTACAGTCATCATATTGTAAAGGCCATACTTCGCATTGTCACGTCTCCATATTGCAGACCATCAAATGTTGTGACGTCACAGCGTTATGCATTCCTGTTGTATTGTGTTGGCTATTCAAACAAACACTATATACAAGTTGAAATTATGCCTAGAATTCCGGTGACTTCATGGTATGGTTTAATGATTAACACTGAAATTCGGTGAGATAAGAGGGAACATATGACATGATAGCGGAAGGTGGAAACCGCGGATATGGTAATCATTGAACATACTTTGGACTAAAATAAAACAATAAATACCTAAAGTACGTACACATGTACGAAGTCCGGTTTTTATACAGCGTACAGTACGCAGTGGTTTATGAGTGAACACAATCTATCGATGCGTGAACAGGCTTAACAATGCTTTTGTCATGTCAATACGTCAACAGCCAAGCTATAAAAGAAACCTCCATTTGTTGCACTCGGATGATTCAGGTTGCGGGATCGACCAAGGTTTCACCAGTCTGGAAATACTAACCCAGTGCGTGGTAGACGTTTGTGGTTGATTTATAAAAAGGGAGATACCAAGATGCCGTCTAATCATCATACTCCGGAGGATTCTTGGATTAATCTACGTCCATACGATCCGAACAGACAGGTTGCTAATTGGGTAAGAAGTGACTCTTCTTCTTTATGTTTATAAGTCGAGATGTCTCAGATGGTCTCAGCAAACGGTTGTTGAAATTATATTTTCGCCAAAGTGTCACTTCCGGTATTAACGTTAAGCACGCGCGGTGATGACATGTTTAATGAAATTAGACCCAAGTCGCAAAATGACATTCATTGGTGATGGTTGACTATTGTGATGTAACTTTAGAAACAAATTTAAACGTTAATGAATGTGATAAGATTTCATTTGTGAGTGTGTGAATATTTGAATTGACTTGCTGAAACTCCGGACTTGATGGTCAATGTATGGGGAGATTTTGTAAGACATTGGCCGGGATATAGTGATGAGCACGGAGGATGGAACTCTATCCTCCATTGGTAGAGGAAGCTGGCGTTGGAATGGGGTTGTAGTTTGAAGAATCATGTTTGGTTCATCTGATGGCACAGTCTGCCTTTGGCTTTTCACCGTTTGAATGTTTCGATCTTATAATAGGTATAACTAACATGTGCAAATTAAATATAAAAAGCTGGTCGCGTGTTTGCGAGTCCACGCAGGAATAGTTAATCCGTCATAGGAAGAATACACAATCTAAGAAACGTGCAATGGCAGTAATTTTGTGGCATACACAAATAGAAAGATTGGTACATAACCGCATTATTTTACGAGTTGAGATGTTTCTGAAAAGTTTGTACCTTCCCTTATCTTACCCCCCCCCCCCCCCCCCAATGATGTTCCTGCAGCTCCGGTCACCAATCCAAAATGTTCACAGGGTTGCTATTTTTGTTGCACATTATTAGGGTGATGAGAGTTAGTTATTACAACGACCCAAAGTATACCCTGTCTACGACTGCCAGAAAAATAAATCGATTTGTCATTAAACAACATGTTCTTTCTTGATTTAATGTATAATGGCGACAATTGCTGACTTTATGTCTTGGAAGTTGGAGCCCATTCCTGTCTACCGGCTCTATGCAGGAAATATGTGGGGGGTTTTAAGGCCAAGGGCAATGTGTGTTGTCACTCGTATAAACATGTTATATTGATTCTGTTGCAGACTAGGCAAACTTTTTTAAATTGTCCTTTTACAAATTGTATTCACTGTCGTTGAGGATGTCAATATGAAATAAATGTCTTATTGAGTTGAATTGAAGATAATTCAATTTACTCCAAATCCTAACTTGGGCCAGTTTCCATAACTTTCAGAAAATAATCTGTGTACGATTGTCAGTATTGATGTCCATGTGGCAATACGTATACTTTCGCAATTGTTTGTTCTGTTGACAGTTATACTGTAATTTATTTAGTTTTGTGTACATTGAGACTTAAGCGATTATGGGCACTTATCGGCACCGTCAATTAAAAACCATGTTCTAACACGACATCATTGTCAAAATGTCTGGTCTGACCTAAACGTGTCGGTGTGCTCTTTATCAGCTTAATGAGGTCTCCAGGTATTCCACGTTTTATTCCTATCTGAAAGCTCACAGATTCGTCCAACGAATCGTATATTTCTCTATTTATCGGTTTAAAATTTCGAGAAAATGAACCCCTGCATATACGCCTCTCAAAGGCAGTGGACTATTACTCTAAATTATTGTAAGCTTAAAACTCACTTGGTAACAAGCAATGGAGAGCTTTTGATAGTATAAATCATTGTGAGAAACGGCTCCCTCTGAAGTAACGTAGGTTTTGAGAAGTTATATTTCCACGGATTTGAATTCGAAACCTCGCAATTACATTTTGAGTTCCCTAAATCAAGCATCTGGAAGCACACAACTTCGTGTGATGACAAGGGTGTTTTTTTCTTCCATTATTATCTCGCAACTTCGATGACCAATAATTGAGTTCAAATTTTCACAGGTTTGTTACTCCGTGCATATTTTGAGATACACTAAGTGAGAAGACTGATCTTTGACAACATTGCCAAAGGTGCCCAGTGTCTTTATGAACCTATCATAAAAAAAATCCCTGCAATATAATTGGGCAGGCATGATACTAGGTACTTCACGGAGGCAACAAAGGCGAATGCCCCCATATCCCCTGGTCGTTGCCTTGGTGCTCTTAAAATGTCACAGTAATAAATACACATGTCCTCACAGGGTGCCCTTTACCAAGGAGGAAATGCCATTGGTGCCATTGCCCGTAAAAAAGCGAAGCATGCACCACCCAGGCCTGCATGAGTCAGGTTGGAAGAAACTTAACTCGGATCAGGATTTCTTAAGATCAGATTAAAAAAAGGCGCAGTTTATTAAACACAGTAAGTACGAGGAAGTTTTTCCAGGGAAAACAACATCGTGATATCGAAAGTACGAATAGGTTAGAAGTGGTTATACGTCAGCCCAGTAGCGATGCTTGATAACCAGGAAGTACTTGCGCAACAGAGATAAAATGGCGGGTCGATTGTTATACTTTGTCAATTTAATGTTCTTTTGTTAATCCGGTTGTACTTCTCAACTTGTTTTTTCTTCTTCTGGTTTTCAAATTGGGTGCGTTCGATTATCTTCCCTGGGTCTACCCCGCGGTGCTCACTCGGGTGAGAGCCCCTGACAAGAGCTAAACGAACGATCACGCACCTGGGGCCAGCCCCCAAGTGACCCACTCCACAAGCAGGGCACTGGGGGCTGACCCGGGTGAGCCCGTGGAATGACGTCAAAGCTATTCGAACGCACCGGAGGCAGGAGTGCGTTTCGGCGACCCCAACCAAAAAATGTTTCTGACGTCATAACCAATACGGTAACCGAGCTCACCACTCGGTTATCGTTCAGTCTGAACAGCAGAACCAACGACCAACAACCGAAACAGTTTTTGGTTCGGGTCGCCAAAACGCACTCAATAACCGGGTCGACCACCAAGGGAGCTAAACGAACGCACCCAATATACCGGGACATTCCCTTGAGCTCAAACGAAACCTGTAAGCCTACATGGTGTCTGGTCACCGTCGTACAAGAAGGTAGTTACGAACTTGACTTTGCATGGGCACTTCGTTTGCTATTTGTTCCACCTTTGATTGGATGGCTCTCTTTTACCTTCGGTCTAAAAGAGAGCCAACGCAGCCCGACAAGGTGGGATAACCTTTTGCAAGGTTCGGACACTTTGTAACCTTGGACACAAATTTAGTACCTTTTGCAAGTACCTTCGGACATCTCTGGACACTAGTACATTTTTGCATAAAGG
Organism: Asterias rubens; assembly: GCF_902459465.1. Taxonomy (NCBI): domain Eukaryota; kingdom Metazoa; phylum Echinodermata; class Asteroidea; order Forcipulatida; family Asteriidae; genus Asterias; species Asterias rubens. The sequence continues at coordinate 288,682 of NC_047077.1, read as the reverse complement.
GTACAAGTGCAATTTGGACACTTGCGTCGTCGGGCCAAATTCCCTATCGTTCTCGCAGCAAAACAAGCAAAGGTTTAGCGTACGCGCGCGTTCACCTTTTGTGAGGCGTTTTCGATCTTGCATGTTGTCAGCCTTCGTCTGTCGGCCGCCGTAAACTCATGTCCCCTTCCCACGATCATACCACCCCTCACTAGTCTACCCTCACTTTGTCGCTTAGGTCGTATGATTTCGTAGGCTACTCTGCTACTTGTTCCAATTGGGTTCCAATCGCGATACCCCCCCCCCCCCCCCCATTCCACAGTTTCCCCGCCCATCTTGGAAGTACGTGACGTCACTTATCATGGCAGCCTCCATGTTTGACACGGCCGTTGGACACATGTGTGTGTCAAGTTATTCGGGAAAGTTTCATGGAAAGTGACACTGGATATAAGTACGGATTATTGAAGGATTATAAGTCATTGGTTTGGACAGAGTTGTCTTATTGTGAATCGTATCTTCCGTAATTATAAGTAAGTAATTCTTATGCTAGTTTTGTAGTCAATGTTATTGTTTTTACTGTCACTGCTGCAGTGTCAGTGTCAGGTCATGGAGCTATAAATTTTGTATAGCTCCATGGTCAGGTCGAGTGTGTCAGTATTTTCAGCGTGGCGACGCGCTGCGCAGTTTCTTCTGTGAACTTGGAATTGACCGCAGGTCTCGAGCTAGCTTCGGTTTGATTGAGTTGAAAAACATGGAGGAAAAATTAGTATGTATGTGTGACTTAAGTTTAATGGATCCTGTTTTAAAGACACTGGACACTATATGTAATTGTCAACAAAACTCAAAGACCAGTCTTCTAACTTAGTAGTGTATCTCAACATTTGATATGCATATTTTATAAAATAACAAACCTGTGAAAACTTGAGTACAATTGGTATGGAGTTGCGTGATAATATGAAAGAAAAAACCCCCTTGTCACACGAAGTTGTGCGCTTTCAGATGCTTGATTTTGAGACCTCGCATTCTTATTCTGAGGTCTCGAAATCAAATTCGTGGAAAATTACTTCTTTCTCAAAAACTACACTACTTCAGAGGGAGCCGTTTCTCATGTTTTATACTACCAACCTCTCCCCATTACTCGTTGCCAAGTAAGGTTTTATGCTAATAGTTATCTTGAGTAATTACCAAATTTGCGATAACACAATCCTCTTCCCCACAGCCGTAACTTTTTGTCTTTTTTTCTTCAAAATATTTTCTCTATGATGTTTTGAGAATAGAAATGGATTCGGAAAAGTTTCCGTATGGCGCCACCACTTTTTCATTCAAAATAAAATAATATAGTATCTAATTTACCTGATTGATATATCCCTTTTTGTAAGAATGAGTGAAAAAGTGGTGGCGCCATACGGAAAGTTATTTATGGATTCATTATACAATGATGATCAAATCCGTGTTCTCGGAATTTGTGTCATGATAATTGAAAGCGGTAAAAATGAGGCAAATCTGGTGACTAGTCTCTCAACGTGTGTCAAAGTTGTCTGTGTTGGACAATCTCACTCCTGAGATACTCCTGATACTAGGTACTTCACGGAGGCAACAAAGGCGAATGCCCCCATATCCCCTGGTCGTTGCCTTGGTGCTCTTAAAATGTCACAGTAGAAAATACACATGTCCTCACAGGGTGCCCTTTACCAAGGAGGAAATGCCATTGGTGCCATTGCCCGTAAAAAAGCGAAGCATGCACCACCCAGGCCTGCATGAGTCAGGTTGGAAGAAACTTAACTCGGATCAGGATTTCTTAAGATCAGATTAAAAAAAGGCGCAGTTTATTAAACACAGTAAGTACGAGGAAGTTTTTCCAGGGAAAACAAATCGTGATATCGAAAGTACGAATAGGTTAGAAGTGGTTATACGTCAGCCCAGTAGCGATGCTTGATAACCAGGAAGTACTTGCGCAACAGAGATAAAATGGCGGGTCGATTGTTATACTTTGTCAATTAAATGTTCTTTTGTTAATCCGGTTGTACTTCTCAACTTGTTTTTTCTTCTTCTGGTTTTCAAATTGGGTGCGTTCGATTATCTTCCCTGGGTCTACCCCGCGGTGCTCACTCGGGTGAGAGCCCCTGACAAGAGCTAAACGAACGATCACGCACCTGGGGCCAGCCCCCAAGTGACCCACTCCACAAGCAGGGCACTGGGGGCTGACCCGGGTGAGCCCGTGGAATGACGTCAAAGCTATTCGAACGCACCGGAGGCAGGAGTGCGTTTCGGCGACCCCTACCAAAAAATGTTTCTGACGTCATAACCAATACGGTAACCGAGCTCACCACTCGGTTATCGTTCAGTCTGAACAGCAGAACCAACGACCAACAACCGAAACAGTTTTTGGTTCGGGTCGCCAAAACGCACTCAATGACCGGGTCGACCACCAAGGGAGCTAAACGAACGCACCATGTACCGGGACATTCCCTTGAGCTCAAACGAAACCTGTAAGCCTACATGGTGTCTGGTCACCGTCGTACAAGAAGGTAGTTACGAACTTGACTTTGCATGGGCACTTCGTTTGCTATTTTTTCCACCTTTGGTTGGATGGCTCTCTTTTACCTTCGGTCTAAAAGAGAGCCAACGCAGCCCGACAAGGAGGGATAACCTTTTGCAAGGTTCGGACACTTTGTAACCTTGGACACAAATTTAGTACCTTTTGCAAGTACCTTCGGACATCTCTGGACACTAGTACATTTTTGCATAAAGGGAACAAGTGCAATTTGGACACTTGCGTCGTCGGGCCAAATTCCCTATCGTTCTCGCAGCAAAACAAGCAAAGGTTTAGCGTACGCGCGCGTTCACCTTTTGTGAGGCGTTTTCGATCTTGCATGTTGTCAGCCTTCGTCTGTCGGCCGCCGTAAACTCATGTCCCCTTCCCTCGATCATACCACCCCTCACTAGTCTACCCTCACTTTGTCGCTTAGGTCGTATGATTTCGTAGGCTACTCTGCTACTTGTTCCCATTGGGTTCCAATCGCGATACCCCCCCCCCCCCATTCCACAGTTTCCCCGCCCATCTTGGAAGTACGTGACGTCACTTATCATGGCAGCCTCCATGTTGGACACGGCCGTTGGACACATGTGGTGTCAAGTTATTCGGGAAAGTTTCATGGAAAGTGACACTGGATATAAGTACGGATTATTGAAGGATTATAAGTCATTGGTTTGGACAGAGTTGTCTTATTGTGAATCGTATCTTCCGTAATTATAAGTAAGTAATTCTTATGCTAGTTTTGTAGTCAATGTTATTGTTTTTACTGTCACTGCTGTCAGTGTCAGGTCATGGAGCTATAAATTTTGTATAGCTCCATGGTCAGGTCGAGTGTGTCAGTATTTTCAGCGTGGCGACTAGACTTGTGGACAAGTCGTTAAATCGGCCCCACGCGCTGAGATAGTGCTCCCCCGACAACACTGCTCTCGCGCGAACTCACTGCTCTCGCGCGAACTGATGGCTCCCCGATTTTGACTCCTCATTAACGACTTGTACAAGTTGTCAGCGGTTTGTGCACAGCCTATGGGCACTTCAGCCGAAATCGTACGGACGCATCTGATTGGTCGATGTCGTTAAATCAATGAATATTCAACATGTATATGCTATCAAACAGTACACCCTGTATTGGATGGGTTCGGGAAGTCACATGTATGAATGAACGATCAACAAACCTGTCAGCGTGTATTTATTATGCCTACACACTAGACGTCGTGTGTGTATGGTTGTACTTTTGAGTACGGATTTTCATCGGGAACTTTGACGTGCATATTAAATAAATAACTTCGTCTTAACTTGGTCTGACTTGGTTGATAAACTTGAAGAACAAGATATAGAAGCAGCTGTCAAGTAGCCAGTTTTCTCAAGGCATGCTACATGCAAGAGATCTGCTCACGTCGACGACAGGTCGCAAGGAAGAAGAAGAAGAAGCCGCCATTTATATGCATCATGCCAACACACACACACTGCACACAGCGTGTATTGATTGATGAAAGGCAATGACACTTTTGTAAACAAATGATTTGCACCGGCCGAATATTCGATGTAATCAGTAGCCTTGCTCAAGGCAGTGGTGATGGTTGGTGCATACTGTGTTGGCATCATGAAATCAACACAGGTGAGCTTGCTGTTAAGTTTCTTAATTAAACTACTAATAAATTTGCGTTGACAAATAATATTGCAAAAATCTACCTCCATGGAGTTACCGGTAACTTGGTTTGGGGCTTCTTACTTAAAAGAACAAGTTTTGTTTTGAAGTAAAACTGAACAAAACATGTGTTATTATTCATATAACTCACTGGTTCCACCATGGAGGTAGTTTCTTCCTCCATGGTTCCACAAAAAGCACTGTCATCAGTGGCGGTTGCACCGACACACACAGGTTATTAAAATTGAGCCCCTACTTCTAAAGTTCTAGTTCTACACAAGGTTACTTGTTTTGCATTGTTGTTGGAACTTTTGTATCTAGAGAGTAGAGTCTCAAGCAATGCAAAAAGTACCAAATTCACTGTTTTTGTTGTTGTTGGTTTTTATAATTAAACATAATTGTTGTTTTTTTTTAGAAACAATAATAAAACATAATAACAAAATGTTTAAAAAATTTAAACACTAAAACTTAAATAAGATTTGAAATTACATGAGAGTCTTTATTTGTGATGGTGTTGCCTCGAACCTCACTTTAGCCCGTAAGTATTAGGTAGGTTTTATTAGCTGCATGTTATGCCAGCAAACACGTGAACGTGAAGGTCAAAACATTGTGTTGTTAGGTGACGTCACCACTTTGGGCTTATTTCATGCTCACGTAAGACGTCTGCACAGAGAGGTACCTGACGTGAAAAATGGTATCTTCATGTGTGATTTTAACAACACAATTTTCTGACATTTACGTTAACTTATTTGCTTGCAATAAGTATTAGCCTATCATACTACGGATAGTATTACACAATCAACATAAGTTCAGGTCAACATTGTGTGTTTCTTTCTTTTCTCCACAGGGTCACATGGCAGCCTGACAGTGCAAGGGAAACACTCCTCGTTTAAGAAGGAAGTTCGTTCCACCCCTACCCCTAAGCTGCTGTAAAAACTGTGAAAGTTTGATCTCCTGCCTTACTGCGAGTCATGGGAAAAGTTAGCCGAGATGGATCTGCATTGGAGTGAAGATGTGTACGCAAAAACTGATACAACTCTAGACACTCATTAAATTACTCTGGTGCCTGATTTATAAAGAAATGTTCATACAAACAAAATAATCTTAATTGCAATCCTCTGTTTAATTGGTAACCAATGAAGCGATCTTAGAAGGAGCATGGCATCACGACGGCGATTTAACCTAAATATAACACGAGCAGCCCAGTTCTGCAAACTGTGAAGTCTCTTTTAAAATATGCATGTGGGTTTTCTGTAAGCAGCCCATTACAACAATCTAACCGAGAAAGAACATGGCTGCGAATCACATGATGTTATGAATCGTCAGATACATACTTCCTAATCTGTGACACATGAAATCGAACAGACTTGCAAAGCTGGAGCCGTTTTCACGAAACGTTAATCTTAGGGTTTGCATGTTACGTTGCAAGGCTGGGACTCAACTCAAGTCGTAAGATTAACACAAGTTGGAAAGAGTTTGGTGTAAACGAAAGCAGGTCTATTTGATCAGTCATAGACAATTCAATCAAAATATGCACCAAAGTTCTTGACTGATGTGGATGGTGCATTCTGAATGGTTCCAAATGTAAGAATGACATTTATACTGTGCAATTACCAACAATTATTTTGCTCATTTTAGTTAAAATTTATTCTTTCCAATCCAAATACTTAAATATCCAAAGCACAGACTGAGAGGGTTTGATAATGTATAAAGGCTAGGCGGTTGTGCAACATAGGTAGAAGACCCATTTAAAATGTTCATTCAAGTTAGTTTTCCCATATCCACCACCGTTTACATTTCTGTACGGTCTTCTAGCGGTGTCCACCCGAAGGTCCGTTAGTCCGAAGGTTCGATTGTCCGAACGCACAAATTTCCCATAACAGGGGGTTCATTAGTCCCAAAATGAAGTAGGTTTCATTAAATCGTACATTTGATACGATAGTCCGAAGGTTCATTGATCTGAAGGTTCACTGGTCCAAATAAGGTCCGATAGTCCGAATCGACGATCAAACCTTATTGTCAATTCGGACTATCGGACCTTATGGTCAATTCGGACTATCGGACCTTATTGTCAATTTGGACTATCGAACATTCAGACTATTGAACCTTCGGCCATCGAGCTGTAACCCTTCTAGCACTCGCCTAGTTTGTAAATTGTTTAAAGTGTTTTGTAATGAACAGGTTTTGCAAAAGTCAACTACTCACTATGTTTATATAGCAACCTGGAGGTGCAAGGGAAACACTCCACATTTTCTTTATTTACAGTTTCTACCATCAATATCCATTAGTCTGAAGGTATTTTCATTGTTTATTGCTCAATTTAATTTATTTATTTCAACCACTGGTTTGCATTTGTTGATCGATTTATCAATAAATTTGTTTCTTGGTTTTTGTTTGAGGCAAACTACAATTTGAGTCACTGTTCCTTTTTTGCATTTCACGGTGTCTTTACCCTATTTGAGCCTTATATTAATTGTTATGATTGCTTGGAAGTGAGAAGTATTTTTCGTGGTTACAGTTGCTTAAAACAAAACAAAAGTACAGCTTCTATATGAAACCTTGTCTTGCAATATCTTGGGCAAGTAGAGTGTATGTCGATGATTAGCTATAATACCTTTAAAATACATCGACATCTGAAAAGAGTTACTGAAATTTTCCGGAATCCCTGCGATGCGCACACGACTGCCCTATGAAACTTGTCCACAAGACTCACATATCAAACTTCCACATGTCGACCATGGTTTTCAAAATCACTTTTTAGATGAAAACTTAAAATAAAAAAACATTTGTCAGTAAACAAATAATGAATTTTGGGACTGGTAGTATTAATACAAACTATATTTTTATGTTGCAACTTGTCCAGTGTACACAGTCCGAGCAGAACACATCGGGTTAAAGGATTGCATTGGACCATTACCATTGACCGTGGGCATTATTTATTTGCATGAGGCAGCTCACGGATATTAAACAGATAAATAGTAATGCATTTGAAGATGACTTTGTAAAGTTAGGCCCTAATCAACTAATAAAGCAGTTAAATCAAAATAAAAAAGATTCACAGATGCCCTCCGGTTCAAGCTTTACAGTATTAGAAACTATTACTACCCTCTTATAAAAATGGACTCGTCTGCACGATTGTCTCCGCGGCAACAGTGAAGGTATACCGCGGTCGTACTTGAATACATGAATACGTACCGCTGACAACTTGTACAAGTCGTTAATGAGGAGTCAAAATCGGGGAGCCATCAGTTCGCGCGAGAGCAGTGAGTTCGCGCGAGAGCAGTGTTGTCGGGGGAGCACTATCTCAGCGCGTGGGGCCGATTTAACGACTTGTCCACAAGTCTACGTGGCGACGCGCTGCGCAGTTTCTTCTGTGAACTTGGAAATGACCGCAGGTCTCGAGCTAGCTTCGGTTTGAATGAGTTGAAAAACATGGAGGAAAAATTAGTATGTATGTGTGACTTAAGTTTAATGGATCCTGTTTTAAAGACACTGGACCCTATATGTAATTGTCAACAAAACTCAAAGACCAGTCTTCTAACTTAGTAGTAGTGTATCTCAACATTTGATATGCATATTTTATAAAATTTTATAAAATAACAAACTGAAAACTTGAGTACAAGTGGTATGGAGTTGCGTGATAATAATGAAAGAAAAAAAAACCTTGTCACACGAAGTTGTGCGCTTTCAGATACTTGATTTTGAGACCTCGCATTCTTATTCTGAGGTCTCGAAATCAAATTCGTGGAAAATTACTTCTTTCTCAAAAACTACACTACTTCAGAGGGAGCCGTTTCTCATGTTTTATACTACCAACCTCTCCCCATTACTCGTTGCCAAGTAAGGTTTTATGCTAATAGTTATCTTGAGTAATTACCAAATTTGCGATAACACAACCCTCTTCCCCACAGCCGTAACTTTTTGTCTTTTTTTCTTCAAAATATTTTCTCTATGATGTTTTGAGAATAGAAATGGATTCGGAAAAGTTTCCGTATGGCGCCACCACTTTTTCATTCAAAATAAAATAATATAGTATCTAATTTACCTGATTGATATATCCCTTTTTGTAAGAATGAGTGAAAAAGTGGTGGCGCCATACGGAAAGTTATTTATGGATTCATTATACAATGATGATCAAATCCGTGTTCTCGGAATTTGTGTCATGATAATTGAAAGCGGTAAAAATGAGGCAAATCTGGTGACTAGTCTCTCAACGTGTGTCAAAGTTGTCTGTGTTGGACAATCTCACTCCTATAGTGTGTACACAGTCTCGTAACTCTTGTATCACAACTACATGTACTGTACAAGTACTGCAGGCTTGTATTACATGTATGTAGGTTTTCCCCTGACACTGACCCGACACTGAATCCACTATAGCCTCAGGCATCAGGCCTGTGAAGTTTAGACCCATCCAGTGTGAAGTTTATTTATCAAGGTGCGTCTTCAACATCAATAGGCAACCTGATACAGCACCTGCCATACCTACCTATAGAGGGATTGTATTGTCCAGTTGTGCCATTCAGACAGGTTCACTAGTTCACTTTGATTCTCTATTGAATCTACAATGTAGGTACATGTAGGTAGTCAATGTTGTAGACACACCCAGTTTACACCCAGTTTACTCAGAGGTATACTATTTATTTTATAATATTATTTGTTCCATTCAAGACCTCAAATACTTGGAGGTAAATTTACCATCATACACTTTGAACGGAACACGTCTATTTTTTTATATTATTTTCCAGGTGATATTTTTTACAATGTATTTTAGATGATTCTGCTGAGGTTTGGATCTTAATTTAGTAGGGCCACTGATTTTCCGTTTCAGAAAAGTGCAAATTCCGTTTGGCAAAAACATGAATTCCGTTTCAGGCACAAAAAATTCCGTTTCATGTTTTTTTAATTAGATAAAAGGTTGTTTAATACCCAGGGACACACTTATAAAAATCAATTTGAGATAAGTTGCACTGTTGACTTCGTAAAATGTTCATTTGAACTGACAAATTTCAAAAAAATACTTTTTTTTATAAGTGTGGATTATTTTGTATACTGCTGTTCTAAAAAGGTTGCACTGTGACTGCAGTATCAATGCACATGATGTGATAGACTTGATTCCAAGTCTAAAACTGCAGTTGATTCTCTGCATCAGCCACATTGTAGGCTAATGACAGGAGTGTATCCACAAGAGGGCGCTGTTTCAGCATGATCAAAGACTTGGGAACAAGTCTATGGATGTGACCATTCTCCATCCACAAACAAAATGTCAGCCATTTTGTTTTCGCTTTGGCGACAGAATGTTGACAGTTTACGGTTTTATTTTAGACCTTTCCGAGATGAAAAAACATTGTATGTGTTCTTACAGATCATAGGTAAGCTAGTTTGTGTATTATTGTTGGTAAAAGAGAGGGAGAAAATGCAATTTGGGTGAACAAAAAATGTTTAAAACGTGCCGCGAATAATGCCCTTCGCTTAACCATGTTAACAACGTGTGTACATCATGTGTGTAAACATTGAGGATGGTGTGAAGTAGAACAGAATGATCCACGGTTACGATCTCGTACTTTTTAATGGTCTGATTTCTGATGCCTTTTTAGTTTAAAAAAAAGAATCTTAATAAAGAATGCAATTTCAATAGTTTTGGCGTCAAAAAAAAAAAAAAAAAAAAAAAAAATCAAATTTTCTGAAATCCCGTTTTCCGTTTCAAAGGGCGGATTCCGCGAATTCCGTCCGTTTTCCGCGATCGCGGAAAATCAGTGGCCCTAATTTAGGCAGAATTTGTTCCCAAAAAATTGAAGCTGAGGAAGTTTTATAGTCTGTCATTAACGTTTCTCAGACTGTGTACTCTTATTAGGGATTATTCTCCCCGGTGGAAACTTTTTCGGGATTTTCCCCGATATTTCAAAGTCACGACCACCTTTTGAAATGTTTACGTATAATGTACATACAGGGAGTGAGTACACCTTGATTAAAATAATAAAACAGTTTATAAATAAAGCGTACAAAGGGTAACAATGTATACTTTGCCTTTAATTAAAGCAAGACACTTTAAACCACTATAACTTCGTTCCTCGAATGACAGATGTCAACAAGCCAAGGTACATGTTTTGTGTTTACAATTCACATGTGGATGTGTAACAAAAACAATACACTGGTGTGTTTTGGTAAGGTTAGTTGCAGAGTGCACCATAGTATCTTGTAATGTAAACCAGTACTTGTGCTTAGTAAAGGGTTTGGTCTTACTTATACTTTGAACAAAGTCCGGTAGTCAGGCCTATATCTTAGAGGAAAAAAAGATTGCCTTGAAAGACTCCCTATTCTAATAAGCCTTTTTGAGATATGGCTGACGTGATACGAGCGTCACACGCGGCGACTGATGCCACGCTCACCATGAAGGTTGGTAGTCATTAGGTTTATGTGTAAATGCTGCGTCGCCTAAACAAATGCGCACTTCACTGAATAACACACGTTCCGTTTCTATGGTCAATACGCACAATGGTGTCCGCCATATCTCAAAAAGGCTTATTGGATATTTATAATAATCAAAGAGAGATCCAGTTTTCTCACGGGGACCATCCCAGGCCTGATACTTCACAGAGGCAACGAAGGCGATTGCCTCCGTGTCCCCTGGTCATTGCCTTGGTGCCCTTGAAGAGCTCCAGTACAAATTTGCAATTTCATCATAGGGTGTGCTTTACCAAGAAGAAAATGCCTTGGTGCCCTTGCCCTTTCAAAACCGGAGCATACAGCCCTGTCATCCACAAAAAGATAACCCTTGTTTAGCCAATCTAATGTACATGTATGCCCCCCCCCTCCTGTCCTATATGTATTTTTGATAATGGCTGAAAACTAACTGTTTTGGTCCGATTTCATAGACTTGCCTCGTCCCTCCAAGCCAGCCTCCGAGATTGGTCGATGTTGTGCCCTCTACCGATGTGACTATATGTATTACAAAAAGCAGGTACGCCAATCAAGAATAGCTTCTATCCTTTTGATATTTACCTTTGTATGTTGTTTTATTTAACAGTCTTCACGCCACTATAACGGCAGAGATCCCTATAACGGCAGAGAGCACAGAGGAGAGGAACACAACCGGGGATATGAAAGAGACAATGACCAATACAACGATCCGTCCTACACCAGACCTTATTACATCTACGGAGGAGGAGAGGAAAGGAGACCTCATGAGGACCGACGGACGGAAAGAAAGTCTGAGACCAACGGGAATCATTACAGGTTAGTTGGAGGGGATTCCCCTTTTGCAGTTCGCAGTAATGACGGGATGTTCATGACAAAAGACAATCGCAAAATACAGCCGGGAAATTGTACCGGTTCCCCCCATACATGAGCCAGCTGACATGCGCAATTTATATACACATTTCTGCCAGGCCCGTAACCAAGATTTACTTTGGGGTGGGGAGAATATGAAAGAAAAAGTACAGCCCAGTCTGTCGCAGACTTTTGTTGTTGTTGGGAGAGGGGATCTGCATTGGAGCAAGTTAGAAAATAGACTAGACTTGCATTATAGACTAGTCTCATTTACTGTAACCAGTTAGAGGCACTGGACACTATTGGTAATTGTCAAAGACCAGTCTTCTAATTCTCACTTGGTGTATCTCAACATATGCATAAAATACAAACCTTTGTCGAAATTCAAACACGATTGGTCATCAAAGTTGTAAGAGAATAATATAAAAAACACCCTTGTTGCAAAAGTTGTTAGCTTACGAATGGTTGAATTTGAGGTCACAAACTCAATTCAAATATTTTAGTGAGAAATTTATATTTTTCTCAAAAGCTATGTTTCTTCAGATGGAGCTGTTTCTCACAATGTTCGATACCATCAACAGCTCTTCCATTGCCCGTGATCAAGTTTTTAAACTTACAATTATATTGAGTAATTACCAATAGTGTCTAGTGAAGTGTTGAAGTTTGCACCAGAGTAGTCACAATTTTAACCTGAGGTCACAATTAGGATGTCCAAAAATGGTAGTAAGGTGTTATGTTGAGTCTAAATTACACACAAACGAGAAAAAAATGTGGGTTTTAATTCCAAAATAAAAGTAAATGGGACAAAACAACAGGACGGAAACAACATTACAATTGGAAACCCTTCTATAGCATGTCAATCAACGTTGTGGATTTCAAATCAGCTCACTCACCACACTCACAATACGTTGTCATGGTTTTGGTTAATTGGATTATTGTAAAGTTTTGCTGAACTTGGGGTCACTACAGATGAATGGAATGTCTGTTATGCAGGTCGAGCATTTTCACTTTTGTCACAGTTTGCTGAAGAATTATAAATAATATCAGCAGTAAATACACAAAACAGTTCTCTTTTCATGTGGGCGTGTTGGGTTCAATTGTATGTCGGGTCATTGAGTCCTTTCATGTTTCAGTGTTCAACAATGTGTTTACTGACAGCCACTGAGACTTGCTATTCAAAACAAGTACTAGTACTTGAAAACTTGATTTGAGAAATGAATAACTAGAATATATGCAGGAATGTGAATTATATTTTGTTTGCGGTGTATTTTAATTCCAATACATTTTTTTGCTGGAAGCATTATTTTTTTTTGAACTTGTTTTGTGATAAATTCTACTGGCTGTATGTGGAGTAGATTTTGTCAGCAAGTCATGCAAGTAGATGCATAGTATACACTTGTGTTTCGGCAAACCATACCTCACCACCATGCATTGCCTTGAATCCCATAATGTACGGTAAGTCACCAAAGGTATTTACTTTTATATTTCGCAATTGGAATACACAATCTTAAGAAGTGTTTCTGACAGAACACTTCTCAGATTCAAACTTGCTTTAATAAAACTATATTTGTCCATAACCTTTTGACTGTGAAATAATTCTTAAATTGCTTTATTGCTGTCCTACCAAAGTAAGTTATTATTATTTTCATTTTGTTTTTTACCCATAAACACCAATGTGTGTTAGCACTGTTTACTCAGTACTTTCCCGAGTTACTCAGTACTTTCCCAAATTCTAAAAAAAACAAAAAAAACAGGCATATTACTTGGGTGGAATTTGAACCCACTACCTTTGCAATTCTAGAGCAGTGTCATACCAACTAGACCACCGAGATTGCAAGGTAGCTTTAGAGGCAGTTCGAATCCTATGTTTTATCAGCAGGTTCTGCAAGTTGTTCTTGCCATCAACTTTAAGAGTGATTACCAAACATACATGTACCTTGTAAATATCGTGTACTTAAAGGCACTGGCCACTATTGGTAATTTTGCTCAAGATAATTGTTCCCATACAAACTTACCTGTTATAGTCCAGCTGCTAAGGCCCATATGTGGACAAATTGTGCACTTTGTGGTATAAGCATGAAACTTCCTACAGTTGTTATATACACCCTAAAGATCATTTTAAGACTTGGACCCATCTTGGATCTCACCCATTTTAGGGGTGGGGCTACGTTTTAAGAAAGTGGGGGGTAACAAATTTAATATGTCAGTTTTGACTATTTGAATTTTTTTCTGCTCATTTTATTAGACTAAAATACTTGATAACAGTTCAATAATTATTTAAAAATTAATAACTGTCTAACCTTCATTGGAGAGCTGTTGATAGTAAAAAACATTGTGAGAAACCGCTCCCTCTGAAGTAACGTACATAGTTTTTAAGAAATAATAAGTAATTTTCGACAAAAATATGTGAACTTGATTCTGAGACCTCGGAACTAGATTTTGAGGTATTGATATATCAAGCATCTGAAAGCACACAACTCTGTGTGATAAGGGTGTTTTTTTCTTTCGTTATTCTCTCGCAATTTTGATGACCAATTGAGCTCAAATTTACACAGGATTGTTAGTTTCTGCATATGTTTAGATTACACCAAGTGAAAAGACTGGTCTTTGACAATTACCAACCAGTGGTGTCCAGTGTCTTTAAAGCTATTGGACACTCTCTGAACAGAACAAAAATTAAAAGTTCACAGATTTACAAATAACTTACAGAAGGTAATGGTGAAAGACTTCCCTTGAAATATTATTCCATGAAATGCTTTACTTTTTGAGAAAACATTAAAACAAATATCAATTCTCGGTATCGAGAATAACGGATTTATTTTAAACATATTTCATGACACGGCGAAACATGCGGAAACGAGGGTTGGTTTTCCCGTTATTTTCTCCCGACTCCGATGACTGATTGAGCCAACGGTTTGTTATTTTATATATAAGCTGTGATACACGAAGTGTGGGCCTTTGGACAATACTGTTTACCGATGTTGTGCGATTGCTTTAATCCAACTTTGTTTTTATGTTGACAGGCCTAAACAGAGACAGCATGCAAAGTCATCAAGCAGGCATTCATCTCAATCAACACACATCCCGATACAGAAGTCCAACTCGCGTAGTTATGCCTGCATGGCCATCACGTTGCTCACTGTTCTTGCCTTCATTCTTCTTGGCGCCCTCGCTGTCTTCTTAGTCTTTTATATTATTGGTGAGTATTGCAAGGTCAAAGGTCAATAGGAAGACCTGTACATAAGTTAAGCGTGAACACTCAAATAATGTTTGCGTTTGCCACACGTTACTTTTGCCATCAATTTCGGGTGGAACGTTCTGTGCGTTCTACATTGGCGAACGTTAGCGACCATAGGGGAACGTATTCCTGAGGTGTGAGTGGGTGGTTTAAAAATGGCAGACAACAATATGGTATCCGAATGATAAGCAGACGATTTTTGTTTCTTGTCACAAAAATAATTAAAGTGTGTTTTCTGTGTTTGATAAAGCGGGAGTCAAAATTATAACCTGGTTTCCCCTTTACTGTATACTCGGTACTTTCCCAAGTTTTGTTTTGCTTTTGGTTTGTTCCCCACAGAACTCTGGAATAAGTACTGAGTATACACATCGGTGGTAAAACCAATGTAATGCAACAATTCCCAAAAGTTGATGATTTGTGTTTCTTGTTTCGATCCCCATATAACATCATTCTGTTTTTGTTTTTCAAGAAAACAACTCCACAACAGTAGCTCCAACAGCCGGTAAGTTACCAAAAAAAAGTCTTCAGTTTAAAGTGTCAAATCTGGGACCAGTATACATGTATGTTCTAACACGGAGTATTTTGCAATGGTGGTCAGTGGTGGACACATTTTTTTTAAACCATTTTTTTTATGTGAGAGATTGGCTGTTGCCAGCTTAGTGTTGTTCTCCCCTGTGGGTGTTTTGCCAAGTTCCCATGTTGGGGAGATACATGTATGTACGTGTAGTTTAAAGGGAAGGTACACGTTTTGTAATTACTCAAAACAAATATTAACTTAAAGACTGACTTGGTAATGAGCAGTGTATATAGGATTATAACAGCGAAACAGTTCCAAAAACCAATGGTATACTTTCATTAAAGGGAAACCAGATTTCAATTTTATATTGATGTTGACATCGTTTTCATTCATTCGTTCACAGGAGTAACGAGCCAAGCCCCAGCTGCAGGTATGTACAAAAACAAAAGCCTAGCAATCACAAGGTTGTGGGTTCAAATCCAGCCAAGCTAGCTGCTAATTTCACAATGACTAGAATAAAATATCACTGAATCGTGATTTAGAGATTATTCATAATAACCATATTTATAGAGCGCCTTTAATACAAAAGATACAAAGCGCTCTAACTTAAGTGTCTTTGGGTAAAGAAGACCCTAGATCTCAGGTGGGTGGGGGGTCCTGTGTCTTGTGTTTTTAAGTTTTTGCTTGGGTTCTTAAGCAGGATGGGGGGGGGTGTGAAGAGACCAGTGCCCTTTTTTACGGGAGGTAAGTTTAGGGTAAGAGTAGGTCTTGGGTGGGGAGACCAGTGTGTTTTGTTTGCTTGGGTTCTTGAGCAGGGTGTATGGGGAGGGTGTGGCGGGGGGGGGGGTGAAGAGACTAGTGCTGTAAAAGCCGTTGGTCCCATGTGTTGTGTAACGCATGTAAAAGAACCCAGTGCACTTATCGAAAAGAGAAGAGGTTCGCCCCGGTGTTCCTGGCTGTAGCTGCTGTATGCGCCGTAGCACCTTGTAAACCCTTAAGGTGCTAAATAATTGGGTCTCAAAATTCATCACTGCAATAACCTATCTTTCTGAAAGTTTGTATATACTCACCACCTTGAGTACCTTGTTTGGTAGATACGTGCGCTATATAAGACTGCGATATTATTATTATATTATATTAGTTTGGGAATAGAAGATCCTAGGTCTGGTGTAGGGGGGCCATGTTTTTTTAAATTTCTTGCTTAGGTAATTGAGCAGGATGGGGGGGGGGGGGTGAAGAAACAAGTGCCCTAATTTAAGTAACTTGAAGTATAGAAGACCGTAGTTCTGGGGTTGAGGGAGGACATCTGTCTTTTAAGGTTTGCTTGGGTTCTTGAGCAGGATTGGTGGGGGTGAAGAAACTACAGTGTCATAATTTAAGTTTTTCGGGTACAGAAGACCCTATGTCAGTAGGTCTGGAGGGGGGATTAGTATCTCATTGTCCTGGATGGGCTTGTTGCAATGTTGGTTTGATGTTCATATTACCTTTGTATTGTGTCAAGGTGTTGTGTCAGTTGGTCTGTCCATGAAGTTAATGCAGCCCTTTCTGCCGGAGTACAATGATGTTCTGTCTGCTGGCTACATAGAACTCAGTAATAACTTCACTAACTCTGTGAGTAGAACATGTCCAATCAGTTTTATTATATAACAACATAGGCCCTTACGTAGTTCAATTCTAAAGAGATCATTGTGCTTTGGCCTTTATTACTCCGGGGTTCGATTTGACAAAGATAAACTCTAACTTGAGACAAGTCCTAGGACTCTGTAGAAGTTATTAAAAACTTAAGGCAAGTCTTAAGTTAGAAGGAGCTACAAGTCCTAACTCAAGATAAGACTATAGTCTTAATCCACCCCTGGCCACTGGGATATTTTTGTATTCCTGCAGCCGATTTCACAAGATTTTCCTTGCATTAGACAGTCTTCTTCACTTAATTTATATAAATCTAAGTTAAAAACACATTTGTTTTCTTCACCCATTTAATTCATTCTTGCTCTGTTTGTGTATTTGTGTTTTCATTTTTTCTCTGCATTTTTTGTATATTTATATAGGTAACTGCTCAATATAAATGTCTGTTTTATTATAAACGCTTAGACCAAACTGAACTCATCCATGCAGATTCCTTTAAGATTAATCCTGAGTTAGGAAGAGTTTGGTGAAATTGACCGCTTGAACCATCTCGGCTTCCTTTGGAGTATACAGCCTCTGCTACCAAGTATGTAGCGCACCAAGCTAAATCATTCACAAATTTAATTTACCCCTGGGTGATGAAAAGCAATTATAGTTAGTGTCTTGCTCAAGGACACCAACATTTGACCCCTTGCACGCGCGTCACACGCGGCGACTGATGCAACGCTCACCATGTTGATTGGCAAGTTAAGTTTACGTGTATAATGTCGCCTAAAATGCACACTTCACTACATAATGCACAGCATAGAGTTATATACATGAAAACGCACAGTGAAATTGCCCACCAGTATGGCGCATCCAAGATTTTTCTGATGATGACGTCAGGTGAAATGGGTCAATAGGAAGTTTGGTGTAGTGTGGAAATATTGTCTTTAACAAAGAAAAACTAATTATTTTTTATTATTTTTAGATGAATGAGATATTCACCATGAGTGACCTTAGCAGTAGTTACATGGAAACAAACGTCAACAACTTCAGCCCAGGAAGTATCGACGTCGACGCATCCATCACCTTCACAGAGCAGATCCTAACGGATGTCATGCAGACAGTGACCGCTAACCCATCAGGCACAACCTCGGCGAGTCTATCCATCCAGACTCTGATTCAGATGAGTGTAGAGAGCACCATCGTAATGGCGGTAGAGGAGGGTACATGCTGTCAGGATTTAGCGATAAATACAACCACGATCACAGTGATGGAAGGTAAGGTTGTGGATGACAGTCAGGGAGCGATTTTGACCAGTAATTGCGCATAAAAAAATATTTAGCCTTAGGCAGTGGACACTATTGGTAATTACTCAACATAATTATTAGCATAAAACCTTACTTGGTAACAAGTGTTGGTGAGCTGTTGATAATATCAAACTTTGTGAGAAACGGCTCCCTCTGAAGAAACGAGAAAGAAGTTATTTTTCCACAAATTTGATTTTGAGAACGTGGAATTAGAACTTGAGGTCTCGAAATCAAGCATCTGAAAGCACACAACTTTGTGTGACAATGGTGTTTTTTTAATATTATTACCTCGCAACTTCGACGCCCAATTGAGCTCAAATTTGCACAGGTTTGTTATTTTATACATATGTTGAGATACACCAAAAGAGAAGACTGGTCTTTGACAATTACCAATAGTGTCCAGTGTCTTTCACAATCTTTGATTATGCTTCTTGTTTTATAACCATTTTAAATTTGGGCCTTTTTTGTCCTGTTCATCTTTGAGATGGCGAGGCAATTTTCATTAACAGCATTTATTTCCATCTATGAAAATTTTTTGAAGGGGCACCAAGGCCAATACTAGGGCAACAGATTCCATGGCCTCTGCTGCTGCCTCCACGTCATTCTCACCTGCTTGTTTATTATTGCAGAAATGCCTTTGAGCGCTGACTAGGGCCAAATTTCATAGAGCTGCTTAAGCAGGGAATATTGCTAAACAATTCTCTGCTTAGCAGAAATGAGAAGGATACCAGTCTTAAATTGTACATATGACTTTTTTTTGCTGGTAATCTTATTTTGGTAAGCAAAATTATTGTGCTTAGCTACTTTTTGTGCAGCTCTATGAAATTGGGGCCTGACAATATTTCCAATATGTTCATCAACGATATTGTGCTAGTATATTTCCTTCCCATGTAGACCGTATTGAATATGACGTCACCACTCAAATATTTACCCTACAAGATGGCGTCTGTGCGGGGGTGCGTGGGTGTGTGTGTGCATGTGCCGTAGAAATCAAACCGGGAATGCTGCGTGCTTCGCTGATGTACGCGTTTGGACGCGCATACGGTTTGACCTACAAGATGGTGCCTTTCATAGCGAAAAAGGGGTTATTCAATATGGTCTATTCTCTACAAGACATTAATAAATGATATTGATTGTTTTTTAGTAATCCTGCCGACCACTCCACTTGTAACTCAGACGCCACCAGTATCAGACACGATAACACCTGGTGTAACCACCAATCCAGAGGTACCTACAACTCTTATGCCAACTACTGTAGTCCCTAGCATCGTAATACCTAGTACTTTAGCTCCTACAACTGCAGTGCCTAGTACTTTAGCTCCTACAACTGCAGTGCCTAGTACTTTAGCTCAAACAACTGCAGCCCCCACAACCGCTGCCCCCACAACTGCAGCCCCCACAACCGCAGCCCCCACAACCGCTGCCCCCACAGCTGCAGCCCCCACAGCTGCAGCCCCCACAACTACAGCCCCCACAACTGCAGCCCCCACAACTGCTGCCCCGACAACTGCTGCACCGACAACCGCTTTGCAAGCAACTGCAGCACCTTCAACTACAGTGCCCATCCCTCCCGAGTCGACAACCGAAGAGGACGTTATATCTACCACCACCACTGAGGCATCAACGACATCATCAGAGGTAAAGACGCACATCAGTGTTTAAGTGTTCTTGTCCGCACCAAACCAATAAATCTTTCTTTAACCAGAGTAGCATGAACATCTGACGTCACACTTCGAGGCTTGTGAATTACGCAAGAGAGTGGTTTCAAGCCTAGGTCATTTCCTTAATCACCTTTGACCTACAAACATCACCACTGGCCAGTCAAAACGTCCAATGACACCATGTAACCTTTAAACCATGTAAAATATGCCAGCCTTTTTGTTCTCAAAGTTACCAATTTTGTGCACAGGCTTTAAGTATATAGTGTTGCTTAAAAAGTTTCTGCTAAGCAAACATAAACAGGGTACCAGTCACAATTCAAACATGTGACATGGTGTTTTTACTGGTAGGCTTTTTCTGGTATTAAAGCATGCTTTTCTTGTGCTTAGCTATTTTTTTGTTTTGCTGCTGAAATATGTAGTAGATCTAAGCTCTAAGCAAATATGTAGTAGCTCCAAGAGTCCAGAATGCTAGCTTGTATTACTAGTATTCAACTTAAGTAAAACAATGTTTTGTAGTAAATTGGTTCAGCATTTAATGCTAATTTCCTTAAATTTGTTATTTTAAATCGTGCTTGTTTTGTAGGTGGATAAGCCCACAACTCTCTCACCATCAACAACACCACAACCAGGTAAATGCAACACACTGTATCCTTCCATTTGAATTTGTGATGTGTTTAAATAAAAAACTTGTTGCACAAAGTTATGTGCTTTCAGAACCTTTCAGAATGATTTCAATTGATAGTTAACCCTTTGGTGCACAGATTAAATTTTACAAAAGCCAAAAAAAGTACATGTTCAACTATTTTTGTTCTTCCTCAACCCCTGTTGAACATCAAACTAAACAAAAGCTCAACACTCACTCTAAACAATCAAATGAGGGTGGTAGATAAAGTCCAGTTTGACGTGTTTGGTGGTCGCTACCGCCATGTGCACCAAAGGGTTAAAGGCATTAGACATGTTGTCAATGGGAGACTTTCTGGGACGATAGAGGGCAGCAGACTTACCGGGTAAATCCATTGTTCTCAGAATTATGCGCATGTTCAGAACTACGTAAACAATGGAAATTTACCCGGTATGTCTGCTGCCACCTAGCGTTGGAAAGTCTCCTATTGCTAAAGACCAGTATTCTCACTTGGCATCTAAAAGCACATAAATTTGTGCACATGTCCAGGTTTTTTTTCAAACATGTCTTGTAACTTCGATTGAGCTCAAATTTTGACAGATTTGATATTTTATGCATATGTTGGGATACACAGAGTAATATTCTTTGACAAAAGACCAACTGTGTCCAGTGCCTTTAATACAAAAAATTAGTTTAAAGCACTGGACACAATTGGTAATTACTCTAAATAATTATTAACATAAAACCTTACTTGATCACATGTAATGGAGGGCTGTTGATGGTATAAAACATTGTGAGAAACGGCTCCCTCTGAAGTACAATGTAATGTTTGAGAAAGAAGTAATTTCTCACTAAAAAATTTGAATTTGATTTTGAGGTCTCAAAATCGAGCTTCTGAAAGTACATGTACACAACTTGCCCAACAAGGGCATTTTTCCCCCATTATTATTTTGCAACTTTGACGACCAATTAAGCTCAAATTTTCACAGGTTTGTTATTTTATACATATGTTGAGATAAACCAAGTGAGAAGACTGGTCTTTGACACTTACCAATAGCATCCAGTGTCTTTAATTTACAATACATGGAGATAATCTGTAATACAAACATGCACAGCTTTATACAAATTATTGATATCATCTTGGGCTTTGTTTTTCTGTGATTGACAGCAATGTTGAATCCTCCAGAGTGTGGGATATCAAGCAGGTCAGCACCCAGCACACCAGTTACACCAGGTGGTACCTGGCCATGGCATGGATCAGTCAATTTCCGTACCGGTCATGCATGCGGTTGTACACTCATAGGAGAGCAATGGGCAGTCACGTCCGCTGGTTGCATTGGGTAAGAATCTGATTTGTATATATTTGGTTTGCAGTAACACCATGTGAGACCAATTCAAGAACTGACTCCGCGGTAGTGCAGTTAATTACGATCCTATAAGCTAAAGTAGTAGTCCAAGCCAATTTTCTATACCTTCCCCCCGGGTAGTAGTTAAAAGGCATGACAGTTCTTTTCAGAACTGAGAAGTCTCCCGAACATCCAATAAATCTACTCTGCGGTAGTAGAATAAAGAAAGACGGTTCTCTAAGAACAAACTCTGCTTGGCAAGTAGATACACACATGGTGTTACCGCAAACCAAATATATATTGATACCTCACCATGCAATGCCGCAATTCCTATATACCATGTGTGTATCTACTTGCCAGGTAGAGTTTGTTTTTAGAGAACTGTCTTTCTAAGTTCTTCTACCGGGGAGTAGATTTATCGGATTGTTTGCGAGACTTCTGATTCAAATAAAGAGAATCTTTTTCAAATACTGAATGCAGGAGTGGATTTTTGGACTATTCCATTTCAGGAGGTGAAAACCGAGTGACATAAACAAGACCAGATTTCGTGCAGTGAGTTTATTCTGTGACCATGCACGTATTTAGTACATTCAATTTTTTTATACGCAGGATAAGCTTGCTAGGAGCCTTGCATGTCTGTCTGTTTCTTTGTCTGTCAGTTTTTTTTACAAGGTTCTGCTTATCAAAACAGCCCATACTCTATTTATTACATTTATCCTGCTTACTTTTACTTAATGTTATTTTTGCTTTACTCCGTAGTACATGTATTGTCAGTATGAAAATAATGTGTATTTGAATTGAATGGAATACACTGTACATGGTCCTTGTAATTTTTAGGAATACATGGAAAATCAGACGACAATATTTCAATTTCAAATATTTTTGATGTTTGTTTTTTACAGAGATGGTGGAACGTTATCCTCCCTTGTATTTGGTGACATCACAAGTTCTTACAGCCAATCAAGTGTCCATGTTGAGCGAACGGTTGAAACGATTCGCATACATCCTGGGTACAACCGTGTGACGTTAGATAATGACATAGCATTCCTGAAGCTAGCTGAACCTGTGATAGTCAGTAACGATGTCCGGCCAGTTTGTTTCCAACAAGATCAACAAACGGGGACGCCAGAGAATTATAAGAATTGTTACATCGCTGGATGGGGTACACTGGGAGGTGAGTGTTCAAAATTTATCATGCTCTGAAAGGCAAAGTAGGCCATTAGCCCTATAGAGGACTCTTTCTCTGTACACAGGAACAGAGTCCTAACTATTGAGGCCCGTTTCTGGGGCGGAAAAATTTTACAGCTTCATAACTTAAACAAGCCACTAATTTCAACAGATTCACATTCCATGGCGGCATATATTTTTCTGCGGTGGGTTTTGGTCCTCATATATTCCTCACAAATCCGTAATTTTTGTGAAATAATGCAGCTTCCAACAGTAAAGAATTCCCGTTTCGATCGTTTTCTCACAGTGTTGTCTGTTGTCGTGCGTACGCGTATACATTCGCGTGCGAGACGCATGATCCAAGCTTAGACGCATGAATTCTTGGTCACCGTATCTTGACTGCACAGCGTTAACACGCAACACAATTCAAAATTTGTGCGTCTTGCGTACACACGGCAGACCGTGAGGGTTACGAACAAAAATGGGAATTCCCTAACGTTGGGAGCTGCATTATTTCTTGAAAATGACGGATTTGTGAAGAATAACTTACGATCAAAACCCACCGCAGAAAAACATATGCTGCCACAGAATGTGAATCTGTTGAAATTGGTGCTTTCTTGCAGGTAAGATTTGAGTTATGAAGCTGTGAAAATTTTCCGCCCCAGAAATGTACCCTGATGTCCAGGACGTCACTGTAGTACGAAACGAAAGTGTAAGGCCGCCAGGGCTAAGTAGTCCATGTACTTATTTAATAGATGTTAAATTTACATCTGGGATATAGAATATTCGTTTTGGTTTTACCCATATACACTGATGTGTGTTAGAACTTTATAACATAGGATTCGAACTGCCTCTCGGTGGTCTAGTTAGTTTGACACTTGTCTAAAATTGCAAAGGATGAGGGTTTGAATCCCACTCGAGTTTTAAGCCTGTGAGTTTTGTTCACAAAGCCCGGGAAAGTACTGAGTATACAGTGCTAACACACATCGGTGTGAATGGGTAACAACCAAAATGAATAGGCCAATACCACGTGGATTTTTCAACCGTTTGATTGTTTTACCCTATATATACATGTATGTTGATGTGTACAACAAAACTAGTTTGTGAAAACTTTGTTTTTTGAGATATCGTCGACTGTCTGGAGCAGGTATGTTCATGCAGGAAGAATAATTTGTAATTGGAATACACAATCTGAGCTGTTAATCTCGAGGTTATTTATATTAGTGATAAACAAAAAGTGCTTGGAATACAAGATCTGCAAAGATTTACTCAGTATTTATCTTAAAAAGATGTTAAATTTGCATCGGGGATATAATATTTATTTTGGTTTTACCCATATATACATGTAGGCCTACACCAATGTACTAGTGCTGGGCGAATAGTGAAATTTTGTTATTCGGATACCGCTGGCCAACTATCCGAAATTAACCGGATATTCGAATAGTTTTTTCGCCGCTAGAGGGCGCTATTAAAACAAATTAAATAAAAACAAATTATTAAAAAAAAAAAGTTTGCCGCTAGAGGGCGCTGTTCGTTTGTTAATGAGATCTTATGGGCGGATTGATATTAGTTTTAGACAGTGTCACTCGGTTCATTCATAAAAATAACCGGATCTAATTTAAAGATGGCGATTTGCTTGACTATACGTGAAGGAAAACTTTCGTAGTCTTTGAACAAATTACTTCAGAAATGTCATTGTTTTAACTCTTCATGGAGGTGAGCAAAGTTAAATACTTAATTTATGCTGTTTTATGCTGTCTTAATAGAAGTTTCATAAGGATTCAGAAAAAACATTCCTATCAGTTGTCGCGCGACGTCCGCGGATATTCGGATATTAAAGAATATCCGGTTACTTGGTTGTAATTACAGAACTATCTGGTTTATAAATAGCTATTCGCGCCCTATGCGGATATCCGGTTAAAAAAAGGCATTCTCGGTTACGGATAGGAAAACCTATTCGCCATTAACCGGATATTTGAATAATTCGCCCAGGCCTACAATGTACATGTTAGCACTGTATACTCTGTACATTCCCCGAGTTCAGTGAACTAAAATCACAGGCATATTAATACTCAATCGACCTTTGCAATTCTAGAGCAGAGTCTCACCAACTAGACCACAGAGATTGCCAGGTATTGTGAACATTTATATGAATATTGATGAATGAATTGTAATTGTTTAATGACAGGTAATTTGAATGAGGACCTGATGACATCACCTGTTCTCAGTGTTACTGATGGTATATGTCCAGGTTCCACACTATCCATCAATCTGATGGACAAGTTCATCTGTGCACAGTTCACCGCTCCTAATGCATGTCTTGTAAGTACAGATGTTTTAAATCATAGTAATAATAATAATAATAATAATAATAATAATAATAATAATAATAATAATAATAATAATAATAATAATAATAATAATAATAATAATAATAATAATAATAATAATAATAATAATAATAATAATAATAATAATAATAATAATAATATAATAGTAGTAGTCGTTGGCAGATGTCTGTCGCGGACGACAATGTCATGTTTAGATGCATCCATCAATGACATCTTCCTCTCCTCATCTTGTTGTCAGTTTGTTGGTGATCACGTCTCATCCCATCATACAGCATATTTGTTCCTGCAAGATATGTGGAGCTACGTTTTTAGTATGAGACTTTCATCTTATAGCACCATGTTTCATCTTATAGCACCTTGTAATGGGTTTGCAAGGTGCTGTGGCACAATATGCTGCCAATCAAACCAGGAACACTGGGGTGAACTCGTTCTGTTACGATAAGTGCACTGGGTTCTTTTATGTGCTTTACACAACACACAAGACCAACAGCTTTTCGTCTCATCATAATAATAATAATAATATAACAAAAATATGAAAAATTGGTCTCACTACAACCCTGTATTTGACTTATTTTTCTTGTGTAGGGTGATAGTGGAGCTGGATTAATGTGTCAGAATGAGACGACCAATGCGTGGAGTCTTGTTGGTATCTTAGATGCAACATCTACTGATTGCTCCGAGGGTACATTCACTAAGGTGGCTGGTTACTATGACATCGCTTCTTCCATCATTGATACAGGTATAAGAGTGTGGGTTTGAATTCCGGTCATTACACTTGTGTACTATTCTTCTCTCTACGCAGGGGTATAAATGGGTGCCTGCAAGGAGCGTACAGGTTGATAATGTGTATGAAAAAGCCACTGGAGTGACACTGCAGTTCAGGGCTGTATAATCCCTAGGGAGCTGAGACATATTAAAAAGGAATGTTAATTGCCTAATGTCCAGGGCACTAATGTAAACAATCATTGAGACGTTATTGTGCAGGACTGGAATTTGGGAGGAAAGATCACCAGACCATAGGGCTTGTACATGTAGCTCAAAATTCAGGCTACTTTAAGCAAGGTACAAGGTTTGGACAATTTCAAACTCGCACCGTATGTTATATTTCTGAACTACTTCAAGTTTACACTCCGTCAAGGAATCTTCGATCGAGTTCCAAGCTTCTCCTCATTGAACCCAAGTCTCAACACTCCGTGGGTGACAGGTCTTTTTCTTCAGCTGTGCCGTGCATCTGGAACTCTCTACCACTTAATTTTGTTGTGTCTGTTTTTATTTGTTTACTTTGTTTTGTTTGTTTGAGTTTGAGAATTGTGCTTTATAATGGAGGAGTGACTGTCTTTTCAAATCTTTTACCATTTCTTCCTACTTTGTTTTTCATGTTATAGGTTCGGAGATTCCCTGTGAGACTATCAAAGTCCCACAATGCACCTCTGTCTTATCCTACTCAACAACACACCCAACGAGCCAATCAGCAATCATGTCTCATATGGCTACAGCTGAGTCGTCTGGTCTCCTGTCTTGTCACAGCCAAGCTAGTGTTGTGTTATGTGCTGCTTTGATGCCTGAGTGCCAAGCAGATGGCACCGGTCTAACCGTATGTCAGGCGATGTGTTTTGAGGTGTCTACTGCCTGTACTGCTTTGTTCGAGCAATTATCATTAGCACTTGATTGTAGATCGTATCCACTGAGCCTCGATGCATCGTCAGTCTTATGTCAAACAGGTGAGAATAAGCTAGCCTTAAATGGAAGGTCATCACTCTTAAAATTAATGGCAGTCAAATTGTTAGAAGCCTACAGCAGCTTTTGATTGTATAAATTGTTTGGAGAAACTTTTCACTTTGAAGCAGTGTGGTTATGTAAGACTATATAAGTTTGTATGCCCATAATTTGAATTTGAGATGCGTTCAAGCTAAGCTTAATTCCTACACATGGAGTTTTCTTCCTACGAGGTCATATTCACCTCGGATTTACGGCGATACCTCAAAAACGCTACAACCTTTTGATATGAAATTTCCAGATGTTAGTATTTATTGTGTACATCTACATTTATATAGGACTAAAACAATTGAATAGTTCAAAACACCAAAGGTATACTTTGCCTTTGAGTCTGTGATTTGTATGGATTTTTCTTGGATGGCATTTCATTGCAAAGCACTGGGCCCAATTTCAAAGAGCTGCTTAAAGAACCCAGTTAAATTCATCTGTTAATTTTGTTACCGATTTCCTTATATATTTTTTACAGTTAAAATGGTTAACAGTTTAAACAAGAAATTTGGAGACTGTGCATTTTTCATTGCTGGTCCCCGTAGCTGGAACTCTGTAGAGCAGTTTAAGGGACTCTTAAAAACACATCTGTTCTATTTCACCATCAATATTGTACTTAGGTTTTGGTTGCATTCTTCGGAAAAGGAGCTTTATAAATATGGTCGGTATTATTGTTATTATTATTAAACATTCCAATCGTAATTCCTATTTAATCTTTTGCCAAATCTGATTTATAGGAGAAGATTATTCCTGTGGAAACCGCGGCTTAACGCTTCCAGCTCTGTATGACTACACGACTCTATCCTCTCCAAACTTCCCCAACCTCTACCCCGGTCTAGACGACTGCGTCTGGATCGTCTCAACCCCGCATAACACTCACATCATCATCAAATTCCTGACTGTGAAGATTGAAGGTTGTTGTGATACCTTAACCATCGGTGAAGGAAACGATGAGAGGAACAGAGCGTCAACGCTAGCTGCTGTGTTTGGCAAGACTGCACCTAAGCCGTTAGTGATTGAAAGCAGTAGTATGTGGCTACGTTTCCAATCAGACAGTTCAGAACAATTGAGGGGTTTCCAAGCTGAGGTGCAGGCAATTGGTACAACAGGTAGGAAGTAATAAATAATAAAAACAAATTGTATTCTTTATCCTGGATTCAAAAATCTATAAAATCATTAATACCCTCTGCTAACACATAGGATTGGAATTGCCTCTAGCCACTGGGCTAGCTCAGTGGTCTAGGGGTAGACATCTGCTTTAGCATGGCACAGGTTTAGGGTTTGAATTCTACCCGAGTAATATGCCTGTGGTTTTATTTTACAGATGTTGGGGCAAGTACCGAGTGTACAGTGCTTTATTCACAGTGTAAAAATAAATCGCATTCACTCTCCTCGATAAAAAAACTGACTTCTATTAATTAACAGTTCTTATATAGTGCAATTCCAAAGGTGATCATTGCGCTTCACATACAAAAAAGAACATTGTCAGCTATACTAGAATAAATGTGTTGTGAGACTTCGCTTGAAAGCATCAACTGTTTGTGAGGCTCTTATGGATGGTCTGTGGTAACTGGTTCTAGAGATTTGGCTCCAACAAACTGGACGATCCATCAATTGCCTATCCGTTTCTTACTCTTTGGCATGATAAGACGAATAATGTACTGGACTGGGTGGCAATGCAATCTGTAGTGTATTAATATTGCCTCATTGTTCACTTTTATTTGTCTGTTCTATAGGATTAGCGAGTTATTGTTCACAGAACTCCGTCTCAAGATGCTCTGATGGTACTTCTTGCATTCCGTTCCGATGGCGTTGTGATGACGTCATGGATTGTCCACAAGGCGAAGATGAAGATTGTCAAAGTAAGTCTTCAGATTCTAATCCGCAAACTTGCTGTACTGGAGTGTTTTATAGATTATAACTGGATAACAAATATTTTAAGTCTGGTTTTTGTCAACATATTGCTTGTTTGTTGGCAAAACTATCAAGAAAGATACACAAAAAGTCCCCTGTAAAAGTTTCAGCTGAATACAGACTCTACCTGGGCCCAATTTCATGGCTCTGCTTACCGCCGAATTCTGCGCTTATGATCACGATTCCCCGCTTATGCGCAAGCTCCGAATTTCTGCGCTAGCCTTGAAAGCGTCGAATGCCTAATAAAGTGGAGTACGCACGCGCAGAAGCCAAAATTCGCCGCTAACCCGTGAAATACGCTTGCCGTCATTCCTTAAGTGCCGATTCTGTGCTTACGGTAAGCAGAGCCATGAAATTGGGCCCCGTTGAGAAAACAGCAAAGAAACTGCTTGCCTCGAAACAATTCATGGCACCAACAGCAATTGCAGTGGTGCCCTGTGCTATTGCTGTTGGGCCCTTTGCAAAGTTCCCGTACAATTTTACATTTTCTTCCTAGGAGCTCCCCTTAGCAGAGAGAAATTGCTGTTCCCCTTCCAGAGCGAAGTTCAAAGCCTGAAACTGTCATAGTATTCTCACTTGAACAAAGAATTCCTCCATGTTTATAGTGAGGTGACAGTGGGTACCAACCGCATCTCTGGTTGCAGCAGTCACAGACAGACACCAACCCTCAGAAATCTGAGAAATGATTCATACATGAATCATTTCTCAGACTCAACTAATTGAATTGATTTTTAGTCAACTTAGGCAGTTCAGACGAAATAATTTTGCAGGATGCTTTACATGTATACTACCATTACCATTTTTGTTTCTAGAAATTTATATTATACTTAACTGCGAGTGTTATTATTGATAATATGCAAAAGCACTCACAATTATAATTCAACGAATTTCATACATCAAATAGTATTATAGTTTACTCGTTGCCTTGGATCGGACGAGTTGATCTTTGGAAAGCGTTTAAAACCTTTTTTGTTATAAAATGCATATGGTTAGAAAAAATGTTTCAAAAGTAGAATATAACGATCCACACAAATATGTCTCAAAATTGCACTGTCAAAATTAACGGTTATTTTGTGGAGTCAAAATTTTGTCAGTTGGCAAAGTTCTAAAACTGTGCAATTTCAGGGATATTCGTGTTGATCATTATTCTACTTTTAAAACATCTTTCTATCCGTATTCATTTTATAACAAATGGTGTCAAACGCTTTTCCAAAGACTATCTCGTCCGATCCAAGGCAATGGGTCCCTTTAAGGTGAATTTGACATTGAACATCAAGAGTTTTTGTTTTTTGTTCAGTCCTTCATGAAGAAATCACCCTCGGAGTTGATGGCAGCCAGCAGATCTTATCACCAAGGTATTCCACAGGTAGCTACATTTCCAACTCCAACGCCACTTGGGTCATCCATTCCCAACCGGGCAGGAAGCTTCTAATCAACTTTGACACATTCAGCACTGAGTTAGACTTTGATATATTCTCAGTTGGGGATGGTGGGACCCCGAATGATCTTAGCACCCTGTTCTTTGTTTGGTCTGGGAAGTTGATGCCTCCAGTCGTTGTTTCCAATAGTAACCACATGTGGATCTCGTTTGAATCTGACGGCACTATCGACACGGGAGGGTTCGATTTCACCGTCTTCGATGTTGACAACACTGGTAAGTTTCAAGACTGCCAGAAGGGAATTATTGTGTTGTGTAGAGATTTGGGTAATTTTGTTCGTGTATTTTTAAGATTGGGGGCCCAATTTCATAGAGCTGCTTAAAGGCACTGGACATCATCAGTAACTGTCAAATACCAGTATCTCACTTGATGTATCCCAATGCATAAAATAACAAACTTGTGAACATTTAACAAAAATGGTCATCAAAGCTGCAAGAGAATAATGAACAGAAAAAACCCTTTGTTGTATGAAGTTTGTGTGCTTTCAGATGCATAATTAAAAGCTTCAGCTGAAGTCTTTTAATATTTGATTGCGAAATTACATCTTTCTTAGAAACTATGCTACTTCAGAGGAAGCCGTTTCTCACAATGTTTAATACTATCAACAGCTCTCCATTGCTCGTTACTAAGTAATTTTTTATGCTAGCGATTATTTTGAGTAATTACCAATTTTGCTTAAAGGAAAAGTTGCCTTAGATCGTTCGAGTTGGTCTTTTGCATACTTTTGTTATTCTTGGCTACTTTTTCTGCTATAGGCCGAGTCACACTGCAGCGAAAATGATATTGATAACGGCGCAAAGAGAACGCATTATATTGGTTGAATTGCTTCACGCCGAATTTGCCCAGGCTTACTCAACCAATCGAGGCTGTGCATATTTATGAATGGTTTTCTTGATGTATATTCCATTTGTAGTGACTTTTGACTGCGATGCTGACCAGTTTGACTGTGGCCATCTGGTTTGTGTTCCTGATATCTGGCAATGTGATGGAGTACCTCGCTGTGCTGACTGGTCTGATGAAGCTAATTGTGTCGAAAGTAAGTTTATTGATTTTATTTTGTGCCCTCTGCAAAATGAAAGTGGCTCTGCTGTCAAATGAAATTCCAGGCCTGTAATTGTAGGAAAATGAGCAATTTTAACTTCTTTTTTTTTCGTCATTGCAGAATTTTTTTTCTTCACATTTTTCCATAAAACCCTTTTGTTTCTTCCCCTGACAGTAACGGCTTCAGGGTCAATGACCCTTTTGACCCTGTTCACCTCTGACCTTGGGAATCTGACCTCACCAGAGTCTGTCCAACTGAGCACTCGGTTCGTCAATTCGGTAAGTTTTGGATATTCCTTTTTCTTTTAAAGGAATGTTACAGAATTGGTAAGAAACAAAATTCGTGAAGATCACAGATTTACATAAAACTCACACGGTCTAAATGATAATGATGGTGGAAAACATCCCTTAAAATATTTGCTTGGGGTTAATTTGATTATTTGTCGTTTTTGCTACCATGTCATGCTAAAGGTGTATTAATCGGTTTGTCAATATTCCCTCGTGACCCAGATGGCTGATAGATCTCAAACTTCTACAGATTGGTCAGTCTATGGTGGATTACATAAAGTGCTGACAATAGCAGCAACTGTTTTTTTTAGCAAAACCAATTGTGTCATGTTCCTTTAAACTATTGCTCCAGGGTTGTGTATGGTTCCAATCAACCCATTGTCACCAGAGCCCAGTTTCATAGAACTGCTTAGACACAAAAATTATGCTAACTATATTCTGGTTACCAACCAAACTACCATGTTACGTGTACAACTTATAACTGGTATCCTGCTTATCGCTGCTCAGCAGACAATTGGTAGGCAATATTTCTGTTTAAAGGGGTGGATACGTTTGGTAATTACTCCTGAAATGTAGGAAACTCCCTGTGCATTTTAGTTCAATATCTCCTCAATACCGCGTCATTTTTCCTTTTTCCTGCACGGAGAAAACTGCTCCGAAACACTTCCACTGCAGTGAGTTCAGTTATTCTAGGGAAAACCTACACAGTCAGGTAGGGACTGAAACCTGATCCATGCAGTACCCCCCCCCCCCCCTCCCCCCCCCCCCCCCCCCCGGCATGACTCAACCCAGGGTCCTAGAGGCAGAGGGCATGGAATAATACCACTATGCCCCCCCCCCCCAATAAAATAGATAAATCAATTAATTGTTTTGGTGCTCTGGATAAACACAGATCTGTAAAGGCCGAGTCACACTGCAGCGATAATGAAACTAATAACGATCACGATGCAAAGAGAACACATTCAATTGGTTGAATTGCTCCACGCAGAATTCGCACAAGCTCATTCAACCAATATAATGCGTTCTCTCTGCGTTGTTTTGGTTACCGTTGCAGTGTGACTCAGCCTATAGTGAATTTAACCGTATAGAAATAAATTAAGCATTAACCTAAATATTATAGATTTTCTTTATATTTCTGTTATTTGTTTGATGGTTTCAGATGGATCCAGTCTTAAGTAATGGTCTTGGTACGACGTATGTTTCTACAACTGTTGATGCTTTCAGGTAAGATTTCCATTCAGGCAGAATGAGCCAGATTTCTGATTGCGGGAGGGTGCTCTCATACAATTTAGTATCTTGATCATGGAGAAAATTGTATCACTTCCCGGGGGGTTTATTCATACATACCCAAAACGGTTACTAATGTTTGGAAAGGAAGAGCGAAATCATATAGCCTGCAGAGGAATTTTGTAAATAAGGTAGACAGTGTAACCACTAAGACAGTTTGGATTGTTTTTTTCCCCCAGGACATGGGTGTTAGTGTATGTTGAGGCCTTGAGACAAACGGAAAACGTAAAAACTGGTACACACTCACAATGTTTCAAATGGTTTAGGCGCAATCACTAGAAAGTGAAGAGTACTTTTATGAGACCTTTATGGAGGGGAGTTATTGTTTTAAAGGCAGTGGACACTATTGGTAATTACTCAAAATAATTATTAGCATAAAACCTTTCTTGGTGACGAGTAATGGGGAGAGGTTGGTGGTATAAAACATTGTGAGAAACGGCTCCCTCTGAAGTGCCATAGTTTTTGAGAAAGAAGTAATTTTCCACGAACTTGATTTCAAGACCTTGAGGTCTCGAAATCAACCATCTAAACGCACACAACTACGAGTGACAAGGGTGTTTTTTTTCTTTAATTATTATCTCGCAAGTTTGTTGACCGATTGAGCTCAAATTTTCACAGGTTTGTTATTTTATGCAACTGTGAAGGCTAGTCTTTGACAATTACCAATAGTGTCCACTGCCTTTAAATGAAATTGTTGACTAAAAAGAGAGGAAAGGGCGGTGGATGTAGATGGAGCTGAGATGGTTTAAGGAGTTAATTAAACGGCCCAGTGACATGGGGTAATGATATTGGAGCGCTTTGAGAAGCTCTTCAGATGTGAAAAGCGCTGTATAAAAACCGACTATTATTATTGTTATTGTTTTTATTGATTGTCATAGGTCCTCTACTGATCCCGTCGCACGTACAGCTGCAGACACTGCGGTAGACTTCACCGTCAAGTTGAATCGATACCCATCCACTGCACAAACTCCTGGTGAGGTACAAACTCTCATTGATAACACACTAACCACTGAAGTACAAGATGGCAGCTTGGGTTTCCTCCAGGTCAACTCAACCTCCATTGTGATTCATATGGGTAAGGAACTTAATTTTTTTTCATTGTGTGTTTGTTGCTTTTGTTTTTTTGCAAAACACAGTTAATGGCCTGACGTTTCGACACTAGCAGAGTCTTTCTTGAAGGCTGTTGTTTTCACTGTAAATTTTGTCGGATTGTGTTTATGTGTTTACATGTAGGCATTTGAATACATTCACTTCTAAATTATGTAGTTATCAATGAAAACAATTAGGCCTGAACGTCAAGGTTTTAAAAAACAGCTACACTTCTGGCGTTGTTAGATGTGCCAAAATTACAAAATTGTGGGACTCTCCTATATCCAAGGTCATATCCCATACCCCTAAGACTTGTGTCATCTATACCCTCATCAGTCACCGCTTGGTTCCCTCGTTCCCTGTGCTTGTCAACAAACTCATTCAGGTTAGTGAGCGCACACTCCCTACCCACTCTAACCCCCTACCCCTTAGACTTGGGTCATCTACACCCTCAGTCACTCTAGGTTCCCTCTCCTGATTCAGGTTAGTGAGCGCACACTCCCTACCCACTCACTGTGGGTTTCAGTTTAGTCTTTAAAGGGAAGGTACACATTTGGTAATTGTCAAAGACCAGTCTTCTCACTTGAAGTATCCCATCATAAGCATAAAATAACAAGCCTGTGAACATTTTGGCTCAATCGGTAATCAAAGTTGCGAGAAAATTATGAAAGAAAAAACGCCCCTGAATTTGTGTGCTTTCAGATAAGTATAAAAGACTTCTAGCTGAAGTCTTTTATTATTTTAGTGAGAAATTACCTCTTTCTCAAAAACTACGTTACTTCAGAGGGAGTTGTTTCCCACAATGTTTTATACTATCAACAGCTCTCCAATGCTCATTACCAAGTCATTTTTTAAGTTAATATTTGTTTTGAGTGATTACCAAACGTGTACCTTCCCTTTAAGTTCCAACTGCAGCTTTCATCTAGCTAAGCCCAGCTTTTTATGTTCCTATTCCATTAGTCCTGCCTCGGGGACTTCGGAACATCAAGCCAAGCCCTCAGAGGCAGTAGATATCTTTCTTTGCTTTTCACTTATATTTAGTTTTAGTTTTGTGTAGAACGCTTTTTATTTACTGCATTTTGTTGTTTGTTTTCTATTTATAGTGTTTGTACCCACAACAGCATCTTCAACATCAGGTAACTATATCAAATCATATCAAATCCCTCTATAAACATAAACTAATCAATTTAATATTGAAGTAATATTACACCGCCTAATGTATGTAATGTTATTATTGGTATAGTAATATTATTATTGGTAACGTTTTTAGCAAACTTGGCATTTTGATTTACCTTAAACTTTACTTATCCAATACAATCATCAAGAGTTATCAACAGTCTTTATGAATTAATCTATATGGCTTTGAACTAATATTGGCTTTTATTGATTACACAGCTCCTAATATCTGTCTTGGTACAGAGTTCTCCTGCGATGCTTGACCTTTAGTCATGTTAGTTACAGTTTTCTTATCAAATGTAAAAACAAAGAATGATCAATACTCGGGATATAAAATTAATCAATATAGCTTTGAACTAATATTGGCTTTATATTGATTACACAGTACGTTATGTCTGTCTTACAAAGTTTTTGTTATGTCTGTCTTACAAGGTTTTTTATATATTTTTCTCAGCCTTTTGTGTATATATATTTTGTGTTCGTAGTGGCTCATGTGTAAAGCACTATGATCATGTTCATTAGAATAGCGCTATACAACTTACAAGCGCTGTATATTATTATATTATCAATCGACATGTATTCCACGAAGCTTGAGATACTCCAAGCTTAGTTGCTGTTTGCTTATCAAACATAAAAACAAAGAATGATCAATACTCTAGTGATATAAATTAATCAATATAACATTGGACTAATATTGGCTTTTTATTGATTTACACAGCGCCTAATATCTGTCTTGGTAGCGAGTTCTCCTGCGATCAATCGACCTGTATTCCTCGAAGCTCTGTATGTAATCAGATTGCTGATTGCCTGGACGGAACTGATGAAGTATTCGGCCAAAATAACTGTCCCGTGGGTAAGAAACAATATTTTTTTTATGTCACTGCCTATGTGCTCCATTGCTCCTTGATCTGTATTCCCCTAATGAGAGACTTTAGAGCGCTGGCGGCAGCAAACTTAACCATCTTTTGTATGCGTTTCTGAGCATGCACGCACATGTGCAGTATTGAGTGCATAGTTGAGGCATATCCTTTACTGTCCTGGAAACAAAAACATACATAAATATCAAATCAACAGTGTTTTCATCATAGGAAGGTTGAGGCATTTCCTTAACTATCCTAGCAATACAAACAAACACATATTAGCTATATTTTCTTCCTAGGATGGTTGAGGCATTTCCTTAACCATCCTATGATTAAAAAAGACATAGTAAATGTATTTTTCCTACTTTGATGGTTGAGGCATTTCCTTAACCATCCTAGGATACAAAAATACATAGGGACTGTGTTTTTCCTCCTAGGATGGTTGAGGCATTTCCTGTACCATCCTAGGATTAAAATATACATATCAACTGTGTTTTTCCTCCTATGATGGTCGAGGTATCTCCCTAACTATCCTAGGAATAAAAATAAATACATTTCCTTAACCATCCTAGGATTACAAAATACATAGCAACTGTGTTTATCCTCCTATGATGGTTTAGGTTTTTCCCCCTAAGTATCCTAGGGATGAAAATTACATAGCAACTGTGTTTTTCCTTCTACGATGGTTGAGGCATTTCCTCAACCATCCTTTGAATAAAACAGACATGTTAACTTTGTTTTTCCTCTCATGATTTTGGGGCATTGCCTTAACTGTCATTACAAACACAAATAAGTATAGTGACTGTGTTTCTCATCCTAGGATATTTAAGACATTTTGTAGGCAACTGTAAGTGTTGTAGAACTGACATTTATTTAAATCCTGGAGAAAAAAAAGGGAGACTTTTGAGACACTTGCGGCAGCAGACATAAAGTTCCTTTTTTATTATTATGAGCGTGCCCGCAAATGTGCACTACTTGCGAGAACTTTAAAAAAGAACCGTCTAAAAGTCTCCCATTGGTCTAGTTTATAATTTACTACTTCTATAATACTTGACTATTCATAGAACCATTCAACTTGTAAGGTTTTGTATGGTGACACAACTATCCACTGTGTATTGTGTAGATGCAGCCAGCACATGATATCAGATTGCACTCATCAAAATCATGGTGGATGACATTGAACGGTCATACAGTGGGAGGGTTGACTGTATACTGTGTAGATGCATTCGCCACATAATATAATATTGCCTGCTGGCATAGTTTATAATCAAAACCATGGTGGAAGAAATTTAACGATCAGACATAGTAGGAGGGTTGACTGTGTACTGTGTATATGCATTCACCACATGATATCATACTGCAGGCTGGCATAGTTTATCATTCAAACCATGGTGGATGAAATTGAATGCTCAAAGAGTGAAGGGTTGACTGTACTAAAGTAGATGCATTCACAACGTGAAATCTTGCTGCAGGTTGGCATAAGTTTATCCACCATTCAAAACCACAGCAGATGATATTGAATGGTCAGACAGCAGGAGGGTTAACTGTTTACTGTGTATAGATGCATTCACCACATGATACATTGGCAGCGGGCATTTCTTGTAACCCTATGTCTTTCATTGTTATTTTCTTCTATTTCTAATTGACTTTTATGTCTTCAAAGCACATGAGAGTTTTGTTAAGAAATGGATATGGCGTTTCTGTACATATATACTTGATATTATTTAAAATATAAGCCTATGTAATAGTAATAATAACAATAATAATGACAATTTATATAATGTAGCATCCGTCCATGAAACATACTACTGGGCGTTCAACGATTAAAAAACCTAATAATTAAAATAAGATTTTTGAAAATTTTAAGATCAATGCGGCCCCGCAGTAGCTCTTAAAGTTTCCCCATGGTATGATGCCTTTTCTGAGCTTTTATGCCTTTTCTGACTTAATCTAAATAGCTTGTGGAGACGGCTACATCGCCCTGACAACACAAGGCTCAGTGGATCTAACCGTTCCCATGGTAGCCACTAACAACAACCCGCTCTACGACCAACAGTGCGGTTACATCATCACAGCTCCAGCCAATCACAGAGTCTATCTCGTCGTTCAGAAGATTAACCTGGTACCCGGCCAGCAGCATCTGATGTTAACGTTCGGTCAGGGGAAGCTACTGGAGTACATGGGGAGCGTTGAGCAGCCGTTGGATATAGTCAGTGTTGATGAGAGTATTAGTATCATCTTGTATGGAAGCCATTGGAATGAGAGTCATGGGATATCATTCCAGATCTCAGCCACGCAACAAACAGGTAGGATATGAATTTTATCATCTTGTAATAATACACCGATCCATTAGGCTCTGCCTGCGGCGCATGTGTGAGCAAGAACACTGGAGCCTCTCCAATGCCATTCTGCACAACTCTGTCGCGCGCGCCAAGCATACGCGCACGCATGTCAGACTTTATAGTGTTGGACTTTTGGTCGTAAATGGGTTGTGATTGGTCAATACGCAATGGGGCGGAGCTTAATGGATCACTCTATCGTAATGATGAGGAATGAAAACCTTGTCGCTGGCGTAGCATACGTACATATAATGCATTTATGAAGTGGCACTACGACAAGAATGCAGTGCATTAGATAAAGAGTCAGATTCTCTGATCAAGTGCATGCATTCAAAGTATGGGAAGACTCTGTTGCCCCATGTCTTTGCATTGGTGCCCAGTTAAAAGTTTCCCATAGATTTTCAAGATCACTTGACAAGCCTTTCGCAAAATGAAAATGGCCTTGAAATTCCAGGCCTGCTTTAAAGGCACTGGACACTATTGGTCATCACTGTTAGCATAAAAACTTACTGTATAACGATCAATGGAGAGCTGTTGATAGTATAAAACATTGTGAGAACCGGCTCCCCCTGAAGTAATGTAGTTTTCAAAAAAAAGAAGTAATTTTCCACTTAAATATTTGAATTTGATTTTGAGACCCCAGAATTTGATTTTGAGGTTGCGAAATCAAACATCTGAAAGCACACAACATCGTGTGACAACGTTGTTTAATTCTTTCATTATCATCTCGCAACTTCGACGACCAATTGAGTTCAAATTTTACAGGTTTATTATTTTATACATCTGTTGAGTTACACCA
Organism: Asterias rubens; assembly: GCF_902459465.1. NCBI lineage: Eukaryota > Metazoa > Echinodermata > Asteroidea > Forcipulatida > Asteriidae > Asterias > Asterias rubens. The sequence goes on along the minus strand of NC_047077.1, from coordinate 249,440 downwards.
AGTGAGAAGACTGGTCTTTGACAATTACCAAAGGTGTGCAGCGTCTTTTAAGGCATGAGTCCCACGTTCTGTAAAGATGTTTAGTGCATGTAAATGACACTTATATTGTTACTGGTTAATAGCAAGTACCCTTGTTTACAGGCTTCATCAGACGTCAAAGCTACAGTGATTATTTTGTTAGTATGAGTACAGTGGTTAATAAATGACAGTGATTATTAGGTGTGCGAGGTTCAAGCATGGTTCAAGTGGAAGTGTCGTGGCCGAACAGTTGAGAGCACCGAATTCAAACTCTGGTGTTTCTGATCAGCTGAGTGTGGGTTGGAATCCCCAGCCGTGACACTTCACCATTGCTTCGTCCTTCGGATGGTACGTAAAGCCGTTGGTCCCATGTGTTGTGTAACGCATGTAAAAGAGAAGGGGTTCATCCCGGTGTTCCTGGCTGTTGCTGCTGTATTCGCCGTAGCACCTTGTTAAGCCTTAGAAGGTGCTACATAATTGGGTCTCAGAATTCATCACTGCAATAACCTATCTTTCTGAAAGTTTATATATACTCAGCACCTTGAGTACCCTGTTGGTAGATATGTGCGCTATATAAGACTTTGATAGTGTTATATTATTATATTATTATAATCAGGTACACGTAATAATAAGGAATATTTTGTGTACTTTTTCCTTTGCAGGTGTTCCTGTGTGTGATAACGGAGTGCAAGTTTTACCAGCAGACAAGAAATGTGATCAACGTTACGATTGTGTGGACTATTCTGATGAATTCAACTGTGGTAAGTTCATTTATGAGACTATCTAAAGCTTAGACTGTACCACATTGCCCACAAGACAGTTCAATTTCATGAAGGTGCTTAAGCAGCAAATATTGCCTAAAGGCAGTGGACACTATTGGTAGTTACTCAAAATAATTCTTAGCACAAAACATTACTTATGGTAACGAGTAATGGGGAGAGGTTGATAGTATAACACATTGTGAGAAACGGCTCCCTCTGAAGTGACGTAGTTTCAAATTTTATTTTGAGACCTCAGATTTAAAATTTGAGTTCTCGAAATGAAGCATCTGAAAGCGCACAACTTCGTGCGACAAGGGTGTTTTTTTCTTTCATTATTATCTCGCAACTTCGATGACCGATTGAGTTCAAATTTTCACAGGTTTGTTATTTGATGCACATGTTGAGATACAGCAAGTGAGAAGACTGGTCTGTGACAGTTACCAATAGTGTTCAGTGTCTTTAACAACTTTCTCAGCTTAGCATAATTGCACAGGGTACACTTACAGATAGTACACTTGACAGTACTTTGGCTGCTAACTTTACTCTGGTAAGCAATATTTTGTTGTGCTTTGGTACGTTTTGAATTTTAAGGAGCTCTATGAAACAGGGGCCTGGTCTAGGCAATCTCCAAGGAAGGAGCTCTATGAAACAGGGGCCTGGTCTAGGCAATCTCCAAGGAAGGAGCTCTGTGAAACAGGGGCCTGGTCTAGGCAATCTCCAAGGAAGGAGCTCTATGAAACAGGGGCCTGGTCTAGGCAATCTCCAAGGAAGGAGCTCTATGAAACAGGGGCCTGGTCTAGGCAATCTCCAAGGAAGGAGCTCTATGAAACAGGGGCCTGGTCTAGGCAATCTCCAAGGAAGGAGCTCTATGAAACAGGGGCCTGGTCTAGGCAATCTCCAAGGAAGGAGCTCTATGAAACAGGGGCCTGGTCTAGGCAATCTCCAAGGAAGGAGCTCTATGAAACAGTGGCCTGGTCTAGGCAATCTCCAAGGAAGGAGCTCTATGAAACAGGGGCCTGGTCTAGGCAATCTCCAAGGAAGGAGCTCTATGAAACAGGGGCCTGGTCTAGGCAATCTCCAAGGAAGGAGCTCTATGAAACAGGGGCCTGGTCTAGGCAATCTCCAAGGAAGGAGCTCTATGAAACAGGGGCCTGGTCTAGGCAATCTCCAAGAAGAATACTCATTCACATTTAGGTTCACTCAGTCAGTTTTACCAAGTTGGGTCCCCTTGTGGTTTTTACTTGAGGTTTAAAATTTAAAAAAAAGCTGCGTTCCCACATGAGGTGCTTTTCTGGCAACCGAGTCAGGGGAGGAAGGAAATCCTTTTACATTTCAGTTGTTTCATTATTTTCCTGGGGATAGTGAGTAACAGGTAGTGCTTTTACCAAGTAATTGTTTACATGTATGGCCATTAATTTGTGAATTAATTACATGTACCAAGGGTATACCTTGCCTTCCTTTGTTGATGCAGTAATTTTGTCTTGATTTTTCTTTAGCTTCAACCTGTGGTCAAACCAACCACACTCTAAGCTACAATACATCAGTCACATTACAGCTAAACAACTTCCCCAGTAACTATGCAAACAACATGGCCTGTCTATGGCTTATCACTGGACTACCTGACGCTTCAATTATCTTCGATGCCAACGTCATAAACATCATGGCACCGGATTCACTATCCTTCGGTCACGGTCATGACCCTGGGGTGCGGCTCTCGGCCGTTGCGCAACTACCTGGTATCCTGCCAACTGGTTCCCATATCCTCGTAGTGGGTCAATATGCTTACATGAGGTTTATCAGTGACTCTATGGGGACGGATGGTGGCTTCAGTGTTGGTGTGACAGTTTTGAACGAGAATGGTAAGTTCAATCTGGGTTGTTTTGTTCCTTTTGACCCCTCGGCCCAATAGGCTGAAGGGGTCACTGCCTATGGCGTCTGAGCCCCATTTTCATAAAATATGTAAGCGACCGTTTTGTGCTTCTGGAGCATCTCTTACCAGAATTTCTATTTCATAAAACTGTTTACCATAAGCAAGGGCAAATGCTAGCTAACCCGTGGTAAGCACTAAAGTGATGTAACAATGCACATCCATGGTGAACGTGCATGCGGGCCTAGACATTTTCTGCTTACTTGAGTAATCACGGTGAAATACATTCATGCTTCTGCACATTTTTCTGCTAAAGTAAGCAACCAAATTTGCTTACGGTCAAATAGCTTTGAAATTTGGCCCTGGTCAGCAAGCTAGGCAGTTTCGTTTCTGGACCTTATACATGTAAAGCCTGGTTTTAACTTCCTGTAAATGTGAATGCGGTGCAAATTTCGACGTCACAAATTTGTAAAATAATTCTCAACTCCGGGTTGCCCTTGGAAAAAGCAAAGTTGGGATTATTTGGGGGCTGAAGTTGCCAAAGGTCAAGGTCACAATGGTAAGTTATAGATAACTGGTTTGCAAACTGTAACTCCAGTCAGAAGTGACATTTGGACGTGTAACTTCGGATTGGACATGTAACTTCGGAAAAGGAACATGGTTTGTAGATATCTTTGAATAGTTAAAATTTACAAGGGGTGAGGTGTTTCAACAGTATGGACGGGTTCTTGATAGAGATCAAGGTCTTGATGACGAGTTCTTTTACTCAATAAATATATAATAGGGGAATCGATGTCTGGTGAAGAGGTTTTCAACTAGTGGTTTAAACCCGACGAGGCCTGGTTCTTGATAATTTTACCGAGACCAAGTCGAGGTAAATTATCAAGAACCAGGCCTCGGCGGGTTTAAACCACTAGTTGAAAACCGATTCAACACACTTTGATTCTCATTCATAAATACCTTTCGGTCAAAAAACATCAACACTTTTGGTCAAAAAGTAAAATAAATGCAAAAATTATAATTATTCAATGATTTTTTTTCAACACAACACCCCTCCAGCTATGAAATAGACCTTATCGCAAATACCAATGCGCAAGCGCAGACTGTTGAATGAGGTGCATTGTGGGATAGATATGGATCAAATTTGGATACCAGCTAGACCACAATGCACCTAATTCCAAGCTTTACGCGCGCGCCCCAGTATTTGCGAAAAGGTCTATGGTAAGGCCCTCCGCTGCCCTCGGGTAAACAACTCCTTATAAGGGAATGCTGTGCGCGTCGCGTTAATCGTGTGATGTGGCACGACTGTCCCGGCCATTGCTCTCAAACGAATAGGAATGAAGAAACTGTCTTATAAGCACAGGTGCTAGCTCGCGTGTCACGCCCAAGTTTCAACACTTTTTACCGGTCTTAAACAAAGGTTTATACACACCCACGTGACGCGCTCTCCACCAATAGGAATATTAATAGGAGGTATTTATGAATGTTACTTATGGCAAACTAAAAAACCCTCCACTATGCAATTCTTCACATCCCCAAGTTTCAAATTCTTGCCTCCAGACATTGGTGAGGATTTTCACACTGGCGTTGTTTTTTTCCCTTTTTCCCTCTCCCAGATTATGTGACGTGTAGTAATAATATTCAGGCTGTATTCCAAGATGAAATGTGTGACGGTGTGGCACAGTGTGTAGGGAGCCCATCAGATGAAGTCGACTGTAGTAAGTACATTATGTTAATACAAACCAAATATATATATAAACATTATGTTTAAACCATATCCATTTTATAAGAAACGGTTACAGCTCGCTTTTCAAAGACCAACTCGACCGATCCATGGCAACGTATTCCTTAAACCCCTTACTTTGTGGTGTGTTGCGGCCAAGCAGTCTAGTTTACCAGACCCCAGCGTTGGTGTTGTCAGCGGCAAAGTGAGGGTTTGAATTCGGTTATGACACTCGTGAGCAATACATGTGACCATAATTGCTTCATAAGGGGTATTGAAGGCAGTGCATTCTGTGTCAAGTTCATCCATGTTTAGGAAATTGATAACGGGTACGAACTGCAGCATTCAAAAATAGAAATCAACCTTCAAAAATTACCAGCACTAGTAAAATCATCTGTTTCTTTAACACAATTTAAGAAAAACCTTAAGACACATCTTTTCAACCAAGTATTTGAGAAAATGGTTTGATTTTTACCCTTCGATGTTTTCTTTGATATTGCATTTGTATTGTATTTCTCTTCAACGTGTTCTGGATTTCTTCTTAGCTTAGGCTTACGTTTCAACTTCGGTATTTATACATGTAAATATTATTCTTTGTTTTTAGCGCCATGAGCACTTTGATGGATTTGTGCGCTTTATAAGTTCTCATTATTATTATAAGTTCTCATTATTATTAACAATGTGAGAAAAGAATCATGCTCCGATTAAAGGGTTTGGGTGCTTTTTTGTACGACACAAAACATAAACATCCACAGATTTACATCAAGAGTACACGGTTTGAAGTTAATGATAGTGGAAAGCTATGATGGGTTTTAAACAACAGTTTCTTCTTGCTTTGTGTACCAAACCTTGCACTGCCAGCGTTCCAACAATAAGGTTTATCACGATTCAGAACCGCAATGCATTATGGGTAGGCAGATATAGGGCATTTGCTACCGCGGTGTATGTTGTCATGCACGGCGTTGCGCACGCATCGCCTTTATCTTTGTGTGGGTTCCACAGCGTCCTCTCTTGATATTTTTCTATTTGTGATAAACCTAATGGCGGCGTGCAGCACTTGGATCAGTCTATAGATTTTTTGTAACGGTGAATTTCTTTTCTTTTTATATCAGATTTGTGTCAAGAGATCCCAGCCGGTGAATGTGCGAGCCTCCTTCCCTACACAATGACGAAACTACCCGGTAGATATTCAAACAACGTCACCCACGCCTTGAGTCTCTACCAACAGAACAAACCCTCTTTCTGTAATGCCATGACGGACACAGTAATGTGCTCATTGTTGTTCCCTGAGTGCAACACGCCGGGGAACAGTCGGCAGGCAATCTGCCGTGGCGTCTGCGAGACAGCTTTGGTTGGGTGTGACATATCGGCGGTATCCTGTGATTCGTTGCCGTCGACGGACGGAGATGTGTGGTGTAACTATGATGGTGGTGAGTGAATATTCAGCTACTTCTTTTGAATTTAAATCAACAATTTATTTGGACCATCCTATGGATTGATTTGTGGTTGCTGGGGATTTCAACCTTGCATGTGACAGGTCCTTTTTCTATTGCTGCTCCCTGATTATTGAATAGTCTACCTATCCAAACCAGGAACTGCACTTCCAGCCTTCAAACAGGCTCTTAAAGGCAGTGGACACTATTGGTCATTACTCAAAATAATTATTTGCATAAAACCTTACAGCCCTGATACTTCGGCTTTTAAGGGGCACGGCAGTTTTGCCTTGACTTTTTGTAAAAATTTAGGGCACAAAGGCAATTTTCAAAAGTTTGGAAGGGCATCACGGCAATCATAAAAAGTTGCGAAGGGCACGACGGCAGTTTGAAAAAAACCCTCCGAGTTGCCTGTAAAAAATAGTTCTTCCAATTTTTCCATTTTCTAACTGTTACCCAATGAAAAAAGAAAGCATTCATCTAATTCAACAAAATAAAGAACATCTACTTACAATACACAATAAATAATTTTTGTTCATACGTTTGTTTCGTAGAGACGCTAAAATTCCCACGTAACTGCTCCATTTTGACATGATGTTGACAGAATAAATGCATGCGGTGCGCGACGCCTATGCTGTACATGATGTTACATCACATGTACATGTACCAAAGCATGGGGAAAACCACTATCCCAGCATGCAAAGACACGTCGAGTCTTTTTTCAAGGCGTTTAGCGTTGGTTCGCGTAATTTTACCACTAGAGGGCGTTTAATCTCACGCTATCGCTCTGTTCCAAAACGCCCTCTAGCGTTGGATGTTTCGAGTATTTTTTTTGTCGCACGCAAAGAACAACGACTAACGGGCCTGAAATCTGCTGTTGTGCCTTTCGTGCGTGAAATTGGGGTATATTTCGTTGCGTGAAATTTACACAGACATCGGGACTTTTTGGCTTATTTTCGAACTTTGACAACGTTGAATATAATTTGTTTTCGGGAGGAAGGGCACGGCGGCAATGATGAGAAAAGGGCACGGCAATCATTGCCGTGAAAAATTGGTTTTTTGAAGGGCATTGCGGCAATCGGTAGGGGCAACGACGGCAATTGCCGTCATTGCCGTTGTGAAGTATCAGGGCTGACCTTACTTGGTGACGAGTAATGGGGAGAGGTTGATGGTATAAAACATTGTGAGAAACGGCTCCTCTGAAGTGACATAGTTTTCGAGAAAGAATTAATTTTCCACGAATTTGATTTCGAGACCTCAAATTTAGAATTTGAGGTCTCGAAATCAACCATCTGAACGCACACAACTTCTTGTGACATTCTTGTTTATTCTTTCATTATTATCTCGCAACTTCGATGACCAATTGAGCTCAAATTTTCACAGGTTTGTTATTTTATGCATATGTTGAGATACACCAAGAGAGAAGACTGGTCTTTGACAATTACCAATAGTGTCCAGTGTCTTTAAGACGCATCTTTTCCCCTAGTTCATGTAGTCTGTAGCTGGTCAACAGCGTCTTTGTTCTGTCCTGTTTTAATCTTTTAATCTTTTGCTCAACGTCTCATATCCTTTAGCAATTTGGTGCTTTATAAGAACAGTTATTGTTATTTATAATAATTATTTAAACCTGAGAACTACATGATAAAGCAGGGTGTCCAAAGACTTGGGTATTCCGGATTCTTCTTCCTGCATTGACACATTCACTCTGAATGTTTGTGATTTCAAAAACTCAACCACCTTGGGAAAATGAAAGTTTCACATTATCAGTTTTGTGGTATTGACCCATTTCACCTGACGTCATCATCAGAATAATCTTGGATGCGCCGTTTTGGTGGTCAATGTCAACGTGTGTTATTCAGTGAAGTGCGCATTTTTAGGTGACGCTGCGTTTACACGTAAGCCTATTGACCACCAACATGGTGAGCGTAGCATCAGTCGCCGCGTGTGACGCACGTGCAAGGGGTCAGTCAATACATCTCGATTTATATGTGATTACAAAAATTGAACGATTCCAAAAACCCAATGTATACTTTACCTTAAGAGTTTGTCGAAGCACCTTTCTCCTATTAGTAAGTTGCAAATTTCAAGCCATAGTTATTTTTAATGAATTAACTTGACCAAATTCTGTGAATCTGTCTTGACTTAACAGATGTTTTAGAGACGGGATACTGCGGTACTAGAGCGGCGTCTGTTCCTGTTTCTCGTATTGTCAACGGTGACGATGCCTCACTTGGTACCTGGCCATGGATCCTATCTATTTTAGATGAGTCAAATAGGCATCGTTGTGGAGCTACATTGATCAATAACCAATGGGCTATCACTGCCGCTCATTGCATGTAAGTACAGACCTTATGAATCCCACCTTCAACTTTGAGCAAGTTCGAGTGTGTATGGTTAGCTCAAGCTTGACTATTTTGATTTGAACCCAAGCTAGTCAACCATTGGTGAGTACTTTGGTCGACCATTTGGAACCAGCCTAAGGACCATCGTTTCTTCCATAGTCCAAGTAGCCTGTTCCATGCTAAAATGTGTAATGCACTGAGGGTAACCAGTGAAACTATTGCAAAAAGGCGGCCAGGCGACGGAAATGGTGAAAACTGTAGTACCGGTTGACAAGGCTTCCAAACGAGTCATTTGGGTGTGTGTGTTGCTGGAGTGGGTCACTTGGGTGTTGCATTTGGGTGTGTGTGTTGCTGGTCAGTGGTCAATTTATGTGTTGCTGGTCAGTGGTCAATCACGGGTCACCTAACTGTTCGCACTCGAACTTGCTCTCAGAGGTGTCAACCACTTCACATTGGTTCCAATGACTTCATCTTTCAAATTTCCTTCTGACAAAGTAAGGAATTAAACAAAACATCCCGGTACAAATGTCCTGATGTTTTGGATGTTGACAAGTTTTGCACTGGATGGGTTTTGAATGCATTTGCAGTTTACACTCATTTTAACGTGAGGTTAGATAAATTGATTTGATTTGCCCCTTGCTCTTTAAAACAAATTGTGCTAACAGACTTTATAATGAAATTTAGCCCAGGGCCAAATTATATAAAGCTTCCTAAAGGCATTGGACACTGTTGTTTATTACTCAAAATAATTACTAGCATAAAAACTTACGTGGTAAATACATGCAATGGAGAGCTGTTGATAGTATAAAAACATTGTGGACATTTGTGTTTTGTGTCATACAAAAAGTACCCAAACCCTTTAAGCAGCTATGGAACTGAGTCCAGGGGTCGATAGTCCTTGGAGATATAAGAAACGTATGGCTAGTCCTATAGTTAGGACGAGTGACGAGTAACTCGTCCTACCTCAAGATAACATCAGTCTTAACTCTTTGTGAAATACACCCCAGGTATTTAAAATGCTAACAGAATAACTGGTGTTTGAAGCTTTGCATGGAGTGGAGAATAAGAGTAACTAGAAATATAAATATTAATAGTAAGCTTGTGGGTACAACCATGAGTAAAATCTCTTTTAAAGGAAGGGTGGCTCTGAAAAGAGCCGGTTTGGTCTCGACGTTTCGAACTGTATAATATGTTCGTCTCCAGGAGAATTCTGGACTACTGCTAACAGAGTGTTGTCATTTTTCTGCCGTCAGGGACATCATAAACTATGCAGTTGCTGGTTTCACAAATCTAGCAAGTGGAGAAGAAGGGTTCCAAATCCGGGACGTCAGCGAAGTTTACAATCATCCATTTTATGACGCAGCAACCAATGAGAATGATATTTCGGTCATTAAACTGGAGTCACCGATCAATTTTACTGACAATATTCGACCAGCTTGTCTGCAAACACTAGAGGATGAGACCCTTGTATATGATAAGTGTTACATCAGCGGATGGGGTACTCTAACAGAAAATGGTAAGTTGAAAATTGCCAAAAAAAGTCATTAAGACCAATCCTTAAATCACAAATTCATGAAAATGGTTGTTGAAGAAGACAAATTAATGGGGGACCTGATCGTCTAAAAACTGTGAACTTCATAACAGAAGGTAGTTCATGTTTTGTTAGGGATTGACTTCATGGTTATATTGTGCTAGTTTTGATTGGGCATTCAGTAATACTGTTTATCCATTCTGATTGGTCAAGAGGACATCACGTGAGGGTGTTTAATATAACCACAGCCAGAAGTGTTTAAATATGGGCGTGACCCGCAAGCTTGCACCTGCGCTTATAACATGTATAAGACAGTTTATTCATTCCTGTTGGTTGAGAGCAACGGCTGTAACACCTGTGCCACATCACGCGATACGCACGACGCGCACTTCAATCTCCTTATAAGGAGTTTTTACCAGAGGGCCTTACCATTTCATAGCTGGAGGGGTGTTTTGTTGAAAGAATTCATTGAAAATTTGTAATTTTTGCATTTCTTTTACTTTTGGACTAAAAAGTTTTGATGAATGGAAATAAACATGTGCTTGGCCGGTATTAAACACTCTGTTTAAAACCGCAAGTATTCTGGATGCTGATATTTACCCTCGCCTCCAGCTCTGTTAATTATCGCATCCAGACTGCAGGCGGTATTAAACACAGTGTTTAAAACCGGCCAAGCACATACTTATTCCCTTATTTAAGATAAGCCACTTGAAGTTTCCAAAGGCATTTTTTTATGACTTAATATTACGTACAGAACTGTGAACTAAAACTTGATATAAATCTGATTTATTTCTCAAGGTGCGGCTCCAGATATCTTGCAAGAGGCTAGAATACCGCTGGTCCCTAAAGCTGAATGCATCCAGAGTCTGCAAGGTATATTTACTATCACTGATAATATGATCTGTGCTGGTTACAAAGCCGGAGGCATCGACACTTGCCAGGTTTGTCCAATTTATTTTTACCTTTTCTCAACCCCAGCTTTATTTAATTTCTTCTGCCGTTTCTGCTCTTGTAAATTTTCTTTTGTTCAACCCCAAATCAGTCGGTTTCCCTTGTGGTTAATTGTTTGATATCAGAAGTAAAAAGCTGCATCCCTTAAAAACATTGGACACTATTGGTAATTGTTGTACCAGTCTTCTTGCTTGGTGTATCTCAACATATGCATAAGGTAACAAACATGTGCAAATTTTAACTCAATTGGTTGTCGAAGTTGCGAGACAATAATGGAGAAAAGAAAAACTTGTTGCACAAGTTGTGTGCTTTCACTAGGGTTGGTAGTGCACATAAAAGAACCTGAAACACTTATCGTGGAAATGTAGGGATGGGTATAACCTAGGTGTTTCTGGTTTAATAGCAAACAACCTTGTTTCCATGTTTCCTCAGGCTTGTGAGCTACAGTGACTAGATTAGACTAGAGCGAGAGTTGAAACAATGCCCTCCGGTTGAATTTGCTGGGGCTCAACTAACAAAGCAATCTAGCCCTATGCTGGCGATCTTCCTATTTTTTCCCCCAATATCCTTGTTTGGGGTGGCATTTAGAAACCATTCAACCGTAACAAACAATACAATAATTTACTCACTGCATTAAATGATTATCAATATAAACCACTAGGGAAACTGACTGGGTAAATTTTTAAAATGATATTTGGGGTTGAACTAAGAATTGACTAGAGTGAGATTCGAACCAACGACCTCCGGATTAACATGCCGGCGCTCTACCAACTGAGCTATCTTCTAACCTTATGTTGGCGGCGTCCCTATTTTATTAATATCTTTGTCTGACGTAATTGTTTTTTGTCCACTGTGTTATTAGGGTGATAGTGGTGGGCCATTGGTCTGTGAAGACGCAGAAGGCAGATGGAATCTCGTAGGGGCAACGAGCTTTGGATATGGATGCGCACGCCCAGATAAACCTGGTGTTTATGCAAGGATCTCACAATACATTGACTTCATCAAGTTTCATGTCATGGGTGGAAATGTAAGATGATTTTACATTTAATAATATCAATATAATATCGAAGTCTTATATAGCGCACGTATCTACCAAACAAGGTACTCAAGGTGCTGAGTATATACAAACTTTCAGAAAGATAGGTTATTGCAGTGATGGATTCTGAGACCCAATTATGTAGCACTTATAAGGGTTTACAAAGTGATACGGCGCATTAAGCAGCCACAACCAGGAACACCGGGGGCGAACTCCTTCTCTTTTCGATAAGTGCACTGGGTTCTTTTACATGCGTTACACAACACATGGGACCAACGGCTTTACGTCCAAGTTGGTAACAGCCAATCTCCTACATACAAACTTTGGTTTATTGTCCATGATTAAGAATTGCACAAACAAATCAAGAAGTTGTGATTCAGTAGCTACGCGGCAATACTTAGTCTAGTCTTATTGAAGTCAGCAGTTAGCTTGGTAGGATTTGAGCAAAACGCTTACCTATTAACCTTTTTTGTTCAATTTTGCTAGTTAGATTTAATGCAATGATATGCTTGATCACAAGTTACCACTTAACTTTGAATTATTTGGACTATCGAGACAGCATGTATGTCACATGTTTCGCAAGCTTGCGCTGTTTCATGCTCCTTCGGTGCGCTCATACGCATGAAAAACAGTTTCAATTTATTGTAGGACACACAACAAAACACACTTGAAAAACATACATTTGTCTCAGAATTTAATAAATCATGGGAGTGGGCCGTGACGTGATTTGTTCTTTTGAGTAACCCGCGTATAAGTCATGTGACGCATACGGCGGGTACCCCTGTGTGTCATTCAAATTTTACGTAAGAGACGGTGAACACCCGCACACAATCCTGAATGGATGTGTATGGCATAATGGCACCAGGGTCTGCTCATCTGGAGGTTGCTATGCAAAGGCCTGCCCTGAACCATTTAACATGATAGCAACTGTCTCTACTGAATATAAATACCAGAGTTTTAGTACGATGCTCTTAACCGCTCGACCACGACTGGCCAATCTTGAATTAATATTGCTTCTATTTTTCCCATTTTTCCACAGGGATAACTTCTAGAAAGTCGTAAAGAACATCTCAGCTTATCCAAAATGTTTAATTCACAGTTAATTGTAATATTTTTGTATTCTCCAAGCTTTGTAAACTTTAAGTACAAGGAATATATTTGTAAATATTTGATTAATTTTTTTAAAAGCAATGTAAATATTTCAAGGGTGTTTTTTATAGACTTCTTAAAAAAAAAGAACTATATTTTAATAGAAGACTTTGTGGTTCTGGAAATTTAAACTTTTCAGGTTATTTGTAAATATCTCACAAATGAATTGTTTAAATTCATGCTGGTTTCCAGCTGATGAAACGGTATGTTAAGATAATATTTCAAAATTTCTATAGAGCCAATTCAACTATTTTAAAGCCAATGGACACTTTTAATTGTTAGCATAAAAACTTGCTTCGGGTAAGTCAACTGTCAAGCACATTGGACTGAAGCTCTGGTGTTTCTAATCTGCAAAGTGTGGGTTCAAGTTCCGATTGTGGTGCTTAAGTCATTAAAGGCAGTGTACACTATTAATGGTAATTGCTCCAGATAATTATTAGCATAAAAACTTACTTAATGAGTAATGGGGAGCTGTTGGTGGTATAAAACATTTTGAGAAACAGCTCCCTCTGAAGTAACGTTGTTTTCGAGAAAGAAGTAATTTTCAGTGAATTTGATTTAGAGACCTCAGAATTAGATTATGAGGTCTCAAAATCAAGCATCTGAAAGCACACAACTTCGTGTGACAAGGTTGTTTTTTTCTTTCTTTATAATCTCGCAACTTCGACGACCAATTGAGCTCAAGTTTTATGCATATGTTGAGATACACCAAGTGAGAAGACGGGTCTTTGACAATTACCAATAGTGTCCAGTGTCTTTACATCATAGTTTGCTTTTGTAATAACGGACTGCTGATTTTTAAGGGCCAAACTGTCTTACTAAACATCTATTATATAATATATTTACTAAAAATACATAGATGTATGAAAGTTTCAGCTGAATACAGTGTCTACTTGTTTAGAAAGCTGCGAAGAAACTGTCTCGTTATTTTCATCAAGAACGTCTAACCCATCCGCATTTAGCAAGACAGCAGCTACCAACCGCATCTCTGGCAACCAAACTTCGCAAATGGACGCCATGGATATTTTGTATATCAACCCTCGGAACGATTCATGCATGATTTCAAGCTTTGAATGGTTCTGAGAATATAAAGTGATAAGATTGTGCACAACAACTATGTGACAAAAACTCTTGCCGCGATTACGTCTTGGCTCAAGATGTTGTTCATTATCACCTGACTATCGCAATTCTAATATCCGCTACTAGCATGGACCCGATATGTGCGTCTAGAACCTCAACTTCATGCTTCGTTGGTATTGTATATTTGTATCTGTTTGAATTAAAAGTTTCATTACATTACTGTGACATTAGCTTCCCTGGGTCGACCTCACTCGGGTGAGCCCGCCCCTGACAAGAGCTAATCGAATGATCACTCACCCTCTCGTGGCCAGCCCCAAGTGACCCGTTCCACAAGCAGGGCACTTGGGGCTGACCCGGGTGAGCCCCTGGAATGACATCAAAGCTATTTGAACATACCGGGGGCAGTTCAGGGTGGACCCGGGGAAGCTAAGCGAACGCACCCAATATAGAGTTATATTCTGTGATGTTCTCAATTTGTGGCTCTACACTCAGCTGGCTGAGCAGATTACTAAGCAATATGTTCTGTATATATTTGGTTTGCGGTAACACCATGTGTGTATCTACTTGCCAAGTAGATTTTGTTCTTAAAAGAACGGTCGTGCTTTATATGCTACTACCGCGAAGTGGATTTGCAAAATTTGGGAGACTTCTCAGTTCTGAAAGTAATCCAATTACAAGAATACAGGCATTGTATTGTTGGCTGGTAAACCACATTCTAGCCAGGAACAGATTGAGCAGATTCATTAATCTTAATAATAATAAGACATTTGTAAAGCGCCTCATGTCAAAAGCCTCTACAAAAAAGCGCATAAAGAGAACAATAACATATACCAATAGAGAAAGATACAAGATACAAATACATGTAAGCAAATTACAAAATGCAGCTTTAAACAAACAAGTTTTCAACAGGGACTTATTATGCACAGGAAGACTATTCCAAAGAAACGGTGCAGCATATGAAAAAGATCTGTGGCCATAAAAAAATGGAAGAAGCTCAAGTAGTTGAAAGCAATGACTGTTGAGATGATCGTTAAGTAGCTCTCTTCATGTGTCTAGGCTACCAGCAAAAAACAGTATGTTATGTGGTTCCATCGGTAAAATGCTCAGAAAGTAAAGTAACATTAACTGTAAATATTTTATATAGACCTGGGGTGGATTTCACAAAGGTAGTCCTAACTTAGGACTAGTCCTAGGCAATGCTAAGAGATATGACTGGTCCTAAGTTAGGATGAGTTACTGGTCTGGTCCTATCTCTTAGCATTGCCTAGGACTAGTCCTAAGTTAGGACTACCTTTGTGAAATCCTCCCCTGGACAACAAAAGATGTGGTCTGCCAGTTGCTTACATGCTGTTGCTATACAATTTCTGTTCTATATTTAAAACAACACTTTCAAAAATTCCAATAAAACTAATATACATGTTTTTTAAATATCAAATTTTATTCACCCGATGTTCAATAAATACACAAATATTCACTCTCGCAGTTTTATGTAAAACAATTATCAAATACTCTCCAACCATATTGAAATTAATGTATTCTTGATATAAACATGTAGGTCTTCACTAAATGTTTATATATTTACAATTTTTGCACAATTATTATTCCTTTAGGAGATAATTTTATTTAAATTAAATCTCTTTATACCTGTAAGAAAAAAGTATTGTTACATTGTGTTATTAAAGGCAGGTCATATACCTTTTGTTATTATTCCACAAATGAACGACCGTAAACAAGTACTTGGTAAGAAAGCACTGCAGCTGTTGATGATGTATACAACTTTGAGAAGCATCCTTTTAAAAGGAATGTGTTTTTAGAGAAAGTGATTCAAAAACATTTCATTCTATATACCAATTACGGATTATTTTACCCTGCATAGGAACTGGTCCAGATTTTCAGCGATATGTTTACCACCTTTTTAAGTGAGTTTGTATATGTCTACATTTATAAAAGGTAAAAACTACCTTTGCCAATCTAGACTAATGTGGTCAAAGCTTTAAAGGCAGTGGACACTATTGGTAATTGTCAAAGACTAGCCTTCACAGTTGGTGTATCTCAAAATATGCATAAAATAACAAACCTATGAAAATTTGAGCTCAATCGGTCATCGAACTTGCGAGATAATAATGAAAGAAAAAAACACCCTTGTCACACGAAGTTGTGTGTGTCTAGATGGCTGATTTTGAGACCTCAAGTTCTAAACTTGAGGTCTCAAAATCAAATTCATAGAAAAGTACTTCTTTCTTACAAACTACGTCACTTCAGAGTGAGCCATTTCTCACAATGTTTCATACTATCAACAGCTCCCCATAACTCATGAAAATTACTTCTTTCTCGAAAACTATGGCACTTCAGAGGGAGCCGTTTTTCACAGTGTTTTTACCATCAACTTCTCCCCATTGCTCGTAATCAAGAAAGGTTTTATGATAATTATTTTTAGTAATTACCAATAGTGTCCACTGCCTTTAACAGACTATCGGGCTATTTAATAACTGTATAAGTCAATTTTTCTCTGGGCCCAAAAATCAGAGTGAAGTAGGAAGAATATCGTACCTTGTGTACATATCTTCCTACTTGAATTCTAATGTGTACATGTATGCTCTCATTAACAGATTGCCAAATTTTTTTCTTAAAAATATTTAACTAACGTATTTTCTTTTAGATGATGAAAGAATACTTCCATTATAACTTCTCAAATTAAATTTTGTAAATTATTTTCCTTTCGTAAACCGTTATGTAAACCATTAACGTCATTTAATTTTAAATACAACAAAATTGGTTTGTAATCCAGTTGTGGGTGTTTTATTTTTGAGAGGTGAAAAGTAGTTCTGTTTCACCATGGTAATATATACTGTGAACTTTTTTGGTTAAAAACCAATCATGTGATGTGCTACAAAGATGCATAGCTCATTTAGAACATGACCTTGATCATGCCCAATCTTGGTCGTTTCCAGCGACTTGTACAAATTTTAGCAGCCTTTTTCACACTGTATGTCTTATCCCCGTTGAATACTGTATTGACCCAATTCACCTAACGTCATCATCAAAATAATCTTGGTTGCGCCATACTGGTGGGCGATATCACTGTGCGTTATTCGGTGAAGTGCGCATTTTAGGCGACGTAGGGTTAACACGTAAACTTATTGACCACCAAGATGGTGAGTGTGACACAGTCGCCGCGTGTGACGTGCTTGCAAGGGGTCAATACATCCCTGGGGAGGCCTGGGACCTTTTTCCCCCTCGGTTTCCCCGGCGCACTTTAACTTTGTCTCTATTCCACAGGGTTTCCGGTTGCACGTTTCTAGAACACCCCAGGGTTTTACAACTTACCCCATATCTGGCACAGGGGTGGCTATTCCCTCGGGTATGCCTATTTGCCAGGGGACGCAGTGGGGTTAAAGCGATCGTAGTGTTAAAAGGCCGGCCCTTATTCCCTGGGGAATAGAGTAGTGTGCAAAGGGCTAGAGATTGCCCAAGTTTCAAAGTTGTTAAAACACTGGTACTAGGTAAATTGAGCTACATTCTTGTACGACATGCCATAGGGGAATAGTGAAGCAACAATATTTGTCACTCACTGCAATTGTTGTTTACATTTTGTTCAACACTGTTTGTATGTTTTTTTAACTGTTCCAACTTTTTTAACAATAGTACTGTTATACCAGTGTATGTAAATGTGAATTTGGTCGAGATCCAACCATGTGATGATTAGTATGATAATTTTCTGATAAAAACTTATACATTTTTTCACAACCAAATTACTTCATAGTGAAATGTTTTATACTATCCAAAACTGCTTTATCTCTAACCAAGTAATTTGTTATTGCCGTAAATTTTCAGAGTGACTACCAAACATATACCTTCTCTTTAAAGGCACTGGACACTATTGGTAGTTACTCAAAATAATTGTTAAAGCTTTGGTTTTTGAGAAAGTAATTTCTCACTCAAATATTAAAAGACTTTTATTGGGCACATGAAATCACACAAATTTGTGCAACACGATTGTTTTTCCTTCATTATTCTCTTGCAATTGCAACTTCGGTGGAAATTTCCACAGGTTTGTTATTTTGTGCATATGTAAAAATACACCAAGTGAGAATACTGTTCTTTGACAATTACCAAAGGTGTCCAGTGCCTTTAAATACCTGAATGTTATACTTAAAATGAACAAATAATAATCTTTGTCAAACGTCATGTTACAAACAGACCCTCGAGGTATGGCATCAGAACTGGTAGAGGTAGATATAGATGATATAATCTCAGGGCTGTTGAATGGGTGACAATATGCCTCCATTTCCAGACCCTAAACCCGGGGCGATACGCCGTCCTTAAATGCATCCCTTGGGTATCGGAGCATGTATTGCACTGTGGGTAGAACTTGAGTTCTCGTAGCCGTCTGCGGAATATGACATCATACCATGTCTTCCTGGTCATCATTCTTTCTCTGATTACCTACAGAGACAAAACAATCTTAACTTAATCAAAGGTAATGAGTTAAAGACACTGGACACTATTGGCAATTGTCAAAGACCCGTCTTCTCACTTGGTGTATCTCAACATGTGCATAAAATAACTAACCTGTGCAAATTTGAGCTGTTTCTCACATTGTTTTATACTATCAAAAGCTCCCCATTATTCGTTACCAACTAAGGTTTTATGCCAATATTTATTTTGAGTAATTACCAATAGTGTGTACTGCCTTTAGTAAGTTAGATTGCTGTGGGTGCCGTGGGTTACTTACTTGTTACCCGACAAGCCCAGCCATTGATTTCTCAAAGAGTTAGGACTTGTCTTATCTCGAGTTAAGGTCTGCATACTACAGTGCAGGGTTGGGACTCGTCCTAAGTCATAAGATTAATCCTAAGTTAGGAAGAGCTTTGTGAAATCAACGGCAGGGGGCTTGTGTGAATATTTCTTCTCTTGTCTTCTTCTTCTTCTTTTTTTTTGGGAGGGGGGGGGTAAGTTGCAGTTGCATGCCTGTATTCTATGTACATGTACATCACTCTGAGCTAAACCATTGCCCATTTATTTTTCCCCTTACATGAACTTGACAAGTTTAAAACCAAGTGTAACACTCAAATTTGTTTTCAATCTAATAATTCAAGCTTACCGCTAGTGGGGGTTGGTGGTCAGCAATAAAGTCTTTGGTCTTAAGTCGTCGCCTACCACATGTATGACATCCGTATTTCTTGCCCACCATCCGTAAAGATCTCTTCTGTTTATTGGATGCATAGTTAAAAGATGCTGAGAGACCCTCTCTGGCAAATGCTCCTACAAGAAACAAATCAAAACTCACACTGTTATTAATTTATTACTGGTATTCATTATTCAGCTTGATGTGCCACTACACATGTAGCAGCACAGGCTCTGTTATGCAATACATGGTTGCTTCTCTTCACCCAGGTGTGAATGGGAACATTAAGGGCAGAGATGGTTCTTGTGATTGATTAAAGACACTGGACAGTATTGGTAATTTTCAAAGACGAGGCTTCTCACTTGGTGTATCTCAACACATACATAAAATAACAAAACTGAAAATTTGAGCTCAATTGGTCGTTGAAGTTGCGAGGTAACAATGAAAGAAAAAACATTCATAATTCTGAGGTCTCAAAATCAAATTTGTGGAAAATTACTTCTTTCGTGAAAACCAGGCTACTTCAGAGGGAGCCGTTTTTCACAAAGTTTTATACTATCAACCTCTTCCCATTACTCACTACCAAGTAAGTTTAAGTTTTTATGCTAATATTTATTTTGAGTAATTACCAATAGTGTCCACTGCCTTTAAGCTTGGTGTGCTACATGTGATATTTGGCAGCACAGACTATGACTGAGTGCTTCTTTTCACCGAAGGAGAAAGTGGGTGTCTCTGTGAGGGCAGAGATGGTTCTTGTGATTGAATAAACTTGGTGCGCTACATTTGGCAGCATGTACAGGCTGTATGCGCTAATATATATGTTGACTATCATTGTTGCTTCTCTTCACCCAGGAGTAAATAGATACATGTGAGGGCAGAGATGGTTCTTGTGATGGTTCTTGTGATTGAATAAACTTGGTGCGCTACATTTGGCAGCATGTACAGGCTGTATGCGCTAATATATATGTTGACTATCATTGTTGCTTCTCTTCACCCAGGAGTAAATAGATACATGTGAGGGCAGAGATGGTTCTTGTGATTGATTTAACTTGGTGTACTACATATTTGACAGCAACGGCTGTATACTACCAAGAGAGCTGAGATGGTTCAAGGAATGCAAGTGGCCCAGTGACAAGAGATACTAAAGTTGGATTGCCATAAGCGTTGGTGAGTGATGGCTTTATACAAGAATCAACTATTAAGTATTATTATTATTAATCAGGTCCTTTAGAACACATAGGTTATTTTCAACACTTGATAACGTTCCGTGAAAATTGTTTTGTTTTTCAAAACCTGTAGGCACATAAAGAAGAGTTAAAATATTTATTTCTATACCCCTCCCGCCCGGGTAGTGGTTATTAAGGAGGACAGTTCTTTTTAGAACTGAGAAGTCTCCCGAACATCCGATAAATCTACTCCCTGGTAGTAGGCCTACAATAAAGAAAGACAGTTCTCCAAGAACTATCTCTATCTTGCAATACACACGTGGTGTTACTGCAAACCAAGTAATTAATGTATTTGTAACATTATATATATAAATATTTACCTGGATGTAGCAGATTACTTGGCAAGACGGAACTAAATCGCCCTCCAAGACACTTAAAGATTAGCGATGATGTCGCACCGTACATCAACGTAGATTCTAGAATTCCATAAGATGTCAATGAAGAGCCAAGACCTGTGAAAGGATTTGTACAAGTTTAATAGTAGTTTTTGTGTTTGTTAGTACGATGTCTTTTAGTGACCTTGAGGGCTATGAACTGATTTGGGCTGTCGACCAGGGGCACGCTGCACCTACTCTTGGCTGAAACCGGGTTACCCACTTCATAGTCTGTAAGGATGTGTAGGAATGGGTGTCATCCACAGGAGCCTGGCTGGTAGAGCAGAATGCACAACTTTCCCAATTTTGTTTATGAAGCAATTGTGGTTAAGTCCCCAACTCAAAAGCACAACTGTCATGACCAGGAGTCAAACTCAAACTATGCTGCTGACAACACTAGAGTTTGGGCTCAATGAAGTAGACCGCTCGGCCATGACTCGGGTTAGTCCTAGAACTATAAAATCTGTTCTGCTTTCTTCTCCACTATCGTCCCGCTATCAAGGGACTGGGGAGTAGATTTGGGTCATATAGACGATGTGACCTCTGACGTCACACGAAAACCATAACATGATTCGCGCGCATACCGCCTGGCAAAACCTTTGTGTTTTGGCAACCAGCTAGAAAGTGTACGCAATCTTACTATGACTACGCAACTCGGTGCCCGGCGAAACATGACGTATATAGTGTTTTGTCAACAGAGGGCAGTTTGAATGTAAACATAGGTCACATCGTCTATAGGAATGTAGGCCTAGGGGTTTGATTGAATCATTAGATTTAGAATATTGACTAACTACATGTATCGTACCCATGTTGAATTTGAAGATGTGCATTGCACATGTAGATGCCACTGTTCCAGACAAACCAACTGACACAAGTCCCAACACACTGGCTCCCCACAATGCGCAGGTCAGACGCAAAGGACGGAACACCAACACCTCGAGTAGAAAAGAACAAATCTGGTATTATTTGACAAGTGTAATTATATTTTCATTTACTTGCAATGAAATTTGTATTTTGAAAAAGGTTACTCATTGATTGTATATTACTTCCTCCATCCTGAAGGGTCCCTTCGCATTACTCCTGACCTAGACCTACACAGTTGCAATAATGTAACCCTCCTGACGGCGAAGAGGAGGGTTTATGGAAATCACAACTATCCTAGACCTACATTAGAACTATCTATGAGGTTCGCTCCTCTATTGTTTCTACGTACTATGGTAGTTAGGAGTACCTTCGCAATGTTCAGTTTGAGAACCATTATTCAGGGCTAACAATTTTGTGTGATGATTTGGGCCACATAAATGCATGTTGTAGACAGATTGAAATTCAATTTGTTTCAAACAGCTTTTCTGCAGTTATTTCCTTTCTTTTGGTTCCCTCTTGCCTTTTTCATTTATTTTTTTTCATGCGCTTTTTGAGCACCTCATTACTTTAGGTGGACATTGCGCAATCAATATAAATATTCTTTATAATTAATTATTATTTTAATTATAAATACAGTCAGCTCTTGTCTTGTAAAGAGCGCAGTAGCCATGGTAGCGTTTCCTTAAAATAGTATTCAATGTCAATATTGACCCAGTAGGCTAGTACTCATTTTTCCTAATATATTTTTGCCATTTGCATTTTTTCCTAGTTAGTAGTAGTAGGCCTATGACCTATGGGGTTGTACCCCCCACTACTAAATTCCTACCTAGAATACAAATCGTACAAAATAATGTTGTTAAATGAGTGCAGGCAAACACTAAATTATAAATAACACAGAGGGCAGAGCCCCGGCCGTCGATTTCACAAAACTCTTCTTAACTTAAGACTAATCTTAGGACTTTTAGGACGAGTCCCAACCCTGCACTGTAGCATTCAGACGTTAAGATTAATCCTAAGTTAGGACGAGTTACTCATCCTAACTCGAGATAAGACGAGTCCTAACCCTTTGTGAAATCGACCACACAGGTCAGGTAATGATGGATTTAAAAACTAATGTATTGTATGCAAGTATTTGCCTTTATCATTTTTTATGTGTGAATAAAAGCAATGTGAAGTTTGAATATAAAATAATTGTTGCACATTTCTGCACAACTATTGTTGAGTTGACTTGTGGCTTTGTGCAAACCTGCATGAGTCCGAGGCAAGATGGAAAAGTGACCATCCCAACTCCACATCCCAAGATCAAATACGGAGACAGAAATGCTGTATTCGATGCTTGGGAATCGTCTGTAGGGAGTGTAGATGATGCAAGAAAGAGCTTGTGTCTCATACGGGATGAAACTATCGATCCAAACATGGTTTCAAATCATTCAGGAATTTCAAACACTGAAAATGTAGAAAGTTTCCCATGTAAAGAAAGATCCGTTGTTGATTTGGATTTGACGTTTGCAATTTGATTGTTTACTACCGACATTCATATTCCCACATTCAAAGTGTTGTGGTTTATTTTTTAGGGCGCCCTCAAGTGGCAGAATGTTGGACAAGTCAAGTGAAAAAAACAATATCACGTGACGATGTTTTTCACCACTTTTTGCACGCGGCAGTAGTCTAGTCCGGTCGTCTGCTCAGCTGAGCGAACGAGCTTCTTGAATCTTGGTGGTAAGTTCATGAACAAATTGGTGTTTTTCTTCCTTTTTACATATCAAAAAATCACTATTTCAGATGACACATTCAACTGCGTAACTTCAACAACGACACGTAAAATATAATTATACAAAAATGAAGTATTAAAGAGTTGGAAAATACTTCAAAACTCTTTTTGTCCACACCACCGTAGTGTAAACTGCGGTGAAAGTTAATTTCCTGGTTATTTTGTTAAGCGCGAAGTAAAAACCAAAAGAAATTGCGCGCAAAGTTTCAATATGCCCGAGCAATAGTTCTAACCTTGCGCGCAAATTCGAACTTGCGCTAGTTTCTCTTTCATTTATCTGACCCCTTTTTTTGTGTAAACACTGAACATTTTGTGAAGAAATGCTTGCAAAATTAAATTAGGGCATAGACTGAGGCTGCTGCATGTCATTTTACTGTAGAAACACTAGCCAGCCAAAATTACATTTGATTGAGTTTACATTGTCATTGTTCTGAGTTGTGACTGGTGCTGCACTAAAGTTTTTGCCTCCTTTTTAAAAAGTTTTTTAGTAGAAAATAGTAGAACAAAAAGTTAGATTTAGATTTAGACAAGTCATTTCACTGCGCAGTAGACATTGTTATGTATAAGGGTTATCGCGAATGGCAAAATATCAAGAGAGGGCACTGTTGAACCCACACAAAGGTATAGGCGTTGTGTGCGCGAGTCGTAGAAACTGCATAGAAACTGCTAGTTGCGATAACGTAACCCTCTTCCCGACGGCTGCCAGGCCGGAGGGTTACGAGATTGTTTCGAGCCGCAACGGTTGATCTGGTTCAACACGTACAATTTCGACAGCTAGTCACCAGATTTGCCCCATTTTTACCACTTTCAAAAATCATGACACAAATTCTGAGGGTAAAAACTTAATCAGCAATGTCTAATGCAGCGTTTCTCAGTTTTAGCATGTGAAAATGTATTAACCAGTTATGCTATGGTTTTGGTATACTATCATAACTGGTTAATTGGATTTTACATGCTAAAATAATTTTCGTCTCATGAGACGAAAATTATTTTGTGACTTGTTTTACTCATTTCTCAAAAACTACACAACCTCAGCTAGTAATATTTGAAGGGAAGCTTTCCACAATCATTATCTTTAAACCCTGTAAGTTTAATGTAAATCTGTGGACATTTTGAAAAAGTACCTGAATCCTTTAAAGTGAGATTGAAATACATATGTAATGAAAGATAAAATATTTCATATTATTTTTTATAATTAGTATTATCGTATAATAAAAAAAACAAGATCGCCGGCCTTGTTTGGCATCAAGTTTACGGGACAGAAGCCAACATCACTGGTCTCGGGCCTGTGGTCCAGCGTGAATTTTGAGCCCTGAAGGTCTATGTTGATAATGTTTTTTAAAATAGTTTCAGAAGCAAAACAGTGAGAATTGATTTTGGTAGAGATGGGTGGACTGTATCGATTTTGATGTCCATCATCTTGATTGATAAAAAGGTGCACAGTTGTATGAAATAAGGGTAACACTTTAAACAATTAAAATCATTTTTATTCTCCATTTCAGACCCTGAGTGACACATTGTGGAGGGAAAGACCAGGACTTGATGTTGATTGAACCAGCAACTCTTTAGTTTGTGTTCTTCTAAAGCCATCAGCAGTCTTCAAGAATCTGTCATGCATTCTTGGTTACATTTTAAAAAGGATTCCAAGTAAGTGACTTTGAAAACCTTCCTTTAGGCCTACTACTAGAGTATATATTTTTTATTTAGGGGGGAGGGGCAAGATTACATAGTTTTCCATTGATTTGAACAGTTTCTTGGGTTTTTTTATACACAAAATGGAGCTTTGAGAATGCAGACATTAAGAAAAAATCAACTATATTTAGGAAATATGTGTACGAAGTAAATATTTTTGTACATACAAAGTTGTGGAAGTTTGCTCAACTGTCATCTCATCTCAAGTCAAAGAAACATAGTGATTTAAGTTCAGATTAAAACATACCCCTAATGCGTTAAAAAATAAGAAAAAAAGAAAAGCATCTAGCATCTATGTATTACTTGTATACAGATTTATACTTCTTTACTTTTAAGAACTGTATAATGTAAGTGGTGGTTAGCAAGGTCACCATTACTGTTTACATTGTGTTCGAAGAAGTAGAACAAACAATGTTTTGTGTCTGATGAACCCATGTGTACATGCACTTGTAGTTTCAGTTTAAACCAAGGACTTTAATAGGGACAATATGTCCACAAATGCTATCACAAATTAAAACAATTGGGTCTATGCTTATCAGAACAAAGAGTTGAACAAGGAGGGTCAATGATAAGAGCCCATTACATGTTTTGAGGTCATAATACACATTTGATGTGTGTGAGCTTGTTGTGACATTCAAGCCAAGGACTTAAAGCCATTGGACCCTTTCGGTAAACAGTGTTGTCCAAGGCCCACACTTTGTGTACCACAACTTCTATATCAAATTACAAACCTGTGAAAATTTAGGCTCAATCGGTCATCGGAGTCGGGAGAAACAACGGAAAAACCCACCCTTTTCGCCGTGTCATGACATGGTTTAAAATAAATCCGTAATTCTCGTTAACGAGAATTTATATTGTTTTGCTGTTTTCTCAAAAGGTAAAGCATTTCATGGAATAATATTTCAAGAGAAGTCTTTCACCATTGCCTTCTGTAAACCCTGTAAGTTATTTGTAAATCTGTGAACTTTTTTTTCTGAACCGAAAGGGTCCAATGGCTTTAACAACAAAAAGCACCA
Organism: Asterias rubens; assembly: GCF_902459465.1. Classification (NCBI taxonomy): domain Eukaryota; kingdom Metazoa; phylum Echinodermata; class Asteroidea; order Forcipulatida; family Asteriidae; genus Asterias; species Asterias rubens. The sequence continues at coordinate 223,478 of NC_047077.1, read as the reverse complement.
CAGGTCCATGGTTGCTTTGTTAAGGGTACAATGGGTCCATGTTTATCAAAACCTAAAGAGTTGAACAAAGGAGTGTCAATGATTGAAGGTCATTACTACGGTGATAGGATTTCCAATCCTTTGAACCTACATGTAAGTAGAAAACAATTTTTCCCCCCAAATGAGCACCATGATATTTTGATATGATACTCAAAGCTTTTTGATGCGTGCAAGTTGTTTGTCCTTAGTCAAGATAAGACTAGTGTTACTCTGAAATCCACCCCAGGCTTGAATTTTACACTGGACCGCAGGGACCGCAGGTCCGGCGAGGCCAGTGATTTTGGCCCTGGCCCAGTAAACTAATGACTGGACAAGTCTTTGGCCTTGTGTGTTTAGATTGAACAATAATATAATGTACATCAAACATCCTGGATATGGTTTTTTACTCACCACCAATAAACACTATTTGAACAGGGCGTCAGGGAAACCATGGGGAGAAGTGCACAGTGCCTGGGGTGTTATTTTACAATACGCTCTGTTTTTTTCTTGAAAATGTCTCCACATACCTTGTATAGGTATCGTTTTCCTTGTAGATGTTCCTTTTGTCTTTATGGGGAAGGGGATCAAAAAGCATTTGCTTATAGCTCCCTTTTCCTACATGTTAATGCCACACTATTATCTATTTATTGTGTAAATAACTGGTTTAAGTTTTCATTTGTACAAGTTAATGTTTAACTTGAGCAATATTATCACACTTTGTATTGACTGATGTTGACATAGGCCCTCCTATAATAAATTTATCTGAAATTAAAAAACAAAAACAATGAGTGCTGTGAGATGCCCTGTGGTGTGTTTTTTTCTCTGCAAAAAAAAGTTGACCGGCTTTTGAGAGGCTCCTTAAATAGATATAAAAAACATTCATATTTAAATATTGAAAAATTGATTTGTTCCATTTCAGACTTTCTGTCAGTTTTTGGCAGAGAAGACTTGACTTTGATTGACCCCTGCAGCAGAACTCCTCAGTTGGTGTTCTTCTAAGCCATCATCAATCTTCAAGAATCCCTCATGCATTTAGGATTATGTTAAGGTGCTCCATGTAAGTATGTATTTTATACAATTTGGGTTTGAGCAAAGACAAACTGACTTGAGCAGGATTTGAACCTGTGACTTCCGGATTAATGTGCCGGCGCTCTTCCAACTTTTGCCCTCTTGCCATAATGTTGGCGGTCTTCCTATTCAGTCAATATCTTTTTGTTTGGAGGTGCCAGTCAGAAGCCATTCAATCTGTTACTGTTGAACTGTTGCACTGTTGCACTGTTGCACTGTTGCATAGCCATGGATCACACCATAGTTTATTACATAACCTGGGAAGCAGCAGCAGAGGGATCACCTTTTAAAGGGGATGCGACTTTTCATTCCCGATATAAAATAATAGACTGCAAGGGAAACTGACAGTCAATTTGGAATAATTTGGGGTTGAACAAAAAAAAGTTATTAATGTACATGTAGTCACTTAAGGCGTTACTTTCATATGCAGTCATAATTAACTGTGAATGACTGTCATATGCAGTCATTAATTGTGATTGACTCTTCTCTGCAGTTGTTGACTGAGATTGACTCACAAGCAGCTGGAATGGAAGAACCCATTGATGTACATGTAGCTTCAGATGTTACTGATGAGGATGCATCGCTCATCAAACCAAATGCAAATCAGAACTCAACAATTGCAGTGCCAAAAGGTTGGTAGTATTTTGTGAATACTCCTTGATGTGCAGTTACTAATAAGTTAGCGATATAAATAGTTAAAACACTTTAGCGACCATGACGGCCCTATTAAGTGGCTTCCTCTCAAACAAGAGTGTCTAAGAATTTTACAGGGATGTGATTTCTCCCTTTTTTTTTTAGATTATCATTTAAAACTTCAAACTCGGTAGATCAAATTCATAAGAAAATGAAGATAAAATCATATGGAACACCCCAGATTGCATAGTAGGGCTTTAAAACCAGGGGTAAGTGTTTGTGAGCAGGATTCGCACCCGTCAGCTTTCACGCTTTGCGCTCGCTAGCATTCAAACTTACACTGTAGCGCTCGCAAGCTTTCACGCTTAGCACTGATAGTTCAGGTTTTTTTTTTTTTCAACAGCCTACCACATCCAAAAATAAATCAAACCCAATTGACAAGTGTTAATTCCCATGTTGATATAGAATGTACAATTTCAAACCAAACCCATTCGTCTGTGTTTCTTAACGAGGCAACAAAAAAACAAGATTAACCACTTGTTAACCACACGCATGCAACAAATTGATCTTAAAGCAAACTTGACGTGCAGCCTAAAACAGCTTATAGTGAGAACAGCGCACGATTCAAGATTGGATGTGAATGGTCGGGGGTGTGTCAAGGAGGACACAGGGGGAGCACGTTCCCCCAGTTGATGTCCAGTTACCCTCTATGGATGGCCCGTCTCCCCCACATTTGAACTGTCAGAGAATTATGCGTCATTGTCTGTTCAAGCAAAATGTGGGATTAAGATTCGACATACTTTCACACTGCTTAAAGTTCAAGTAAAAACAAATATTTATGACTTAACTGATGTGTTACATGTATATCAGTGGTGTATGTTTCCGAGCTTAATCACATCATCTTTTTTTTTATCCCACAGTCCCTGGTTTGATATCAGCTCGATACACTCTTGCCATCTTGAGTTTCCTCGGCTTGATGAACATCTATGCAATGAGGGTGAATTTAAGTGTTGCGTTGGTTGCCATGGTGAACACAACTTTGACCAATCACAGCTCAGTATGTCCTACTGCTAACATGTCCCATACTCCCAAGGTAAGTTATAAAATAGTTGTTCTGGGATTTATAAGGTTCTACAAGGAAATATAGTGGCATGTCATTGCTGAGGGGTTCAGTCCACTGAACTCGAGTGCTGGTGTTTCTGATCAGCAGAGTATGGGTTTGAATCCCACTCTTGACACTTCTGTCCCTGAGTGAGTCACTCATTCATCATTGTTCTTTACCTCAAATAGGATGTAAAGCTGTATGCTCCTTGTGTTGTGAAATGCAAACAATCGTACCAATCCTTCATGTGCTAAATAGAAGGGGTTTATCACTCTTAACATTTATTGAACTAAAAGTGTTTGGTCAGTAGCCTACGGCAGCTTTTGATAGTATTATCAAAAGCATTTCACTTTGAAGTAATGAGGTAATGTAAAAACGATATAAGTTTTTATGAAACTTTAATCTGAGAAGCAGTAGTGTCATAATGTTTCTTAGATTGGTTGTTTCTATTAGAGATTTATTCTTTGTGCGTAGACGTATTCGCTCTGGATTTTTGCAGAGAGCGATTTTTATTCTAAACGGTTACGCTGACGAAGACATATTCTGTAAAGGTTTTTTACTGTTTTGGGTTTCCTTAGGACAAACGAACATAGTAAAATACTAGATGAATAGTGTATCTAACACTCATTAAGGAAAATTATTCTGCCCAATTTAGTTAAATATTATAAAAATGACTTTTACGGAGACCCTTATTTCTTCACAAAATCCGTGATGCTTTTGGTCTCATATTTCTGTATTTTTAGCACAAAAAATCGTGTCATAAATTTTCTAGGTACAATAAAACATTATTGCTTCGTTGTGTGATGTTTTTTTTCGTTACAGTGTTTAATTTTCCCGAAATGAATTTTTGAAAACGTGTCCTCCAAGCAGAAGCTCATAAGATACGCAGCGAATAGCTGTTTTTAAATTATAAAAACGACTTTTACGGAGACCCTTATTTCTGCACAAAATCCGTGATGTTTTTGGTCTCATATTTCTTAGTTTTTAACACAAAAAATCGTGTTATTAATTTTCTAGGTACAATAAAACATTATCGCTTCGTTGTGTGATGTTTTTTTTTCGTTACAGTGTTGAAATGAATTTTTGAAAACATGTTCTCCAAGCTTATTATTTATTGATAACGGTCATGCATCCGACTGACTGTACAAGGGTAACATGGTCTATACACGTACACCTACGCGCAGTTTGCAATACATACACATTCCTCCACACACACGACGTGCAGTTGCATGGCCGTACGTGAAAGAGCTCATTATGCGGATGACCCTTCAGTGGCCTTTCAGTAGACGACCGCAAACGGCCGGCCACCTCCCTAAATCCTGAATGGGAATGAGTATACCAACGGCGCTGAAACGCATGAGGGCGATGTTCAAAAATCTATCCATGGAAATTTGCAAGCCTGGACCGTGCGTGGATATTCAATGATTTCATGCAAAATGTGTAATCGGTTTTTCACTATTTTCTCGGGACCCAGATGGCTGATCGATCTCAAACTTCTACAGGTTTGTCAGTTTATGTATATGGTGGCTTACATTAAGTGCTTACACTGCCAGCAACTGTTTTGTTAGTAAAAACCAGTTCTGTAACCGCCCTTTAATTTCATAAAGGCATCATTCTCACTTGGTGTATCCCAACATATATGCATAAAATAAACCTGTGAAAATTTGGGATCAATTGGCCATGGAAGTTGCAAAGAGACAACAAAAAAACACCCTTGTTGCACAACTTTTTGTGCTTTTACATGCATAATAAAAGACTTCAACTGATGATTTTATTATTTGAGTGAGAAATTACCTCTAGAAATGCAAGGGTCATGGTTTGAACTCCACACTAGTAAATATGCCTGTGATATGTTTTCACTGGACTTGGGGAAAGTACTGAGTATACAGTGCCAATCGGTGTGTAGGTAAAAAAACAAAAATTAAAATTCTTTATCCCTGATGCAAATTTAACATTCATTATAGAGAAATCACCTCTTTCTCAAAAACTACGTTACTTCAGAGGGAGCCGTTTCTCAAAATGTTGTATACTATCAACAGCTCTCTATTGCTCTTTACCAAGTAAGTTTTTATGCTGACAATTGTTTTTAGTAATTACCAATAGTGTCCAATGCCTTTAATACTGAAGGCCCTTTTTTATCATCAATTTTATTTTCTATCTTTTTGCGGCTGTTTTATAGAATGGAGAATTCAATTGGGACGAGTCAACTCAAGGACAGATTCTAGGCTCTTTCTTTTATGGTTACGTCTTTACTCAAATACCTGGCGGTTTATTGGCAGATCGCTATGGAGCAAAGCTAATATTTGGACTTGGAGTTCTTTGCACCGCTGTGTTAACCTTGGCTACGCCGTTTGCTGCCAGGGCAGGGTACCAGTATTTGATTGCCCTCAGAGTACTGGAAGGTGTTGGAGAGGTAAGGTGATTTTGTGTAGGTCATGATCGAGCTCTCGTAAGATTTTATATTTGGGCTATCAAACCTAATCTAAATATTTGGCTAGGGCAATGACTGTTGCTAGGGATGTCTTTATACTTTAATGCATGATGGTGCTGAATCCCAGCCATAGCCATAGCAGTATCTACCAATTCAGACCTTACCTTGGCTCACTGAGTTTGTGAGGTAGTAATTGGTTGAAGCACAAATATAATTCTATTCTTGTACTAATCATTTTTAAAAAGGTATTTCTCACAATGTTTTATACTATCATGTTTTATACTATCAACAGCTCTCGATATTGCTTGTTACCAAGTAAGTTTTTAGGCTAACAGTTATTTTGACTAATTACCAATTATGTCCAGTGCAATAAAGTGTCCAGTTAGCAGCCAAGGACTTAAACACAGCATCAAACTAAATTATGTTATGTTTTTCTATTTGTTAGGGTGTGACTTATCCAGCCATGCATTCCTTGTGGGGTCATTGGGCTCCACCTCTTGAACGTAGCAGACTAGTTACCATAACATACTCAGGTAGGATCCTAGGCTCGTCTGTAAGAAGGTAAACCCTTTCAGCCCACCTAGTGTCTTTAGTCAACTGTGCACTAAACCATGCTTGTCCCAATGGTGACTTTAGTTGACTCCTGCTTGAGTCCCAATGGTGACTTGGTCAATTGTGCACTACGCCTCTGCTTCAGCCCAAATGGTGACTTTAGTCCACTATGCACCAGGCCTCAAATTTCCCGATTTTTAGGGCAAGGCCACTTTGGCCTTGAATTTGTCAAATTTTGAAAGGGCACCAAGGCCATGGGGTAGGGCACCAAGGCCAACTTAAAATTTCAAAAAGGGCATCAAGGCCATAAAAAATAAAGATCATGAAACAATTTCTGTTCAGGTCCATGAAGGCTATTTTAATGAACCATTTCATTACTTTTGCTTTCCTTTAACAAAAAAACATCAAGTATTTTTAAATGTATTTAATTTTATTGATTAATGGGAAGTAAAAGTATGCATCCATTTTTTGTTGCGATGGCCAGACGTAAACAATGAACTGTCACTTAACTGAGTGCAGCGGAGATTTTGTTGCGACGGCCGGACGTAAACAATGAGCTGTCACTTGACTGTGTGCAGAGCGGAGATTTATTCAACGGACATACGTACATGTACATGTACCATACATGTACATGTACCATACATGTACATGTACCTTTCATGTACATGTACATGATGCGTGATTTACGTAACATGGCCCACGTGCACAAACATGTAGGAGTACCAGTGAACAAGCACAATACCAGTGGAATAGGCGGACGCCCAACCTCGAATGAAACCGAAATTGTGATTAGCTGGTACCCATCATGGACAACCTTGCGTGGGTACGCGTGTTGCAAGATGAGTACCAGTGCGATTGTTCTCAAATGGTCGTTGCAAGTACATCCGGCCCGTGTATAAACTTCGAGTACACAATGTCTATGGATGCACGTCTGTCGTTCGTTCTGCATCGTGCACACACACATGCACTGCATGGATATGCTGCCGTCCGTTTAAATTCCGTGTGATGAGCATTCAACCGACCGCGCTCTGTGTGCGTGTATTCATATAGAATGTACATGTAAGTGTTTGATTTTATGTGCACACAGACGGATGGTGGTGTATCAAAACATAATTAATTTTGATCTCAAAAAGGGCACGGCGGCCATCGGAGAAAAAGGGCACGGCCTTTTTGGCCGCGAAAATGTCTGATTTTCTCGGGGCACCACGGCCAGTAAGCAGGGCACCGGCGGCCATGGCCGTCGTGGCCGCCGGGAAATTTGAGGCCTGGTGCACTATACCCTGCTTGTCCCAATGGTGACTTAGTTGACTCATGCTTGAGCCCCGATGGTGACTTTAGTCCACTATGCACTAAACCCTGCTTGTTGCAATGGCGACTTTAGTTGACTCATGCTTGAGCCCCAATGGTGACTTTAGTCCACTATGCACTAAACCCTGCTTGTTGCAATGGCGACTTTAGTTGACTCCTGCTTGAGCCCCAATGGTGACTTGGTCAATTGTGCACTATACCCCTGCTTCAGCCCCAATGGTGACTTTAGTTGACTCCTGCTTGAGCACCAATGGTGACTTTAGTCAACTGTGCACTATACCCTGCTTTTGGCCCCAATGGTGACTTTAGTCAACTGTGCACTATACCCTGCTTGAGTCCCAATGGTGACTTACTCCACTTGTACACAATACCCTGCTTTTGGCCCCAATGGTGACTTTAGTCAACTGTGCACTATACCCTGCTTGAGGCCCAATGGTGACTTTAGTCAACTGTGCACTATATCCTGCTTGATGAGCCCCAATGGTGACTTTAGTCCACTGTGCACTATACCCTGCTTGTCCCAATGGTGACTTTAGTCCACTGTTCACTATACCCTGCTTGAGTCCCAATGGTGACTTACTCCACTGTACACAATACCCTGCTTTTAGCCCCAATGGTGACTTTAGTCAACTGTGCACTATACCCTGCTTGAGCCCCCCACCAAGTACTAATTCAATGTTAAAAAGGATGTGTAGTTTTCTGGTTTTTGTGGCGAAATTTGGAAGATCTTAAATGAAACTTTCCCATAATGATGATTATTTTGTTTTATTCTGTGCAGGAAGTCATATGGGTACAGTCTTAGCAATGCCAATCTCAGGATTACTCTCTGAATTAAACTTCCTAGATGGGTGGCCGTTAGCATTCTACGTGTTCGGTAAGTTCCAAACCCTTCCGTGTTCCATCATGCTTTATTTAGAGAGTAGGTTTGGCGCCATGTTTCCATCAAAAAGTTTCAAAATGGGCTATTGAATCATAGCCAAACAGACAGATAAATTCCTAGTTTGGTGGGGTAGGATCATTGACATATGAGTTGGCACCTAGGGTACGTTCAGACGAGGAGTTAAATTAACCCTTTATCCAAAAGTGCTAAAATAACCCTCCGTTTGCAAGTAAAAATCCAGTCTGTGAGGGTCAATTTGACCCACAAAACTGGGCTAAACTAGTCCTGAAAAAAGTTGAATTAGCGCAGAACAGCCCAGGTTTTACGACCAACCCCTGCTGCAAGGCCAAATAAACCATTGTTGAACGCAACTGACCTGCCACTTCCAATGTTATTTACTCCACATGAACGCGACTTTTAAAGTGACATCAGCCATTTGTATGGGTCGCACCGAGTATACAATTATCTGTCTCTTGCATCTCTCTGCTACCTTCCCTTTTTTATAACCCCGGCATTCCCCGTCATCGAAAAAACACCAAACATACGCAAGAGAACAGGTTCTCATTTTCAGTAGAGTGGAAGTATTAAAGGCAGTGGACACTTGGTAATTGCTCAAAATAATTGTTAGCATAAAAACTAATTTGGTAACAAGCAATGGAGAGCTGTTGATAGTATTAAAAACATTGTGAGAAACGGCTCCCTCTGTAGTAACGTAGTTTTCGAAAAAGATGTCATTTTGATTGAATTTGATTTCAAGACCTCATAATTAGATTTTGAGGTCCCGAAATCAAGCATCTGAAAGCACACAACTCCGTGTACAAGGGTGTTTTTTCCCCATTATTATCACGCAACTTCGACAACCAATTGAGTTGAAATTTTCACAGGTTTGTTATTTTGTGCATATGTGGAGATACACCAAGTGAGAAGACTGGTCTTTGACAGTTACCAATAGTGTCCAGTGTCTTTAATGAGCTTTGTTGATGTTATTTTCTCTCAGGTACATCAGCATTGATATGGTTTGTCTTATGGATGTTACTTGTGCATGATAAACCATCCAAACATCCGCGTATATCAGATGTAGAAAGAATCTACATTGAATCCTCCATTGGAGATAAAGATGGTGTAAGTAATTAATGTAGTATGCAGGGAGTATGCATTAATTATTTAATGCATTTGTGAAGGCATTTTTTCTCTTCATAAAGTGTTTCATTTGTTTGTTTTTGTTTATTTATCAAACACCCTTGCACAAGTAGCCCTAATAATAGGATGGATAGGAAACCAGAAGAAATGTTCAGTTTGAGATGTGGGAGAAAAAACTAAATTGGGGGAAACCCATCACTCAGGTAGGGACTGGAAATCCAGTTCACATGCAAGGCTCTTGTCTGAGGTGGGATTCGAACCGGGGTCCAGAGAGGTGAAGTGAAGGGAAAGAAACCACTGAGACAACCTTATACACCAATAATTATGTGTAAAGCCTACACCATATGTAGGGCCACTGATTTTCCGTTTCAGAAAAGTGCAAATTCCGTTTGGCAAAAACATGAATTCCGTTTCAGGCACAACAAATTCCGTTTCATGTTTTTTTAATTAGATAAAAGGTTGTTTAATACCCAGGGACACACTTATAAAAATCAATTTGAGATAAGTTGCACTGTTGACTTCGTAAAATGTTCATTTGAACTGACAAATTTCAAAAAAATACTTTTTTTTATAATTGTGGATTATTTTGTATACTGCTGTTCTAAAAAGGTTGCACTGTGACTGCAGTATCAATGCACATGATGTGATAGACTTGATTCCAAGTCTAAAACTGCAGTTGATTCTCTGGATCAGCCACATTGTAGGCTAATGACAGGAGTGTATCCACAAGAGGGCGCTGTTTCAGCATGATCAAAGACTTGGGAACAAGTCTATGGACGTGACCATTCTCCATCCACAAACAAAATGTCAGCCATTTTGTTTTCGCTTTGGCGACAGAATGTTGACAGTTTACGGTTTTATTTTAGACCTTTCCGAGATGAAAAAACATTGTATGTGTTCTTATAGATCATAGGTAAGCTAGTTTGTGTATTATTGTTGGTAAAAGAGAGGGAGAAAATGCAATTTGGGTGAACAAAAAATGTTTAAAACGTGCCGCGAATAATGCCCTTCGCTTAACCATGTTAACAACGTGTGTACATCATGTGTGTAAACATTGAGGATGGTGTGAAGTAGAACAGAATGATCCACGGTTACGATCTTGTACTTTTTAATGGTCTGATTTCTGATGCCTTTTTAGTTTAACAAAAAGAATCTTAATAAAGAATGCAATTTCAATAGTTTTGGCGTCAAGAAAAAAAAAAAAAAAAAAAAAATCAAATTTTCTGAAATCCCGTTTTCCGTTTCAAAGGGCGGATTCCGCGAATTCCGTCCGTTTTCCGCGATCGCGGAAAATCAGTGGCCCTACATATGTACATGAAGGTCAGCCCTTGTTCTCCATGAACCGTTCAAATTTTTGTTCAAAGACCAAGTATTGTTATTATTGGTTATTATTAAAACACATTCAAACTTCTGTCAGAGTAGTCAGAGGCTGAATTGCGTTAAAAATTTCAGATCATAAGAAAATATATCCACTATTTTAAAACTACAGAAAAACATGAAATATAAAAATAGTTATTTAAGTACAATTTCAAAATACAAGATATCCAAAGACTAAAATACAAAAATACTGTCCTCTGGGAAGGCATAACATACCTCTTGCTACATAAACTCCGATAAGTGCTACTAAATATCATGCCTGAAGCATAATTGTCAATGCAAATTAACCAACAATAATAAGGTCAGTTTCTGAAGCAGGGGAGTTTTTGGCACTTAGTGATGTTGGTGACACTTTTGTCACAGTGTTTATAAAGATAGCTAGATAGCTTGAGTCCCACTCAAGTAAATTTTCTTTGTTCTACCTCAAATCATTTTCAAATTAACCCAGTCAAGTTTCCCTTGTGGTTTATAATAAGCTATAAGTATTTTTGATAGTTTGTGATATTTTGTACTATTTTGTGCTATTTTGTGATATTTTGCAGGTGTATTCTGTACCCTGGTGGAGTATGATGACTTCTACACCAGTGTGGGCCCTCGTGATTACTTTCTTCTGCAGTACATGGGGCTTTTATACTTTACTTACAAACTTGCCAACGTATCTCAAGGTTGTACTGGGATTTGATTTATCGCAGGTAAGTGTCTTCTGCTAATGGTACTCAACTTAAAGAAACTGTTTGTTATAAAATGCATTATGGTTGGAAAGATGTTGTGAAAGTAAAATACAATGATCCACATAAGTTTGCCTTCAAATTGCGTGGTTTTCCTTTTGCTGTGCGAACTAACACGGTCGGCCATTTATGGGAGTCAAAAATTTGACTCCCATAAATGGCCGACTGTGTTTGTCGATGAGGTAAAAGGAAAACCGAGCAATTTCGAGGCGTGTTTGTGTAGATCATTGTATTCTACTTTTACAACATCTTTCTACCCATATGCATTTTATAAAAAACGGTTACTAACGCTTTTTATAGACCATCTTGACCGATCTATGGCAACGTGTTCCTTTAAAGGCAGTGGACACTATTGGTAATTACTCAAAATAATTATTGGCATAAAACCTTACTTTGTAACGAGTAATGGGGAGAGGTTGATGGTATAAAACATTGTGAGAAACAGCTCCCTCTGAAGTGACCTAGTTTTGGAGAAAGGAGTAATTTTCCACGAATTTGATTTCGAGACCTCAAGTTTAGAACTTGAGGTCTCGAAATCAACCATCTAAACGCACACAACTTCGTGTGACAAGGGTGTTTTTTTCTTTCATAGTTATCTTGCAACTCCGACGACCGATCGAGCTCAAATTTTCACAGGTTTGTTATTTTATGCATATGTTGAGATACAGCAAGAGAGAAGACTGGTTTTTGACAATTACCAATAGTGTACACTGTCTTTAAGTATCATAATATATCAATAACTGCATCCAAATCAACCCGCAAGTTTTTAAGAAAAATATCATAATGGAATGGTACCGCATTGGCTTTTGGAATATTGCAATAATTCCAATCCACTATTTTTCAAGTAATTCGTATCATGAAAAGATAGTACTTTGGAAGAGTACATTCATCCCCATCCTCTAGTTTCAAGAAACATATCATAAAGGGGTTGTACATCATTGATTATTGGAAGAGTACATTCATTCCAATCCTCTAGTTTCAAGAAACATATCATAAAGGGGTTGTACATCATTGGTTATTGGAAGAGTACATTCATTCCAATCCTCTAGTTTACAAGAAGGATATTATAAAGGGATGGTACATCTATGGTTATTGAATGAGTATACACACATTCCAATCCTCTACTTTCATCATTGGTGACACCAAGTATTGAAAAGAATCCTTAAGTATGGAGGAACATCTATAATTTTCCTACTTAAAACTGAGCAAATTTTGTTGGGCTCTGATAATTATGGCAGTCTACACACTGAACACAAAATAACATGCAATAACATGCAATAATGTGATTTGTGGGACGAAGTTTGAGATATAAGACCTAATCCTTAAGCACCATGTAATGGTTTACAAGGTGATGTGGCGCAATATGCTGCCAATCCAGCCAGGAACACCGGGGCGAACCCCTTCTCTTTTCGATAAGTGCACTGGGTTCTTTTACATGCAATTACACAACACATGGGACCAACGGCTTTACGTCCCATCCGAAGGACGAAGCAATGGTTATGTGTCTTGCTTAAGGACACAAGAGTCACGGCTTGGGATTCGAACCCACATTCTGCTGATCAGAAACACCAGAGTTTGAATTCGGTTCTCTTAACTGCACCGCCACGACACTCCCACTTGCATTCCCCAAGAAATATATTTGAACATTCCACTGTGAATGAGTTCTCTTTTTTGCGATTGCCTGGAACTGGTTGCCTGGAACTGTTCACCTTCAAGGCACTTCACGACAATGCTCCCATGTGCATCTCAGATCGCTTACTCAACTACACTCCTACCTGCTCTCTTTGCTCACAAACATAACAAAACCAACATCTCCTTCAGATTCAAAGGTTCAACACACAGCACTACGGAAACAAGTCATGCAGCATTGCTGCACCCACTCTCTGGAACAATCTCCCCCATCACATTCAGTCTATCAGCTCCTTTAAATCATACAAAATTGCCTTGAAAACCCAACTCTTTAACATAAAGCATTATTTACCTTAATTGTGTGTTAATCATTCAGTCAATTGTAACAAAAATAACAGGTTATTTCTTTGAGTTATTTGTAAAGCACCTAGAGATAACTTTATACGAGGGGCTATATAAATCAAATATTATTATTATTGTTGTTGTTGTTGTTGGTGTTGTTGTTGTTGTTGTTGTTGCTGCTGTTGCTGCTGCTGCTGCCGCCGCCGCTGCCGCCCCCGCCGCCCCAAGTGACATGACCCGTAGCTAACAAGATATTTCATTGTACCCATTTCAGAGTGGTTTCTTGGCTGCTGTACCATACCTAGCTTTGTGGTGTGTGATGATTACCAGTGGACACATTGCTGACTTTCTCATCAGTCATCAGATATTTTCAACAACCACCACCAGAAAGATATTTACTGCATTAGGTAATTCCACAAATCTCACTCCATTTTTATTTTTCTATTGACCCATTGCATATATGACGTCATGCTCTAAAAAAAGAAGGCAGATCATTGGAGACAATAGCTGTTCTCTGTGCGCAAAAAGCGTGCGTGTGACCTCAGCGTACCTGTAGAACGCGCCTCCGAACAAGTGAGCATAATTTTGGGTGTCAACTTTCTTTTGTGCATGATTGTATATGATTTTGATACCCAAAATGACACCCAGGATAGGCACATGTGAGTTCTCTGAGCATATTGCAAGGTGTCTATGTAAATATTTGTTTCAACTATTTAAAGGAACACGTTGCCTTGGATCAGTCGAGTTGGTCTTTGAAAAGCGTTCTGTAACCGTTTCTTTTAAAATCAGTATTGTTAGAAAGATGTTGTAAAAGTAGAATACAATGATCTACACAAATATTGGTGGTTGACAACTCAAGGCACAGTATGCTCTCAGCTCCCTGGGGAGAATAAAACAGCCTAAGCTTCCATGCGCACAGAAAGCTTTTTCAAACAACATCAACCTCTACCCTCGCAGGTACACATTTGTACCCCTGGGTGGAGAGAAGAAATCATAGGAAAGCATCTTGCTCATGGACACAGGTGTCAAGACAGGGCTTTGAACCCACATAATATAATTTCTGTTTTTTCTTTTTTCTTTGATAGGGTTAACCTTGCCAGGAACCTTCCTTGTCTTTACTAGTTACGTTGGATGTGATCACACAATAGCTATGACATTGCTGACACTCTCTGTTACCTCGTCTGGCCTGAATGGGTCAGGGATTTCAGTTAACCATTTAGACATTGCTCCTAAGTATGCCGGCTTACTCATGGGGATTTCTAACATGGTAGGCAGCATACCTGGATTTCTTGGCCCAGTGGTTGCGGGTGTACTCACAGAAGATATGGTAAGTTTATTATCTGAAAGTTTACTTTTATCAAGGGAAACTGACTGGATAATTTTGTTGGTAATCTTAGGTTTAACAAAGAGAAATTGTTATACCTCGGTAACATATTGTGAAGTTTGATTGGTCGAGAACCAATCACGTGCCGTGCAACAAATACGCATGTACCATGGCTGCACAGCGCGGCGGGTAACATGAGTGATGTTAAGCGGTGTACATCGACTTGATCGTTCCCACCGTTGGCCAATTTTCAGCGCTTAGTACGAAACAGCCGCGGGTTGGAGGGAACAGTGAAGAATGGTTTCTTATTTGAACAACTCTTCGTCTGCTTATTAGAACTATGCATACTCCATCGTAATAATGTTTGAAGATGACAGCATAACTTTGATAAGAGGAATAATCATGTTACCAAGGTATAACAAAACCATTGTTGCACGCTGTGATTTTGGGTCCATGGGTTTTGTACACCCTCGGGGGAAAATGGCACCCTCTTCCCCCTCGGGTTTACAAAAGGCCATGGACCCCGTCACACCGTGCAACAATTGTATATCGACTAGGCTGGGTCTTGAACCTGTGACCTCCATTTAAAACATACATGCAGTTCTGATTTAGTGCTTGATCACTCCTGATACAAATGCTCTGTATTGAGAGCTAGCTACGTTTTGAAGTATGAGACATGTTTCATTACATAGCACAATTTAATGGTTTGAAAGGTGATGTGGCACAGTATGCAGCCGATCAAACGTGGAAAACCATGGCGAGACTCTTCTCTATTATGATATAAGTGCACTGGGTTCTTCTTTTACTTGCGTTACACAAGGCATAGGACCTACAGATTTACGTCCCATCTGAAGGGCTCCAATAATTGTCAAGTGTCTTGCTTAAGGACAGTAGTGCCATAACTGGGACTCAAACCCACACTCTGCTGCTCAGAAATACTTTTCTCAAATTCTACTGCCCAGTACTTGCTGCTCCATCAAATGGTTCTCACTCAACTTAAAGCTTTCAGCAACAGTTTAACAAAGGATAAAAAACGCATCTGTTTAGTTGTAGATTTATCTGTGAGATGGCAAGGCAATTTTTATTTTGCAGTGGCCACTTCCATTGAAAAAATCTTTAAGTCTCTGACATTTTTGAAAGGGCACCGATACTAGGGCAACAGAGTGGTCTAGGCAGTTGAGCGGCCCCTAGCCATGAATCGTCTAGAACCGTACCCCAAAACCAGGGCCAATAATCGGTCATGCCATACTGGTATATATCAAATTGACCTTAACTTCTTCTTGGTCTAGGAAACTTTCCAGCGTTGGAGTGTGATATTCTGGATCTCATTTGGGACCTACTTACTTGGGACGATGGTTTACGTCTGTTTAGGATCAGCAGAGAAGCAACCCTGGGCTATGGATTCACAAGAATCATCAGCGATAACACATCAAGACATCAATCCTTCAGTACAGAATGATGCAGGAATAATCAACGCCTAGATTGATCTTGACTGTCAGGCTAATCCTTGCCAGATTGAATGTTAAAGGTATGATGCTAAATAGACCAGGCAAGTCTCACATGTTTTCAAACAATTCCGGAGCACTTTAGCTGCGCGTAAATTGCTTTAGCGCATGAAGGAAAACAAACTCACACACTTTAACAGGTCCCAGTGATCGAATACATGCAAGACTTGCTCATTGTTTAATAATAGCAGGAATAAACATTCCATGACAGATTTACAATCTGAAATCTTCCTTTGAAATTCTGTACCAGTCTTAGAAATATTTTTGCTGAACTATGCACTAATTTTTATTTTTATTTGCCATAGACGCAAAACGAGCGTTCATTAATTCAATATGTTCTATATTCACAATATAAATTGTTTATTATTATATCTTTATATATTTTTTTAAATTGTGCCCACCAGGTGACCACTTTATTTAATGAAGTTTGACTGGTTAATTTTGTCACAATTTCATGCTCTACAATCATTCACAAAATATTCACAAAATATTATCATTCTATTGGACTCGCACAAAATGAAAGCACACAAAGAAATATTTCGATTGAGAGTATTCAGTGCAGTTCATGCTTACTGCGAATGCGATATTCAATTAAGACAGGACAAATTCGCAATGAACAATTCGGGTCAGTTGACTTGTGCCCAACTCCTGCGAAACATTCACTGGAAACATTCACTGTGAAAACATAATAATCATCTGCCACTACAGATCTTATAAAGACTAAATCTTGCAAATATCTGGAAGATTCTTAACTTAAATGTATACCGTGGATAATTATGCAATCTGATTGGTGGAAACAATTGAAATCATTGGTTTGAAGTCATTGGAAAAGATATGGTGTAGCATGGCTTGGTACTCATGGTTAAAGTAAAATTTCTGAAATATGTCTAACAGTATTAATGTTTTTTTTTTTTAAGAAGTAAACAATCGACAATAGTGATACATTTGTTTAAAAGAAATTATATATTTTTTATTAACTTAAGGCTATTTTAATAACTTTATATGTGTATAGTTAATGAGTTGAATAATTAGGGGAAATTATTTTACTTAACCAGAATGTTAAAAGTTAAAGGGGGCTCCAAGGTCAAATTCAGTAATGTGAGCGCTTACGAAAATAATAAATAATAATAATATCAAAGTGTTATGTAGCGCTCGTATCTAAGAAAAAGTTACTGTAGGCGCTGAGTATATACAAACTTTCAGAAAGATAGGTTTAATATTGAAGTTATGAATTCTGAGACCCAATTATGTAGCACCTTATAAGGCTTTACAAGGTGCTACAACGCATACAGTAGCCACAGCCAGGAACCCGGGGCAATCCCCTTCTCTTTGCGATAAGTGCACTGGGTTCTTTTACATGCGTAACACAACACAAGGGACCAACAGCTTTATGTCCCATCCGAAGGACGAAGCAATGGTTAAGTGTCTTGCTTAAGTGTCACAGCTGGGTCTAACCTATCAAGTGTAGAATGTCACTGTGTTTGATACCCTTCAAGTGCAAAATCAACATATATTATTTATTCAATCAAACAGCATTGAATATGACCGTTTGACTGCCATAACACAAATCATTTTTGGAATGCAGAGACCCATTTGTTGTTGGTGTCCCATGACTTCATGTTACAAACTCCGCTCTACAAGAGTATACAATCTTTTGACACCTTACACATTTTAAGGTGAGGTTGAGACTTGTAGCTTTTTTCCCTTTGCACAAAGACTCTATCTTTTGATAATGGGTGCATCACACAACTGAGTTTCACCTTGGGGTGCCTCTGCAGGTTTAAGGCTAATTTATATGAAGATTTAAATTATAATTATTTAAACAAAATCTCTGAGTGTTTGTTGTTGTGAAGTGATCTGTGCCCATTATTATGGTGCTGATTGTCAAAGATGTCGGCACTTCTCATATAATTTTGTAAGTTGCCTTAATATTGGGCCCCATCATTGGAGATGGAGGGAGGAGATTTTTATTTGGGAGGGGGGGGGGGGCA
The DNA here is from genome assembly GCF_902459465.1 of Asterias rubens. Lineage (NCBI taxonomy): Eukaryota > Metazoa > Echinodermata > Asteroidea > Forcipulatida > Asteriidae > Asterias > Asterias rubens. The sequence continues at coordinate 205,450 of NC_047077.1, read as the reverse complement.
GGGGATGGGGTGAACAACCCAAAAAGCTCATTCACTGGCTGAAGCGTTTACACTTGTAGAGTAACAATGTAGAAGCTCTTAATTTTGGTTTACCCTGAACACTGATGTGTGTTAGCATCAGTACTTTACCAAATTCTGTGAAAACAAATCACTTGAATGGACCTATTACTGGGGTGGGACTCGAACCCATGACCTTTGCAGTGCTAACACATTTGGTGTAATGGTAAAACCAAAATTAATAATCTTTATTCATGGTGCAAATTTAACATCCATTAAATTATGTAGGGCCTACATGTAGCTCTCATTCTGAAGAGGCCCTTTCTGATCCTCAGTGGTTTCTGACTTGAGCTCTGCCTTGTTTTAAAAAGATAGATCTGTGTTTATGAAGATCTATGAAGGATTATAGTGAGGCTGTGATTTGGGGGAAGGTTCTTGATTGGATATGTTTACTGATAATTTTCATGATAGAACAACGAAGTACACAGCACTGATGTAAATGAAAGAGTTCATAGAAGCTGCTCATTTTGAATTAATTGTGCTACATCAGAAATGATGTTTCTGGTACTAGCATGCTATCAATCTCTTTGGAGCAAGATTTAAAGCTATGCATTTTCAATCTTGACGAAACCATTCTATTTCTCTTCAATTCAAACCAGAGTAACCCAAAACAAGGCAAACAGGACTTTATGAAATCAGCATAAGAACCCGACTGTTGGAGCAAAGTCAATAATGTCATAAACATTCTCAGGTTGGTTTTAGTTTGAACGAACAAGTTTAGACGTTGAACAGTTTTGTTAAAGTACCCAGTTCTACGGTACATCTTGTGCGCGGCATGATACTGTGCTAAGATGATCGAATTATATAATAAAAATATAATTACACAAAGTTGTTCCCCCCCCCCGGTTATGTTCCGTTGACCAGTATCAGCAAAATTGCTTGCAACTAAGTTCCGTTTTGTTCTCGTTCTCAAAGTTATTGTTGTTGATTTTTGTTTTCCTTTTGAATTTAAGTTTTAGTAAAATTCGTTGTTTTTATTATTCAATTTTCGGGCTAATTTTATTTGCTGCATTTTGTTTTCAATGCCGTTTTGTTTAGAGATATTTTTTTAATGGTTCTGAGTTTTAAACTTCCATTCTCGGTTTTCATCGAGTAATTGGGGTGGGGTGGTGATGTCGTCTGAAAAAAACTGCTGGAAAGAAAATATGAACATGAAATTTCGTTGAGCACAGTGGCAACAAAAGTTTCAGTTTACTTTTTTACAGACCTGGTAACTTTATTATTGTTCCGAGAAAACTGCATATATTATTTAATACCACTAAAACTTGGGACTACATTGACAGATTTGTGTAGACCTACATACGTTATCGATGACTTGAACTGTTTATCGTTTTAATCAAACAAGAGCCAAGTCGAGTCTGGAAGTGAATTTCCCCTTTTGTATTTTCTACGAAATTCCCTTCATGATTTAGCTTATTTAAATATAACTAGACAACATTAAAGATGCTATGTCAGATTTTTGGCCCCAAACATTAAAAAACAGATTTTTTTGAGTGAATGGTATTTCAAAGAGTATCACCCGCTCTAACGAAAAAAAGTAAAACTTTTACTTTTAATGGTCAGGAACTATGACAAAAATTTAAAACGTTTCTTCTTTTAAAACACATAAGAATTAGTCACGTGATATATTGTCGGGATCCCGACAAGAACTAATTTTGCACACTTTATTTCACTGCTACTAATAATTGGCGGACTTTTTCGAGCAATGGCTCAACTGAAAGCTTGTAACTTTCTCGACCCCCATCAAAATACCTATTGAATTTTAAATCAAACTTTTTGGGTCAAATCGGCCAGAAATCTTACATAGCAACTTTAACTTGGGAAAGGGGTTTCTATAGTCGCAGTAATGCTCTAAATAGATGTCACCGTACACACACGTCAGTAGACTGGCCCCCAATTGCACAACTAGAGCATTGCCCGTGTCACGTATGCCTCGGGAACCAGACCCAGCGTTCTGTGGCCATTTGTAAACACAACGTGCCTGCATCCTGTCTGTTAATTTTCGTACAGAATGCAAGGTTTTCTGAGCTGGCGAAGTGTTCAACTGGGAGGAGAAATACGAACGTGACTTGCACCAAACCAGATGTTTACATCTCAGTGTGAGTCAAGGAAGGTCCATGGAAGAGTGCAATTGGAGTACATCAGGTACGTGAATCAAATTCAATTTGTAGACATGTGCGCGCGCTCGATCACGTAAAAACAATATTGAAGGGCGCCCTCTGGTGGTTACCTTTTCGGTATGTCCTCTGGAACCACGACCATTATTTAATAATTTTATTTAGACTCGAGTAAAGTAGTTTTGGCCTTTGGAAAATTACCTCACTAACTAAACAGGGGGGGGGGGACCTAACCAAACATGTCCATTTGGGACGGGAGGAGAGGGGCTGCAAAGACATAACTTAAGGGTTTGGGGCTTTGATGTATTGAACCATTCATTTTGAGGTGTTTTTGATCTCAATTGGGGTGGGTGGGGCCAGGGTTCTGCGCCGCCCTCACCGCCATTGTGGGGGTCAAAATGTTTTACAACTAATTGCTCCAAAACCATGAAACAAATCCTAAAACAATCATTGACATCTTTTTGTGTGTATTTATTCTGACATCGGTGCGTGAACATGCGTTTGTTTGATGGGTTTAGCAATATTTTAACTGTAAATTAAAATATAAGCTAAACTAAAATTTCCGAATATAATTCAGAAACCCAGTACAATAAACCGTAAAACAAAGTTTTTTTAAATCTTGGCCATTTTTATTTTTTTATACCTCGGCAGTGTGGCTATTTTTTGTTATAGATTAAAATGGTTAAATAAAAAAATTATTGTAATTTAAAATGTAAAAATTCCTCTCTTGGGGCAAGGCCGGCATTCGAACTCGATCATGTCGCTTGAAATTTGGCAATCGCTCCACCTTAACTCACTGAGCTAGTGTGGTGGTGCTTTTATTAGTGTATTATTTAAGTCTCTTATGGTCTGTTGTTCACGTCCCAGTGATCAAACGACCGTCCCACAATGCACCTGGATTTATTTGCCTTTATCAGATTAAAAACCGGGTCTGGCAAGCACCAACGTGCTAGGGCGATTCGTTAGGCGCTGGTACTGTCTCTGAATTCTGAATCGGTATGAGCCACCGGTTCCGAGTTCGATCCCGGCCCCTCGCAATAATACGAAACAAGGCATTAATTACTGGGAAAGACACCAGTATGGTTTGGGAGCCGCTTTGTTTACCCTGAGCGAGGGGGGCAAGGACTGCTAGGGTTGAGAGATAGGGAAGGATATACTGTGAAGTCGGTTGTCATACCAGAAGGGTGCTATATGGAAGCCGGTAAGGGGCCTCTGTTAGTGGTTTATGTGTTGCGCGGACCATAAATTGCAATGGGGGAATAACCCGAATCGCGGCTCCTGAATACCTGACAAATCGCAGAGTAACTTTTTGTGTTATATTTTGATAATATTTTTTTTATTCCATGTTGTATGTTTTAATTAATCAGAAAGGTCGACGGCAAAGAGATGCACAGTCCCAAACAGAAGATCAATTGACGGTGAAGATATAAAAACAAAAATTTAATAATAATTATCTCGTCGCGACAATTTATTTTTAAGGTTTGTTTGGGTATGTTTGGTGTAAAAAAATAAATAAAACAAAATTAGGCGTTTACCACCTCAAGCAATTATCCAACAAATAGATGTTTAAAGACCTTTGTAATCCTCTGTTGGTTTTGGACTGTATAAAGTTTTAATCATATAGTATAAAACAGAACTCGGGTAAGTACTGAGTATACAGTGCTAACACACATCGATATATATGGGTAAAACCCAAATTAATATTCTTTATCCCCTATGCAAACTTAACATATATTAAATTGTTTGCAGTACCCGCTGCTAAAACATTGGATTTTAAATGCCTCTAGCTACCGGGCAATGTCGGTGGTCTAGTTGGTAAGACACTGCATTAGTATTGCAAAGGTCGTGGGTTCGAATCCCACCGAGTTATATGCATATGATTTTTTTTTTTTCATTTTTTTTTTCAGAACTTGGGTATGTACTGAGTATACAGTGCTAACACACATCGGTGTAAATGGGTAAAAACCAAAAATAGTTAATATTTTTTATCCCCGATGCAAATTTAACTTCTTTTATATTATATATAGGGTTGTACAACTATGAACACTTTATTTCATTATGGGTTTTTTTCTTTTGAGATATTCTCGAAACTCTGGTGCAAATAATGTCCACTCAGGAAGAATAATCCTATTAGGAATACACAATCTGAGAAGCGTTTTTACCTCATAGGGAGAAAAAGTAATAATATGTTTCCATAACTGCAGTACTTTGAAGTGAAATTACTCTGAAATGCACTACATACTATCCAAATCTGCTTTACTTCTCTTTATGCCACGTAGGTTTTAATGCAAGTATTTTATTAACATAATACTTACATCCTGTTTTCTATATATACTTTCCATCCACCCAGGTAGTAATTAAAACGGAGAACAGTTCTTTTCGGAACTTAGAAGTCTCCCGAAAAATCCGATAAATCTACTCTGCGGTAGTATAATAATAGCAAGGCAGTTCTCTAAAAGAACAAACTCCATCTGGTGTGTAGACACACACATGATGTTACAGCAAACCAAATTGATACCTCATCACCATGCAATGCCTCAAATCATATATTTTGTTTGTTCATTATTATATTTCCAACCAAATTACTCATGAAGGAATATTTATTTTAGCATTTCCGTAATGAGAAGAAACTACTTGACTATGACCACCAAAATCCTAACAACGTTACCACCCTCCACCCCCCCCCCCCCTCTTTTTGGTCGCAGGTCTCAACAAGCTAAAAACGCTGTCCCAAACAAATTTTGTCAAAACCTTCTCATCGGCTCATGTTAATTTTAGCAGTTTTAATTACAGGGGAAGTCTAGCATCCTAGACTTTAGCCGACAAAACGTGCATCGACGGGCTGAGCACAAAACAAACCATTTGCTTAGTCTCGTTATACACACAATTTGAACTATAGTTATGGAAAGGAAGAATATTCCGGAGTTAGTAACATGAGACTTTACCGGTGGCCAACGTTGCCAGTTAATTATGGTTAAACACAGATTGACCAATGTTCACTCGATGTCATGTGTTTGTGCACGGGAAGTAGCCTATGATTTTACATTGCCCTCATTGTAACGATTTTGCTGCAAATACTTTTCAGATAAATCTCCCGAAGAAGCTGCAAATCCCTATATTTACACCCTCAAATTATTTTATTAGAAGGGGTAGCTGTCAGCTACGAGTCGGACACTTTCGCGATCTCCCTTATCACCCTTGTCACTTTTATTACAATCTTGCATCCTAAACTGTTGCCGGCAAAAACTTAAACCAAGGGGTTGACAACACTACAACATGTAAGGACTGAATCTGTCTATGTCCCAGCTAGATACCCTGTATAACGTAATAAAAATGAGACCGTTAAGTTGGCATAGCGCCCTCAATTTGCTCTGTTTTCCTCGATTAATTCATTGTTCTTTTCAGTCGTAGAGAGTCATAGAGTTGTAAGAGTCCTACAATGATCAATGTGATGTTGAATTGAAATTCTCTAATTCTATGTTGTTTAATTATTCACAGTTTATATTCTGCACTGTTGCCAGTCCAAACAAGCTTCACATAAATAATTGCCAGTAAATTAAACAAAGTTTATCTTGGAGAAGATGCTATTAGGCAAACCAATGAGCTTTGCACACGGTTACGTGCAACGATGGGCCGAGCACAAAACAAACCATTTACTTAGTCTCGTTATACACAAAATTAGAACTATAGTTATGGAAAGGAAGAATTCCGGAGTTAATAACGTGAGACCTTACCGGTGACTGACGTTGCCAGTAATGGGTAAACACAGATTTACCAGCGTTCACTCGATGTTATGTATTTGTGCACGGAAAGTAGCCTATGGTTTTACATTGCTCTCATTGTAATGATTTTGCTGCCAATACTTTTAAGGTAAATCTCCCGAAGAAGTTGCAAATCCCTATGTTTACACCCTCAAATTATTTTGTTAGAAGGGGTAGCTGTCAGCTACGAATCGGACAACTTCGCGATCGCCCTTATCACAGCCCGACTTCACGCCGTACACAGCGCAAAAATCACGGCGTTCGGGCGCGCTCAAACCTCAGTAATTTACGTAGTCTAACCATACTCTAAAAAAGAAACCGGTTTTGTATATCAAACAGGTACAAAGAAAAAATACTTGACTATGACCACCAAAATCCAACCGACGATAGCCCCCCCCCCCCCCCCTCTCTCTTACGGGTTAAACCGCTGTCCCAAACAATGTTGTCATAACCTTCTCATCAGTACAATGCTTATTTTAGCTCTTATTGCATGGGGAATCTTGCATCCTAAACTGTAGCCGGCAAAAACTTAAGCCAATGGGTTGACAACACTACAACATGTAAGGACTGAATCTGTCTATGTCCCAGCTAGATACCCTGTATAACGTAATAAAAATGAGACCGTTAAGTTGGCATAGCGCCCTCAATTTGCTCTGTTTTCCTCGATTAATTCATTGTTCTTTTCAGTCGTAGAGAGTCATAGAGTTGTAAGAGTCCTACAATGATCAATGTGATGTTGAATTGAAATTCTCTAATTCTATGTTGTTTAATTATTCACAGTTTATATTCTGCACTGTTGCCAGTCCAAACAAGCTTCACACAAATAATTGCCAGTAAATTAAACAAAGTTTATATTGGAGAAGATGCTATTATGCAAACCAATGAGCTTTGCACACGGTTACGTGCAACGACGGGCCGAGCACAAAACAAACCATTTACTTAGTCTCGTTATACACAAAATTAGAACTATATTTATGGAAAGGAAGAATATTCATGAGTTAGTAACGTGATACCTTATCGGTGGCTGACGTTGCCAGTAGTGGTTACAGATTGACCAATGTTCACTCGATGTCATGTGTTTGTGCACGGGAAGTAGCCTATGGTTTTACATTGCCCTCATTGTAATGATTTTGCTGCCAATACTTTTAAGATAAATCTCCGAAGAAGCTGCAAATCCCTATATTTACACCCTCAAATTATTTTGTTAGGAGGGGTAGCTGTCAGCTATGAGTCGGACAACTTCGCGATCTCCCTTATCACAGCCCGACTTCACGCCGTACACAGCGCAAAAACAACGGCGTTCGGGCGCGCTCAAACCTCAGTAATTTACGTAGTCTAACCATACTCTCAAAAAAGAAACCGGTTTTGTATATCAAACAGCAAATGTGATTTAAATCATTTTCACACAAAACAAACAAAGAAAGACTACTTGACTATGACCACCAAAATCCAACCGACGATACCCCCCCCCCCGCCCCCTCTTGTACGGGCAAAACCGCTGTCCCAAACAATGGTGTCATAACCTTCTCATCAGTACAATGCTTATTTTTGCACTTTTATTACATGGGGAATCTTGCATCCTAAACTGTAGCCGGCAAAAACTTAAGCCAAGGGGTTGACAACACTACATCATGTAAGGACTGAATCTGTCTATGTCCCAGCTATATACCCTGTATAACGTAGTAAAAATGAGACCGTTAAGTTGGCATAGCGCCCTCACTTTGCTCTGTTTTCCTCGATTTATTTATTGTTCTTTTAAGTCGTATGAAGTTATAGAGTTGTAGGAGTCCTACAAAGACTAATGTGATGTTGAATTGAAATCATATATTTGTTAATTTATTAACGGTTTTTATTGTGTAGCCTACTGTTGCCACTCCAAACAAGCTTTAATTTGGTTTTTTTAAAGGAAATTTAACCAAGTTGACCTTGTACATGATGATATAGGTAGCGCTGTGTAGCTTTGGCCAAGGCTCTGTACGCAAGCACCGGCCCGCTCTGAATTCACGAACTGCATAAATACTTTACTGCACGGTACATAACATTACTTTATACCGTGGGGTCGAAGCGTGGGTTATCGAGGTTTTTGGAACCGCGTACAACCGAACAACTCTAGGGGTGCATAACTCCGCAGTTAGCGGAATCGTGAAATTAGACCATGTAATTTATATCCATCGCTAAGCTTACTCCACGAATTAACAACCCTGGCTTACAGTAAAAAATGTATCATTTCATTCTTATAATTTTTAAACTTTCAAAAAGACCAGATTGAGATACGTATCATCTTGAAGCGACTAAGTTTCCAATCAGCTCTACATTACTTCCAATATAGTGTCAACCACTGCTAGTACCAGAAAGGGTTCTTAGGCTGGCTCAGGTGTTTTGACCCTTAACCTCAACGGATTAAATAAGTGTATCCCAACTTATATGGTAAGAATAATGCCTGCCCCCCCCCCCTTTTCGTTCATAAAAAAAAACACATTAAAACAATGTTTAAAAGCTTGAATTACGTTTTAATATAATTTGTTGTCAAAGTATTTTCCTGGCGTGAAATAAATGTATCCAAATCTATATGAAAGGGATTTTGCCTGGCCCTTTTCCTTGTTAAGTACGAGGGACCGTGTTCACATATATGGACCGTAACAAACTTTGTTGGATATGATTAAAGGTTGCCTGAACTTAGCATTGTACTGGTCTGGTCTGTTATATAACACTATTCCAAAGATGGTTTCAGTTGGCGTGGTTTTTGAACAATGGTGTGGTTGCCAGTTCCTTTGTAACTAGTCTTTGCTTCCTATAGATATGTAGATCACTGCCAGTAGTACCAAAAGGCACTTTGGCAGGCTTGGATATAATAACACAGAAAAAGAAGAAACCAGCGTCCACTGATAAACTCTTTGAAAATTAATTGCTGATTAAATATTGAATTGTACTCATGAGCCTTTTTTTGCAAAAATCACAAATAAATTTAAACAAATATTAAAAGCATGAATTTAGTTGTGGAAGTAAGTGTATTCAAACTTATATGGAGAAAAAGTGCCTGCCTCTTTTTTTGTTCATGAAAAAAAACTTAAATTTAAAACAATGCTTAAAAGCTTGCGTTTAAATATAATTTGTTGTCATAGTATTTCTATGTCGTTAAATAAATGCATCCAAACCTATATGAAAGGGATATGGCCTGGCCCTGTTCTTGCTAAGTATGTGACACTTGCATTTGCTGCGAGGGACCGTGTTCACATAGGGACCGTACCAAACTTTTTGTGGATATGATAGGTTGCCTGAACTTAGCATTGTACTGGTCTGGTCTGTTATATAACACTACAAAAAGGTTGGTTTCAGTTGGCGTGGTTTTTGAACAATGGTGTGGTTGCCAGTTCTTTGTAGCTAGTCTTTGCTTCCTATAGATATGTAGATCACAGCCAGTAGTACGAAAAGGCATTTGGCAGGCTTGGATATAATAACACAGAAACAGAAGAAACCAGTGTCCACTGATAAAATCTTTGAAAGTTAATTTCATAATAAGCATTTAATTGTACTCTCAAGCTTGTTTTTTCCTAATATAAATCACTCTTATAAGTTAAAACAGTTCTTAAAAGCTTGAATTTAATTTTGCAATTTATTTTTTTGTCTTGTTTTTCTTTCTCCCATGAAATAAGTAATATCCAAACTTATATGGAAGGAATGATGCCTGCCCCCCCTTTTTCGTTCATTAAAAGACATTAGTTTAAAACAATGCTTAAAAGCTTGAATAACGTTTCAATATATTTTGTTGTCAAAGTAATTTCTGCGTTGAAATAAATGTATCCAAATCTATATGAAAGGGATTTTGCCTGGCCCTATTCTTGTTAAGTATTTGACACTTTCATTTGCTGCGAGGGACCGTGTTCACATTTGGACCGTACCAAACTTTGTTGAATATGATTAAAGGTTGCCTTAACTTAGCATTGTACTGGTCTGGTCTGTTATATAACACTACAAAGGTTGGTTTCAGTTGGCATGGTTTTTAAACAATGGTGTGGTTGCCAGTTCCTTTGTAACTAGTCTTTGCTTCCTATAGATATGTAGATCACTGCCAGTAGTACAAAAAGGCACTTTGGCAGGCTTGGATATATATAATAACACAGAAAAAGGAAGAAACCAATATCCACTGATAAACTCTTTGAAAATTAATTGCAGGTTAAATATTGAATTGTACTCATGAGCCTTTTTTTGCAAAAATCACAAATAAATTTAAACAAATCTTAAAAGCTTGAATTTTGTTTTGGGAACAAGTGTATCCAAACTTATATGGAGAAAAAGTGCCTGCCTCTTTTTTTTGTTCATGAAAAAAAACTTAAATTTAAAACAATGCTTAAAAGCTTGCGTTTGAATATAATTTGTTGTCATAGTATTTTCCTGGCGTTAAATAAATGCATCCAAACCTATATGAAAGGGATATGGCCTGGCCCTGTTCTTGCTAAGTATTTGACACTTTCATTTGCTGCGAGGGACCGTGTTCACATAGGGACCGTATCAAACTTTTTGTGGATATGATTAAAGGTTGCCTGAACTTAGCATTGTACTGGTCTGGTCTGTTATATAACACTACAAAGGTTGGTTTCAGTTGGCGTGGTTTTTGAACAATGGTGTGGTTGCCAGTTCCTTTGTAACTATTCTTTGCTTCCTATAGATATGTAGATCACTGCCAGTAGTACGAAAAGGCACTTTGGCAGGCTTGGATATAATAACACAGAAACAGAAGAAACCAGTGTCCACTGATAAAATCTTTGAAAGTTAATTTCATAATAAACATTTAATTGTACTCTCAAGCTTGTTTTTTCCTAATATAAATCACTTCTAAGTTAAAACAGTTCTTAAAAGCTTGAATTTAATTTTGCAATATATTTGTTTGTCTTGTTTTTCTTTCTCCCATGAAATAAGTAATATCCCAACTTATATAGAAGGAATGATGCCTGCCCCCCTCCCCCTTTTTGTTCATTAAAAGACATTAGTTTAAAACAATGCTTAAATACTTGAATAACGTTTCAATATATTTTGTTGTCAAAGTAATTTCTGCGTTGAAATAAATGTATCCAAATCTATATGAAAGGGATTTTGCCTGGCCCTATTCTTGTTAAGTATTTGACACTTTCATTTGCTGCGAGGGACCGTGTTCACATGGGGACCGTACCAAACTTTTTGTGGATATGATTAAAGGTTGCATGAACTTAGCATTGTACTGGTCTGGTCTGTTATATAACACTACAAAGGATGGTTTCAGTTGGCACGGTTTTTAAACAATGATGTGGTTGCCAGTTCCTTGTAGCTAGTCCTTGCTTCCTATAGATATGTAGATCCCAGCCAGTAGTACAAAAAGGCACTTTGGCAGGCTTGGATACATATAATAACACAGAAACAGGAAGAAACCAATGTCCACTGATAAAATCTTTGAAAGTTAATTTCATAATAAACATTTAATTGTACTCTCAAGCTTGTTTTTTCCTAATATAAATCATTTCTAAGTTAAAACAGTTCTCAAAAGCTTGAATTTAATTTTGCAATATATTTGTTTGTCTTGTTTTTCTTTCTCCCATGAAATAAGTAATATCCCAACTTATATGGAAGGAATGATGCCTGCCCCCCCCCTTTTTCGTTCATTAAAAGACATTAGTTTAAAACAATGCTTAAATACTTGAATAACGTTTCAATATATTTTGTTGTCAAAGTAATTTCTGCGTTGAAATAAATGTATCCAAATCTAGTTGAAAGGGATATGGCCTGGCCCTGTTCTTGCTAAGTATTTGACACTTTCATTTGCTGCGAGGGACCGTGTTCACATAGGGACCGTACCAAACTTTGTTGAATATGATTAAAGGTTGCCTGAACTTAGCATTGTACTGGTCTGGTCTGTTACATAACACTACAAAGGTTGGTTTCAGTTGGCATTGTTTTTGAACAATGGTGTGGTTGCCAGTTCCTTGTAGCTAGTCTTTGCTTCCTATAGATATGTAGATCACTGCCAGTAGTTCAAAAAGGCACTTTGGCAGGCTTGGATATATATAATAACACAGAAAAAGGAAGAAACCAATGTCCACTGATAAACTCTTTGAAAATTAATTGCAGATTAAATATTGAATTGTACTCATGAGCCCTTTTTTGCAAAAATCACAAATAAATTTAAACAAATCTTAAAAGCTTGAATTTAGTTGTGGAAGTAAGTGTATCCAAACTTATATGGAGAAAAAGTGCCTGCCTCTTTTTTTTTTTGTTCATGAAAAAAACCTTAAATTTAAAACAATGCTTAAAGCTTGCGTTTAAATGTAATTTGTTGTCATAGTATTTTCCTGGCGTTAAATAAATGCATCCAAACCTATATGAAAGGGATATGGCCTGGCCCTGTTCTTGCTAAGTATTTGACACTTTCATTTGCTGCGAGGGACCGTGTTCACATAGGGACCGTAACAAACTTTTTGTGGATATGATTAAAGGTTGCCTGAACTTAGCGTTGTACTGGTCTGGTCTGTTATATAACACTACAAAAAGGTTGGTTTCAGTTGGCATGGTTTTTGAACAATGGTGTGGTTGCCAGTTCTTTGTAGCTAGTCTTTGCTTCCTATAGATATGTAGATCACAGCCAGTAGTACGAAAAGGCACTTTGGCAGGCTTGGATATAATAACACAGAAAAACAAGAAACCAGTGTCCATTGATAAAATCTTTGAAAGTGAATTTCATGATAAACATTGAATTGTACCCTCAAGCTCGTTTTCCCCAATAAACCACTTATAAATTAAAACAGTTCTTAAAAGCTTGAGTTTAGTTTTGCAATATATATATATATTTTTTTCTCCCATTTAATAAGTGATATCCAAACTTTTATGGGATGAATAATGCCTGCCCCCTTTTTCGTTCATTAAAAAACTTGAGTTTAAAACAATGCTTAAAAGCTTGAATTGCGTTTCAATATATTTTGTTGTCATAGTAATTTCTGCGTTGAAAAAATGTATCCAAACCTATATGAAAGGGATGCTGAACCCTCAAAACACCATAGTTTGCATAAGGGATTCTTATATGCATGTGTCTATGTGAAACCATAGCTAGCAGGAACACGTACAGAGATTCAGTCTTGATGGATCTAACATTACAATTTGACAAGCAGACCATTGTTTAGCGAAGAATGCTACGATTCGGAATTCTATAGATTGAACACTGCATAACCATGCCAACTGACACCACCCATTGTGGTATTATATAATTATCATAGCATCGAACTGTGCATGTTAAGGTGACTCAGGGAAATGCTGATAAGTTTCAGCAACCTTTAATCCTATGATTCCACAAAATGTTTGGTATTGTCCCCATGTGATGGACAGGATCCCCAACAGCAAAATACAAAGTGTAAATCACTGTACAAATCTAGTGTCAGGCCCTGAAATTCGTTCCAATGTCGGTTTCGATAAATCTATTTCAAGAGAGAATACATGTCATAACTATTCAAATATTATATTTATAGCTTTGAAAAACGACTTAAATTTTTATCCATTTGATATAATTTTTAACACACTTTTCTGTGGGAATAATACGCAATGATATTTTTAAAGCTTTTTTCAAATAATTTTGTTGATGGTTTTCTTCCCCTTTTCTCTATAAACGAAAGTTGGTAAAATGTATCCCTTTTGCAGACCCCCACCGACAGAACAAATTCCACATAAATTTTAACCTTGAATAGTCTTCAATGAAATGTTCGTTGATAAAACCTAAATACTTTAAATTGCTGACAACTAAATGTATTAATGATTCAGTTTTTATAGCTACGGCAATTCAATACTGCTCATTAACGTGACCGGCTTACTGTTCCTTCACCCCACCCCCCCCCCCCCCCTCCCCATACACACACACCTAGTGGATGGTGGCGTGTACTCACCACACAAAATAAACTCCCATATCAACCAACGATATTCAAAATATTCAACCAATATTTAAAGTCTCCTAGCCTTTTGAAAACCCATCGAACATTATTTTCCGACAAATAAACTAAAAATTTCCTTTAAACTTTTGGGGGTCAGCCGTTTTGAATGTTTGCTAATTACCCCAAGGAAAAAAAACCCAAAAAACTTTAAAGTCTAAATTAAAAATGTATCCAGTCTTCTCAAAAGTTGAAGCACAGAACTTCTTCAGGTTTGGATAGATTGTTGTAAATCATGACCCCAAAACGTTATTATTCAAAAGAAACTCTTGTTTGTGTTAGTTTGGTGCGCCCCTGGATGGAGAATCAAAGCAATTTCAGTATACCTCCCTCTAGTGGCGCAGCAAGGCTGTAGGCAGGGGACCAGTCTACTGTCAGACGTGGTACCCCGCCTCTCGTATAGCTTGTTACCACTCAATGGTCATGTACAACTTATCAATGTACATGTACAATGTATATATGTACATGTGCGCAAACAGAAGCTAACGGAACAAGTGACTCCAAAACACACCACTGTTTTATGAGTTTTGGCGCTGAGTTGAGAGACTGACATTCAACAAAGTAACAGGTAAATTGACACTTTAAATGGTAATGTACATGTACTTTTATTTGTACGTAATTCTCTTGTCACGTTTTAGTTTTTAGTTAGCTGTTTAGTTGGACTACCGACCATGCCAACACCAAGTCCGTTGTTGCATAACGCTTCGGCAGCAGGGTATTGAGCCCAGCCGTCGATTTCACCAAACTCTTCCTAACTTAGGATTAATCTTAGGACTTAGGACGGGTTCAGTTTCGTAGGATAACTTTCCGTATGGCGCCACCACTTTTCCCCTCATTTTTACAAAAAGGGATATCTCTTTGAGGTAAATTAGATACTATATTATTTCATATCGAATGAAAAAGTGGTGGCGCCATACAGAAACTTTTCCGTTTGTATCCAAATACGTAGGACGCATTGAACCCATCCTAAGGTAGGATGAGTTACTCGTCCTAACTCGAGTTAGGATTAATCTTAGCGTTTCGCTGGTCCAGTACTTACTGCATACATGTACTAAGTAGATGTAGTGGCCTGGTATTTTCGTAGGCTAGGTGTAGGACCTCATAGCCATTGCACTGACGTTCTGAGAATAAGTACTCTCTACAATGTGAACGCACAATTCATTTCATGTTTACGTTTGTACCTGTTTGAGAAGGTTAAAGTTGCGGTAAAATTAAGGCATCTTCTTTTTATAGTACGTGGACCATTTGTATGTCTGAAATTTGGACCATGATATTTTTGTCATAAGTAAAAGCTATTTCGTTTATTTATACTTTGTAATAAACTAAGAGCTACCTGGCATGATGTCAAATAGCCCTGGTAGGACGTCAGTCAGTGCCACTGCACTGTAGTCCTGGGTATAAAGTACTCCTAGAACTATTTCGGTTTCGTCTGGCTATCATCTCCCGTAACCTCATAGGTTTATATCTTTCACGCGTTAAACGATCATGGTTCAATCATTGTTCAATGACTTTTTGGAATCACAAATCTCTTTTATTTTAAATTTATTCTCGCCAAAATTAGGCTCTATGTGTCCTTTAATATCTCAATGTCCGAGGGGGCGACCAGAGAACCCACTCCGCAATCTCAAAAAAAATGTTAAAAGTTATAAATTCTTACCGTTTTACCACTACACTACAAATGCTGATTGTCCCCGAACTCTGCCAAACGCATCGCGAAGTCACAACACGTGACAAGCGTGCGCTTTATTATTTTTTCCCAGGACAAAATGTGGAGAATTAACTCACACGTTCGTCCGTCCTAGAATTAAAAAAAAAAACACTTGAACCGTGCTTTGTGTACAAAATATATGGACACGCGTCTAGGAATCACCCCCTTAGCACAAAACAATTGGCCTAGTATTTAGCTATGTAAGTTGTAACTTGCATGCCGACGTTCATGCCACGCTAGACTGCTAAAATTAATACTATAAAAATGTAAACGCACCTAATTAAAAAACGCTTCTAAACGTTGGCACTTTGCTGCCACTCCAGCCATTTCGCCTTCCTCCTTATTTTTGCGTGTTTTTTGGGATGGCAAGCTAATTAATCAATAATGAACTTGATGGAGTATGATGATTTCCAATTTTTTTTTATTGCAAAGCAGCATTGTGAAAACTAGAGTGCGGGATCGTATGTTCCAAACAATTTACCTGCCAAGTGGCCGTAAGACACGTGATTTTTAAAAGGGCATCACAACAATTTGCTGGGGCATCGCGGCAGTGGCCGCTGGTGGCTGCTGTAGAGGTCAAGGCCTGCTTTTGATTGTGTAATAGTAGTTTCGTTTGTTAATTAAGCCAAGTACATCTAGGCAGCAGTTTTGGAACAGCATAACAAAGCAAACCTTAGTTTAACCACGTCCTTTGTCGCGAGTTTAGATTTTGATCTTCTTGTTTAAAGGATCTGTATTTGTTTTGGTAATGACTCTTAAAGATTAATGGCAATACAAACTTACAACAAAAAATACAGCAGCTTTGGACAGTGTAATGCATTTTGAGAAATGTTTCACTTCAAAGTACTGTAGGTTTGGTAAAATATAACACTTTTTATCTCCAAATAATATGGAACCAATTGTCTCCGTGATGACTTTGTAAATAATATGTGAATAATATTGATATTTAGTGTCAGTACAGGGCAATGTAAACTGTGCACTAGAGATACTTGCTGTTATAGTAAAAGATCAGACAAACAACCATTTATAATGATCAATGGCCAGATTATCAGTTTATTGGAGTATGGCGGCTGATAATGAACTTGGTACTTTAAATACAAAAACAGTTTGAAGTACATCTAGGTCTGTTATCAGGTACTGTACATACATGTAGTACAGTGAATGGTGGTAAATAGCTGTACTCTTTGAAATGATGACATAGTCAGATTTGTTTCTGCATTTTGAGATACGTTTATGTAAGCGAGCAAATTGAGGTGAACTAATATATATTTTTTTTTGGTGGGGGGGTGGAGGGGGGGGGGGGCACTGGATGTTGAAAACCTCCAAAAGCGAGCACTGAAAGAGTTAACTAAATTAGACTTCAGAAGTTAAACTCAATATGAAAATGATTTCAATAAGAACTTCACAGTGTATTTTTTTTCGATTTAATTTAATCTTAACAATTGTTAATAATAAAAAAAAACAGTAATTACTTGCAAAAGTATAATGTCACTCCATTACCATAAACCATTTATTGTACTTAATAGGAACTTAAGAAAACCTTACTTTACATACTAAAATTAAAGTAAACTAGAGGTACATGTACAGTTTTTGTTTACTACAAAAACAAGGTGTTCGTGGTGAGTGAGTGAGTGAATTGGTGACAACATTTACCTCATCAATCCAATGACTGGTTAAGGAGTTATGATTTGTTTACAAATTAAACACCAACTTCCGGTTTGCATCGGATAAAAGGTCAAATAGGGGTTACTTTTTATGTAGCGCGTGATAAGTTTATTAAGACCTTTTAAATGATGGATGGGTTGTAAAAATCCAATATTTGGTTTAGAAGTTATGATTTTTTCAAATATAAAGTTTCAACTTCCGTTTTGAACCGGAAGGTACTGTCAAATGAGGTCACACTTGGTAGCGTTGGTGATGTCTTTTGAGTTCTTTCTTTTGACGTATAGATGATAAAAATCAAATCATGTGGTTTAGGATTTTTTTATTTTTCAAACATTATATATCAGTTTCCAACTTGAACTAGAAGTCAAGGTCAAACAGGGTCGCATATTGTATAGCACGTGATAAGTCTATTAAGACCTTTCAGATGATGCATAGATTGAAAAATCCAATGTATGGTTCAGATGTTATGATTTTTTTCAAATATTAAACATCCGGTTTGAACCGGAAGACAATTTTGTCAGGTCACAAATTATGGCGTTAGTAATGTTTTTCAAAGCCTTATCTGACGACGTTCAGATAATAAACAACTAATTTCTGATTCTGGGGTAATATTTTTTCAAATAATTAACTGCATCTTCCTGTTTAACTGGATGTCAACGTTTAATAGTCAATGTTGTGTATCGTTTCTTAAGTTGTTACATACCTACCCAATGACGTATAAATATATAAAAAATCAAATGTGTGGTTGTGAAATTATTTTTCTTTGACCAATTATTTTCAACCTCTGGTTTGAACAAGAAGCCAAGTTTAAACTGATTTCATTTGTGTAGATCCTGACTAGTTCATTAAAATCTTTCAGCTGATGTATGACTTGTAAACATTTTATAATTATGTGATGGACTATCTGAAGGTGTATAATGTATCTTATAACATCAATGCATATGTATTCCTACTTGTAGTTTTGGTGCGAGACGTTGTTCATTATTACTCAACTATTGCGATTCACCGCGATTCACTCAGCGCTCGATGTTACTAAAAACGTTACAGCGCCCTCTTTCGCTGGACTAAAGAGAGCACTTTTGGGAATTCCTGCGCTTGCACTGCATAGCGTACATAGCGTGCGTTGTTGATCAAAATGGGGTAAACGCGTGGGTCAACAGGTGCTTTGACGTCCCTTTTCGACTGATGTAAAGGTCCAAATTTTGTTATTTCTGTGCAAAAGATTGAGCGGGATTGCTGTTTTACAATCTGAAACAAAAATTACGTTGAAATGATCAGTAGTTTTAAAAACATGAATACGATAAGATTTTATGAAATTTTCAAATTTTGTTTTGCACTAGAAGTATTAAAAATATTTTACGTGTTCTGTGAAGCATTTGTCCAACTTTTAATGATCTATCCGATGATGTGTAGATTGTCAAAATCCGATTCATAGTTTTTGAGTTATGATTTTTACAAATATTAAACTTTGATCTAACGTAATTCAATTCCCGATGACGTCATAATGACGTAATTAAGTATGTGTTGTCTTGATACTGAGGTTCAATTATCTGTTGAGTTTCAATATTCCATTCAATCTCAATCTTGAGTTATTCCGTAGAAAATCTCGAAAGTTGTTTTTTTGACGAAAAAAACCGAAGGTGAACTTCGACCCAGGGTAACGACCCGGATACTAAGGTCGTACGATTTTGGCGTTAACTTTTCAAATGTTGCCACAGTCTTGGTCTATCAGATGCGAAAACTTTGAACATCATAGCTTTCATATTCGTTGAGATACAGCAAAACGAAAATGGTCCCTTTTCAACTTTAAAAACCCTTTAAAATCCACAGTAATAAAAACTGCAACAAAATAATCACAAAGACTACATGTACATTTGTACATGTAAGACTTAAAGGAACTGGAAACTTTTGCTAAAATCAAAGACCATGATTCCCACTTGTGTATTCCAATGTGTGCATGAAATAATAAATCTCAGAAATATGGACTCAATTGGTCATTGAAGTTGCAAGGAAATAAATCTACGAAAAAACACCCATGTTGCACAAATGCATGCTTTCAGACGCCTGAAAAAGGCTTCATTCCTGAACTCTTTCTCAGATTCAAAAATTTTAGTGAGTCACAACTTTCTTTTCAAAAAAATATGTTTCTTCTGAGGGAGTCGTTTCTCACCATGTTTTCGCTATCAACATCTCCCCGGTGCTTGTTAAAAAAGTGTGCATTTTAGTAATAACCAAACATGTCCAGTGCTATTTAAAAGAAACTAAACTCTACAACATTTAGAACACAATTTATATGGTTCTGCTTTACAAATCTGAATTTGTTCTTTTTTAAAGGGAAGGTACACGTTTGGTAATTACTCAAGACAAACACTAACTTAAAAACTGACTTGGTACTGAGCATTAGAGAGCTGTTGATAGTAGAAAACATTGTGGGAAACGACTCCCTCTGAAGTAACGTTGTTTTTGAGAAAAAAGGTAATTTCTCTCTAAAATAACAAAAGACTTCTAGGTAGAAGTCTTTTATTCTTATCTGAAAGCACACAAATTCGTCCAACAAGGGTGTTTTTTCTTTGATCAATTTCTCGCAACTTCAATGACCAATTGAGCCCAAATTTTCACAGGCTTGTTATTTTATGGTTATGACGGGATACACCAAGTGTGAAGACTGGTCTTTGACATTTACCAAATGTGCACCTTCCCTTTAAACAAATTACATTTGAGTTGTTTAGCAATGCTTCAGATACTGATATGTCAACACTTTATGTGTTCATGTGATGCGTAAATGTTGCTTCTGTGTTTTTCATGCATGTTGACAACAGATACTGGAGCTCATACACATGTATGTATGTCCAGAATGGATACTGTTTTGCTGATTTAGTTGTAATGTTGCCCTGGATTCAAAACATTTTCCCTGGTATTGCTTGTATTCATAAGCAAATTATTGTTGATATGCAGCATAACAAAAAGGCATCTTTATTCTTGACTCGCTTGCTGGAAACTTTCTGTACAAGAGTTTTATATGTGGGTCTGAAAATGATCAGTTAAATAAAAAAGACTACTCACTTAAATTCTCCAATGTAAACAGAGCAAACACAAAATAGTTTGTGAACCATACTTTGGCCAAGACCTGATACATGAATCTATGATTGCGTAAAAAATCTTTGCGTTACAAATCTAACTGGGAAGAATATTGTTTATCATATCTGTATCTGTACACATTGCTTGCAAACTCTCTCTTTTATTAAATAATTACGTAATTGTATATATGTCACTCCATTACCATAAACCAGAAGTAAAATTGCTGGTTCATGGTGATGGAGTGAAATAAAAATAGAAAACAAATACATGTTCTCTCAAATATGTATTTTACATAATTTGAGACCAAATAAAACCAACTATAATTTGAGACCAAATAAAACCAACTATATATATTTTGTTAATACATACATTGCTTTTGTTAATTAATTGCTAATTATAACTATGTAATTTAGGTCACTCAGTTACATTGTTTGTAACTGACTCATGGTTACAGAGTGATACCTCATTTTGTACACAGATCTGCACCTTTCTGCAGTTCAACATGGTTATTTACAATGAATGTGTAGTGTACAACTCTGTGTTAATGCATTTTGTTATGGAAAAATTGAATCTCTTGAACATTCCTTTCACAAGTAGTGGTAAGAAAATGTATCGTTATATCATGCAAACAATAGACCAATCAGAGCAAGAGTTTGTTGATTTCAGTGAATTATTTCAATTCTGATGTGAATGTTGCCTGATGGTTGAGGTGGAGGAGGTAAGTCACTGAAATGACATAACAACATTAAAAGGATTGATATTTTAGAGATCAATAATCAATTACATACTATGTAAAGATTGTATTCCTACCAAAATTTTCATTTTGTTGTGAGTTGACTGAATTTGCTTCTGCAATCTACTCAGGTTGGTTGAAATGGTTCAATGAAATGTTTTGTTTCCCCTTAAAAACAATTATAATTGTATTTCAAAAATGTTATCACTCTTTCTGAAATTTATGAGAATATAAAATTGAAGATGTTTTTGAAAAACATCCACATTTTTATGTTGTTAAATGCTTATTTCAACCTGTATGTTATTCTGGTCCAGCATAATGTTTGTTGATGTCTTTACTCATGCTGATAGATTTGAACTGAATAGGATGTAGCCACAACCAGATCACCAGCTGGTGTGAATGTTAGACCATAGGGATCATCACAATCCCTTGATGATACATCCAATGTACTTGCCATCAGGACTGTAATGATGGATATCACCTGGTGAGTAGTATGGTCCTCTCCTTACAGCAACATAGATGCTACCATCCTTGTCACAACACACACCAAGAGGCCCCCCAGACTGATTGATATCTACTGAGAATACCATTTCACCATTGTAGGTTACTGATACTAACTTATTGTGATTCCAGTTGGTGTAGATGAGTCTCTGTTTGTAGGTAGTCAAGTATCCACCAATCCCTGGAGCAGGCAGTCTTCTGATGAGGGATCCATCTGGTTTGTGTAGAGAGATCTCTGCCTTGTCTTTATGACCCACTGCTATCAGATTGTTGTCATCCACTGCAATACGTGATGGTTTACTGCCTGGATTGAACTGATGGAGGAGCTGATAATTCCTATTGAAGATCTTGACTGCTCCTCTATCTAGAACAATAAGCTCATCATTCTTATTCACAGTCACTATGCTTGGTCCTGTAAGTCCTTGGATTGATAGTTCTTGTGAGACATTATAGGATTGAGGGTTGCTCTCTGCTGGTATTGTAATCAAGCTGGTATTAATCCGATCTGACACAACAACAATATCACTATTAGAGTATGCAGCAACATCCCTTGCAAGATTAATATTCACCATCTGTTGTTTCATGTTCTTGTATTTATTCATTTCTGTTTTTAATGTCCATTTGTCTTGTTTCATGGATTGAAATGTTGGCTTTCTAGCTTGAGCCGAAGTTGCTGATTCCACTTGTTGTTCATCTTTCAGCACCAGTCTCCCTAGTGAGTTCTGGCCTTCTTTAAAGTCCATATAACTCAACCCATCGGGTACTTTTGTGGATTTCTTCTCTCTGTATTCTTTGAGGTCTTGTAATAGTTGTTCTATGTGATGAACAATCTTGATCCGTTGATCCATAAGTTGATTTACCTCATCCTGCTTGAGCTCTGCTTTGTTGATCTCTTTGCTGTTTGTAGCTCGTGCAGTTTGCATTGTCTTGACTCTGTCTTTATAAATCTGTTCTGCCTCTTGCATCAGTTTCTGCTTCTCCTCTCTGATCCTGGCAGCCACCTTGGCAATCTCCTCATCAGCCTTCTTGGTGATTTTCTCTTTGGTGGCAGCAAACATAGAGTCTAGTGTCTTGCGAGACGTATCTATTTCTTGAATGGCAGTGTTGAAGGTTGTGATACTCTGTCTTACTTCTGCCAGAAGTTCTGCGGCATGTTGTTTACTTTTGTGTGAAGCTTCATTCAGTTCTATTACAGGGTGCGTTCTGTGGTCTTTAGCAATGCAAGTTGAACATATCAGTTTCTTGCATGTTTCACAATACAGGATAAGATCCTTGCCAGTATGCTTGCTACACTTGGAAACAAACTCCTGACTGGGTACTTGTTTTCCTTGTTGCTGTTTCAGTTGGGTTTCCTGTGTTTCAATAGCTTCTATCAGTGAAAGGACTGTTAAGTTTGTTTTGAGACCATCAATGCCATTTTCATTTATTAGAGTTTCTTGTCTACACACTGGACATGAAAGCCTTGTAGTAATTGGACTATTCTGTCTGAGTTGTTGAAGGCATTCGAGACAAAATGAATGAGAACACTCCAGTAGTTTGGGTTGCTTGAAGCGTCCACTGCAAATTGGACATTCAAGATGATCCTGACTTATCTTTGTTAGCACTGACTCAGCTGTTATATTTGATGCCATTTTGTTGGAAGTTGCTTTAATGATAATCTGTGAAGTAAAAGAAGAAATTGACTCATATAATGCAAGACGTGATTTCATGAACATATTACAATCCTGGGCATAAAGTTAAAGATTTTTAAATTGACTGATTTCATAACACGTTTTGATTTGTGTTCCATGTTCTAATTTGACCAATCAAGTAGGTATTTTACACTGTCACCCTAAACTGCATGTCAATACAGTTACAGACATATCACAAGATCAAAGAAGTATAAGACTTGATGCCTCTTTTGCAGGTTGCCATTCTTGAGCAGGTATGTAAAGTTGGAGATGTGGGAGGGAAACCCCAATCAGGGAAAACCCATATAATGAGGTAGGGACTGAAAACACATTCCACATGCAAGGCTTTGGGGGATGATTTGAATCGGGGTCCACAAAGGTGAAAGATAAGAAAAGAAACCACTGAGCCAATTTGATTTTAAATATAGCATGCAGCAAAAGAAATCATAGTCCGCAAAATGATCCATACAAATAATCTTGTCTTTGGTTAAATAATAGAGAGTGCTACTTTGTTTCCTTCCATAAAGGGCGCACTTACTCACCCCCCCCCCCCCTCTCCCCAAATAGATAGACAACAGAACAACTGCCTCATGAATATTTTGTAGACCCTAAAGAATCCTTTACTGTTACTAGGCATATTTGAGAGCTAAAATAAAAAGGGTACAGGAATTTTGGACCAGTTGTGACCTACAATCCCGGCCAAATCTTGTTGGGCCTCCGCACCATGGGCCCCATGGCCCCTTTCAATGTTGGCTCTCCTTGCACTGTCTCAGCAAGAAAGAAACATTGACACCCCCAACAAAAACATCCTTGCTGTTTTGAATATTGTTTTAACCCTTTGGTGCACATGGTGGTCAGAGCAACCACCACAAAACACGTCAAATTGGACTGTTATTAACAGTCATAACTTAAACACTGCAACCCCCATACTGTACATACCGCCCTCATCTGGTTGTTTCGAGCGATTGTTGAGTTTTCGTTTGATGTGATGGTCAACAGGGGGTGCTATTGATATTTTTTAAAGAAAAACATGGTTAAATGTGTTCAGTTTTGGGGGCTTTTAAAAAAATGATTTTGTGCACCAAAGGGTTAACGCTGTACTCAGCAAGATATAAATGTTTATTGTCTGTGCACATTCATACTATTTTTAAAGCCTTCTTTCCAAGTTGTTTTTATTTATTTTTTATACACGCTGACAAGTTTCAGACAATCCCGGCCATATCTTGTTTGCGCCCCTGCTTCTCAGCCCCATGCCCCCTTTCAGTGTTTTCTCTTCTGGCTCTCCTTGCACGGTCTTCGTTGCTCCCATCAACATTGAGCAGGGGGAACGAGGGGAGAATGTTTATTGTAATGTAGTAAGTAGGTGGTCCAAGCATTTTGGCCGGGATTGTAGCTTGGGGTTGTTGACTGGGGTTGTTTGTGGATGACCTACATGTATGCCCTGAAAAATAGTTCTCTTAACCAAGAGGTGTAGAGACATTAGTTCAAAGTTGATGCTGAACCTTTGGAAATTTACACGTGAAGAGGTGTTTATATTTGAAGGGAGACTTACTCAATGAGCCTTGTGGCACCCCCTTTGTCAAATTGAGCAGAGGCAACAATTTCGGAGTCAATGGATAAGTTTCCTTTTACTGTAAAAAGCTGTTAGACTGCCTATTTTTTAATGCTAACATACCTGTAATCATACCATTTTGCTAAACGCAGAAAAATCCTGCTTAGCAGAAACTGTTTACCAGCCAACAGTTTATTAAGCTTTGTTGCCACTGGTGCCCTACTGGTGTTTGCTGAGCAGCATTGGCTGAGCAGCATCGGCTGGACAGTATTTTGGATTACTTAGCATATCTTGTACTGATCCCAATTCATACAGCATATACAAAAGAAGTACAAAATCTTGCTAAGCACTGAAAAACCCTGCTTAGCAGAAACCGGTTACTCGTCAACATTCCATCATTTTGATCATTATTAGTATTATTATTCATAGTAAAACCATATCACAGCGTTTATAACAGAAAAAGCAATATATTAAACATTATACAAACAAAACAACAATAGAAAATCAATAAGGAAAGAGGTATGTTTTGAGAACCTTCTTAAACACATCCACTGATGAAGCAGATTTAATATAGGAGGGTTCTCATTCCACACTAAAGCTGCTGTAACAGTGAATGTATGATTTCCCGCCTTTCTACGAGTCATGGTAAAAGTAAGGCGAAATGGATCTGCATTGGAGCGAGGATTTGTACGCAAAGGTCGATACAACTCAAGACATTCATTAACCCTCCCCTTCAATTGGTGCCTTTTTGAAACCTGTTGATACACCATTTGAAACCATTCAAGTGAATGGTTTTGAATGGTATGATAGCTGTGCACACAGTTGGTTCCCCAATGGTGGTGCAGCTGGTACAGAATCCTATGAGGATTGTTTTAAGTGGTGCATCAAGCAAGGGCGTCGATCGCTACTGAAAAGTGGGGGGGACGGGCGAGCAATTTTTAATAATACCTTACATTATTTTCACTCATACCATTACCTTTACGTTTAGATTCTGTGTTACATGTCTTCTCGCCTATTTTTTGTTTGACAAGGAGGCGAGTTACAGGGGGTGATAATTAACAATAACATCATACGATGGAGTTTGGGAACTTGTTTCCCTCATGTAAAACCGTGATTCTATCAAATTCAAACATCGTATGCCCAGTCTTTTTTAATTGTAACAACATCGCGAAAAATTATTGGGTAAAATCCTTTATGTTTTTGTTTCCTTTCTTTTTCTTTTTATTTTAAGATATTTTACCTTCAAATTTACTACATTTTTTTACCGTATGTGTATCAGCTTACCTGAGCCGAAATTCCCGTCCGGCGCAATGGCTCAACTCAACCCCTCTCTTTCACACCGTTTTAAAACATTTTGATTTATAGGGCCTACGTGTATGTATTTGCTATAGCTGTCTTTATTTAATATGTATATACTGTTTTTGTGAACGATATCAGGTTGGATTCTTCACTTTAAAGGGTGGCTGCAGTGTTTTTTTAAAATAATTTATAAGATTTAACATGACCTTTTAAACCTGAAATAGTTTTTACTATTTTTTTATTAATGAGCAAGTATTTTAAAAATGGTTTTCAAGAGATTAGGGGAACCCACCCCGCCCCTAAAAGGGAGCCTTCATTTGCATAAACGTGACGTCATGTCGGTAACCCGAGCCGTCGGGCCCCCCTGGCTGTGTGCATATAGAGACGTGTGCACTGTGTGGGCTGGTACCTCGGCGCGTGTAGTTAGGGACCAGACTGTTTTTGCCGACGATATGTTTGAATTCCCGACGTAACGTCGATTGTAGGGGGGCAGTAACAATCCACATCAGGGGGGGGGGGGGGGGCATGACTTATTCGCTATGAGTGAGATATGTCGGGGAAAAAACAAAACATATTTTGTTTATGTTCAATACATATACAGAAATAAATAACAGCAAAATTAACTGTTTTATTTGAATTCACTGCAGCATCCCTTTAAGATTTTCAGAAGCAAGGTTGTGATTGGACACTCATGTTGTCTAAATTTATCTGTGCTCTTTGTCTTGGGAAATCCCTTTGACACAAAAGCCTTATCTGAACAGTGGGCAAGCCAAGTAAGACTTTATGGACTAGCACTAGCGGTTGGTTTATATCCATTTTGCTTATTTGACAACTGAGCCCAAACTGCTCGGAGCTGCTACTTGTGTGATTGTAAAACAAAGGTAAAACATTTTTAAACGCGCGTGCACACACAAACTTCCTGATGCATCGTGTACCGAAACTTATCGTCTATTGTCTGTATTAAAGAAACGGAAATAGGCCCCAAATACCATTCTGAGTGTGGTCCATCAGAACCATGATCAGAATAAAGATGAAGTTGAAGAAGACATTTCACCGTTTGTCTGCAATTCTTTTATTTGAACAAACATTGTAATAATATCAAGAAAATTATGTATATTTTATACTTTGTTGCATATTTTCTGATGACAATCAATCAAAAAGTTGGGGGGGGGGACATCTGATATGCTGTCATCGTCCCCCCCCCCCCCCAGTCTGAAAAGTGGGGGGACCATGTCGACCCCGTCCCCCACCCATCGACGCCCGTGGCTCTACTCGCTCTCCTTACGTGGTTTTCGGTGCTCCTATCAACAGTGGACGAGGGAACAGGAGACAGAATGTTTAGTGCAATCTTGTGAATGGGTGACCCAAGCATTTTGGTCGTGATTCTAGCTTTGGGTAGTTGACTGGGGTTGTGTTTTGATGACCTGCATGTCTGTCCTCAAAAAATAGTACTCTTAACCAAGAGAGTATAAGAGACATTTGTTCAAGGTTGATGCTGGAACCTTTTGAATTTTACACAGGTGAAAAAGTGTTTATATTTCTAGGGAGAATAACTCAACGAACCCTGGAACTCAGGAGGACAACAATTTGGGAGTCAATGCATAAGTGTCCTTTTACTGTAAAAAGCTATTGGACTGAGTACTGTTGAATGCGTATCATACATTAGTTGTCTGGTGTACCCTAGGGCCCAACTTATTAAAACATTATAACATACAATTTTGCTAAGCGCAGAAAAATCCTGCTTAGCAGAAACTGTTTACCAGCCAACAGTTCATTAAGCTTTGTTGCCACTGGTGCCTTACTCTGTCAATTCTTTCTCAGCAAAAAAAATTCCTGAGCAGCATTGGCTGAACAGTACTTTTGATTGCATATAAAATTATACCAACTTGTACTGTATCCCAAATATGCATAAAGCCTATAAACACATAGACTTGTGGACAAGTCGTTAAATCGGCCCCACGCGCTGAGATAGTGCTCCCCCGACAACACTGCTCTCGCGCGAACTCACTGCTCTCGCGCGAACTGATGGCTCCCCGATTTTGACTCCTCATTAACGACTTGTACAAGTTGTCAGCGGTTTGTGCACAGCCTATGGGCACTTCAGCCGAAATCGTACGGACGCATCTGATTGGTCGATGTCGTTAAATCAATGAATATTCAACATGTATATGCTATCAAACAGTACACCCTGTATTGGATGGGTTCGGGAAGTCACATGTATGAATGAACGATCAACAAACCTGTCAGCGTGTATGCCTACACACTAGACGTCGTGTGTGTATGGTTGTACTTTTGAGTACGGATTTTCATCGGGAACTTTGACGTGCATATTAAATAAATAACTTCGTCTTAACTTGGTCTGACTTGGTTGATAAACTTGAAGAACAAGATATAGAAGCAGCTGTCAAGTAGCCAGTTTTCTCAAGGCATGCAACATGCAAGAGATCTGCTCACGTCGACGACAGGTCGCATGCGCAAGGAAGAAGAAAAAGAAGCCGCCATTTATATGCATCATGCCAACACACACACACTGCACACAGCGTGTATTGATTGATGAAAGGCAATGACACTTTTGTAAACAAATGATTTGCACCGGCCGAATATTCGATGTAATCAGTAGCCTTGCTCAAGGCAGTGGTGATGGTTGGTGCATACTGTGTTGGCATCATGAAATCAACACAGGTGAGCTTGCTGTTAAGTTTCTTAATTAAACTACTAATAAATTTGCGTTGACAAATAATAATTGCAAAAATCTACCTCCATGGAGTTACCGGTAACTTGGTTTGGGGCTTCTTACTTAAAAGAACAAGTTTTGTTTTGAAGTAAAACTGAACAAAACATGTGTTATTATTCATATAACTCACTGGTTCCACCATGGAGGTCGGTTCCACAAAAAGCACTGTCGTCAGTGGCGGTTGCACCGACACACACAGGTTATTAAAATTGAGCCCCTACTTCTAAAGTTCTAGTTCTACACAAGGTTACTTGTTTTGCATTGTTGTTGGAACTTTTGTATCTAGAGAGTAGAGTCTCAAGCAATGCAAAAAGTACCAAATTCACTGTTTTTGTTGTTGGTTTTTATAATTAAACATAATTGTTGTTTTTTTTTAGAAACAATAATAAAACATAATAACAAAATGTTTAAAAAATTTAAACACTAAAACTTAAATAAGATTTGAAATTACATGAGAGTCTTTATTTGTGATGGTGTTGCCTCGAACCTCACTTTAGCCCGTAAGTATTAGGTAGGTTTTATGAGCTGCATGTTATGCCAGCAAACACGTGAACGTGAAGGTCAAAACATTGTGTTGTTAGGTGACGTCACCACTTTGGGCTTATTTCATGCTCACGTAAGACGTCTGCACAGAGGGGTACCTGACGTGAAAAATGGTATCTTCATGTGTGATTTTAACAACACAATTTTCTGACATTTACGTTAACTTATTTGCTTGCAATAAGTATTAGCCTATCATACTACGGATAGTATTACACAATCAACATAAGTTCAGGTCAACATTGTGTGTTTCTTTCTTTTCTCCACAGGGTCACATGGCAGCCTGACAGTGCAAGGGAAACACTCCTCGTTTAAGAAGGAAGTTCGTTCCACCCCTACCCCTAAGCTGCTGTAAAAACTGTGAAAGTTTGATCTCCTGCCTTACTGCGAGTCATGGGAAAAGTTAGCCGAGATGGATCTGCATTGGAGTGAAGATGTGTACGCAAAAACTGATACAACTCTAGACACTCATTAAATTACTCTGGTGCCTGATTTATAAAGAATTGTTCATACAAACAAAATAATCTTAATTGCAATCCTCTGTTTAATTGGTAACCAATGAAGCGATCTTAGAAGGAGCATGGCATCACGACGGCGATTTAACCTAAATATAACACGAGCAGCCCAGTTCTGCAAACTGTGAAGTCTCTTTTAAAATATGCATGTGGGTTTTCTGTAAGCAGCCCATTACAACAATCTAACCGAGAAAGAACATGGCTGCGAATCACATGATGTTATGAATCGTCAGATACATACTTCCTAATCTGTGACACATGAAATCGAACAGACTTGCAAAGCTGGAGCCGTTTTCACGAAACGTTAATCTTAGGGTTTGCATGTTACGTTGCAAGGCTGGGACTCAACTCAAGTCGTAAGATTAACACAAGTTGGAAAGAGTTTGGTGTAAACGAAAGCAGGTCTATTTGATCAGTCATAGAAAATTCAATCAAAATATGCACCAAAGTTCTTGACTGATGTGGATGGTGCATTCTGAATAGTTCCAAATGTAAGAATGACATTTATACTGTGCAATTACCAACAATTATTTTGCTCATTTTAGTTAAAATTTATTCTTTCCAATCCAAATACTTAAATATCCAAAGCACAGACTGAGAGGGTTTGATAATGTATAAAGGCTAGGCGGTTGTGCAACATAGGTAGAAGACCCATTTAAAATGTTCATTCAAGTTAGTTTTCCCATATCCACCACCGTTTACATTTCTGTACGGTCTTCTAGCGGTGTCCACCCGAAGGTCCGTTAGTCCGAAGGTTCGATTGTCCGAACGCACAAATTTCCCATAACAGGGGGTTCATTAGTCCCAAAATGAAGTAGGTTTCATTAAACCGTACATTTGATACGATAGTCCGAAGGTTCATTGATCTAAAGGTTCACTGGTCCAAATAAGGTCCGATAGTCCGAATCGACGATCAAACCTTATTGTCAATTCGGACTATCGGACCTTATGGTCAATTCGGACTATCGGACCTTATTGTCAATTTGGACTATCGAACATTCAGACTATTGAACCTTCGGCCATCGAGCTGTAACCCTTCTAGCACTCGCCTAGTTTGTAAATTGTTTAAAGTGTTTTGTAATGAACAGGTTTTGCAAAAGTCAACTACTCACTATGTTTATATAGCAACCTGGAGGTGCAAGGGAAACACTCCACATTTTCTTTATTTACAGTTTCTACCATCAATATCCATTAGTCTGAAGGTATTTTCATTGTTTATTGCTCAATTTAATTTATTTATTTCAACCACTGGTTTGCATTTGTTGATCGATTTATCAATAAATTTGTTTCTTGTTTTTTGTTTGAGGCAAACTACAATTTGAGTCACTGTTCCTTTTTTGCATTTCACGGTGTCTTTACCCTATTTGAGCCTTATATTAATTGTTATGATTGCTTGGAAGTGAGAAGTATTTTTCGTGGTTACAGTTGCTTAAAACAAAACAAAAGTACAGCTGCTATATGAAACCTTGTCTTGCAATATCTTGGGCAAGTAGAGTGTATGTCGATGATTAGCTATAATACCTTTAAAATACATCGACATCTGAAAAGAGTTACTGAAATTTTCCGGAATCCCTGCGATCCGCACACGACTGCCCTATGAAACTTGTCCACAAGACTCACATATCAAACTTCCACATGTCGACCATGGTTTTCAAAATCACTTTTTAGATGAAAACTTAAAATAAAAAAACATTTGTCAGTAAACAAATAATGAATTTTGGGACTGGTAGTATTAATACAAACTATATTTTTATGTTGCAACTTGTCCAGTGTACACAGTCCGAGCAGAACACATCGGGTTAAAGGATTGCATTGGACCATTACCATTGACCGTGGGCATTATTTATTTGCATGAGGCAGCTCACGGATATTAAACAGATAAATAGTAATGCATTTGAAGATGACTTTGTAAAGTTAGGCCCTAATCAACTAATAAAGCAGTTAAATCAAAATAAAAAAGATTCACAGATGCCCTCCGGTTCAAGCTTTACAGTATTAGAAACTATTACTACCCTCTTATAAAAATGGACTCGTCTGCACGATTGTCTCCGCGGCAACAGTGAAGGTATACCGCGTTCGTACTTGAATACATGAATACGTACCGCTGACAACTTGTACAAGTCGTTAATGAGGAGTCAAAATCGGGGAGCCATCAGTTCGCGCGAGAGCAGTGAGTTCGCGCGAGAGCAGTGTTGTCGGGGGAGCACTATCTCAGCGCGTGGGGCCGATTTAACGACTTGTCCACAAGTCTAATAAACACAAAGATTCTGTCACAAGTTTTTACTGTTGCAACACGTGCCCCACTCATTTTGTACTTAGCCAAGACATTTGCTAAGCTGCATTTTCTGCTGAACATTTTTTGGATGTTGTATAAGGCTAATGGTTGGACTTCTTTTTATTTTAACAATGCAAAAAAAAAAGTCCAGGGTATAAAGGTCCTATACAAGTGTGACACATTTGATAAAGACAAACTATTTTCATTTTATTCCTGATGGAGAAATTCAAAGCTACATTTGTAAGTTTAAATATTCCTTGTGTCCGGAATTCCAAGACTGATGGGTTCAGAATTGTTAATTTAATCCTTTGTTGAGATCATTTTTGAAAATAAACAGGAAATTGATGGGATCCGATACTTACTATAGAGAAAAATAAAAAAATAATAATACCAATACAAATGTTCAAGTGGCTTTTTTGTTTTTAACCACTTGATTGTTTTAGTCCTATATAAAGTGTGTATGTCAATGTGCAATTTTCAATGAGTAAATTTGGGGGAAAGGCTTAACTATTTCACATATTTTTTTATTTTTTTTATAACCAAATTGCTTTCTATTTAATTTCAAATTTCAAATTTATGTAAAATTGTTGTAATTCAGCCTTTGTGCTGCGAGGACAGTTTTTTAATAAACCATTTTTTTCTCTTTTTTATTTCACTTTTTCACCTTTGTAAAATTCAAAAGGTTCCAGCATCATTTCATTTTATCTATCTATCTATCATGTACGAACATGACAATAATTATGTACATTCATGACAACTATCATTTATGTACATTATAACTTCTCTGTATGCTCAGATATACACATTGACTCTGGACTTATTGTGTATGATAATATATTGTGTTGATACAAAAAAAGTTACCGTGTACATATTTTCATACACAGTAATTATCATGTACTTGAAAATGACACTGTGCAGCTCTCCAAACGAATACTCCCCAAAACATAAATTCCAATCAAAGCTGTGTTTTGGTTGCCATTGTAAATCAGTAATACATGTACATCATCTCTGTATTCATTTAAAGCCACTATCTCAAGGTTTATGTCCTTTTTTGTACATGGAGATGCTGCACAATATCGGCTGTACAAGTCATGCTGTGGTGTTTGAGGGTTTTTTGCTGTAATCATCTAAGATGCAGTACATGTTTGACGTCTTGTTTAAAAAAGCAACAGGCCATTACACTTGGATGGAGTTTTTAACTTGGTTGTTCATACCCACTAAATTATTGCTGTGTAAGAAATTATATTTAAAGCATTTTATAATATAAACCCTGTTTTTGACAAAATATAACACATTTATATAACTTACTGGTTTTTAATGAAAGAACATGGCTTGAAACATCAACTGGCATGAAACATCAAATCTTGTAGTTTAAGAGTGCATTCCAACATTGATCCGTTAGATGTTGGCACAACACACTGAATGGTTGCTTTCTGTATATCGTTCAACGATGCCACACCAAGCCCTATGTGGGAATTCCCGTTTCTATATTTAGCCTTTGTGCACTGTGCTATGTGATGTATTGTCATTTCCTGTACAGCTACTCATACCGCACTGACTTGACAATGACCTTAACCTCTGACCGGTTCACATAAAACTGGGACTGTGTATGTTTGTGTTGTGAAAGAGGGTGACTGTTGCCAGCTTGGCATTTACATGTATCCTACTGTGGGAGTTTGCGGAGTTCCCTTAGTGGGAAGATTTTCTAAACTGTGGACAACCAAACAAACACTAAATAGGACTTTTGGTGTGCATAACTGATTACCCTAATTTGTATCCCGTACTTTTTTGAAATAATAACAACTTTTGAAAAACAACTTCTGTCCATGCAGCCATAACAGCCCCAGACCCAGCCCTTTTAGGCCCTATCCTATCCCCCAGACCAAAGTTAACTCTCACCCTTGTAGACCCAGCCCCACAGTTTCACTTTGTTTAGAACTCCCATGTTTTTGGAAATTTTTTCCAAAGATTATTTTTTTTAAACATATTATAGCAGTCCTACTGTTTGTTGACTTTAAGCCCCCCATAAGTTGTAAAATGAATGACCTGTGAATGTTGATTAGTGGGCCAGGTTGATGCAAGTTGTTCTTAGCAAAGCAAGTGTTAAAGCGTTCTGATCGACACTGTGCTTATTAAAGGCTCATCTATCTTTATACATGTAAATCTTCACCTTAGAAAAGTTTAAAACAAAATGTTGTCTTCTTTGTTTGTCCATTGCAGCAATTGAACTTGTTTTGGATGAGCCAGTGGATATGGGGCAGCCAGCAGCTTCACACTTCATGATAATAGAGTCTGCATGTTGGTTGTTCACAAGATGGATGGCACTGCGATCTCTTGGAGCTCCATTTCATGAAAGGGTAAGTGGTCCTTTTGGGATTTATCTTAATCAATCTATGACTGAGAAAGTGGGACAGGATCAAGAGGCTGTTGATGAGTAAATGACAAATTAAAAAACAATGGGCAAGTAATGGTATAAGAAAACAGCTGCTGGACGTAACAATAAGTTGGAGATGCAACTATCAAAAGGATGGTCCATGTGGAAAGGCTATGTAAAGGGGAGTATAGAGAGGGGGAGGGGGTTGCATATGGTATCATAAATGTCCATTGTCCAGTTATGAACGTGTGGTGAAGAGGGGACTGGGCTTTGACAGCAAGTCTAGAATGCCTCAAAGTGGACATCAAAATACAACTACAATCAATTCACTTGATGTGTGAACTGGGACAGCTTGACCGTTTTAAAACATTTTTTTTTTACATCTTTTTTTGTTGTCCAACAACCAGCTGTCCATACTTTTTACCGGTGTCCCTACACTCTTTTACCGATGTCCCCACACTACAGAAGCTAGGCTTGTAACTAAGCTGTTAAAATACATACTAGCATAACAAGTTACTTGATAATGAGCAATGGAGAGCTGTTGATGGTCTAACACATTGTGAGAAAAGACTCCCTCTGAAGTCACGTAGGATTTGAAAAAAGAGGTAACTGCGCAGTAAAGTATTTGAATCTGTCAGAAAGACTTCAGCCCTGAAGCCTAAAGATTTACTTTAAAAATTACACTGTTTAAAGATAATAATCCAATATAACTTGCTCAGGTAAACTAGGATTTGAAAAAGCATACATGTAGGTGAGGCATATCCTTTACTGTCCTGGAAACAAAAACACATATACATGGCAACTGTGTTTTCCTCATAGGATGGTTGACGCATTTCCTTAACTATCCTAGTTAAGGAGTAAAAACAAATACATAGTAGGTGTTTCCTTCTAGGTTGGTTGAGGCATTTCCTTAACTATCCTAGAAAGAAGATATCATACTAACTTATGTTTTTTTCTTCCTGTGACAGTTGAGGCATTTCCTAAACCATCTTAGGATTAAAAAACACAAAGCAACTGTACTTTTCCTCCTAGGATGATTGGGGCTTTTCCTTAACCATCATATGAATTAAAAAAGACACGTTAAATGTGTTTTTATTCATAGGATGGTTAAGGAAATGCCTCAACCATCCTAGGAGAAAAATACAGTTGATATGTGTTTTTTAATACTAGAAGGGTTAATGCCTCAACCGTCATAGGAAGAGAAAAGACATGTGAACTGTTTTGTTTTCTCCTAGGATTGTTTAAGCATTTCCTCAACCATTCTACGAATAATAAAGACATGTTAACTGTGTTTTCCTCTTAGGATGGTTTTTCCTTAACTATCAACTTCATGCTCCTTTGCTGCACTCATACGCATGAAAAACAGTTTTTTGGAAAGATGTTTCTGTTAACGAACAAGGGACGTAGAGAAGAAGAAAAAATAATTAAAAAAATAAAAAAATTATAAAAAAACGGGCAAAAATAGAAGGTGTTCCGGGCTGTTAGCCCGGACACCTAAAAAGCTGTCTCTTCTAGCCCTTTGGGTATCCCCGCAGTCACAAGTGTAACAAAATACAAATGTTGGCTAATACATGTACGTTCATTGTACCTGTCAATATAGGCCACTTTTTACTTTGAAGGTTGGTTTAACAAATATATAAATTGGTTCTTATAGCCTTTGGGTTATCTCCCTGGAAATTCCGGACATTAATTAGGGTGGTGTACATATCGTTAACTATTAACATTGTAAGTCACTTTTATTTGCTTCTTAGCTGTTTCTTCAATAGGCTGTATTGAGTAATTACAATTGTTTATAACATCTCTTCATATAGCAGGCCTATGAGTTTTGGTAAGATTAAACCCTGCCTAGTAATCCTCTTGCTTTGAGTTGTACCATGTCGTTGTGCCTGAATAGGAGAGCCAAATTAATGGAAAAATAGCAAGCAGTATTTGTTGCATCAGATTTTTGTCAGAATTTCTGAATTTGCAACAATGCATTTCACTTGTTCTAATGATATTGGTTGTTTTTGTGATGGGGGTTTGTGAAGATGTTTTAATGATATTGGTTGTTTTTGTGATGGGGTTTGTGAAGATGTTTTAATGATATTGGTTGTTTTTGTGATGGGGGTTTGTGAAGATGTTTGAATGATATTGGTTGTTTTTGTGATGGGGGTTTGTGAAGATGTTTTAATGATATTGGTTGTTTTTGTGATGGGGTTTGTGAAGATGTTTCTGACCCACTTAGAATAGTTACATGTAGCTGATCTATAAGTGAAACTACTGGTAACCGATAGCCTGTGCTGGACTCACTCTTGGCTTGATTCTTGAGGAACCAGCGCCGAAGTTGAATGGGCAATCTTTTGGACCAGTGCCCTGGCATTCCGCAGCTGAAGCTAATGTCAGCATTTGGCATGACTGTCCAAACCAAAACAAATGAAAAACAAGAGCAGGAGCAAATGGAAACAATTTGATACATGTACGTACATGAAAGAAATCAAAATATTTCTTTGTGAAACTTGATAAGATTTTTGTGTATAAGATGCAAACACCTGGCGGCGTAACCAGGCCTGAACATATGGATTTGTTGTAACAACGCTATTCATACTCAATCATGCATTGGTTTGATAGTGGCGCACTACACGTGACAATTATAGTGGGTGCACTCACGTGACATGAAAGAAATCAAAATATTTCTTTGTGGTCATATGATGAAAATGGACTCCACCAAAATCATTGCAAATCAAACATGGGCCAACAACAGCATTATGATTCAGTGTGCACACGACAAAACAAGTTCAGTTTGTTATGCAAAGTTGCTAGACAAAATCGTTCAGTGCTGTAGATCAATAGTTACCTTATTACCGGCTACAGTTGGTGAGGTTGGGAGCTGAGTAATGCAACCATTTGGCCTGGTGAATATTAATCACACAAACACACCGGGCCTGCCGACAGAATCCAACAGTGGGATGGGTTGGGGAACCACGGGTAAAGACCACGAATTAAGAAGAATATTGTTGTTGTTTTGATGAAGCGCCCTCTGTTGTTGGTGTATACATTTGGTTAATTGACCCTCGTTCGTTCCTCCTTGGACTTGATCTTGGCTCTCAGTTAAAAAACTTAGTAAACTTGGTTAGTTAAGATCAGTCATTACAATCATGCTCAAAAAACACTGTTGAACTCTACTTCACAGTTGCTCTCAAGATGTGTTAACTATCGCTCATTACATGTTTATTCTCAATACTTTTTTCAAACAATTGTCTTGGACTTTTCCTTGATATGACTCATGTGTTGTGTATGTTGTGCCATGTTGTTAGCACGCAAGTGATGCACCTGCACAAGGAATCCGTGCACAACTCTCTGAACCGACTGTTTTAGTTCTTGCATGGAGTTCTGATCTGATATTAAACAATGAATACTCTGTCGTAATAATGTTTGAAGATAACAACAGAGCTTCGAGAAGAGGAATATTAATGTTATCAATATAAACCACAAGGGAAACTGACTGGGTAAATTTTGAAATGATTTTGGGGTTGAACAAAGAATTGATTAGAGTGGGATTCGAACCGACGACCTCCGGATTAACGTGCCGGCGCTCTACCAACTGAGCTATCTAGCCCGATGTTTGCGGTGTCCCTATTCTGTCAATATCTTTGTTTGGGGGTGCCAGTCAGAAGCCATACAACCATATAGCTGTGTAGGCAGGGATCACACCCACAATACGATACAACCTTGGAAGCGGCAGCTAGTCAATTCTTTGTTCAACCCCAAGAATATTAATGTTGACGCATACTGCGTGACTGCATCAGTTGGTGTACATCATACATACTGGAAGGTTTCGATACCCCTGCAATAAGTGAATCACCTTTTCCACAATTCATTTTGTGTGAATTTCCACCACCTTACTGGTGCTTCATTGCTTCAACAGCTCATGGATACTTGCAATCGCCCCAGTATAAAAAATAATTAAAGACCTCCTTAGTTTTACTGGGAAAATACTGAGGCAGTTGAGATGGTAGTCAACCTTCCTCATTCTAGAGTAGATCTTAACTGCTAGGCCAATGAGCTCACCCAGTGACAAGGAGCAAGTTTGAATCATATTGAAATACTGAGACTGTTGAGATGGTAGTCCACCTTCCTCATTCTAGAGTAGATCTTAACTGCTAGTCCAATGAGCTCACCCAGTGACATGGAGCAAGTTTTAATCATATTGAAATACTTAGGCAGTTGAGATGGTTGTCCACCTTCCTCATTCTAGAGTAGTTCTTAACTGCTAGTCCAATGAGCTCACCCAGTGACAAGGAGCAAGTTTTAATCATATTGAAATACTTAGGCAGTTGAGATGGTTGTCCACCTTCCTCATTCTAGAGTAGATCTTAACCACTACGTGTAGACTTATGAGCTTACCCAGTGACAAGGAGCGATTAAACAAAGCCGTGATTTGAAATAAAATATTTATTTCAATGTTTACTCTCTGTTAGTTATAACTTGGAATTATAGCATACAAATTGGGAATTACTTAAAATATAGAAAAGTAAAATAGGTAAAACAATTAATGACTGATTCTTGTAACTTTAACCATAGATTATGTGCCATGAATGTATACAAACTAAATAAGAGTACATGAAATGCAGTATACATGTAGTCCAAAGAGGTATTAAGGGCACTGTACACGTTTGGTAATTACTCAAAATTTAGCATAAAACCCTACTTGGTAACAAGCAACGGAGAGCTGTTGATAGTATAAAACATTGTGATAAACAACTACCTATGAAGTACTGTAGTTTTTGAGAAAGAGATAATTTTTTAATTAAATTTATAAAAGACTTTCTGGTCAGAAGAGGCCTTTTATTCCTATCTGAAAGCACACTATTTTGTATAGCAAGGGTTTTTTTCTTTCATCATTTTCTTGCGACTCCAATCACCAATTGAGAACAAATTTTCCAGGCTCGTTATTTTATGCATAGTTGGGATACACCAAGTGAGAAGACTGGTCTTTGACAATTACCAACAGTGTCCAGTGTCTTTAAGTCACAGCAATGTCACAACAAAACCTCAAAGGATACAAATTTGCTTTAACTTTTAAACTTATAAACTGTATTAAAACTTATAAACCACAAAGGGAACTGACTAATATTTATAAACGATACAATGTTTGTGTGACCTAGAGAGGTGAGATCTTACAATGATCAGACTGTTGTAGTTTATTTGCTTTTGTCAGGGTTCCATGTTGGGGCTGATATTCCACAAAACGGCAAACTGGTTCGGAAAATTGGTCATGCAGGTGATTCAGAGGAAAAATTGTAGAAATCTAATCCAAAGCGATTAAACTCGATAAAACATATACCATGTTTTTTTTTACTCTGTATATTTTCTTGGTTGGTGAAATGATATTAATTTATCTGTTGCCGAAATGTTTACTACAGCCTCAATGTTATTGTGGTCCAGCATAAAGCCCGGTTCATACTTCATGCGAAAGCGAATGCGAAGCGAATTTGACGCGAATTTGACGTCACAACCCTCCTTTCGCAGCGATATTCGCAAGTGAGTCGAGCAGAGTTCAACTGCTGCGAATTATTCGTTGCAAATT
The DNA here is from genome assembly GCF_902459465.1 of Asterias rubens. Classification (NCBI taxonomy): domain Eukaryota; kingdom Metazoa; phylum Echinodermata; class Asteroidea; order Forcipulatida; family Asteriidae; genus Asterias; species Asterias rubens. The sequence goes on along the minus strand of NC_047077.1, from coordinate 165,365 downwards.
TGTGACGTCAACATTCGCTTTGCATTCACATTCGCAGGAACTATGAACCGGGCTTAAGGTTTGGTATTGTCTTTATTCATGCTGATAGATTTGAACTGATCTGTTTGTAGCCACAACCAGATCACCAGCTGGTGTGAATGTGAGACCATTGGGGGTAACACAATCCTTGATGATAGAGGTGAACTAATGTTTTATTTATTTATTTTGGGGGGGGAGGAGGAGGGGGGCACTGGATGTCGAAAAACCTCCAAAAGCGAGCACTGAAAGAGTTAACTAAATTACACCTCAGAAGTTAAACTCAATATGAAATTGATTTCAATAAGAACTTCACAGTTTTTTTTTTCTATTTAATTTAATCTTAACAATTGTTAATAATAATAAAAAAAAGTAATTACTTGCAAAAGTATAATGTCACTCCATTACCATAAACCATTTATTGTACTGAATAGGAACGACAAGAAGAAAAAAAGACTTAAGAAAACCTTACTTTACATACAAAAATTAAAGTAAAATAGAACCTTAAAAATCCACAGTAATAAAAACTGCAACAAAATAATCACAAAGACTACATGTTCATTTGTACATGTAAGACTTAAAGGAACTGGAAACTTTTGCTAAAATCAAAGACCATGATTCCCACTTGTGTATTCCAACTTGTGCATGAAATAATAAATCTCAGAAATATGGACTCAATTGGTCATTGAAGTTGCAAGGAAATAAATCAACGAAAAAACACCCATGTTGCACAAATGCATGCTTTCAGATGCCTGAAAAAGACTTCATTCCTGAACTCTTTCTTAGATTCAAAAATTTTAGTGAGTCATAACTTTCTTTTCAAAAATATGTTTCTGTGAGGGAGTCGTTCCCACCATGTTTTCGCTATCAACATCTCCCCGTTGCTTGTTAAAAAAGTGTGCATTTTAGTAATAACCAAACATGTCCAGTGCTATTTAAAAGAAACTAAACTCTACAACATTTAAAACACAATTTATATGGTTCTGCTTTACAAATCTGATTTTTTTCTTTTTTAAAGGGAAGGTACACGTTTGGTAATTACTCAAAACAAATATTAACTTAAAAACTGACTTGGTAACGAGCATTAGAGAGCTGTTGATAGTATAAAACATTGTGGGAAACGGCTCCCTCTGAAGTAACGTAGTTTTTGAGAAAAAGGTAATTTCTCTCTAAAATACCAAAAGACTTCTAGCTAGAAGTCTTTTATTCTAATCTGAAAGCACACAAATTCGTCATACAAGGGTGTTTTTTCTTTGATCAATTTCTCGCAACTTCAATGACCAATTGAGCCCAAATTTTCACAGGCTTGTTATTTTATGGTTATGACGGGATACACCAAGTGCGAAGACTGGTCTTTGACATTTACCAAACGTGCACCTTCCCTTTAAACAAATTACATTTGAGTTGTTTAGCAATGCTTCAGATACTGATATGTCAACACTTTATGTGTTCATGTGATGCGTAAATGTTGCTTCGGTGTTTTTTATGCATGTTGACAACAGATACCGGAGCTCATACACATGTGTGTATATCCAGAATGGATACTGTTTTGCTGATTTAGTTGTAATTTTGCCCTGGATTCAAAACATTTTCCCTGGTATTGCTTGTATTCATAAGCAAATTATTGTTGATATGCAGCATAACAAAAAGGCATCTTTATTCTTGACTCGCTTGCTGGAAACTTTCTTTAGAAGAGTTTTATATGTGGGTCTGAAAATGATCAGTTAAATAAAAAAGACTACTCACTTAAATTCTCCAATGTAAACAGAGCAAACACAAAATAGTTTTTGAACCATACTTTGGCCAAGACCTGATACATGAATCTATGATTGCGAACATAATCTTTTACAAATCTAACTGGGAAGAATATTGTTTATCATATCTGTATCTGTACACATTGCTTGCAAACTCTCTCTTTTATTAAACAATTACGTAATTGTATATATGTCACTCCATTACCATAAACCAGAAGTAAAATTGCTGGTTCATGGTGATGGAGTGAAATAAAAATAGAAAACAAATACATGTTCTCTCAAATATGTATTTTACATAATTTGAGACCAAATAAAACCAACTATATATATTTTGTTAATACATACATTGCTTTTGTTTAATAATTATAACTACGTAATTTAGGTCACTCAGTTACATTGTCTGTAACTGACTCATGGTTACAGAGTGATACCTCATTTTGTACACAGATCTGCACCTTTCTGCAGTTCAACATGGTTATTTACAATGAATGTGTAGTGTACAACTCTGTGTAAATGCATTTTGATATGGAAAAATTGAATCTCTTGAACATTCCTTTTACAAGTAGTGGTAAAAAAATGTATCATTCGGTCATGCAAACAATAGACCAATCAGAGCAAGAGTTTGTTATTGTCAGTGAATTATTTCAATTCTGATGTGAATGTTGCCTAATGGTTGAGGTGGAGGAGGTAAGTCACTGAAATGACATAACAACATTAAAAGGATTGATATTCTAGAGATCAATAATCAATTACATACTATGTAAAGATTGTATTCCTACCAAAATGTTCATTTTTTTGTGAGTTGACTGAATTTGCTTCTGCAATCTACTCAGGTTGGTTGAAATGGTTCAATGAAAAGTTTTGTTTCCCCTTAAAAACAATTATAATTGTATGTCAAAAATGTTATCACTCTTTCTGAAATTTATGAGAATATAAAATTGAAGATGTTTTTGAAAAACATCCACATTTTTATGTTGTTAAATGCTTATTTCAGCTTGAATGTTATTGTGGTCCAGCATAATGTTTGTTGATGTCTTTACTCATGCCGATAGATTTGAACTGAATAGTCTGTAGCAACAACCAGATCACCAGCTGGTGTGAATGTGAGACCATTGAGAGCACCACAATCCTTGATGATACATTCAATGTACTTGCCATCAGGACTGTAATGATGGATCTCACCTAGTAATGGGAATAGTCCTCTCCATACAGCAACATAGATGCTCCCATCGTTGTCACAACACACACCATTGGGCCACCCAGACTGATCGATATCTACTGAGAATACCATTTCACCATTGTAGGTTACTGATACTAACTTATTGTCTGTCGCGTTGGTGTAAATGAGTTGTTGTTTGTAGGTAGTCAAGTATCCACCAATCCCTGGAGCAGTCAGTCTTCTGATGAGGGATCCATCTGGTTTGTGTAGAGAGATCTTTGCCTTGTCTTTATGACCCACTGCTATCAGATTGTTGTCATCCACTGCAATACATGATGGTTCACTGCCTGGATTGAACTGATGGAGGAGCTGATAATTCCTATTGAAGATCTTGACTGCTCCTCTATCTAGAACAGTGAGCTCATCATTCTTATTCACAGTCACTTTGCTTGGTCCTGTAAGTCCTTGGATTGATAGTTCTTGTGAGACATTATAGGATTGAGGGTTGCTCTCTGCTGGTATTGTAATCAAGCTGGTATTATACCAATCTGCCACAACAATATCACTGTTAGAGTATGCTGCAACATCCCTTGCACAAATCTTCACCATCTGTTGTTTCATGTTCTTGTAATTATTCATTTCTGTTTTTAATGTCCATTTGTCTTGTTTCATGGATTGAAATGTTGGCTTTCTAGCCTGAGCAGAAGTTGCTGATTCTACTTGTTGTTCATCTTTCAGCACCAGTCTCCCTAGTGACTGCTGGCCTTCTTTAAAGTCCATATAACTCAACCCATCAGGTACTTTTGTTGATTTCTTCTCTCTGTATTCTTTGAGGTCTTGTAAGAGTTGTTCTATGTGATGTACAATCTTGATCTGTTGATCCATGAGTTGATTTACCTCATCCTGCTTGAGCTCTGCTTTGTTTATCTCTTTGCTGTTTGTAGCTCGTGCAGTTTGCATTATCTTGACTCTGTCTTTATAAATCTGTTCTGCCTCTTGCATCAGTTTCTGCTTCTCCTCTCTGATCCTGGCAGCCACCTTGGCAATCTCTTCATCAGCCTTCTTGGAGATTTTCTCTTTGGTGGCAGCAAACATAGAGTCTAGTTTCTTACGAGACGTGTCTATTTCTTGAATGGCAATGTTGAAGGTTGTGATACTCTGTCTTACTTCTGCTAGAAGTTCTGTGGCATGTTGTTTACTTTTGTCTGAAGCTTCACTCATTTCTATTACAGGGTGCGTTCTGTGGTCTTTAGCAATGCAAGTTGAACATATCAGTTTCTTGCAGGTTTCACAATACAGGATAAGATCCTTGCCAGTATGCTTGCTACACTTGGAAACAAACTCCTGACTGTGTACTGGTTTTCCTTGTTGCTGTTTCAGTCGAGTTTCCTTTGTTTCAATTGCTTCTATCAATGAAAGGATTGTTAAGTTTGTTTTGAGACCATCAATGCCATTTTCATTTATTAGAGTTTCTTGTCTACACACTGGACATGAAAGCCTTGTAGTACTTGGACTATTCTGTCTGAGTTGTTGAAGGCATTCAAGACAAAATGAATGAGAACACTCCAGTAGTTTGGGTTGCTTGAAGCATCCACTGCAAATTGGACATTCAAGATGATCCTGACTTATTTCTGCTAGCACTGACTGAACTGTTATATTGGATGCCATTTTGTTGGAAGTTGCTTTAGTGATGATCTGTAAAAGAAGAAATTGACTCAATTAGATGATATCAACAATGTACATATCCCGGTAGTTCCCTCATCAATGCAAGACTTGATTTCTTGACCATATTACACTCCTTGGCATAAAGTTAAGGATTTTTAAATTGACTGATTTCATAACAGGTCTTGATTTTTGTTCTAAGTTCTATGATGACCAATCAAGTAGATAATTTACACGGTCATACTAAACTGCATGTCGATAAAGTTACATACATATTACAAGATCAAAGAAGTATAAGACTTGATGGCTCTTTTGCAGGTTGTCATACTTGAGCAGCTATGTTAAGTTGGAGAGGTTGGAGGGAAACCCCAGTCAGGGAAAACCCATGCAATGAGGTAGGGACTGAAAACACATTCCACATGCAAGGCTTTGGGCGATGATTTGAACCAGGGTCCACAGAGGGTGAAAGACAGGGAAAGAAACCACTGAGCCAAGCTGATTTCAAATATTATAGCATGCACCAATAGAAATCACAGTTTGTAAAATGATCCATGAAAATATCTTGTCTTTATTTAAGTGAAGAGAGTACTACTTTGTTTCCTTCCATGAAGGGCGCACGTCCCTACCCCCAAGTAGATAGAAAACAAAACAACCGCCTCATGAATGTTTTTGAATTTAGTTTTAACCCTTTGGTGCACATGGCGCCCGCTAGCGACCACCAAAGAACACGTCAAATTGTACTTTTATAATTAGTCATTACTTAAAAACTACAGCCCCCATACATACTGCCCTTATCAGTTTTCGTTTGGTGTGATATTCAACAGGGTGTGCTTTTGAAATTTGTTGAGAAAAACATTGTTGAACATGTTCATTTTTTGGCTGTTTGAAAAATTAATCTGTGCACCAAAGGGTAAATGCTGTACTCAGCAAGATTTAAGCATTGATTTTCTGTGCACATATTTAGTATTTTTAAAGCCTTCTTTAAGGGAAGTGGAATAGACTAGTACATTCAGAATGTTTGTCGAAATGTATCTTACGGTATCTACAAAATTGGAAGACTGCGCCGTTATCTTGACCAGAATTCCACCGAACGCCTTGTCCATGCATTTGTATCTTCACAGCTGGATTATTGTAACAGCCTCCTTTAAGGTTTACCAGCAACATCCACAATTCCCCTCCAATGCATCCAAAACAGTGCAGCACGTCTAATTGTCCGAGCAAAACTCCAAGAACACATCACACCAGTCCTTCAATCCCTTCACTGGCTTCCCATTAACAAGCGAATCACATTCAAAGTCCTCCTGCTTCTTTTCAAAGTCAGAAATGGTCTCGCTCCTACTTATCTTCAGAACCTTATTTCTACCAAAGCCCACAGTTCTCGCAATCTTCATTCCTCTTCTACTTCCCATTTGTGTTTGTCTCCTGCACCCCGCACCCACACCCGGTAAGGCCAAGGAGCCTTCACAGTCAGCGCACCTACATTATGGAATAATCTCCCTCTACATATCCGTCAGGCTTCATCTCTTGAATCCTTCAAAGCCATGGTAAATGATTACTTCTTTGCTAAGCCCAGTTTTTATAATTTTGTGTTTATTCATAGTTTTGTACAGCGCTTTGTAACTTTTGTAAAAGGCGCTATATAAATATTATATATTATTATTCTTTCCTATTGTTATTATTTTTGTTTTTAGTTCACGCTGACAAAATTCAGACAATCCCGGCCATATCTGGTTTGGGCCCCTGCACCATGGCCCCATGCCCCCCCTTTCAATGTTTGCTCTTCTGGCTCTCCTTGCACAGTCTTTGGCGCTCCCATCAACATTAAGCGAGGGGACAGTGGAGAGAATGTTTTTTCTAATGTTGTGAGTGGGTGGCCCAAAGCATTTTGGCCTGGATATTATAGCTTGGGGTTGTTGACATGGGTTGTTTTTAATTGACCTGAAAAAAATAGTTCTCTTAACCAAGAGTTGTAGGGGAATTTGTTCAAGGTTGATGCTGGAACCTTTGGAAATTTACAGCTTGGGGTTGTTGACATGGGTTGTTTTTAATTGACCTGAAAAAAATAGTTCTCTTAACCAAGAGTTGTAGGGGAATTTGTTCAAGGTTGATGCTGGAACCTTTGGAAATTTACACCGATGAAGAGTTGTTTATATTTGAAGGGAGAATAACTCAATGAGACTTGGGACACCCTTGTGTCAAATTGAGCAGAGGACAACATGGATGATAAGTTTACTTTGACTGTAACATAGCAGTTATTTAGACTGAGTATTTTTGCTAGCATACATGTAGTTGACTGGTGTAGCCTGGGGCCCAATGTCTAAAAACCTGTAAACATACAACTTTTCCTGTATGTAAGTCGTGTATATATGTACACGATAATTAGTATGTACCTACACACTACACATGACAACTATAATTTACGTACATTTAATAACTACCCTGTATACACGTATGTATACTCAAGTATACACTTTGACTCTGGACTTATCGTGTACAAAAACATATTGTGTTGATACACAATAATTACCTTGTACATGTACATGTGCATCATGAATATTTCCATGTCATACGCAATAATTCTAATGTGTGTTCCCTGCAGACTTACATGTATTTAAAAATGATATTGTGCAGCTCTCCAAGTGAAAGAATACTCCCAAACAAGTTGGGTACAAACTTAACATCATACTTCAAGTTTTAAATAAAATCCATCAAAGCTGTGTTTCGGTTGCCATCAAAATAAAAAGTACATCATCTCTGTAAAATAAGGCACTACTTCACAATCTTGTTTTTTTTGTACATGGAGATGCTGTGGTGTGTGAGGGTTTTGCTGTATATCAACTCAGTTTTAGTACATGTAATACTTCTTGTAAAAAAGGCATTAGGCAGTTACTTGGATGGAGTCTCCTAGTTTTTATATTTGGTTGTTCATACGCACTAATTTATTGCCATACAAAATTATATCCCCAAAGCATTTTAGAATGTAAAACCTGTTTTTGACAAAACACAACACATTTATAACTTACTGGTTTTTAATGAAAGAACATGGCTTGAAACATCAACTGGCATGAAACATCAAACCTTGTAGTTGAAGAGTACATTCCAGCATTGATCCGTTAGATGTTGGCACAACACACTGAATGGTTGCTTTCTGTATATCATTCACCAAGCCCTATGTACATTCTCATATGTGGGAATTCCCGTTTCTATATTTAGCCTTTGTGTTGAACGCTGTGCTATGTGATGTATTGTCATTTACTGTACAGATACTCATACTGCATTACACATTGACCTTACAATAACCTTAACCTCTGACCGCTTCACATAAAACTGGGACTGTGTATGTTCGTTTTGTGAAAGAGATTGGCTGTAGGCCTATCCCGTTGTATGAGCTTCCTAACAAGAAGACGAGCATAGTATACTGTTTGAAATGTCGTGACCCAACCGGCTCTTTTCAGAGCCAACACTCACCCTAAGAGATTTACACATGGTTGTACCCGCAAGGTTACTATTTATTAATAGTTTCTTCTTATCTCTCCACACCGTGCAATGCTTCAAACAACACGAGCTTGCTAACATTAGAGCTTGCCGAGTTCATTTGATTTCATTTAATTTAATTTCTTGTATTTTTAACACACACAAAGAAAAGTAATATAATTTACGTTATATTATAATGATTTAAGTTCTCTTTATAGATAGATTTTCTAAAAACGAAACAAAGAAACATAAATAAATTTTGACCATGCAGCCCTCAGAGCCCCAAACCCAGCTCGTTAGGCCCTAACCCCAGTCAAGTTAACTCTCACCCTTGGCTCGACCTAGGCCTATACAGTTTCACTCTGTTTCTTTAAAACTCCATGTTTTTATATTTTGTTTTTATAAAGATGATTTTTTTTATAACATTTGACAGTAATTGTTTTCCTTGTAGAATTTAAGCCTCTCATAAGTTGTAGAATGAATGACCTGTAACTGTTGACTAGTAGGTCAAGTTGATGCAAGTTATTCTTAGTGAAGCAAGTGTTAAAGCGTTCTGATCGACACTGTGCTCATTAAAGGCTCATCTATCTTAATATACATAGTAGAAAAGTTTATAACAAATGTTGTCTTCTTTTTTTGTCCACTGCAGCAATTGGACTTGCTTTGGATGAACCAGTGGATATGGGGGAGCCAGCAGCTTCACACTTCATGATAATAGAGTCTGCATGTTGGTTGTTCACAAGATGGATGGCACTGTGATCTCTTGGAGCTCCATTCCACGAAAGGGTAAGTGCTCCTTTTGGGATTTATCTTAATCAATCCACGACTGACCAAGTGGGAGAGGATCAAGGGGCCATTGATGAGTAAATGAAAGTAAAAAAAAAAAACCCAAAACAGGTAACAGAAAACAGCTGCTGAACGTAACAGACAAATGAGATGCAACCATTAAAAGGAATGTCCATGTGGAAAGGCTTTATAAAGGGAAGTATAGAGGGAGGGGGGGGGGGGTTGCATAGGGCATCATGAATGTCCAGTGTCCAGTTATTAATGTACAATGATGCATACTGCGTGAATCCATCAGTTGGTTTACATCCTACATACTGAAAGGTTTTAATACCCCTGCAATAAGTGAACCACCTTTTCCACAATTCATTGTGTGTGAACTTCCATCACCTCTATGGAGACTCATTGCTTCAACAACTCATGGAACTTGCATTAGCCACAGTATGGGACATGCAAATTAATATAAAAATTCCCTTTTCCCCCAAAGTTCTAACCCCGAACTCTAACCCTAGCCTTAGACCCAGCCCTTACCTTACACCCATGTAGCCATATAGCACTGGTTTAAAAAAATAACTTATATTACTGGGGTCTCAGCACAGTATTTTTTTGTTGAGCTTTCCAAAAAATTCTCATAGTACAGGAAGTTGTTGTCACAATGAAACCCTTACTTGATTTAATAATTGAAATCAATTTACATATTATTGATAGCTATTTCAAATGTACCCTTCATTTTTATTGAGCAATTTCATCATCTTTCTTACATGTAGGCCTATCACAACGCATAATGAAAAACTTGTTACTTTGAAACGTTTTACCCTTCACGTTTGCATGCCACTGTTCTTTGCACCAGGACGTGATGCCACACACACAGAATAACTTTGGAGCAAAAGCAAGAATAACTCTTTGGAAAGAATAACAATGTATGGAAACAGAAACAAACACAGAATTTGAGGAAATACAGAACATACTCATAAATTGACTGTTGTGTGTTTTGTCTTAAGTCCAGTCCTCTGTAATTGTGTATGTTTTTATGTTTGTTTCAGTATTTACTAATTATTCTTTGTAAACATGCATATGCATTGAGACCTGCTGCTATATTTTGTTTACTGGTGGTCGACTCGACCACGGACCTCTACGGTTCACTTGACATTATTTTATAATCTCAATGCATATGCATGTCATAAGGGACCATTGCCTACAAGCTTTGCTTCTTAAATGGATCCCTCCGCAGTGTCAACATTGTTATGCATCTATTTCTTCAAACCTATGTTGTGAAACGACTATTTTTCATTGTTGTAATGATTTCTTGTGACTGCTGTTTGATATTGTTTTTTTGTCTTTTGATACTGTGGAAATAAAATGAACCTTGAACCATAAAACAATCTTCAAATACGGTATGGCGGCCATCTTAGACATGGTGGCCATCCTGATGTAGCCTAAGGCCCAATTTCTTAAAACCTGTAAACATATAAATTTGCTAAACGCAGGAAAATCCTGCTTAGCAGAAACTGTTTACCAGCCAACAGTTCATTAAGCTTTGTTGTCAATTTTTTCTCAGCAAAGAAGTTTGCTGAGTGGCATTGGCTGAATGGCAATGACTGAGCAGCATCGGCTGAACAGTATTTATTGCTTAGCAGATCTTGTACTAATCCCAATACAAAGAGCCTCATAAACACAAAATCTCACTGAGCACTGAAAAACCCTACTTAGCAGAAACCGGTTAACTGTCAACATTCACTCCTAAGTTTATACTGTTACAACATGTGCCCCACTCTTCTTTTGCTAAGCCAGTAAATTTGCTGAGCAGAATTTTCTGCTTATTGTATGAGGCTAAGGTTGGACTTCTCTCCGTTTAAACAACGCAGACAGGTCCAGGGTATAAAGGTCCTTTTAAAAGTCAGACATATTTGATGAAGACAAACTATTTTCATATTTATACCTGATGGAGTAATTTGAAGCGACGTTTAAATATTCTTGTGTCCCGAATTCCAAGACTGATGAGTTCAGAATTGTTAATTTTATCCTTTATTGAGATCATATTTGAAAATAAAATGGAAACTGATGGGATCCGATGTTGTTATTTAAAAAATTTAAACATAAACAAATATAAATAAAAATGTTTCAAATTTTCATTAAAAGCAAAGTAAACAGTTGGCATTTTTGTTTGTAACCATTTGATTGTTTTAATCCTATATAAATTATGTACGTACATGACAACTTTCATCTACGTACATTATAACTACCCTGTATTATGTACTCTAAGTATACACGATGACTCTGGACTTAGTGTGTATGATAGTATATTGTGTTGATACACAATAGTTTGTACAATACATTTTCATACACAATAATTGTTATGTACGATCCCCTTCGGACTTTATCATGTACTTGAAAATGACATTTTTGCAGCTCTCTAAACTAATACTCCGAAACGTAAAATCCATCAAAGCTATGTTTTGGTTGCCATTATAAATCAATAATACATCGTCTCTGTATTCATTTAAAGCAATATACACTATCTCATGGTTTAATGTCCTTTTTATACATGTTCATGAAGATGCTGCACAATATTGGCTGTACAAGTCATGCTGTGGTGTGTGAAGGTTTTGCTGTACATGTACATTGTGTACAATTTATCATCTAAGATCCGGTACACTCGTCATATGTCTTGTTTTAAAACGCAACAGGCCATTGTTTTTAATGTGGTTGTTCATACTCACTAAATTATTGCTGTAAGAAAATCCCTGAAGCGTTTTAAAATACGACCCTTATTTTAGAATGTAAACCCTGTTTTTGACAAAACACAACACATTTATAACTTACTGGTTTTTAATGAAAGAACAAAGCTTGAAACATCAACTGGCATAAAACATCAAATGTTGTAGTTGAAGAGTAAATTCCAACATTGATCCGTTAGATGTTGGCACAACACACTGAATGGTTGCTTTCTGTATATCGTTCAAGGATGCCACACCAAGCCCTACCATGTATGGATTTCTCATAATTTGGGATTTCCTATTTAGCCTTTTCGTTGAATGCTGTGCTACATGTATGTGATGTTTTGCAATTTCCTGTACAGATACTCATACTGATTTGACAACAACCTTAACCTCTGACCTGTTCATATAAAACTGGGACTGTGTATGTTTGTATTGTGAAAGAGATTGGGTGTTGCCAGCTTGGAATTTATGTGTATTCTACTGTGGGAGCTTGCGGACTTCCTCCAGTGGGAATATTTTTTAACAACGGACAACCAAACAAACACTAAATAGGCCTAAACTGATGTGCCAAACTGATTACCCTAATTAGATCCCCAATTTTTTCGGAATCACAATAACTTTAGACCCAGCCCTTTAAACCCTAACCTTAGCCCCCAGACTAAAGTTAACTCTCACCCTTGGCTAGACCTAGCCCTATAGTTTCACTAGAAGAACTCCACAGTAGAACTCCATGTTTTTGGTATTTTTGTGTAAAGATGATTTACAAAAAAAACATTTTACAGTAGGCCTAACTGTTTGTAGACTTTTAGCCCCTCAAAAGTTGTAGAATGGTTGACCTTTGACTTTGGAATAGTGGGCCAGGTTGATGCAAGTTGTTCTTAGCAAAGCAAGTGTGAAAGCGTTCTGATCGTTATGATGTGCTTATAATAGGCTCATCTATCTTTATACACGTAGTTCTTCAGCAAAAGTTAAAATGAATGTTGTCTTCTTTATTTGTCCATTGCAGCAATTTAACTTGCTTTGGATGAACCAGTGGATATGGGGGAGCCAGCAGCTTCACACTTCATGATAATAGAGTCTGCATGTTGGTTGTTCACAAGATGGATGGCTCTGTGATCTCTTGGAGCTCCATTCCATGAAAGGGTAAGTGCTCCTTTTCGGATTTATCTTAATCAATCTACGACTGACAAAGTGGGAGAGGAATCCATTGATGAGTAAATGAAAAAAAAAAAAAAAAAAAAAACATCAGTAACAGAAAACAGCTGCTGAACATTACAAAAAGTTGAGATGCAACCACTAAAAAAGGATGTTCCATGTGGAAAGGCTATATATGTAAAAGGGATTATAGAGGGTGCATATGGCATCTTAAATTCCAGTGTCCAGTTATTAATGTACAACCTGCATACTGCGTGACTGCATCAGTTGGTTTACATCCTACATACTGGAAGGTTTCAATACCCCTGCAATAAGTGAACCACCTTTTCCCCATTTCATTGTGTGTGAATTTCCACCACCTCTCTGGAGCATCATTGCTTCAATGACTCATAAAAACTTGCGATCGCCCCAGTATTGGACATGGAAATTATTATAAAATATTTTTTTTTTCCAAAAGTTCTAACCCCAAACTCTCACCCTAGCCCACATCCTTAGCCTAGACCCTTGCAAGTGTAGCACTTGTTTAATTGGATTTCTGCATAGTAATCATATTTATGAGTTTCCAAAAAAGTTCTCATAGTTGAGAAAGTTGTTGTCACAATGAAACCCTTATTTGATTTTAAGACAACAAACGTCCAACAATCAGACAATTGCTTCGTGAGTTTTGGATCTCTTTGAGAATTAACTTATGATTTGTCCAACTGTAATAGGTTAAAACCTTTGCCTTAAAGGCTCTATAATTGTCAAAGACCGAATTCTCACATGGTGTATCTCAACATATGCATAAAATATGCATAAAATAACAAACCTGTAAAAACCTGTGAAAAGTTGCAAGAGAATAGTGAAAAAGCACCCTTGGCTAAGTGTGCTTTCAGATGCTTGAATTGGAGAACTCAGCTGAGGTCTCAAATTCAATTCAAATTTTTTTAGTGAGATATTACTTCTTTCTCAAAAACTGAGTTAGGCAACCTAACGTTTGCCAATATTATCACGCGGAATGCTATTCATAGCTATTAGTAACAGCGCTTAATCTAAGCACTGGTGCGTAATCTAAGCGCGTACACGTACACACAACCCACGCGCATCAAACAGATTCTTCAAAAAAATATGTCAAACCTCGAATTTTCAATTGTTAAAGTGTCTATAATTGTGTTTTTTAACAAAAGGGCATTTATGAATGGGAATAAAAGAGTAGTGACTCGTTCTTAAACGTCCGTTTAAACCTTGCTCGGGCCTTTATCACACAGCACTGACCCTTTGTGTTTTAAAAGACCATTTAAGAACCCGTCGCTACCCTTTTATTCCCTTATTCATTAAATACTTTGGCATGTTAAGATCGCTAGTTTAAAACCCTGTTTACTACACATTGATTCCTTTATTGTCCGTTGCCAATAATCTGCCATGGTATACTAGTGTTTTGAACTTGCCTCCCATAAACAGAAAATAAATATAAACAATGGAGGTAGTTTATTGATCTGTTATAATCCTCGTGTGTGCAACAATTTGGAGACAGGTCTTGTACAGGTATTGGGGATTACATGTTGGTTTTTATGTCCAATTTGGTACAGAGAGTTTATGTTTTACAATTCAATTAAAACTGCATTTAATTTAACCTTTCGACTGACACTAAAAAAACGGGCCCAACTGGTTTTGATGTTTTTTGGACAATGTTTATAATTGGCTCTGGAAGAGTTTGCATTCTTTACTATTTGACTGTGTTGTTAGAGACTTAATTTTCACCACACTTTCATGCACTTCAATGTATAGCCTTGTTGTGGTTCGTTGTCCTTTATACCAGTTGATTAATAATTTACTGATAATTTAATTGATTATATCTTAACCTCTCAAACCAACAGGTGTGTTCAGTGACACTCAGTGATGTGTTTGCTTGTGCATAATGGTGTGCTATTCCAGATTTATTGTGCTCACAAACTGCTGGTGATGAAGACTAACTCATGGAAACAGGTAAGGGGAAGCCAGTCATTCTTTAGCTTATGTAACTATATCTCATACTTACTCATGACTGAGAGTCTAGTTCTCACTGGTCAATTCTTCATCATGGGCCAGGTGCTATTTTTGCTATTACCAAGCGCGCACATGAGTATTCAAACACATGTTAAATGACAAGTAGAATAGCTCCCGGGCAGCCCGGGCGATAATCTACTTGTCATGCACTTTACCATTGTCGTTCTGTTGTGCACACAAGCGAACAAAGCTGTAGCGACATCCAACACATGAACAAACTTGTCATGGTAGGTTTTATTTCACAGACGTCATTTCCCCTCGCTCCAAATAATGTTGTTCCGGTAACTGAAGATGTATGAAGTATAGTAAAATAAATATAACACATGGTTTAATTTGTGGTGAATACATAATAGTATAAGCTATCATTGTTTTTGCAAGTTGTTACCTCTGGGGAGCAAATATCAACTACTCACACTCAAACCAAGTTATACTTTGATAATATAACAGCAAAAGATAATTAACTGGTTGTGTGTTTTTCACTAAAGACTTCCTTAGTCTTGCTGGGAAAATACTGAGGCTGTTGGGATGGTAGTCCACCTTCCTCATTCTAGAGTAGATCTTAACTGCTAGGCCAATGTGCTCACCAAAAGACAAGGAGCAAGTTTGAATCATATTGAAATACTGAGGCAGTTGAGATGGTAGTCCACCTTCCTCATTCTAGAGTAGATCTTAACTGCTAGTCCAATGAGCTCGCTCAATGACAAGGAGCAGGTTTAAATCATATTGAAATACTGAGGCAGTTGAGATGGTAGTCCACCTTCCTCATTGTAGAGTAGGTCTTAACGACTGCATGTAGACTAATAGAGCGATTAAACAAAACAGTGATTTGTATTATAATATTTATTTAATGGTTACTCTTTGTTTGTTATAACTTTGAATGATAGCATACAAATTAAGAATTACTTTAAATATGGAAAAGCAAAAAAAGGAAACCAACTAATGACTAGTTCTTGTTACTTGAACCAAAGATTGTGTGCCATGTACATATTCAGAAGAAAAAAGTTGTTGAAGAAAAA